>NC_089276.1:40159276-41359276 GCF_963678975.1 Dysidea avara
AGACACACGGTAGTGTGTCGTGTGGCCTAAGAATCCGGCGCGCCACCCATGAGTATATTAACAGGAAGAAAGAAAATGCAATTTTCACACCTATGTAGCTTAGTGATCCCTTATCCAATTGGAACCAAATTTGCTAGAGACGTACCGGCCAGCTAGGGGAGTCTACACACCAAATTTGAAGAAAATTGCTCCAGCCATTTCCGAGATACGAGCAAACAAAATTTCGTTTAATTTCTTCATTTTTTTCTTCTTTTACTTCATTTCGTACACTTCGTAAAATCCACCATAAAACACGAATGCGTGTTCGGATCGGGCTGACATTTGGCACACTTAAAGGGCTCATTAAGGCGGATCTGCGTACCAACGTTGGTAGGAATTCGATGAATATTCACGGAGTTATGACCAATTATTTGCGTAAAATAAGGTCGAAGGTCTGTCACGCCTACATGGTAAACTCCTTTGAGGAATCAGTTGAAAATTGATATGTAGATGGAGCAACCATCGTAGGAGTGCCTTTTTGTGGTTTGAAAGGAATCGGGATAAAGACCATGGAGATATGACACAAAACCCGACCTGTGTCAAAATTACGCGATCGATTTTTATGAATAAAAAAACTATTAGTTTTCGTGTCTACCAGACAAACCGCTTAGAGCAACGAGCTGAAAATCAGTATGTAGCTTGAATAATCATCATAGAAAGTCCTTGCAGTAGTACAGAAGAATCGGATTACAAACCACTGAGTTATGATTCAAAAGACAACTACGTGTAGCAAATGCGAGATAGAGATACTCTAATAGAACAGTCACCCTAATAAAGCATTCAGCTGCATTTATAATTTACTCAATTATATTACACTAGCTGTAGTACCTGCCCTATCGTGCAGGGCAGTATGTACAATGACATGGAAATTAAATGAAATTACAGTTGGTAATATACTATTATAGATACTTTATAAAAGACTAAGGAAACAATGTGGTGTAAGGATTGCATGAATGCAATAATTGTGGAGAAGTGCACTCTTATTGGAATATTTTGTGACTTAAGTTGCTCAAATTCTACCATCAACCAAACATACCATGAATTACTGTAATCTGCACTACAACGATTCTGTTATGACAAAATATAACGGCTTTATAAAATATAGCAGCATGGGCACAGAGTGGGGGCTAGCAAGAAATAATAATATATGAAAACAAAAAATTTTGAGTCATCCAGCCCAAGACAGTTCATGGAAAAAACCTGCCAGCCTTTTCTTTGTTTTGCTGCACAGGAAAAACCGAAAAATGCTCCACTCTGCTTTGTATGCATGTTTAGAAAGAGTTCAAATCATTGCTGCAAAGTCTATAAATAGCTCCCATTTTCACAACGTGCCCCACGTTGTGAAGAACAGTCTGCCACGGGACCGTGTCATTTCACTGTGTAGCTGCAGTCATCCCTCCTCCGAGCAAACCATCCAGGATATGCATAAAGACAAAAGAATAGAAAAGATAAATAGTTTCACACATACATAAATATACAAAGCAACCATCTGATACATTTTTTTACCATAATACCTTCCTTACCACCATCCACAGGTGCTGATCCATAATATCACAAAGCAGCAGTAGCAGCAGACAAACCTAACTAAAGTGCATGTGTTTGCCTATCTAAAAACCTCACCATAGACTACATTACGTGTTTTGCAATCCCCTCCAACTAAAAGTGTCAATCTATCTGCTGAACCTACCCTAGATAGTGCCACATAAAGCATGCCGTGTGTGAAGCTTTCGTCCGTCAAATCTAATCCTACAGCCTTAAAAGTTTGCCCCTGGCTTTTGTTAATGGTCATGGCAAAGCAAAGTGCAATTGGAAATTGAAGCTGTCTAAATTCAAAAGGCAAAACCGAGTTACTCGGAATGAGAGGAATGCGTGGTATTATAATATCGTGTCCTGCATATCTACCGTGAGAAATCTTGGCCTCTACTGTGTTAGCCGACAGTTTAATAACTACACACCTAGTGCCATTAGTAACCCTTGGAGGATCTAGAGAGCG
This sequence comes from Dysidea avara, assembly GCF_963678975.1. Lineage (NCBI taxonomy): Eukaryota > Metazoa > Porifera > Demospongiae > Dictyoceratida > Dysideidae > Dysidea > Dysidea avara. Next base: position 40,161,309 of record NC_089276.1, read on the forward strand.
TAGAATAATAATAGGAGCGCCTACTTTAAGTAAGAGAAGATGCTGAGGTAGTCCAGATACCTCTAAAGAGTTCAAGAATTCTGTTGGAAAGTGAACAGCCTGAGATTCATCAGGTATGGTGTCCAAGGACCTGTAGTCACAGCAGTCACCAGGTAACTGCTCCACCAGAGTCATGTTGATGGAATGAGTGGTCTTGTTAAGAGGAGCAAGAATGCAGCGTTCAGAAAGCCAAGCCAAGTCGCTAAAGTTAGAGAGCAAATCTGGATACACCCTGGAAACGAGTTCCTCCTTGCTATCCACAATGGTTCCCATGGTGTCAGGTAGCTGGACAACATCAGGTAGAGTGTCAATAGGAAACTTCCCATCTCCAATGGCCAATAGTTCTTCAGCGAATTGTCCAGCTGCCACATCCCCACACAGGTGCACTCTCATGTTAGTGTGTAGTTGTTTAACCACCACACTGTCCCACAGATGAGATCGCTTGAGGCAAGCATCAACAATGTTACCTCTAGTGCCACCTTGAATGACAGGTAGAATCTGCCTGAAGTCACCACACAGTAGTATGCACTTGCCTCCCATTGGATTATCATTCCCTGTCAGATCCCTCAGGGTACGGTCCAAAGCTTCAAAAGCACCTCTATTGGTCATGGGGGCTTCGTCGACTACTTTGGCTTTAGCCTCTATGATCACCCTACATAGTGCAGTTCCTTTCTTGATGTTGCACATGGGGATGTCCGATGCATGCAAGTCCAAAGGGATCTTAAAGGTGCTATGCAAGGTACGTCCTCCAGTCAAGAGAGTAGCAGCTATTCCGCTAGAAGCAGTAGCTAATGCTATGTCACCTACAGACCTAAGTTTAGCTAGAATAAGATTGATCAAGAAAGTTTTGCCAGTTCCACCAGGGGCATCCAAGAATAACATGCCTCCCTCGTCTCTATCTATCATGGAGCAAAAGGTGTCATAGACATCTTGCTGGTCAGCAGTAAGCAATGGAACATTACGATTTACGTATGCCTGTTGCTCTTCAGGATTATAGTCAATCTCCCTACGGTACACACGTGCAAACCTATTGCTATCCACTGCCTGAGGCTGGGGTAGCCCATACTCAGACAGTTCCCTACCTCCCATGGAAATAACTTTTTCCTGCAAGTCATTGAGAGCCACATTGAAGATGTCATCATTGAACTCCAAGTCATCATCCCTATGTTGAGTACGTTGCTGGTGCAAGAAGTCCTCTGCCATTGCTTCCTTGTGGTTCTCGTAAATCTCCAGAGAGTTGGATGGTTCACACCAATTAAGGATCACTGCAAACAGGGTGCGAAGACTTGCAGGTGAGTTGCTGACTGATGCCTCTTCCATAGCCAAGTGGTACTGATTATCATCCTCATCAAGAAGACCTAACCTCAATCATGCATCCCTAAAGGAACTACAGAGGTCACCTTCAACAGTTCTCAAGTCAGCAAAAGACTGGGGTCCCCTAACATGATGAAGCAGCAATCGAAGGTAGAAGCATTCTCCCTGACGTGGACTGATGGTGTAGACTCTGCCTATAACCTGAGCCTCCTCAACTCCAGGATGGTCAGCGACATCCTTTCCCTTTTTTCTCCTGTTCCAAGTCTTCCTGCTCCACGTGTAGTACTGAGGCACTTCTTCATACAACAGAGTCCTGGCGAAATCATCAGATTGACAGAGGACAAAGAACTCTGTCAACGTAGTCTTCGGAGGGTCACCAGAAGCCTGTTCTCTTGCAGTCTCCTCAGTGAAATACACTCGTTGGCCATTCTCCAAGTGAACAGCAAGCTGTTCAACAGGAGGGAACCTTTCATGTATGGGGAACTCCAGTATTCTCCAGGCAGCCTCGCTGCTGCTGATGTAGCGTGCATTCTGGAAGTCTGAGATCTCATTCACCTGATCAGACCTCAGAGCAAAGGTTGCCTGATCACAACCCTTGTGTACGTATTTCAGTACATACTTGATGGATTTGATGGACACGCAAAGCTCGACATTACAGTGACAGTTTAAAGAACGAAGCAGAAGTTTGTTGTAAGGCACAATCCACCTGTTGTCAATCTCTTGAGTAACGCGAGACCCCATTACCCTCATATTAATGGTAGTCACTTGTCCACCATCCTCAGGGCTCCTCCTCCTGTACAGTGGGTAACTGTCTGCACGTAGTTGGGTATCAGCCTTGAACTGCTTTGGGTAGCTCTTACTGCAGCGGCCATCTTCCATGCAGGGTGAGTCAGGGTTGATGCTCCCACAGGGCCCATGTACCATGTTGGAAATCACGATCTGATGCAGCTCTGGATCAACCATTGGATCAGGGATCTCAGCACAGATGACGTCATCAATCTTATCTGGAGTGATCTTGTGCTCTGGAATAAGCCATTGCAGCAAATGGCAATGTGACAAACCGCGCTTTTGCCATTCTGTTGAGTAGAGCCAAGCCCGTGGTTTCCCAAAAATCATCTCCTTTGTGAGCATCTCTAACAATTTCTTCACCTTAAGCCTAAACACACGGGCCACTAAGTCTGGACGGTCCAGAGGCTCTTGACCTGGTAGTAGATTGTTCCTAATCTCTGGCCAATTAGGATTGGTGGTCATGGTGATAAAGAGGTCGGGGTGGCCATACTTCCTAACGTAGGTCATTGCATCCTGCTGACGCTCATGCATGTAGCGTGGTCCACCAGTAAATGACGACGGCAGGATCACCCTACGACCAACATTCCTGGGGTCACCATCCCCATCTACCATTGCATCCCGCAAATCCTGGTAGCAATCAGCACGTAATGCCTTTTGCTCACGCCTGAGAAACTGTAAGCGCTCAGTTCCAATCTTACAGTAGGCATCAACCAGGAATTGCTGGAAAAGCCTTTTAGCCTTAAGCAATACAGGCACTTGCTGCCTGACCATGATGTGGTAGCGGTAATACACCATGGCTGTCAATTTCCTACCATTAGCCAATTTCAGGTTGATGTGCCATCCATCGGTGCCATAAGAAAAGAGTAAAGGATACTGTAAAGGATCATACCCCCTATGAAGTTCAGAAATGCGCTGCAAAGACCCATCCCTATAGTGCAAAACTATGTCCCTATTACTTACATTATCATTAGGCAATAGCACTCCTACCTCGTCACACATCGGGCTATTGTACCTCCTAGCATGCTCTCCTACAGGCCGTTTGTTCTCATTAATCACTACCCTAATATTTGCTGGCTCATCATGCTGCTCAAATATTTCTTTAGCTACCTTAATAAGTTGAACATAGTGATTATCGTCATGCAAAAGCTCAGTAATACCCCTAACTATGTCAAGCCTTAACCCATCAACTATCCCACATCTTGTAGCTACTTCAGTTTGCTGGTTGTCGATAAAATAAATTTGGGAAAATTTAGGAGACTCACCTGTTGATGGAACTAAACTACCTATACGATGATAGATTTGACCCTGTACTCTAAAAGAAGGATTGAAGCCAGCCATAGTTATCTCGTTACAGCCAAAGCTTGTCATTTGAAATGCACTATTATACTTACGTATGCTAGCTAGAAAATGTTTACCTGCTATGTTTGTACCTTCATACAGGTGTCTCAAGAATGACTGGGGCTGTGGAAATGCCTCTAACTGGACATTACCCTTCAAGCAACAAAGGGATTTGGTCTCCTGGGGAAATTTTAATGCGCCGCAGTGTGTGCATTCTACACTAAGTGTACCTACATCTGTAGTGTTGAAGAAGTTGTGTGGCTGATAGTTAAGCCCCCTAAAGCTTGGGTGTGTGCTTGCACGTACCTGTTGTCTGCGTGCTGTGTTAGCCTGCTGCTCCAGAGCTCTGTAGAGTGGATCAGCTCGAGCTTGTTGATGGGAAGCTGTATCTTGTTGTTGCTTCTCCCTCCTTGTTACTGGGTCTTCATGCGCAAGTCGACGGGCAGCTGTTTCACGCTGCTGTTCTTCTTCTCTGGTGGCCGGGTCCGCACACGCAGGTCGACGGGCAGCTGTATCACGCTGCTGTTCTTCTCTGGTGGCCGGGTCCGCACTCGCAAGTCGACGGGCAGCTGCATCGTGGATCCGTTCCTGTGATCTTCTTTCTTCGTCCTGGCGGGCCACACGATGGGCTTCTGAGTCACGTTGTCATCGTCTCTGTTGTGAGTCCAGTTCACACCTAGCACTGGATGAGGTGGTAGCTCCAGTTGAAGCCTCCTGGCAGCGCAGTATTTGTCGTTCTGCTTCTTCCCGTCTCTTCTCTGGATCCAATCTTTGGTTCTGCTTGCGTCTCTTTGCTTGAAACACACAAAAAGTAGACGATCGTTTTCGCCTAGGCGGCATGCTCGGGCATGCTTACACAGCACATCAAATGAATTTGAATTAGAAATATCACGTGTGTACAGTTGGCAAAAACACATGCAGTACAGTGCGAAAAAAGGTGTACTGAAAAGGTGCCCAAAACGAAAAAAAAAATTAACACCAGCTGGACTCGAACCCACAACCTCGCGCACGTAAGACAGGCACCTAAACCATTAACCTATCTACTTCACCGCATTGTTACAGCAATATTTTTGTCTTATAAAGACTTGTACAAATGGACTGAGATAGGTGTTTACTTGCGGTTTGCATGCGGTTTATAGAAAGAATTCAAGCGAATTTTAGTCTACACACCTGCCTTCAACGGCCCCTAGACGACTAACGATAGTTCGCACGAACTTTTTGAAAGCGTCATTGTTGAGCTCAATAATCAGCGCTTCCGTGATGCCAAAGACGCTTCCAAACGCGCAGCGGTTCGAGAGTACAATGCGTGACATCAAATGGAATGCAGACAGACAGACAGACGGCTTTTCACTCTTATAATATAGATTGTAAGTTATTCTGTAGGGAATTCAGCTACAAACAAGTCACCCTGTAGTCAGATCAGTCAGAAAAAGGTACCTAATAGAGAGTTCAGCTATAAAGAAACCATCATGTAGAGAGTTCAGCTCAAACAAATCACCCTGTAGAGAATTCAGCTACAAACAAATTGCCCTGTAGAGAGATCAGCTAAAAGAAATCAGCTAAAAGAAGTTACCTTGTAGAGAGTTCAGTTGCAAAGAAATAATTATGCAAAGAGTTCAGCTGCAAACAAATCACCCAGTAGAAAGTTCCGCTATGAACAGATCACACTGTAGAGAGTTCAGTTAGAAACAAGTCATCTGGTAGAGAGATCAGCTAGAAGAAGTCACCTTGTAGAGAGTTCAGCTACAAAGAAACCACCATGTAAGAGAGTTCAGCTGCAAACAAATCACCTGTAGAGAGTTCAGCTAGGAACAAGTCACCCTGTACAGAGATCAGCTAGAAACAAGTCACCCTGTAGAGAATTCAGCTACAAATAAATCACCCTGTAGAAAGATCAGCTAGAAGAAGTTACCTTGTAGAGAGTTCAGCTACAAAAAAATCACCCTGTAGAGAGTTCAGTTAGAAACAAGTCACCCTGTAGAGAGTTCAGCTAGAAGAAGTTACAGTGTAGATAGTTCAGCTACAAAGAAGCCACCATGTAGAGAGTTCAGCTGCAAACAAATCGCCCTGTAGAGAATTCAGCTACAAACAAACCACCCTGTAGAGAATTCAGCTACAAACAAGTCATCCGGTAGGGAGATCAGCTAGAAGGATCACCTTGTAGAGAGGTCAGCTACAAAGAAATCACCCTGCTTCTTCTTTTCTTCTTCCTGTGGTAAAGAAAAAAATGATAGGTTAAAAAGCCCTAAAGCCGGCCATAGGCCGGCTTTGGGGTATACAAATACAAAAAGAAGTGAAATCTAATCCAAAACAGCCAAGCTGTAAAAAACAGTGTGGCCCTAAGAAAGGCTATGGTGAAAAAAGATGTGAAATCCAAGGTGGCGGCCAAGAAATGGCTGTGATGGTAGGTTAATGGTAAAAATTTTAATAACAACAATTCAGGTGAATTTTGTGCCAAGACCAAGTGGCACAAATAATATTGAAGAAGAAATATTGAAGAAGAATGGCTATATGCAAGAATGGGTTTAGACAATTGTAAATATGATATGTACATACTACACAAATGCATCATGAAAAGTGAAAGCAATTAAAACCTTGCTAATTAAAGGACTTGGCACCTGTTTTGCTTGCAGGCATTCATTCCATTTCACTTGGGATGAATATTCATGAATAGAATGGGTGCCATACCCTTTCATTAGAAAGTCTTTATAATTACTTGCACTCTTGTGAGATGACGTTGCAATTGGGCAGTATGTACCGTATGTCACTTCACATTATTAACCTCATGGCTAACTCCTAATTCTGAATGTATTTTGAAGGGATGCTCATGAGCTATCAACTTGTTTGTAGCACATAATTAGCAGTGAAAGAAGGTAGTTAAGTGACTAGCATGTCAAACCTGAGACAAAACAAACCTTTTATGTCTTAGACTGTGGAACACTTTATGCTTTACATAGGAAATGGATGTTCTTTTTATACAGATATAACTGGAAATGAAATACCTTACCATATTTCCTCGTATAAAAACCGTATTTGATCAAATGTCTGTCTTGATTATAAGCCAGGGAGTTTCCAGCATCTTTAGAAAATAAATTCCTAGCCTCAAGTAGAGGTCCGGACTATTACTTGAGTCTACTGTTAATGGTGTTAATTATTTTCCCTGCTGCTGCTGCTTCTTTATGCATGAATTTAGAGCCTTCTGAGGGATGAAGGTAGTATGAGTAATCATGTGAGTAGTCTGGGCGAGTCCAGATATGTATGATACAACTAATTAAAAATCATTTTAAGTCTCGACTACACTTGTTTATATAGTCAATATACTGTATCACTGTTTTCTATGCAAACCATTACAGTAATCCACCACCAGAATTCAATTCAATTAAATGCTGGGCGTCAGTCAGACCAATCCAAATAAACTCTAGATCTCAAATAAGCCCTATCTAATCAAAAACAGCCAAGCTGTAAAAAAAGGAGTGCGGCCCTTGAAAAGGCTATGGTGAAAAAAGATGTGAAATCCAAGGTGGCGGCCAAGAAATGGCTGTGATGGTAGGTTAATGGTAAAAATTTTAATAACAACACTTTAGGTGAATTTGGTGCCGCTTGGTCAATTGGCACAGAATTCACCTGAATTGTCGTTATTAAAATTTTTACCATTAACCTACCATCACAGCCATTTCTTGGCCACCACCTTGGATTTCACATCTTTTTTCACCATAGCCTTTTCAAGGGCCGCATTCCTTTTTTTACAGTTTGGCTGTTTTTGATTAGATTTCACTTCTTTTTGTATTTGTATACCCCAAAGCCGGCCTATGGCCAGCTTTGGGGCTTTTTAACCTATATATTTTTCTTTACCACAGGAAAAAGAAAAAGATGAAGCAGATTTTATAAATACTTTAACTCATTCTGATTTTATCAGTAAATGTACAAATTATATATATAATGCATATATCAAGAGTTCATAATATAAAAAGAGAGCATATATTTATTACATGTCAATTAATCCCCACAGGATAATTTGCAGCTGACCTCTCTACTTGAAATGTAGCTGAACTCTCTACAGGGTGATCTGCTTTTACGTAGATGAACTCTTTACAGGATTCCCTCTACAGGGTGACTTGACTCTAGCTGAACTCTCTGCAGGGTTATCTGTTTGTAGTTGAATTCTCTACAGGGTGATTTGTTTGCAGCTGAACTCTCTACAAGGTAACTTCTTCTAGCTGATCTGTCTACAGGGTGACTTGTTTCTAGCTGGTCTCTCTACAGGGTGATTTGTTTGTAGCTGAATTCTCTACAGGGTGATGTGTTTGCAGCTGAACTCTCTACATGGTGGTTGCTTTGTAGCTGAACTCTCTAAAAGGTGACTTCTTCTAGCTGAACTCTCTACAGCGTGATCTTTTCATAGCTGAACTCTCTACAGGATGATTGGTTTGCAGCTGAACTCTCTACATGATGATTTCTTTGTAGCTGAACTCTGTACAGGGTGATTTGTTTGTAGCTGAAATCCCTACAAGGTAACTTCTTCTAGCTGATCTTTCTACAGGGTTATTTGTTTGTAGCTGAATTCTCTACAGGGTGCTTGTTTGCAGCTGAATTCTCTACATGGTGGTTTCTTTATAGCTGAACTCTCTACAAGGTGATTTCTTCTAGCTGATCTCTCTACAGGGTGATTTGTTTGTAGCTGAACTCTCTACAGGTGATTTGTTTGTAGCTGAACTCTCTACAAGGTGATACTTCTAGGTGATCTCTCTACAGGATGACTTGGTTCTAACTGAACTCTCAACAGGGTGATCTGTTCATAGCTGAACTTTCAACTGGGTGATTTGTTTGCAGCTGAACTCTGTACATGGTGGTTTCTTTGTAGTTGAACTCTCTACAAGGTAATTTCTTCTAGCTGAACTCTCTACAGGGTGACTTGTTTCTAGCTGATCTCTCTACAGGGTGATCTGTTCATAGCTGAACTTTCTACAGGGTGATTTGTTTGCAGCTGAACTCTCTACATGGTAGTTTCTTTGTAGCTGAACTCTCTACAATGTGACTTCTTCTAGCTGAACTCTCTACAAGGTGACTTGTTTCTAGCTGATCTCTCTACAGGGTGACTTGTTTCTAGCTGAACTCTCTACAGGTGATTTGTTTGTAGCTGAATACTCTACATGGTGGTTTCGTTGTAGCCGAACTCTCTACAAGGTAACTTCTTCTAGCTGATCTTTTTACAGGGCATATTTGTGAGTTCTCTACAGGGTGATTTGTTTGCAGCTGAACTCTCTACATGGGAGTTTCATTGTAGCTGAACTCTCTACAATGTGACTTCTTCTAGCTGAACTCTATACAGGGTGACTTGTTTCTAGCTGATCTCTCTACAGGGTGACTTGTTTCTAGCTGAACTCTCTACAGGTGATTTGTTTACAGCTGAACTCTCTGCATGGTGGTTTCTTTGTAGCTGAACTCTCTACAAGGTAACTTCTTCTAGCTGATCTTTCTACAGGGTGATTTGTTTGTAGCTGAATTCTCTACAGGGTGATTTATTTGCAGCTGAACTCTCTACAAGGTGACTTCTAGATGAACTCTCTACAGAGTGATAGATTTTTTTGCAGCTGAACTCTCAACAGGGTAATCTGTTCATAGCTGAACTTTCTACTGGGTGATTTGTTTGCAGCTTAACTCTCTACATGGTGATTTCTTTGTAGCTGAACTCTCTACAAGGTAACTTCTTCTAGCTGATCTTTTTACAGGGCATGTTTGTTTGTAGCTTAGTTCTCTACAGGGTGATTTGTTTGCAGCTGAACTCTCTACATGATGGTTTCTTTGTAGCTGAACTCTCTACAAGGTGACTTCTTCTAGCTGATACAGGGTGACTTGTTTCTAGATGAACTCTCTACAGGGTGACTTGCATGTAGCTGAATTGTCTATCAGATTAACTGTTTGTAGCTGAATTCTGTACAGAATATCCTGCAATGTACTATAATTATGTAATGGAGTAAGTTATAAACGTAGCTGAATGCTCTATTAGGGTGACTGTTCTATTAGAGTATCTCGATCTCGCATTTGCTACACGTAGTTGCCTTTCGAATCATAACTCAGTGGTTTGTAATCCGATTCTTCTGTACTACTGCAAGGACTTTCTATGATGATTATTCCAGCTACACACTGATTTTCAGCTCATTGCTCTAAGCGGTTTGCCTGGTAGATGTGAAAACTAATAGTTTTTTTATTTATAAAAACCGATCGCGTAATTTTGACACAGGTTGGGTTTTGTGTCATATCTCCATGGTCTTTATCTCAATTCCTTTCAAACCACAAAAAGGCACTCCTACGATGGTTACTCCATCTACTTATAAATTTTCAACTCATTCCTCCAAGGGGTTTACCCTGTAGGCGTGACAGTCCTTCGACCTTATTTTACGCACATAATCGGTCATAACTCCGTGTATGTTCATCGGATTCCTACCAAAGTTGGTACTGAGATCCGCCTTAATGAGCCCTTCAAGTGTGCCAAATGTCAGCCCTATCCGAGTACGCATTCGTGTTTTATGTAAATATTTTAATAACAACAATTCAGGTGAATTTGGTGTCGCTTGGTCTTGGCACAAAATTCATCTGAATTGTCATTATTAAAATTTTTACGATTAACCTACCATCACAGCCATTTCTTGGCCGCCACCTTGGATTTCACATCTTTTTTCACCATAGCCTGTCTGAGGGCCGCACTTTTTTTACAGCTTGGCTGTATTGGATTAGATTTCACTTCTTTTTGTATTTGTAGTTAGGGCTTTTTTTAACCTATCATTTTTTCTTTACCACAGGAAGAAGAAAAGATGAAGCAGGGTGATTTCTTTGTAGCTGACCTCTCTACAAGGTTATCCTTCTAGCTGATCTCTCTACCGGATGACTTGTTTCTAGCTGATCTCTCTACAGGGTGACTTGTTTGTAGCTGAACTCTCTACAGGGTGGTTTCTTTGTAGCTGAACTATCTACAATGTAACTTCTTCTAGCTGAACTCTCTACAGGGTGAATTGTTTCTAGCTGATCTCTCTACAGGGTGACTTGTTTCTAGCTGAACTCTCTACAGGGTGATTTGTTTGTAGCTGAACTCTCTACAAGGTAACTTCTTCTAGCTGAACTATCTACAATGTAACTTCTTCTAGCTGAACTCTCTACAGGGTGAATTGTTTCTAGCTGATCTCTCTACAGGGTGACTTGTTTCTAGCTGAACTCTCTACAGGGTGATTTGTTTGTAGCTGAACTCTCTACAAGGTAACTTCTTCCAGCTGATCTTTCTACAAGGTGATTTGTTTGTAGCTGAATTCTCTACAGGAGGGTGACTTGTTTCTAGCTGATCTCTGTACAGGGTGACTTGTTCCTAGCTGATCTTTCTACAGGATGATTTGTTTGTAGCTGTATTCTCTACAGGGTGACTTGTTTCTAGCTGAACTCTCTACAAGGTAACTTCTTCTAGCTGATCTTTCTACAAGGTGATTAGTTTGTAGCTGAATTCTCTACAGGGTGACTTGTTTCTAGCTGATCTCTGTACAGGGTGACTTGTTCCTAGCTGATCTTTCTACAGGATGATTTGTTTGTAGCTGAATTCTCTACAGGGTGACTTGTTTCTAGCTGATCTCTGTACAGGGTGACTTGTTCCTAGCTGAACTCTGTACAGGTTATTTGTTTGCAGCTGAACTCTCTTACATGGTTGTGTCTTTGTAGCTGAACTCTCTACAAGGTGACTTCTTCTAGTTGATCTCTCTACAAGATGACTTGTTTCTAACTGAACTCTCTACAGTGTGATCTGTTCATAGCGGAACTTTCTACTGGGTGATTTGTTTGCAGCTGAACTCCTTGCATGATTGTTTCTTTTTAACTGAACTCTCTACAAGGTAACTTCTTCTAGCTGGTCTCTCTACAGGGCAATTTGTTTGAGCTGAACTCTCTACATGATGGTTTCTTTGTAGCTGAACTCTCTATTAGGTACCTTCTTCTGGCTGATCTGACTACAGGGTGACTTGTTTGTAGCTGAATTCCCTACAGAATAACTTGCAATGTAATATAATTGAGTAAATTATAAATGCAGCTGAATGCTTTATTAGGGTGACTGTTCTATTAGAGTATCTCGATCTCGCATTTGCTACAAGTAGTCGCCTTTCGAATCATAACTCAATGGTTTGTAATCCGATTCTTCTGTACTACTGCAAGGACTTTCTATGATGATTATTCCAGCTACACACTGCTTTTCAGCTCATTGCTCTAAGAGGTTTGCCTGATAGACACGAAAACTAATAGTATTTTTATTCATAAAAATCGATCGCGTAATTTTGACACAGGTCGGGTTTTGTGTCGTATCTCCGTGGTCTTTATCCCGATTCCTTTGAAATCACAAAAAGGCACTCCTACGATGGTTGCTCCATCTACATAGCAATTTTCAATTGATTCCTCAAAGGAGTTTACCCTGTAGGCGTGACAGACCTTCGACCTTATTTTACGCAATTAATCGGTCATAACTCCGTGAATGCTCATCGGATTCCTACCAAAGTTGGTACAGAGATCCGCCTTAATGAGCCCTTTAAGTGTGCCAAATTTCAGCCCGATTCGAGCACGCATTCGTGTTTTATGGCGGATTTTGCGAAGTGTGCGAAACGAAGAAGAAGAAAAAAACGAAGAAATTAAAACGAAATGTTGTTCGCTCTTATCTCGGAAATGGCTGGAGCGATTTTCTTCATATTTGGTGTGTAGACTCCCCTTGCTGGCCGGCAGCTCTCTAGCAAATTTGGTTCCAATCGGATAAGGGATCACAGAGCTACATAGGTGTGAAAATTGCGTTTTCTTTCTTCCTGTTAATATACTCACGAGTGGCACGCCGGCTTCTTGGGCCCTACCGTGTGTCTTGATTCATTTACAAGCTGGGTCGAAAATGCTTGGAAGTAAATAAAAGCCTGAGCTCTTATGCAAGGAAATATGGTACATACATTGCATGGTAAGACTCTTATTAGTTACTACATACGGTTTGCAAAATCTAGCCTGTAATGGATGATTGGGTAGTGGCCAACACTTTCTCTCCAACCTTAGAAATTCCTTGGTGTGTCTTCTTATCATACCAAGCTTTATTCAACCATAGGTTTGCCTTCGTATTCTTTCTGGGCCAATTTACAGGCATTGGTAAGTCTATGATGCAGGCCTGATACCTGGTCAACAAGTTAGTGGGATGTTCAGTGGCCAAGTAATTATTCTTAAGTAGCTTTAAATACCCTCTCAAAGTATGGTCAAACACAAGCAAACCCAAAGGAATCTTGAACAGCCTTTGTTACTGCAAAAAAGAGCATATGAATACCCTTATCCCACTTGGTCTGATACTCAAAACTGTAGACTCATCATGCATGTTCTTTAATGTCTGGTGAAATCGTGCCTTGGCTCTCCGGATGATATGCAGAAGACTTCAATTGCTGGATACCTGACTTGTGCAAAAAAATTGATCCCTGATCAGATTGTACAGACACCAGCAATCCCAAAAATGTAAAAGCTTATAACTCTGAATGTGTACCAACATTGTCAAACATGAGGGAAAGCAGTTTAAAAACTTGCTAATTAAATGATGTGGCACCCATTTCATTCCTGAGTGTTCATCCATTTCGTTTGGGATGAATATTTGTGAATGAAACGGGTGTCACATCCTTTAATTATTGAGTTGTTAATCACTCGCACTTGTGCAAGATGACATTGCATTTGAGCAGTACAGTACCATGCATATGGCAAAATTATTAGTAATCAGATTATTGCTATTACATGAATCACTACTGCAGCAATCAATAAATCCTTATATAAATATAAAACATTTTGGCATTTGGTAAAGAAAGATTTTCAACACTAAACTTGGCAGAAAAGTTTTATTTCAATAGCTAGTGTTGCTCTGTTTAACTTATCTTATTACACAGGTATAAACTATAGTTCTAACAGCCAGACCCTATAAGTCACACACTAAAGTCAGAGTCAAAATTATGATAAAGAAAAAAATCCTATACTCATGGCTACAAGTTTAGAGAACTGGAATTCTACCCTCATGTACATTACATTAACTACCTGACATCCACTTGCAATCAAGGAAGAGCCCACAGTTCTATATAGCTATAATTGTAATACCCATGATAATGTTGGCTGCTGTTTAACTTTCCAGTAACAGAGAATACTAGACAGTTTTCAATATAAAAGACTTATTAACTGCTATGAGTTTAATAAGAAATATACCACACAAAAACATCCAAGCTGTATAAAAGGGTACGGCCTTCAAAAAGCCTGGGTGAAAAAAGTCACGACATCAAAGGTGGCGGCTATGAAATGGCTGCAATGATGCTGATGATAATAAACTTATTAATGCAAGCTACGCACCTAGTTTCATACAGCTTGGCTGTTTTTGCGTGGATTTCGCTTCTTTTTGTAGTTCAAATATATACCCAAAGCTAATTTATACCCAAAGCCAACCATAAATTAGCTTTGAAGTCTAATTTGTTTTTACACAAGTTGTTGTTCTTCTTATCTACAGATGCAATGAAGATGATGATCAAACTATAGTGCTCTACCAATACAGAAAAATACGTACCTACTGATCTGATACTAAAGACAAATTATAGTTACTGATATTTAAATTGTATTTGTATTTTAAGGATAAAGGCTTATGTCTGTACATCCGTAAACAAATTATGTACAGTGGAACCTGTGTTACAGTTAAGTGGTCACCTTCGCATAATGGCCATGGTCACAAGGTCCCAAATATCTTCACATGCATATGTATGTATTGCAGTCTGCAATAAGCGGTCACCTGTCTAACATTTATAATGGCCAATCAAGAATTCGCCTATGAGTCACTGTATACATAACTTCATCCTTTGTATAGTGGTCACTACCTTTTATGGTGGCTTGTTAAGCCAATTGTCTGGCACCATGGCACCGTTTAAATTAATGCGCAATTATCGCACTTCCTGCCTTTCAACAAATGCTATATAAACTATCAGGCTTCATTGCTTAAAAGTATTCAATAGATATAACCAACATTCATAACAAGCTCATCTTGCCCTTTCTGTACTAAAATCAAGTGAAGTATTACCGTATTGCAGTTGGTGCGAGCCTCTTAATAGTAATAATTACTCATTTATAACGGTCGTAGCCACTAAAATGCTGCAGACCACCTTATGCAGGTTTTCTCTATAACAGCCACCTGCATATAAAGGCCAGATATATCTGGTCCCAAGGTGACTATTATAGACAGGCTCCACTGTACTTAATTAATCTGATTACTATACAAAATAACAATTACTGTAATGTCTGTCCAACAGTGTTTTAAAATCTTTGACAGAGGAAGAACAAAATTAATTTATTATTTATACTGAGCAGTCAGCCCTGTTGGTAGCTATGCTCAGGAAAAAAAAGAGTTACAATAGCTACAGAAACCAATTATAAGTGCAATAATGTGATTGTAGAAGTGATGCAGAGTCAGAGGTTTTGATATAATTTTGTGCTTGCTTGTTCATGGTTGTAATACATATATAGCACCTATATTTATTTACAATAGTGTTCCTTCCAAGTTAATTAGGTATAGTATTTGTCAAATAAGATTTTGCAGTGACTGTTCAATTAGAGCATTGAATGGTTTGTTGTTGAACGCTCACAGAGTGACTCATAATCTAACTAAATTCCAGGGGTTAAAAAGGGATATATAGTTGTGGCCAAAAGCTAGTTGTAAATGACTTTTGGCTAGTTGTATATGTGACCGGATTTGCGAAAAGGGGTCTTCCACACACATCTAATTTACCAATTTTGATGAATAATAACTTACTATTGGAAAACGTTGTTGATTAGAAATTTGGTCAGTGGTGAGTACCAACATAGCTTAATGGATGGGGAAAATTTCAGGTTTATGTGTTAACTGATCACTAAGCTGTGGTCTCTCAAGTTCATAGAATTGGATGTGTGTGGAAGACCACTTTTTGCAAATCCGGTCACATATGGTGATTGGGCTGGTTGTAAAAGTAAATAACAAGCTGTACCACAGAAAAGTATAAAGCCAGAATTACATAAATTATGATGTGCTGTACAACAGTCTACTACAGGGATTTGACTAAAAACTACCCCAAGATTCAGTCTTGAGATAACCATTTTTGAAAATTTTCAATTTGCAATTTGTGGCCCACTATTAAAAATAATTATTATTCTTGATTCTTATATTTGCTATTTCTGTAAATTATTTCCAAATCTCAATTGTTTCTCTCGAATTGCTTTCACATTTAATTTTTCACAGCATTGTTTCAAAATCCCAGACCCCACCTCCCTAGTTAGTAAGAAATCCATCAGTATTCCCCTTCACAGGTACTTTGCCATACAACATACAACCATAAAATTACATAGAGCATAATCACATACTGCAAAACACAAAAACAAATTTTGTTTAGTTTGAAGTACATTTACCTCCCACGTTAGGGCTAGCTGTAAAAAAAGAGCTGTTTTTAGCCACTGCTAAATTCTCTACAGAAAGAATTGCAAACTACATAGCTGAACTTTCTAAAGGATGGTTTTCTTGTAGCTGAACTCTCTACAGGTTGCCTTTAACATAACTGCATCCTGCCTATCAGCCAAATTGCATGTATGGCTGCCTGCCTGCATGACCACAATCACAAAGCAAGAGGCCAAATGAAGCAGTGCATGGCCATCATTTTACGTCACAACAACAGACTCACCAGTGTGATGCTCCTTTTGTAGTTCCAACAAACATCAGCCTTCTGCCTTTTCCATTCCTTTATTTTCAATTAAATAGTTGTCTTCTGCTTCTTCATGCCAGGAAGCCATACCAACGCATTACTTTTCTGAATCAACATTTTCTTTGAAGAGCATATTAGACACACATGATCTACTGCATAGTTCAGTGGCAAGATTGAGATAATCTAATACGTCAGTCACAACAGCCACATGTGTACTTCATAGCTGTGCTCTAACAAAAGAATTAACAAACTAGTGCAAAAAAATGAAGTAGGGTTCCGGCAATACAAAATAGTGAAAAAAGAGTGAGGGAAAATCCCTAGCTACTTGGAATTGTAGCAATGTGAGAAAATCCCTACTTTGGTATTACAGAATTCTACTTCATTTTAACTTTCACTGCACAAGTAAAATAGCTTCATGTCTCCTTTGATTTAACTAAACGTGTGAAGTAAATCATATGGTCTGATATTCTACTGGGACATAACTTACATTCCTGGGGTTTAACTACCATATACTCCTACTGTTTTATTTTGATGTAAAAAAGTGGGATAGTAAGAATGTTATATAACTTTTTTGTGTTGTCAGTAGCACAGTGATCAATGACCACATATGCTGCATATAAAAGTTCTTATTCCATTTTCAGACAGTATTATTACACAGGAGCAACAAGCTAGCCATTGATGTTGTAAAGTAATACATAAGTGCCATGTCAGAAGAATTTAATAACCTGCAGCTTTGAGTATACAATGAGCACCAGTAAGTATGTAACACATTGATAAACTTACATTGTATTGTGATAGTCACTGTAACATCTGTATCATTACTGACAATATTACTAGCTGAACATGTATACATTCCAGTGTCTACTCTCATAGCTCCTGTCACCATCAGTTCTACACTTACACTAGTCACATTACCAACACCAGTAGATGACATCACTTCACTACCAGATACTAGTCTCATATTACTTAGACTACTCCCATCACTGTTCTGCCATACAACTGTTGGTGGAGGATAACCTGTAGCTGTACATATGATTGATCCATTACTTCCTTCAGTGATAATAAACTCTTGTCCTTCCAATGGTCTAGTAATGTTTGGTGATACTGTGCATAAAAAACCGATAATATTATAAGGTCTGTAAGCCCAGTAGTATAGAACTCACCACAAACAGTCAGTACTCCAGAACTAGTGTCACTAGATACTACATTAGTAGCATTACATGTGTAGGTACCCACATCAGATGACTGTACATTATTGATTCTTAAGGAACTTTGCCCAGATCCTGTAGATATCACATTATACTTCACTGTATTAGTCACATCCACTGGAACATCATTAAAGTACCAACTGATAGTAGGAACTGGTTCACCAGTAGCTTGACAAGTGAAGGAAGCTATGCCTCCTTCATTTTCTGTATCATCCATTATTTGTACAATAAAAGTTGGAGTATCTGTTAAATATGTAGTACACTAACACTAATATTGTAGTATTGTAAAATAGGGATCCACCGACATGCTTAAATAGCCTTCCATTAAAAGTTAACATAGACATAAATAATTGTTGTAACACACCCATGAAAATTGTATCTGATTTGTAAACATAACACCCTAGGGCCGCAACTGGTTAGTGGTATGGGTCGTGCACAGATCAAAGGCGCCCATTTGTAACACAAAAGGAATAAGAACGCAAAGCTAATATTGGCACTACTGAGCGCTGTGTACAAGGAACGATTTTGCTCACTATTTACTGTCTTGATGGTTAGTTAATTCATTGTTAGCTAGTTAATTCATTGGTAGAATGTTTGTTATGCACGAGCACAAAGTGCCATCATCGATGCCAATCACTCCAGCCATTGTACTGTTCTCATCATTTAGACAGTGTAGCTGAAGTGTCTGATATTTATTGTCGAGCGGTGCAATGCTATAATAGCCTTGGGTAACTTAATTTATTGGCAAACGAATGTGCGATATATATACAGATACTGACTTAGTCCAGTGGTTGTAATGCTTCCCATTCATTTAGACGAATGCAGTGTTGTGTGTTCTATCATTTCAGAGCAATTTACCTCCTTGTCAGTCCTTGATGTATTAGCCTTGTGCTGTGACTCTGGTGTTTGGTTTCATTTATTTTTGAACAATTTAGTGGCCAGACTGTGTGGCTAGAAGGAGGCACTTTGCTATTATTACAACTATTTGTAAACTGGATTACAACTGATTTGCAACACTGGCAACACACAAGGCATGAGTATGTATATTTTTGTCATATCCCAAGTAATCGTTTTATAACTATAAAATATAATATACATAACAGTTACACTATGGACATGAGTGCTTTGCCTGATATATACTTACTTGCCAGAGAGCTAAAGGCCAGAAGGCAAATGTGTATTATATCAGACAAAGCACGGCTGACCGTGGTATAACAAATATGTTATACTTTGACACACTCAGCCAAATATGGGTTTTGGCAGTATCTTTTCTTATACAAATACACAAAATATTGAAATTTTCAACTACAGTAGAGACCATAGCACATTGATAAAATGTACTGAAACAAGCTGGAGTAGTGCATGATGTTAAAACAATAAGAAGTACTGTGCACAAGATACTATCTAATCCAAAACAGCCAAGCTGTAAAAAAAAGTGTGCGGCCCTCAGAAAGGCTATGGTGAAAAAAGATGTGAAATCCAAGGTGGCGGCCAAGAAATGGCTGTGATGGTAGGTTAATTGTAATAATTTTAATAATGACTATTCAGGTAAATTTTGTGAAGCGGCACAAAAATTCACCTGAATTGTCGTTATTAAAATTTTTACCATTAACCTACCATCACAGCCATTTCTTGGCCGCCACCTTGGATTTCACATCTTTTTTCACCATAGCCTTTCTGAGGGCCGCACACTTTTTTTACAGCTTGGCTGTTTTGGATTAGATTTCATTTCTTTTTGTATTTGTATACCCCAAAGCCGGCCTATGGCCAGCTTTGGGACTTTTTTAACCCATGTTTTTTTTTCTTTACTACAGGAAGAAGAAATGATGAAGTAGATGTACTTTAAATATTTTATCAGTAAATGTACAAATTATATATATAATACATATGTGACTGGATTTGCGAAAAGGGGCCTTCCACACACAATTTGCCAACTTTGACAATTGATAACTTCAGATTGGAAAGAGCTATTGCCTTGAAATTTGGGCAGTGGTGATTTCTTTGCAGCTGAACTCTCTACATGATGGTTTCTTTGTAGCTGAACTCTCTAAAAGGTAATTTTTTCTAGCTGATCTCTCTACAGGGAGATTTGTTTGTAGCTGAACTATCTACAAGGTAACTTCTTCTAGCTGATCTTTCTACAGGGTGATTTGTTCGTAGCTGAATTCTGTACAGGTGATTTGTTTGCAGCTGAGCTCTTTACAAAATGGTTTCTTTGTAGCTGAACTCTCTACAAAGTAACTTCTTCTAACTGATCTTTCTACAGGGTGATTTGTTTGTAGCTGAACTATCTACAAGGTAATTTCTTCTAGCTGATCTCTCTACAGGGTGATTTGTTTGTAGCTGAATTCTGTACAGGTGATTTGTTTGCAGCTGAGCTCTTTACAGAATGGTTTCTTTGTAGCTGAACTCTCTACAAGGTAACTTTTCTAGCTGATGTCTCTACAAGGTGACTAGTTTGTAGCTGAACGCTCTACATGATGGTTTCTTTGTAACTGAACTTTCTACAAGGTGACTTCTTCTAGCTGATCTTTCAATAGGGTGATTTGTTTGTAGCTTCACTCTCTACAAGGTAACTTCTTCTAGCTGATCTGTCTACAGGGAGATTTGTTTGTAGCTAAACTCTCTACAGGTGCTTTGTTTGAAGCTTAACTTTCTAAATGATGGTTTGTTTGTAGCTGAACTCTCTACAAGTTAACTTCTTCTAGCTGATCTCTCTACAGGGTGATTTGTTTGTAGCTGAATTCTGTACAGGTGATTTGTTTGCAGCTGAGCTCTTTACAGAATGGTTTCTTTGTAGCTGAACTCTCTAAAAGGTAACTTCTTCTTCTACAGGGCAATTTGTTTGTGGCAGAATTTTATACAGGGTGATTTCTTTGCAGCTGAACTCTCTACATGGTGGTTTCTTTGTACCTGAACTCTCTACAAGGTATATAACTTCTTCTAGCTGATCTCTCTACAGGGTGATTTGTTTGTAGCTGAACGATCTACAAGGTAACTTCTTCTAGCTGATCTCTCTACAGGGTGATTTGTTTGTAGCTGAATTCTGTACAGGTGATTTGTTTACAGCTGAGCTCTTTACAGAATGGTTTCTTTGTAGCTGAACTCTCTAAAAGGTAACTTCTTCTAACTTATCTTTCTACAGGGCAATTTGTTTGTGGCTGAATTTTCTACAGGGTGATTTCTTTGAGGCTGAACTCTCTACTTGGTGGTTTATTTGTAGCTGAACAATGTACAAGGTAATTTCTTCTAGCTAACCTCTCTACAGGGTGATTTGTTTGTAGCTGAATTCTGTACAGGTGATTTGTTTGCAGCTGAGCTCTAAACAGAATGGTTTCTTTGTAGCTGAACTCTCTACAAGGTAACTTTTCTAGCTGATGTCTCTACAAGGTGACTAGTTTGTAGCTGAACTCTCTACATGGTGGTTTCTTTGTAACTGAACTTTCTACAAGGTGACTTCTTCTAGCTGATCTTTCTACAGGGTGATTTGTTTGTAGCTGAACTCTCTACAAGGTAACTTCTTCTAGCTGATCTCTCTACAGGGTGATTTGTTTGTAGCTGAATTCTGTATAGGTGATTTGTTTGCAGTTGAGATCTTTAAATAATTGTTTCTTTGTAGCTGAACTCTCTCAAGGTAACTTCTTCTAGCTGATGTCTTTACAGGGTCACTAGTTTGTAGCTGAATTCTCTACATGGTGGTTTCTTTGTAACTGAACTCTCTACAAAGTAACTTTTTCTAGCTCATCTTTCTACAGGGTGATTTATTTGTAGCTGAATTCTATACAGGTGATTTGTTTGCAGCTGAGCTCTTTAAAGAATGGTTTCTTTGTAGCTGAACTCTCTACAAAGTAACTTCTTCTAGCTGATGTCTCTACAAGGTCACTAGTTTGTAGCTGAGCTCTCTACATGGTGGTTTCTTTGTAACTGAACTCTCTACAAGGTGACCTCTTCTAGCTGATCTTTCTACCGGGTGATTTGTTTGAAGCTGAACTCTCTACAAGGTAACTTCTTCTAGCTGATCTCTCTATAGGGAGATTTGTTTGTAGCTGAACTCTCTACATGATGGTTTCTTTGTAGCTGAACTCTCTACAAGGTAACTTCTTCTATTGATCTCTCCACAGGGCGATTTGTTTGTAGCTGAACTCTCTACATGGTGGTTTCTTTGTAGCTGAACTCTACAAGGTGATTTTTTCTAGCTGAACTATCTCTTTCCACAGTTGCATGAACTCCCTACAAGGTAACTTCTTCTAGCTGATCTCTCTACAGGGTGACTTGTGTGTAGCTGCTCTCTATCCAGGTTTCTTATTTCTAGCTGATCTCTTGAATTCTCTTCAGGGTGACAGCTCTATTAGGATGACTGCTCTATTAGAGTATCTCGATCTCGCACTTGCTGCACCAAGTTGGATTTCGTGTTATAACTCCGTGGCTTTAAGTCTGATTCTTCTACACCATTGATGAGCCTTTCTAAGATGATTACTCCATCTGTACAATGATTTTCAAACCAAGCGGTCTATCTGGTAGGCGTGGCAAGCAGTCGTTTTTTTTATTAGCTAATCTAGATTGCATAATTGTTACACACTGTTGGTTTTTTCGTTGTATCTTCCTGTTTTTTAGCTCGATTTCTTTCAAACCACAATAGGTTTGAGGTTCAATAGTTAACCTATTCACCCACCGATTTTCAGCTTTTTCCCATACGCGGTTTACCCTGTAGGCGTGACAACATATTGGTGTTATTTGTCGTGAATAATCGCTCATAACTCTTTGCCTGTTTATCGTATTCCAGCCAAAGTTGGTACCGAGATGCGCCCTTATATCCCCCTTCTGTGTGCCACATTTCAAGGCAATCGGATATGGCGTTCGAGTTTTATAGCAGTTTTTGTAAGTGTGCGACAAGAAAAAGAAAAATAAGAAGAAAAAAAAACGAAGAAACTGAGCCAATTTTTGAAGTCGCATATCTCGGGAACGTGCAAAGCGATTTCGCTCAAATTTGGAATGTGGAGTGCTGCAGTTGGAGGGCATATCCACAGCAAAAATCGTCTTGTTGCATCAAGGAAGCACAGAGCTACGGAGGTGCGAAAATTGCGTTTTCTTTCTTCTTGTCAATATACTCACGGGTGTTACGCGCCGGCTTCTTGGGCCGAACGACACACTACCGTGTGTCTTGGTAACGGAAGAGCACAGTAGGGATATAACACTTCTTATTGTTTCATTGTGTATAGTTTTTGTAATGACTATTTTGTGTATGTATTGTCTTGTTTATAACTGTAGCTAACTGTAGTATTTGCTTTTGTAGTTGTATTGTACGTATGTATTGTAATGTCTCCTACAAGGAAGAACTGATTGTGTGGAGTTAAAAATATCAATCTATCCATCTATCTAACATAATGCACTACTCCAACTTGTTTCAGTACTATGGTCCGTACTCTAGCTGAAAATTCCAATTTTTTTGTGTACTTGTTGGTTGACTTTTTTGTAAATAATTATTATGACTGGTGAACCCACGCATACTCGATCAAAAGAAAGAATTGGCGTTGTGTGCCCCAGCTATATCAATCATCATCTTAAAAGTGAAGTATCCATTATGCTTCGTTGTCAGCTATGTTCAACCCGTTACAAAACATTGCGAAGCGAACCAAAACTGTTCGAAAGCAACTCTGCAATCCACACATACCAAAAGAAAGAAATGATGCTGCATGCCCCAGTTACATAAATTATCATCTGAAAAGTTAAGTATCCACTACACTTCATTGTTGGCTATTTTCAACCCATTACACAGCCTTACAAATCTAGAACCCTATGAAAAGCACCTCTGCAATCAAAATAGCCATTATGAAAATTACAGATGATTTCCGTTACGAAGAAAGGCCATCACATGCTACCACCAAATTGACACTTTTCATTGTCCGCAAAGATGAATGGGACACAAAGGAGGACACTGGAAAGTCCATGAAGAATGCATTATATGTACTGTGGTATGCCAAAAAGCACCTTTTGGGCTGAAGCAATGTCAAACAGTGAAAAAATAAAGCTTGTAGCCTTAGCCGTTATCAAGTTATGCTTGTCTGAAGGCATCAGTCACTTACTCAGTCAGTCACTAGAAAATTCTGTTAAATAGTTTTTTTTCTAAATTCCATAGCAACTTGTTGAAAGTATTTCAGGTCAATTTAAAGCTTCCTTGGGCTTAGGTTTACCTACCAAATACTACCTCATCATTGTCTGGGAAAAGTGAGGCTGGTTTTTGGGTGACGGTTTTTCATGGGCCACACCCATACCTTTGTGGTCCCTGCTATATAGTACTATCGTACTGTATGATGGGAAACGAAGTAAGTTGTGACTATGGGATTGAATTTTGCTAAACAAGATGTGATTGTGAGATGTAATTTTAGTGTACCAACAGCAATTTTTATGTTTATTATTGTAAATACAGTAATAAAACAAATATGATTTAATTAGTTAATCAACATCGATATACATAACAGCACAACAACTGACTCAGGTTACTAAATTCCATCCCACAATCACATCTTTTTTTGGCAAAATTCAATCCCACAATCACAACTTACTTGGTTTCCTGTATAGGAGAAGAGACATAAAAGCATAACAGAAATCTGATGATTTCTGGGTGAGATACTACAAACCTATTAGGTGTGTAATGTCTTGGGGTAATGCGATAGTGACCAGGTACGTAAATATAGGGCATGTGGGCACAAACTACACCCCATCACACAACAAGTCATATCTCAATTTAGGAACAGAATAGTTGCCCACTGCAACTTTTAGTATAAAGCCTGTTGATTGTTTAATATATGCGGAAAATTTCAAGGCAATAGCAGGATGGCCTAAAAAGTTATGGGGAATGGAAACTTGCAAAAGTGGGAAATTGTATGTGCCCACATGCAGGCTTGATCACAAAATTGCACTGCCTTAACTACAGTGTGTATAACTTGTTAAGGCAGTTCATATAACATCTTGTTAGCATTTTGAGCTAGCAATATGTGATATTTATGCACTGGCTTTAACGAAGGTGTCAAAGTGGCATACATATATGTGACCGTCTCAGCCAACTTGTTTGCACAAGCATGCGTATTGAGAAAAAAAATAATTTGTAAAATTACGCATGCTAAAAAGAAAAATACGCAAGTTTTTATTGGGCCAGTACTTAAAGAAAGAAGATTCAAATCGATTAAAATTATATACCATCTTATTCGCCTGCTCATGGAGAGTTTGAAAATCTTTGTTTCATTTCTGTAGTGCCAACGGTAGGCATGTCACATGCATTTGTTTATGATGCGGTAAACGTAATCAAGATTGTCATCGTCTTCTATCAAATCGCTTTCAAATCCATATGTGCAAGTGTCTACAGGGCTAACACTATACCTTAGCTGATGTGCTAATGCATGGTGAACAGTTTAAGCCAAATTGTAATGTTGTAGACTAATGCAAACGGAAGTTATGACTGCAAATGTAAGTGCCTGTAGTTTATTTTTAGTATAGTTGCTATACTAATTGATTATCTTACTCTTCCCACTGTCTAGTGCTATAATTTCAAAACTACACACCACAGAAGGCTGAAACTTTGGTGATCCATTCCTTGGACACTGCTGATAATGCTGAGTAAATAATTTTGTTTAATTGTGCAAACAAGTTAGGTTTTTGCTGAGACGGTCACATATACATACATACATACATACATACATACATACATACATACATACATACATACATACATACATACATACATACATACATACATACATACATACATACATACATACATACATACATACATACATACATACATACATATTTTATAGTTATAACATGGTTACGAGGGATATGACAAAAATATATGCACAAGTGCCTGAAGGCACTCGTACGTATATTTTGTCATATCCCGAGTAATCATGTTATAACTGTTATATTCTACACCCCAGTAGACAAAATGATTGTGGCAGCTTGCTTTAGCTACAGAGAAGCCATCACCAGCTAGGTGAAGAAGCCATGCTACAAGTGACAATAGACTATTAATTGCACACACCTTTTCATGCCTAGGTAAACAACATCAGTCTGTTCATAGTCTTTGCTTTTTTATAAATGTTTTACATGTTCACATTGTCATCAGTGGTTGTCCAAGTCACCATAAGAAAATGCTACTTTCACTTGCAGCCAATCCTTCAAGGCCACGACACCTCTTAGCTACAATTGCTAATCCCGATGCCTGGCTTCTTACCTACAATTGGGGACCCTGATGCCTGGCTTGTTACCTACAATTGATAACCCTGATGTGTGCTACTGCTGCTGGCTGCCAAGCAAGGACATCAACTTCATGGCTCTGCTCTGCTAGCTACTGCTGGATCACACAGTGTCATCACACAGAACCTCTGTGGACAACAACTCACTGTTTGTAACAGCTATGTTCTCAGCAACACTGCAACACGTCCTGCAAGCTCCTGGTCACAGAGCATCCACTTCATTCATTACCTAACGTGTGACTACAGTGTCACGACTCATCAATGCTCTTCCACATCTCTCAACCCTCCTTGCTGTCCAGCAATTCCAATTCATCACCTCCACCTCTCCCTAACGGCTGTCATCACAGTTTACCACCATTTGCCACCATCAACTCATCATCACTACAACCCGTCAATTCTCCCAATCTACGCCATCTTTGCTGCAAATCATCAACTCCACTACTGAGCACCAAGGTCACCACCCCCTCTGCAACATCACTACGTCATCATCATCAACTCTCAATGGGCCTCCATCAACTTCAACATCGCTTTATCTAGCTACACCAACATCTTGACCATCATGTTCAATTGCTACCTCCCACACGCTGGTCTTCTCATCACAGACTGTAGCACCATCCCCCTGAAGGATCACCACCACTGACACCACTCCCAGCGTGCAACCATCATCATCAACATCAGTCATCACAGCAGCTTTTTCAGCCCCACCCCATCAGACCATCTCACTACCAACAAAAATCAGCAGACAATCTACAACCAGCATGCAAGTCACCATGCACCGTAACATTATTGCTGTGCATTGTGCTACAAGGACTCTATCGTTCACCAAGCTGTTCACTGGGAGAGGAGTACTGTAGCAGCTGTCTTTAGCTACAGAGAAGCCATCACCAGCTATGTGAAGAAGCCATGCTACAAGTGACAATAGACTATTAATTGCACACACCTTTTCATGCCATAGGTAAACAACATCTGTTCATTGTCTTCACTTTTGTATAAATGTTTTACATGTTCACGTGGTTGTCCAAGTCACCATAAGAACACACTACCTTCACCTGCAGCTGATCCTTCAAGGCCATGACACCTCTTACCTACAATTGGTGACCCTGACTCCTGGCCTGTTACCTACACGATTATAGATAGCAATTTTTATAGTGAAACAGCACCTGTTAAAGATTGAAATCAGTAGAAATTCCTGATGGATCAGATGTTTTAGACTCATTAGCGGTGCCACGTCCATCTACTCATGATTAGTGAAAGAGACAAGAGTTAGTGAAGGAGATAAGAGTTCATCAAAAATCCTCCTTGCTCAGATGAATGATTCTTGGTTGATTTACATACTTGTTAGACTTGAAATCTCTGGTGAATCAGATGATTTTGACTCTTTAGCAGCACTTTTGTCTATTTAGCGGTGCTATGCCCATCTACTTGTGATTAGTGAAGGAGACAAGAGTTCATCAAAAACCCTTCTTCTTGTCCTTGCTCAGGTGAATAGCTTTTGGTTGATTTAGGTGCTTGTTTTTAGAGACTTTTACCACTTACAGTAGATAAGAATTTCATGGAAAATATGAAGTTACACCATATATGGTAAGCATAGCCACAAAGTGTGGTATTTCACTTATATATCACAGCTTGCTGTGTTATATACCACATTGCGGCACGTTTGATCTCAACCACAGGTGTAGCATATATATTAGTACTAGTAATAGCATGGGTAGCAGTGAAATTTGGGCTCAGTTAATACCATACTCGCTGCATATACGCTAATGCTGTGCATTAGCGTTGCTATGCACACAATTTGTTACTATGTACTAAACACGCATAAACACTAAATGGCACTACATTGTTAACATAAATTCTAGCCAATGAAATTGCAATTACAACCTTTTCACTGCTACCAGTGAAATACGGGATAACTTTCACTGCTACTATTGAGACTTTTGTATGGGTAGTGAAACAGGTATGGTATTATATATTATATTATATATATATAATTTTCTAATTAGTAGCCAAACTAGCAGCTAATTAGAGTTAAAAGGAATTAATTAGGCAAGACCTCACAAGTTTAAATAGATAGAATATTCCATCCATTGAATAATTGATCAGTAGAATGATTTACCTAGTTTTGTAATCTCATTAACTCTTTTAAAGACAATTATTGATCTGTAATAGGATATGGATACTGTGAAAGGCTTCAGGCGTAATGCATATACATTTTTTCCATTGATAAATAAATGATAAAGGATAATTTTGTAAAATAAACTTAGTTGCATTACCATTTCATTCTTGCCAGATACGTCCTTCAGCTACTGTATTTTAGTCACCAATTATTTTTCTTTTCCTGGATGCACTCTTTTTGTACAGCCAAACTACTTTCACATGGCTACACATGCTATGTTAAGAGTTTGGGAAAGTATAACAATTGGAACCATTAAACTTGGCAGAAACTTATAGCTTTTGTTAATCCAAGTTTTGTTTTAAGTTAATCTTATTAAAGAAATTTTACAGATTTTATAAAATATTTACAGTCAGTACTCCTAGCCTAGTGATTATCTCATTATCAGTTTATATCATTACACATTTGAAACTATGAAGGTAGAAATAATTAAGTCATGTCACGTAAAAGAAATAATTAGGCTACAGCCTAGATAGATAACTGTTATTGTATAATGCATACGATATACATTGAGTGCTAGTACAGTATTGAGTACTGATTAACTTACATGGTATGGTAAGAGTCACCGTAACATCTGAATCATTACTGACAATATTACTGGCTGAACATGTGTACATTCCAGTGTCTACTCTCATAGTTCCTGTCACCATCAGTTCTACACTTACACTAGTCACATTACCAACACCAGTAGATGACATCACTTCACTACCAGATACAAGTCTCATATTACTTAGACTACTCCCATCACTGTTCTGCCATACAACTGTTGGTGGAGGATAACCTGTAGCTGTACATGAGATCGATCCATTACTTCCTTCAGTGATAGTAAACTCCTGTCCTTCCACTGGTACAACGATGTTTGGTGGTACTATGCACATGTAAACACCAAAGTAAATTAAAGAATTACCATACATGGGTAGTAACATAGAGCTACATAGGAGAATTTGACTCAAAAGTGTAATAGCCCACAATAAGAGGATATTATTTAGACAAATTTTCCACATTATGATAATTTTGTACAGTTATTAATAATTCCTTTGAGGACAAAGTTATTAACCAGGCATGCACCCACAGCCGGCTGAAGGCTAGCTGTGAGTATGTGTCTGGTTTCCTGAAATTGTTTTCCAAATAATGCGTGTGTATGTAAGCATGTATTTGGCCACACCCACATTTGAGAACCTAAACAGCCAATGTGAACTCTTTAATAAACTTACAGGCAAGTAAGCTTTACTCTGATCTGTACACCTCATGCCAGTTCGAAATATGGATAGAAGTTGTTACTGATTGAGTTATTTCATTTCATTGATATCCGTTTTTGTGAATCATATTGTTGAACAGTTTTGTACACAATACGCCTATGGAAAGTTGAAAATTACATACTGCATAAACCGCAATCAGCTATCAGCAAAAACCATGGTGGATGGTCTTGGTATCAGGTTAGTATTGATGTACAGTTGTATATGTTAACCTGCAAAGTAGTTTGAAATATCACCATAGAATGCTCATATCTAAAGCTTATACACATTTCTGTGCCACGTTTGGTAGCCAAGGAGATGAAAAAGCTCTATTTGGTGTGAATAGTCTTCCTAGTATTTTCAGGACAGACTAATAAGACCATTGATCAAAACACACACAGTATTCAACTTGACTTTTCACCAATAATGGATAGCCACATCAATACACTACTCTTTCACACCACAGCCATTCAACAGACTTGCTTTTCACAAGCAGATTTCTATTGATGTGTGTCTGCCACTGGGAATGCTCTGGCACTTTGGACTGCCACTGGCCAGCTGGAACACACAGCTAGAGGCATGGATGCCATTGGACAGCTGCCCAGATTACTATATATCTACATGTATTCCTTTCATTATGAGTGGCACAGGTGGTCTTATAGAGCCCAGTATTTAGAATGGAGACTTCATATGACTTGTTTATCCATTGTTAAAGCACCAATTGAAAGCCCACCCCATTCACCACCACCACCCATGGTGGTGTGCCTGTGCTATACAGTGTAGATACCATTGTGAAAAAGTTGCTCAAAATCATGGTTATATGTATCAGTAGTTAGCCTGCTGTGGATTAAGGTGGGATAAATACAATGGTTGGCTGTATTTACAGAGATTTTTGTCCTTGCTTAGCTTAGCTACACTGGAATGCAATGTTTAAATGTGATTGGGCCTGTGAAAATAGGGCATGTGGGCACAAACTACATTCCATCACATCATGGGTTATATCTCAGTACTAGACCATCAGGGCCAGTAGACTTTTGGATGTTCATTTGCTGCAACATCTGAACATCCAAAAGTCTACTGGCCCTGATGATCTTTCTAGTACATTTCTCAGGGAGGTTGCATCTGAGATTGCAGAACCATTGATAAAGCTCTATAATATCTCTATACAAAGTGGCTGTATTCCATTAGAACGGAAGCAATGTAACATTACCACTGTGCATAAGGCAGGGCCTCAAGATGATCCTTCCAACTATCACCCATTTTCAGTAGTTTCAGTAATTGCTAAAATTTTGGAAAAAAACTTGTAGCAAATCAGCTAGATCGGTACTATAAATAAATTACCATTTAAGTCCCTTTCAAGGTGCATATCGTCAAGGTAAGTCAACAGAACAGATCCTTCTTTATGTTGTGGATACTATTGCAAATGCTTTGGACTGTGGGAAAATTGTTTGCACAGCCTTTTAGATCTTCGCAAAAACTTTAGACTCTTTAGATCACTCAATTTTACTGCACCACTTTAGTGAGCTGGGTGTGCTTGAAATGATCTTAAAATTTAATGTTTCATGAACTATCTTTCCAATAGCCTTCAAAGGGTTAAACCCAATGGTAAAGTATCTTCTTAGACAACTGAGAGGTGGAATCCCTCTAGGCAGTGCTCTGGGACCACTGTTATTTCTTGTTTACGTCAATGCAATGCCTTCTGTAGTTAAGTTTGGTAAATTGTTACAGTTTGCAGATGACACCACACTAATTTTCTCTGGTTCTGATATTGACACCGTGAAAAGCAATTATCTCATGATCTGGCATTACCATCTGATTGGGTATCTTCAAGTCAAATGAAGCTTAACATCAATAAATCTAGTGTTATGTGGTTTACACCTAAAACATCACAGAATATTTCCTGCCCTGCTATCTTTATGGATGGTAATAAGCTACAGGAGGTTGACCAATAAAAATACTTTGGCATAATTTTTGACAAGAGGTTACAATGGGATCACCAAGTCAATGATGTTTGCAAACAAATAGCATATTATCTGCATTTATGAAGTATTCACCGTAAATCTTTAACATTCTTAATCTTGAAACTGTTATTTGAGTCATTGATTTCTAGAATAACATATGCTTTGCCCACCTTTAAGATCTTGGTCCTTTGTACTTGGTCATTTGTGATTGGCAAGATCTTTGTGCTTGGTCCACCTTTAAGAAAAGATCAGATTGCTCGTATGCAATGACAACAAAATTATGTTATCCGAATAGTGAAGTCATTATGTAAGGTTGATCATGTGACTTCACATGATAGGAAATTAAACTGGCTACCTCTATTACAGTCTATAGCTGCTATGTCACGTTATTACCAAGAACAAGAGATACTACCTTTACACCTCCTATATTCTTTGGCCGCCAGCATTCATACTCTACACATTGTAGTGATCACTTTGCCAACCTATCTAATTATCATCTATCAAGGACTATGAAGCATTTTCAATGTAGTGCTAGCACTTGGTGGAATGATGTTACTTCAAAGATATCATTTCCTCCTGTGATGACTCATCCTGAACTTGTTGGATTGTGTTAAATCTATGTATTTAAGTAATGATGTATGTTAGTAATTAGTGTATGTGTGTATAGTTTTGTTTTTTGTATCTGTTTGTGCTGTATGTATGTGTTTTAGCTCTGGTAAGGAAGAACGGCTCATGCCGATTACCAGTAAGATAATAATTATACAACCAAGTACTAAGAATAATATGATGCGGTTAAAATTACGTCATAAATAATAATTAATGAATAATAAATAAATAAATAATGTTTTAGGAAACTAGAAGGCCTAAGGCTCCGCACTCACCAGGAATACAATCCTTGTTGAACGAAGACATAGTTGAATAATAGTGAGGTCTATCTGTGATGACAGTGAAATGATACGACGATTCTATTTAATGCCAATCAAAACAAGTAGCACAAGCCATGCATACCATTGTAGTGACGTGTTCCCTTTTTGGTTTGCTCATCTGTCTTAGAGAAGTCATGGATCCTAGAGAGAAGACGGGCTGGAAAGTAGATGTACAACGGGTTAGTGTTAATTAGTCAGGTGACAGGTACTTCATTATGGCTGGTTGTTTACAGGCGACTTATTATTAATAACGCTAGCTAGCTAGTGTCAGTTTTCTCCAGCTCATCAGCCTATTGGAGTCGTAACTTGGAGAGAGGGTGCTTGTAGAATAATGTAAGAAGGCTGGAAGTAAGTCTCCTTTAAAGTAATGTACAATCGAGATACTCTAATAGAGCAGCCACTTAATTGTAGTAGAGCACGTACATTTAATTACCCACAGTGTGCATTGTGTTACTGTGGTTAGTTATGTTATACTATTTACAAGAAAGTGAGGTTGCTAAAGTAGCTAGTGGTAACATCTTGTAGACATTCTCAAATTGATATATACTCTAATAGAACAGTCACTTACCCTAAAGAGTTTCAAACTGCTGTAGCTGTCACATCTACAATTAGCTACCACCTCGGTAAAATCTATGTAGGTGTAATGTAATTGCATAATACTGTTATATGACTGATGTTTATGTAGTACCACTACAAGTATATCTAATCAAAAACAGCTAAGCTGTAAAAAAAGGTGCGGCCCCCAAAAAGGCCATGGTGAAAAAAGATGTGAAATCCAAGGTGGCGGCCAAGAAATGGCTGTGATGGTAGGTTAATGGTTACATTTTAATAACAACAATTCAGGTGAATTTGGTGCCAAGGCCAAGCGGCACAAAATTCACCTGAATTGTCGTTATTAAAATATAACCATTAACCTACCATCACAGCCATTTCTTGGCCGCCACCTTGGATTTCACATCTTTCTTCACCATGGCCTTTTTGGGGGCCGCACCTTTTTTTACAGCTTGGCTGTTTTTGATTAGATTTCACTTCTTTTTGTATTTGTATACCGCAAAGCGGGCCTATGGCTGGCTTTGGGGCTTTTTTAACACATGTGTTTTTTTCTTTACTACAGTAAGAAGAACTTAAAGAAGAATTTTAGTACTTCAATTATTTTTGATTTTATTAGTAATTATACAAATTATATACATATATTTATTACATGCCCATTATTCCCCACAGGATATTTTTTTGCAGCTGATCTCTCTACTGGGTGACTTGAAATGTAGCTGAACTATATACAGGACGGTTTCTTTGTAGCTGAACTCTCTACAAGGTAACCTCTTCTAGCTGGTCTCTCTACAGGGTATTTTGTTTCTAGCTGAACTCTCTACAGGTGATTTGTTTGCAGCTAAACTCTCTACATGGTGGTGTCTTTGTAGCCGAACTCTCTACATGATGGTTTCTTTGTAGCTGAACTCTCTATAAGGTGACTTCGTCTAGCTGAACTCTCTACAGGATGATTTTTTTGTAGCTGAACTCTCTGCAGGGTGATTTGTTTGCAGCTGAACTCTCTACATGATGGTTTCTTTGTAGCTGAACTCTCTACAAGGTGACTTCGTCCAGCTGATCTCTCTACGGTGTGATTTGTTTCTAGCTGAACTCTCTACAGGTGATTTGTTTACAGCTAAACTCTCTACATGGTGGTTTCTTGTAGCTGAACTCCCTACATGATGGTTTCTTTGTAACTGAACTCTCTACAAGGTAACTTCTTCTCTACAGGGTGATTTGTTGTAGTTGAATTCTCTATAAGGTGGTTTCTATGAGGCTGAACTCTCTACATGGCGGTTTCTTTGTAGCTGAACTCTCTACAGAGTGATTTGTTTGCAGCTGAACTCTCTACATGATGGTTTCTTTGTAACTGAACACTCTACAAGGTGACTTCTTCTAGCTGATCTTTCTACAGGGTGAATTGTTGTAGCTGAACTATCTACAAGGTAACTTCTTCTAGCTGATCTCTATACAGGGTAATTTGTTTGTAGTTGAATTCTGTACAGGTGGTTTCTTTGTAGCTGAACTCTGTACATGATGGTTTCTTTGTAGCTGAACTCTTTACAAGGTGACTTCTTCTAGCTGAACTCTCTACGGGGTAATTTCTTTGTAGCTGAACTCTCTATACGACGGTTTCTTTGTAACTGAACTCTCTACAAGGTAACTTCTTCTAGCTGATCTTTCTACTGGGTGATTTGTTTGCAGCTGAACTCTCTACATGGTGGTTTCTTTGTTGCTGAACTCTCTACAAGGTGAATTCTTCTACCTGATCTCTCTACAGGGTGATTTGTTTGTAACTGAACTCTGTACAAGTGCGTTTTTGTTGGTGATCTCACTGCAGGTTGATTTGTTTGTAGCTGAACTCACTAAAGGGTGATTTTGCTTGTAGCTGAACTCCTTGCATTGTATCTAGTTTCTAGCTGATCTCTCTACAGGGTGATTTGTTTGTAGCTGATCTCTCTACAAGTTGATTTGTGTGTAGCTGATCTCTCTGCAGGTTGATTAATTTGCAGCCGATCTCTCTACAAGGTAATTTGTTTGTAGCTGAACTGTCTGTAAAGTGATTTATTTGTAGCTGATCTCTCTGCAGGTTGATTTGTTTTAGCTGAACTCTCTACAGGGTGATTTACTTGTGGCTGAACTCCTTACATTGTGTCTGGTTTCTAGCTGATCTCTCTACAGGGTGATTTGTTTGTAGCTGATCTCTCTACAAGTTGATTTGTGTGTAGCTGATCTTTCTACTGGTTGATTTGTTTGTAGCCGATCTCTCTACAGGGTAATTTGTTTGTAGCTGAACTGTCTGTAAAGTGATTTATTTGTAGCTGATCTCTCTGCAGGTTGATTTGTTTTAGCTGATCTCTCTACAAGTTGATTTGTGTGTAGCTGATCTCTCTGCTGGTTGATTAATTTGCAGCCGATCTCTCTACAGGGTAATTTGTTTGTAGCTGAACTCTGTACAAGGTGCTTTTTTGTAGGTGATCTCACTGCAGGTTGATTTGTTTGTAGCTGAACTCACTAAAGGGTGATTTGCTTGTAGCTGAACTCCTTACATTGTGTCTAGTTTCTAGCTGATCTCTCTACAGGGTGATTTGTTTGTAGCTGAACTCTCTATAAGGTGATTTGTTTGCAGCTGAACTCTCTACATGGTGGTTTCTTTGTTGCTGAACTCTCTACAGGGTGTTTGGCTTGTAGCCACTCTCTACAGGGTGATTTGTTTCTAGCTTACAGTATCTCTCTACAGGTTGATTTGTGTGTAACTGATCTCTCTACAAGCTGATTTGTTTGTAGCTGAATTCTCTGCAAAGTGTTTTGTTTGTAGCTGACCTCTCTTCAGGGTGATTTGTATCTAGCTGATCTCTCTACAGGGTGATTTTTTTGTAGCTGACCTCTCTTCAGGGTGATTTGTTTCTAGCTGATATCTCTACAGGGTGATTTTTTGTAGCTGACCTTTCTTCAGGGTGATTTGTTTCTAGCTGATCGCTCTACAGGTTGGTTTGTTTGTAGCTGAACTCTCTACACGGTGATTTGCTTGTAGCTGAACTCCTTACATTGTGTCTAGTTTCTAGCTGATCTCTCTACAGGGTGATTTGTTTGTAGCTGATCTCTCTACAAGTTGAATTGTGTGTAGC
This sequence comes from Dysidea avara, assembly GCF_963678975.1. Taxonomy (NCBI): domain Eukaryota; kingdom Metazoa; phylum Porifera; class Demospongiae; order Dictyoceratida; family Dysideidae; genus Dysidea; species Dysidea avara. The sequence goes on from NC_089276.1 coordinate 40,196,934, forward strand.
TGATCTCTCTGCAGGTTGATTTGTTTGTAGCTGATCTCTCTACAAGGTAATTTATTTGTAGCTGAACTGTCTAAAAGGTGATTTGTTTGTAGCTGATCTCTCTGCAGGTTGATTTGTTTTAGCTGAACTCTCTATAGGGTGATTTATTTGTAGCTGAACTCCTTACATTGTGTGTAGTTTCTAGCTGATCTCTCTACAGGGTGATTTGTTTGTAGTTGATCTCTCTACAAGTTGATTTGTGTGTAGCTGATCTCTCTGCAGGTTGATTTGTTTGTAGCTGATCTCTCTATAGGGTAATTTGTTTGTAGCTGAACTCTCTATAAGGTGATTTGTTTGTAGTTGATCTCTCTGCAGGTTGATTTGTTTTAGCTGAACTCTCTACAGGCTGATTTGTTTGTAGCCAATCTCTCTACAGGGTAATTTGTTTGTAGCTGAACTCTCTACATGGTGGTTTCTTTGTTGCTGAACTCTCTACAGGGTGTTTTGCTAGTAGCTGATCTCTCTACAGGGCAATTTGTTTGTAGCTGATCTCTCTACAGGGTGATTTTTTTGTAGCTGACCTCTCTTCAGGGTGATTTGTTTCTAACTGATCTCTCTACAGGGTGATTTGTTTCTAGCTGATTGCTCTACAGGTTGATTTGTTTGTAGATGAACTCTCTACAGGGTAATTTACTTGTAGCTGAACTCCTTACTTTGTGTCTAGTTTGTAGCTGATCTCTCTACAGGGTGATTTGTTTGTAGCTGAACTCCTTACATTGTGTGTAGTTTCTAGCTGATCTCTCTACAGGGTGATTTGTTTGTAGCTGATCTCTCTACAAGTTGATTTGTGTGTAGCTGATCTCTCTGCAGGTTGATTTGTTTGAAGCCGATCTCTCTACAAGTAATCTGTTTGTAGCTGAACTCTCTATAAGGTGATTTGTTTGTAACTGATCTCTCTGTAGGTTGATTTGTTTTAGCTGAACTCTCTACAGGGTGATTGCTTGTAGCTGAACTCCTTACATTGTGTCTAGTTTCTAGCTGATGTCTCTACAGGGTGATTTTTTGTAGCTGAACTCTCTTTAGGGTGATTTGTTTCTAGCTGATCTCTCTACAGGTAGATTTGTGTTGATTTGTTCATTGCTGATTGCTCTAAAGGTTGATTTGTTGCAGCTGAACATCCTGCAAAGTGTTTTGTTTGTAGCTGATCACTCTAAAGGGTAATTTGTTTGTAGCTGAACTCTCTCCACAGTGACCTGTGTGTAGCTGAATTCTGTGTAACTGAATTCTCTAGAGAGTGACTTAATTGTAGCTGAATTCTCTACACAGTGCATGACTTGTTTATAGCTGAACTTTCTTCAGGGTGACTTGTAATGTTCTGAATTTCTATAGTGATATATTTGCTTAACTCTCCACATGGTGACTGTCTTCTTGCTGAACTGTCTATAAGATTAACTGTTTGCAGCTGAACTCCCTACAGAATAACTTGTGATGTAATAAAATTCTATAATGGAGTAAATAAATTAGCCGAATGCTCTATTAGGGTGACTGTTCTATTAGAGTATCTCGATCTTGCATTTGCTACATGGAGTTGGCTTTCGAATCATAACTCAGTGATTTGTAATCCGATTCTTCTGTACTACTGCAAGGACTTTCTATGAAGATTATTCCAGCTATACACCGATTTTCAGCTCATTGCTCTAAGCGGTTTGCCTAGTAGGCGTGAAAACTAATACTTTTTTATTCATAAAAATCGATCGCGTAATTGTGACACAGGTTGGATTTTGTGTCATATCTCCGTGGTCTTTATCTCGATTCCTTTCAAACCACCAAAAGGCACTCCTACGATGGTTACTCCATCTACATAGCAATTTTCAACTCATTCCATGAAGCGGTTTACCCTGTAGGCGTGACAACAAATCGATCTTGTTTTACGCGAATAATCGGTCATAACTCCTGAACCATTCATCGGATTTGTACCAAATTTGATGCTAGGATTCGCCTTTGGACTCCCTTTCTGTGTGTCAAATTTCAAGGCGATCGGAGTACGCGTTTGCTTGTTATAGCAATTTTTGCAAGTGTGCGAAAAGACGAAGAAGAAGAAAAAAAAAACGAAGAAAAAAAAAACGAAACTTTGGCAGCTCGTATCTCGGAAATGGCTGGAGCGATTTCCTTCAAATTTGGAATGTAGACTCCCTTGGCTGGCGGGCAACTGCGTAGCAAATTTGGTTCCAATCAGATAAGTGATCACCGAGATACAAAGGTGTGAAAATGACGTTTTCGTTCTTCCTGTCAATATACTCACGGTGTGGCGCGCCGGCTTCTTGGGCCGCACGACACACTATCGTGTGTCTTGATGGCTGGCGGGCAACTGCGTAGCAAATTTGGTTCCAATCAGATAAGTGATAACCGAGATACAAAGGTGTGAAAATGACGTTTTCGTTCTTCCTGTCAATATACTCACGGTGTGGCGCGCCGGCTTCTTGGGCCGCACGACACACTATCGTGTGTCTTGATACTGTTTTATTATTGTCTTGAATGCAGTGTGCTAGCTACACATAGCTTGTCCCATTGGCTGAGTTGATTTGGGATCATAATTATTTTGATTGTGCCTTGACCACCTAATAGCCTCACCAGGGGTTGTCACGTTGGTGTATGTACGTGGTTGTATGTGACGCGGTCCTAGTAATAATAATAATAATAATAATAATTCAATCAATCAAATCAATCAATCAATCAAATCTGTACTTGGATAAAATATCTGCCTTCTGTAACTTGTATTATGATAGCAATTAAATGTTTTAATAAGTGATAAAAACTGCACGGCAATAGTATAACAATATACCAAAGTTATGAGTCATGAAAGTTTTAAAAGCAGACAAATTGATTTTTATGTGCCCACATGTCCTATTTTGCAGGCTTGGGTACTCATTAGCGTATCTCACAATCTATGGATGCATGTACATTTATGGTTTTTCCAAATTAGATCACACATATATGCATGATAATTCAGATTCATAATAATACAGATTTTACAGTGGGTTGTATAGATGACCAAAGAACGACAGCACAATCCTTGTAAGCTACCAGAATTAGCATATATCTCTTCATGAAAAGGGATTGTGTCCTCTCATATGCCAAAGAAAATAAAGAGCAAAACCAAGCCTAGTTTTGCAAGGAAATGCTACAAAACATTTGAGGAAATGCTCCTCTGTGTATTAAAGTAGTGATGTCCAACAAAATTTAAAACCTCTCCAATAGTACCTACAGCACATCCCATACAATGTATTAACATGCAACCTCTATCAAAAATTTCAGATTAATACTGTATTCGTGACCTAGTCTTGGAAAACTGGTCTTATCGCCAGGTATTGAGAAATGCCCTTTAAAATATTTAGAGTGTTGTAGCTCTCAAAGGTTGAAACTATGCTTACCAAAGTTTCACACTTTACACAAATTTCTTACCTTCTAGAGTATCCACTGTACAAATAACTAACAGTTAAGTTACTGCCATTTTAGATAGTTTTAAAACCAAAGTTGACTCTATAAGGCAAGCTCCAAAAGGGGTGGGAGGAGGTGCCCATAGGAGGGCAAGAGGCTGTTTAAAAGTAGTAAAGAAATAGGCATAGGAATGAATTAGCCAAAGTTATAGGCCATTCAAGTCTCAAAACTGGCTAAAATGAAAGCAATCTTACAGCATAGGTCTTTTTTCAACACTGTGGAGCTGTACAGCCACATACAGCCATCCCCACACTAACCAGATCCCTAGTAAATACCCAGACTGTACCCACTGTGCTTGTGAAAAGCAGCCATCAAAAGCAGACCACCTAAGTCAAGCTGATTTTGATGGTGCAATTGATGGTTTATTCATGTGTCTGTGTTTTTAGTAAAAAAATCAAATCTGCTGTCATGGGTGATAAAACCGGTTTTCCAAGATCCAGTCACATACAACTTTGTTGCATGAGATCATATGATCAACCCAATAATACAAAGCTGTATATGTTCTGCTGTAGCTGTTCTAAGTGGCTAGCACAGCTTCTGGATGTGTTTCATGGCTGAAATTGGTAAGTTAGCTGTTCTGGAGTACCTGACTATAAATATGTAGTTGTATGTGTCCTATTCTGGGAAAATTGGTCTTATTGACTATTTATAAGTATTGAGATATGCTGCATGGTTTTAAGTATTTAGAGTGTTGTAGCTTGAAGCTATATGCACCACATTTACACATGTTTTACACAAATTTTTCTTACCTTCTAGAGTATCAACTGTATGATTAACTAACAACTAAGTTTTCCACCATTTCAGATAGTTTTTAAACTGAGGGTGACTCTATCAGGTGAGCTCCAAAAGGGGTGGGAGACAAGGGCCTGGAGGAGGGCAGCCAGCTGGCTGGTGTGATCGATCGTTCAGCGCGGTGAGGCTATCAGCCTTCCCTGGCGTGGGTGATTAATTGTACTGGCGTGAGCCCCGCATGCTTTTAGCCTGCACTAGAGCACGTGGGAAACTGTGCTTTATTGTCCACAAAGAGTGCTTTATTGCACTGCAAAGAGTGCTTTATTCTTTCAATAAAGCACTCTTTGCGGTGCAATAAAGTACTCTTAGTGGTCGATGAAGCTGTTGTCTGGCTGAGAGTGTACTTTATGAAATTTAAAGTACACTATTCCCTTTGATCTCGCCCACGCAAAGTTCTATAAGTCAGAATATAGGTCTCAAAACTAGGTAAAACGAAAAGAAACCTTTACAGCACAGGTTTTCATCCAACACCACAGAGATCTCCATTAAGTCCCCAGACCATACTTACGGATTGCCACAGTGCTTTGGAAAAGCAGCCAGCAAAAGCAGATCACTCAAGTCTAGCTGATTTTGATGGTGTACATTGATAGTTTATTCATGTGTCTTTCTGCTATTGGTGAAAAATCAAATCTACTGTCATGGGCAATAAGACTGATTTTCCCAGATTCAGTCACATACATCCACACAAAAACACACAAAACAGCTAAGCTGTAAAAAGTCGATGTTGTGTAAAACCTATAACCCCCAGTTATCCCACATTTTATGATAAAGTTACTATGACAAAAAAATAGGCCCATTTCCAACTACATCAATCTATGATCTTACTCCAAAGAAAATAACTACTTCTGCAAAACTGGCTTAATTCAAGGAGAACACCTCACAGCCATTTAAAAACATGCAAGCACTGAAAATGCACAATCCAGAAAATTGGATAATACAAATGCTTTTTAAACATAGAAGAACTGTTAAAGCTGCAGAAAGACTACAAACGCCATGTTACTCACTATTAAAGTTTGGTTTAAATGATGCCATCCTTTGTCACATCCTTCTATCCTAGAATTTCACCCTATGCCTTTAAAGTACATAAAAACTATCTCTTTGTCTTCTTCCTTCACATATCGATACACAAATGGCCATAACTCAGCAATACTTTACTTTATAAACTTTCTCTAGATGTCATCTTGCTCATCACATGATGATGATTCAATTTATATACAAATTAATATGACATGATTGATGAAATGGGCAACAAGAAGACTAAAAGAAACAAAATGATTCAACGCTTTGTAACGGGTGAGTTCCTTGTGCTTTGTTAACAGTTTATATACTGTCACAAAGGGTAGACCTTCCCAAGTAAGAAAATCTCTATTTCTAAGGGACTGGATAATTACTTCACAAGATATGTCTGTTTAAAACCATGTACATAAAATTACAAAAGCACTGTAATTTTTGTTTGTGTTTTATCACATCCACGAAGCATGCAATACACCTACTGTGGTATGTAAAAAGAGTTGAAGCAACATATAACAGTGAAAAAACAACAATAGGCTCATAGCCTTAGCAGTTGTCCAGTTAGGCATGTCTGAAGGTGTTAGTCAGTCCGTCAGTTGGTTAGTTGGTCGGTCATTCAGGCAGGCATGTAGGCAATTAGTCAGCAGAAAATTCTAAAGTCATAGCAATCTATTGGAAACATTTAGGGTCATGCTGAAGGCACATTGGGCTTAGTTATACATACCTAACCGATACAACTAAGATTCCAGGAAGGAACTGTAAAGCTGGTTTTTTGGTGACATTTTTGTCAGAAAACCCAAACCTCCATGATGCTTAATATTTTATAAAGTGAATGATAATGTTATTCTTTGTTTAATAATACAAGCAAACAAAGTGATAGTGGGGCTAGCACGTGCATTGCTCAGCTCTGCAACATTACAATATATTAATAAACTCAATAAAGTACGTATATGAGAAAATATAGCATTGTACTGTATTTAGTTAACACAATGGCCTATCCTAATAACTATACTTTGCATTAATGGCTAGTGCACTTGTCAGATTCAAAATCAGCACCTATAAAACCATGAAATCACACAAAACTCCAACTTGACATACCAATTGCTAGATGAGCTAGCAGGTGCTGTGATTTGTCTCTAATTATAATTTTTGTAGATTATTGACTTTCAAATACGATAAACATGAACCGAAATAAGTTTATTTAGAAGCGCAGACATCCAGGATGAATTTTCAATTTGAGTGTCAGTTTGTTACAGAGGACAATATAACAATGTGCCAGAAATGTGAGATTGGATATCAGTATTCAAAGTGGTTTGTTTGAATTACATTTCTTTAGATGGGGTTTAAATTATCATTTAAGTGAATTAATGTTGGAGCTAACTGCCAGAGCACTCTAAGTAGGGAACTACAGACTATAGCATACTAGCTATGTTGGACTCTAAATAGGTATGGCTAGGTTCTAATTAGAAACACAGTGTATGTGTCAGTGTGTCCCCTGGATTCAACTGTATGCTCCAGTGAAATTAGAGAATAGAGAAGCAAGTGAGAGTGTTGACTTGCCGACATCGCCACCAGACTCAACTGTGAAGAATCAACCTGGCAACTGTGTGCTTCACCTTTGGTAAAATTTGTGTTGAACTGATTGCGAGAGTGACTCACAAAAAAATTAACCAACCGCATGCCTCACTGAAAGCAACAATGTTGACTTCACTCACAACTCTCTACACTGACCTATATACAAGATGGCTTGTTAGTAGCTGAACTCTCCACAGGGTGATTTGTTTGTAGGAGAATTCTCTACTGTGTGACTTGTTTTTAGCTGAATTCTCTACCGGGTGTAGCTGAACTCTCTACTTTGGGACCTGTTTGTAGCTGAACTTGCTACAGTTAACTTGTTTCTAGCTGATTTCTCTATTATGGTGGCTTATTGTAGTTGAACACTTCACAGGTTGATTTTTGTACCAGAACTCTCTGTTGGGGGACCTGTTAGTAGCTGAACTCTCTACAGCTTGGCTGTTTTGGTTTAGATCGCTCCTTTTGGTATTAAAAGCCCCATATCCTGGCTTTGGTGCTTCCTTTTACTTGGTTTGTTTTTCTACTCAGGAATTGTTGAACAAGAGGCAAATGTGTGTATAGCTTTTTGGCTGATTAAATATTTGTATATTTAACACTGAATAAAATAAATGATTATCACATAGTTAATAAGGTGACTTCTTACAAAACCCAAACTGCAGCTCATTGTTTGTAGTTGAACTCTTTTCAGGGTGATTTGTTTCTAGCTGAATTCTCTACAGGGTGACTTGTTTCTAGCTGAATTCTCTACAGGGTGACTTGATCAATCTGATCTCTGTACAGGGTGATTTGTGTCCAGCTATTCTCTATACAGGGTGACTTGTTTCTAACTGAAATCTCTACAGGATGACTTGAAATGTAGTAGAACTCTCTACACTAACAGGGTGACTTGTTTCTAGCTGATCGCTCTACAGGGTAATTTCATCTCTCTTTACGGTGACTGCTCTATTAGAGTATCTCGATCTCGCACTTGCTACACCAAGTTGAATTTTATCTTATAACTCTGGGACAGGTATTTAACACTTCCTAACAAATCACCTGCATGTGCTGTGCTGACTTTTGCTAACAAAGGCTATATCTTAGTATTAATTTTCCTCCATGTAAGTCAGTCAAGTAGACCTATGATTGGTAATGAATAGCAAATGACACTTCCTTCCACAGCCAAGTAGATGTCTTCAAGAAAGAAGTCATAGTCAGAGCTCTTGATTAAAATGTGCATGCCAAGTGAGTCCACAGGTAAAGTGTAAGAAATGTGCACTGGATATTTACTATGGACAATTTACTTTAGCTTTTTATTGAGGTAGATAGACCTGGTACAAACACATATGCCATAGGCCCACAAATTTACAAAGAGTCCTGTCTTAGAACCTTTCATTATGGACACATTGATGTATGTCAGACAGAAAATATCATACATACACATCATATCTGTATCAGATTTCTTGGTGAAAAGTAATCGTTGAACAATTCCCTTTTTGTGGCCTAGAATGGCAATAGTCTGAGAAGGACTGATGATAGCCCTGTCCCAGACGTCTTGCTTACCCAAGTGTCTGCCATAAAAGTATGGTATCAATGGCTTAATATTTTTGGCTTACAATCTAAAAACATCAGAAAAAGTTTGTCTCATAGCTGTCGAGGCCTTGTACACTTACCAAACCCTCCACAATCAATTGATAGTGTGAGGTCTGCAACCAAAAAGAAGAGCAGCAGTCAACTGAATGTGTGAGGCTGACGACAGCAATAACCAAAGATAAAAGAAGCTTGGAACATTAAACTGAGGCCGTGGTGTAGTAAGGTTAGTGAACAATGTTAAATGGGGTTTAAATAATCATTTAAATGAATTAATGTTGGAGTTAATTCTGAGTAGGGAACTACAGACTATAACACACTAGCTAGGCTTGAACCGATTATGCTTTGGAAATAGCCTATTATGGTTTTGAGCAGTGCTCAAAAATTCAGCCTATTATGCTCAAAATTATGCTTTCAAAATCAAGATTATTTTCTGGAGTTGGCTGCTTTATTAGAGTGCATCATGGTCTTTCCTGACTGCTGTATTAGAGTAAGTGACTGCTCTATTAGAGTATCTCAATCTTTTTTTGTGAAGTGTAAATAATCAACCAAAGAAACAATAAAAATAATAACATTGCACATTTTCTTGATATGAAATGCAGTACTAAGGCATAATGTGTTCATGGTCTGTTGTACAGTAGGGGACTTTAAAAAGTTTACATTTGGTTCAAAAAGAACTATTGTAATACTATTAGTAATTACCATTGGTTTTTACGGTTGCTTTAGTAATTACAATAGTAATTACGATTGCTTGTGTTGTGTTGTATATTGTACAGGTATTGTTTTGTTAATTGACTGCTACATGACAGCTACTAAGTTACAAATTTCACTGCCCTTGCTGTTATCAAGCTTGTTGCCAGCTGGTAGTTACACATTTAATTTGTTCTTGCCCCTCTCTGTGTGGTTGTACATGCAACTGGCAACTAGACTTGTTTTGTTTTAAACATGTAAACATATGTAAACATGATAGTAATTACGATATGTTTGGTTTTTACCATTACAAAGGTCATCGTAAAACTATTACATTACAATGGTCTTTACAAAACCAAATGTAAACTTTTTAAAGTCACCTACTGTATTTTTGGCGCATGCATTGCACATTTAATTTAAAATCTTGAAAATCGTCCTATTATGCTGGCATAATGCTTGATGCTTTTGCTAGTATGGCTAGGCTCTCATTAGAAACACAGCACATGTGTCAGTGTGTCCCCTAGATTCAATCACATGCTTCAGCGAAATTACCCAAACCTCTAATCCTTCCATGCTCCTAACAGTAAATCATACATACGAAATATACAGCCCCCCCTTTTACAGAGTTACACATTGAGTATTTGTAGTACCATTCACCACACTACCACTACTCACCATACTATCAGCAATTGCTACTTACTTCTATCTTATACAATGTTTTATACATGCAAGCCAATCTCTCCCAGTATTTTGTCACAACGTATATGCATACATATTAACATCTAGCTGAGTAAACACACCTCAGCCTAACATGTAGTGGTTTTTGTGCATCTCTTGTTTTTGTATTTGTGTATTCACCCTCTAGTCTTGCACACTTCAGCTGCTGCAGTTTTTCTGTGTGTTTGGGGTGTGTTTGTGTATTGGTTCTGTTCTTTCCTTGCACAGTGTCACTACTGCAGTGTTACACAAAAGAGCCATATCTGCATAGCAAGCACCAGCATTTACTCTAAGCTACCACACAGTTCAAGCTATAGTATTACAGATCTGAGGCTCTATTATCAGCAACAGCAGCAACAGTACTACATTATGCACATGCAGGTTCTACTATCAACTGAAACAGCAACAGCAGCAGCAGTAGAAACAACAGCAGCAACAAATTAAATAAAACTATGCATATGTTTTATGTGCCGATTATGCTGCCTACATGCTGGGCAAATATTGGCTCAATTGTCAAAAACATTGGCATTGCCGCTGCTAGAGCAAATGCTGATTTACTCTCTTCCTTTTTGTCACACTCCAAGCTAGGCTCCAATCTCTCTTTTACTAAATAAGCATTCAAACATGCTTCAAAAATTGTGCAGATCACTACATTGATACAGAGGAGTGTTGTCAGCAGAGTAATAGCTGGAAATACAGCTTCTCCATTCCTGCTAGGCGGAATGTGATAGTGCAAGGCCTCTGTAGGATGACAGCTGAATAGGTTCATGTTATGTATAGCTCAGTACCATGAGTAGTTTAATTAGAATGGCAAGAGTATGGGAAGGACTGAAATAGCCTACAATCTATAAACACTATTACCAAACTTTGTTGGGGAGATTTTCGTGCATAAGGAGGCTAGTTGGTAATCATGGAAGCGGATCGAATTGTCATTCAGGTCAGTGTACATAAATACAGTTAATTAAACCACTGGGTATAATGATGCACAATTGTGGAAGAGCTTTTTAATTGGACAGCTTAGCAGTGGAGATATTCTTCAAACAATGCAATGTTTGATTCATGTGGTGTTAAGGAACTCTCAATATATAGTAGGCCTGTGCCTAATATGCTGGAATTACTTTGAGAATAATAGATCACCAATTTTGTGAGAATAATTTTGGAATAATAGGTTGTTACAGGAATAATTTTAGAACTATCGGACATTCATGGGAATAATCAGTGGAATTAAGGGGTGTGTCTCTTCTTGAGTAGCTAGAAGAAACGTTAAGCTACTAGGAATGATGTATAGCTGACATTATTATAGGAGTGCTGCAAAGTGCTAACTGAAAAGAAGTTGAAAGCTTCTAAAAGATCACTTTACTCTAATAGAACACTTAAATACTCTAATAGAGCAGTCAGGTCATTTCAAGTTAACAATTTGTAGTCAGTATCAGGGATTTAACTGCATGATTATCTACAATTCTGAATCTTGTACATCTTATACTAGTGTATCTTAGCTTGATATCATTACCTTAGTATGTAGCTATAGCTACAGTTTAAATACACTAGCAGCCAATAGTTGACAACACTTGAATTATTACTACCAGTTATATTATTATGGACTCTTGTTACTGCACATAGCTTTTCTAAGTTTGTTATAAAAATACTTATATGGTTACAAAAATGGTGTGTAATATGGAATACTTCAATTCTTGAAAAAACTCCTTATGAGCATCTTGAAAACTAAGTGAGTAGTCACAGAAACTGAGAATTATTATGGAATAATAGGCTAGATACAAGAATTTAAAAAAAATAATAGGAGAAAATTTTGAGAAATTCTGGAAAGAATAGTAGGTAAAATTTGGAGCATATTAGGCTCAGGCCTTATAAAGTTATGGGAGTTAATACGAGTATATGCATTACTGTCCAATATACTGAATATTGGATGTTGAAGAGTTAAACATTGATGTAAGCAGATTCCAAAATTAATTGTATTCTGTTATGGTAATGTATTCATAATTGTAACTATGCATAAGAAGTATACAGAAATGGAAGAAGTGTAAACTCACCATTAACAGTCAGTACTCCAGAGCTAGTGTCACTAGATATTACATTAGTAGCATTACATGTGTAGGTACCCACATCAGATGACCGTACATTATTGATTCTTAAGATACTTTGACCAGATCCTGTAGATATCACACTATACTTCACTGTATTAGTCACATCCACTGGAACATCATTAAAGTACCAACTGATGGTAGGAACTGGTTCACCAGTAGTATGACAATCAAAGTTAGCTATGTTTCCTTCATTTTCTGTATCATCCATTACTTGTGCAATAAATGTTGGAGCGTCTACATAATACATTAATTAGCAGTATAGTGATGGCATCAGTGGAATGTATATTGAAGAAATGTAATACAATATCTAATCCAAAACAGCCAAGCTGCACAAAAGTGGCCTTTTTGGTTTAGATATCATTTCTTTTTGTAATGCAAACTACAAAACTGGCCATAAGCTGGCTTTGGGCCTTCCTTTTAACTTATCACTTTCTTCCTTACTACAGGAGTTGTTGAGAAAGAATCACTTGTGTGTATAGCTTTGTGTGTGATTAAATATTTGTGACCTACTAAGAGAAAACATGACTTGTTAGCATTTTCCCAAAATTTAATATTATGACTTTTTTAGTTGTCTAGAGGGAATGGACTGGTAAAGTTCAGCCTTTTCTGGCTAGCGCTTTGGAGTTCTATCAATAGACAACAAGAAGAGCAAAACACTAGATTTGTACAGTGCCTATATGGAAAAATTATGTGCGATCGTTTAATCAATCATAAGTCTTGGGCTATGGCATTGGGACTTGTGTCATTCTGTTCACCATGAACTGGGGCATTCATCAAGGCATAGCGTTGCACTGATTGTAGTGTCAGTATTAGTATAGGGCCGATACTGCTGTTTTCATGAAATATCGGAATCAGTCATTATATTGTTGCAGATACCAATTTTTATTACGTGCAAGAATATAATAAAATTTGTTTGTACTTGCTTATTTCACTAGCACAATGGACACCTAATGCATCAAGTAAAGTATAACACTATGTAGTAACTACTAGAAAAATTACTGATCTATGCTGAAACTCACCTGTGAAAGTGCTTTAAAGAGATCGATATACTCTAACAGAATAGTCAATAACTCTAATGGAGCAATCAGGTAGAAGTGACTGTTTTATTAGAAATTTGTGTTAGGAGAATGAAACTTTGCACATAGTACCTACCTACAATGAAGTGTATTTTGAGATATGGAGTCATTACAGATCTGACCTTTGTTATCCTCTACAGTTCATTTTATGCTCAATAATAGTGACCTTTGTCTATAATATACAACATTCACTTTGTTTAAACTAGGTGCCAAATTGAAGATATTTATCTAATAAACAAGTTGATACTTGTTACAAGTTCATAGCATATTCCATTTTCAAAGTTATGGTAATTTTTATCAGCAGCAAATTCATAGTGTTGCACCGATATCCAAATTAGCCGATTATTCCGATAACCGATATTAAGCAACAGAATTAGCTGATACCGATAACTGATCCGATATACACTAATAACACTAACACTCATCCTCATCATTATTAAATGGCTCATATTAGTGACTTAACCATTGATATACAGCTCATTCTAGGCTAAAATGTAAATTTAGATGTATACCACAAGTTAAAGTTACTCATGGTAAACAGGTTTTAAGTACATTTTACTACTGCTATACAGTTGAGACAAGTGGCTGGCACTACACAGAAACCTAAAAACCTCAGTTTATTGTTGGGCATGGCCTAAACCCTGACAGTTTATTATGGGCATGGCTTGTAGTCACCACTAAACTATTAACACATAACTTAATTAAAATGCCAAATAACTTATGTCTAGCCTCCCCCACATCATTATACTACACAGCGCAGTGGAGATTAACATCGGCCTTGATTTAATCAAAACCGATTAATCGGCTAGTAGCCAATATCGGCCCGATACCGATTATTGAACCGATTATCGGTGCAACACTACAAATTCATATATATTCAACCGCCCATACAATTACACTCTTCATCTAAATTCTTGTTTCCAACTCACATTTTATATATATATTAGCTAACCATGAGCACTGCAGGCTACATATACAACAAAAAAATGGAGAGATATCCAGGGGTGGAGCATGGGGGTATGTACCCTCCTCTCTTGTGGTAGTTGAACAAAGCTTATAATTATACGTATGTTGCTTTATCAACAGTTTTAACTACTATGAGGGATTCTGTAATAGTTGATTTTTGGGGAGGATGGGTTCTTTGTATCCCCTCTTTGACAACAAACTCCTTAAATTAAAAATCAAAACTTCAGTGAATACGTCAACAACAACTGTAATATACATGACATGTGTATATTTTGCCAGGTACAACATCCCAGAACTGTACCTGAGAATACAAGCATGAGATTACTTCTTGTCATTATCAGGTACTGTAGGTCATTCTAAGGTACCTTAGAGGTTGAAGGTGAGAATGCACCAGAGGAAGTCTAAAATATCCTGGGTGTATGGCATGCCCCTTTAGATGCCGTGTGTGTAAACTAGCTATGAACACAAAGATCTTTGTATCATCGTCACCACTTACTCTCATTGTGACTCCCCTTAAGTCATTTCCTATATGAAGGTCTGACTAATAGTACTGATTCTAAAACCTGTATGCTAAATGTTTATTGTTGTAAAGCTTTGGAAAATACATTTTCTGAGGTCATTAGCATTCTAGCTAACTTGCAACATGGAACACATTTTGCTATATAGAACCAAATTGTGAAACACGAATTGTTTAGTTGGTTGTGCCCTCAAACTCCACCACATCTTGGGTGTGTGTCTCTCTAAAGGAAAATATATATTTAAGGGGATAGAAGATGTAGGTATAGTTCATGACCATAATCTCCCTGTAGTCAGTTCACAAAATTAGCTATGAATATGGTATGCTAGATACATATAAGGCTTAAAGATTTTTCAGCAAATATGACTGATAGTAGCATGTATAACCTTAGAGTTTTATCTATACATCAAACATTATTAGTATATATACAGAAGCAAATTATAGCCATAAATAATCACAAATTTGAGTTTAATCTGATGACAAAACAACTAAATATGTGACCCAGTCTGGGAAAACCGGTCTTATCACCCATGTCAGCAGGTTCGATTTTTCACCCAGAACACAAAGCTACATGAATATACTGCCTAATTTCACAATCAAAATCAGCTAGACTTGAGTGGTCTGGTTTTGATGGCTGCTCTTCCCAAGCACAGTGGCAATCCGTATGTGTGATGTGGGTCCCTAATGGAGCTCTGGTCAGCCTGGGGATGGCTGTATGTGGCTGTACAGCTCTGTGGTGTTAAATAAATACCTCTGCTGTGAATTTTCTTTCATTTTAGCCAGTTTTGAGACCTGAATGGCACATAACTTGGCCTAATTCAGCCTTATGCCTTCCTTTTCATTTTTTTGAACAGCCTTTTGCTCTCATTCTGGGTCCCCGCCTCCCTCCCCTTTTGTAGCTTGCCTGATACAGTCAACCATGCTTTTTCCCTTGCTTTGGCCCCTTTTCTGTTACACCTTTCCAGTTATAAGTCATTAAGTCTAAGTCATTAAGTGTAAGTCTTTGAAATTAGGTTAGGTAATCCTAAGGCTGCAGCACATGTTGCTGTAGACCTTCAGTGCTGGTCACTGTAAAGTGTTAATAATAATAAAACTATCTAAAATGGCACGAAATTTAGTTGTTGGCTACTTGCATAGTGAATGTTCTGAAAGGTAAGGAATTGGTGTAAAAAGTGTGAAAATTTGGTACACATACCTTCAACCATTGGCGAGCTACTACACAGTAAATACTTACGTTCTTGACACTTCTAAATAGGTGATAAGACCGGTTTCCCCAGACTACATGGGTCACGTAATTATGACGTTTATTGATTTATCTCACAGGAGTATTGTACATAACCCCCATGCCTCACTCCTAGATATCTCTCCAAGTTTTGGTTGTATATGTAACTTGCAGTGCTCATGGTTAGATAAAAAATTAATAATTGAATAGCAAATAAAGAATGTAAATAAGGGTGTAATTGCGTGGGCGGTTGAATTTATATGAATTTGCTGCTGGTAAAAATTACTATATTTTTAAAATGGAATATGCTATGAACTTGCAACAAGTATCAACTTGTTTCTTGGATAAATATATTCAATTTGGCACCTAGTTTGAGCAAATTGAGTGTTGTATGGGTGATACATAGACGAGGGTCACTATTTTGAGCATAAAATGAACTGTAGAGGACACCAAAGGTCAAATCTGCAATGGCTCCACATCTCAAAATACACTTCATGGTAGGTAGATACTATGTGCAAAGTTTTATATTTTCTGCACAAAGTGCACAACATTTCGCTATGCCGCTCTACTATTTTTGTAAGCACTATTATGAGTATCTACACTTCTCCAGTTAAAATACAGAAGAATACTGGACTATCCATTAAACTGGTTTGCATTTTGGCAACTTTTTGATTGGCTACTTCATCATGAACATGAACCATAAAAACTTGTACAAGAATACCATGAAATACACTATATATTGTGTTACTAATAATTGTGTACGTGAAGTAGCTACTTTAAGATACTTGGTATTCATTAATACTTGTACTTGCAGATATTTCCCAGTTGAGTACTTGGTATTTGAAGTATCGGTAAAAAGTGGAATTAGTACAGCCCTAGTTTTTCACCTAAGTACACCCATACTATCAAGCAGGAAGGCTGCTCAAACTTAAAAATGGCAATGATTAAGTTATGTTATACTGCAACGTAAAAAAAACAACACGTAACTCATGTTTACTTTATGGTACAGAAATGAAACAAAGATATTCCTACTCTCCATGAAGAGGCAAATCCGTACTAGTAATAGCATGGGTAGCAGTGAAATTTGGGATAAATACCACGAGTGTTGTATTGGAAATGGAGATAAATTTCACGAGGCGAAGCCGAGTAAAATTTGCCATTTCCAATACAACATGAGTGATATTTATCCCAAATTTCACTGCTACCCATGCTATTCCCAGTTAATACCATACTCGCTGCATATACGCATGCTGTGCATTAGCGTTTCTATGTACACAATTTGTCACTACGTACTAAACACGCGTCAACACTAATTGGCGCTACATTGTTAACATAAATTCTAGCCAATGAAATTGCAATTACAACTTTTCACTGCTACCAGTGAAATACGGGATAAATTTCACTGCTACTATTGAGACTTTTGTATGGGCAGTGAAACAGGTATGGTATTAATTGGTATATTAAATATTTCAATTTGAGTCTTTACTGTTTACTGAAGTGATTAAAATATCGCGTAAATAATTTATGCACCACGTGTTTTTTATCCAATGTATTTCAATGGCATTTATATCAAATGGTATGGTGGTACAGTGTATCATTTAAGTAGGAATTGCCCCAAAAAGTTTGCAAGCCACCACCCAAAATTCTGCCTTTAAAATCATCATAGAGACTTTTAATGACAAATATCACCTTTACAGAATAGTACCAGTCCATATAATAAATAATACAGCATTAAATAATACAAAACACTTACAGGTAGTAGGATATAGAATTATTTTTAAAAATCACCACAACTTGAGTTTTAGTCTCACTGCCTGATTGCCTGACCACAGTCACAAGGGTAGAGGAAACTCAGCAAATGTATTTTGCTGTGGACATTCCCTCAGGGTGGGTGAAACTCCTTAATTCTTGAAACTGAGGTGAAACTGGGGTGAAACTTCGTAATTCTATTCTTTTCGCAACATTTAGAAAAATTGCTATAACATAACATACATATACTTCAGTCAATTCTCTTTAAAGTTGGAGAGCTGCATAAACATAATGCAGCACATATATAGTCCAAATTTTGCACACATTGGATTATGAACAAGGGAGTTATACACGATATTCCAAAAAACGTGATAGCAATTTTTTTCCAAGACCACAGGGAAAACAGCTTGAGGGAATGACTTGAAAAAAATCAATCTGTACATGGAGAAACCATCGTAGTGCAAACTTTTTGTGGTTTGAAAAGCAATAAAGTTACAACTGCAAAGCTATAAAAACAAGTTTTAATGTTGCATCAAGATACTCTAATAGAGCAGTCACTGCGAGTTAAAAAGGTGCACAAAAATGTCAAAATAAACTTACCAGAGATCGAACTAGGATCCGCAATATCTAACACCTGCATTCCTAACCACTGGCCACAGTAGTGTACAAGAGAATAGCCACTCTGCTGTCAGAAAAAATGGACAGTCTTATAGCATGACCCTGCACTGGTTAAGATGCAAACTGAGTTTTTCACTACTTCGTGCAGCCATCACTTGTTTGAGAGGTTCTAGATCTTCCTACCATCGCTTTAGCTTTAAAGAGCCTGCAGCTATTGACCTTGTTTGTGCAGAGGGTAGGATTAGCTCATTTGACTGACTTTATCGTTTGTTAAGTAATAGTTATAACTATTCTATATAATACTAATACTTACAAACTGAATCAAAAAATAAAATAAAAATAAAAATCCTAACCACTGAACAGCTGCTATCTTTGCTGATCACCTCAAATAATTTCTGATTTATAAATGAAAATTCTAGTGTAAATCTACTTATCAACATAGATCTACCAATAGAAGTACTAGATTAGCAGGGGCGTATCCAGGGGGGATGGGGGGGCTTTGGGGGCTGAAGCCCCCCCTTCATATTTAGGCTTTACTTGATCAATATGCTGAGTATTATAATGAAATTTTGTCTTAGCATAATTATATGATCACTAATAATACAAATACTCATAAAACCACCTTATAAACATCTTTCCAGGTATTATCACTGGATTTATGCTAAAGTTTATGCAACAAGGGCCCAGATCAGCATTGGAGGTGTACAAGATCGAGATACTCTAATAGAGCAGTCAGCTAACTACTCTAATAGAACATTCACTGGAAACATGTAGTTGGTTCTGTTATGGAATTTTTCCAAATCTGCCTGCACCTATACATACAATGAAGTGCATTGGTCTGTTTAAAGGGCTTCATTCATCTACTTGTGTAGTTAATATGTATGGCAATACTTAATTCAGGTACACAATTTCCATTGAAAATGCTCTCAGATTCAATCTTGTATTGTTCAAATTTCAAAATTTTCCACTTTCAACATTCTTATTCTAACATGCACCTATTCAGTGTTGTGCAATTGTGAGAGGGGTGCATCGTGTACTTGGTTGTCTGTACCTACCCAAACTTTTCCATTAGCAAAATGCTTCAAAGAGCCATACCTACAATCTAAAGGCAGTATATAAAATATGGAAAATATTATGAATTTTATGTGGAAATATCTCCAAATTGCAGTATTTTAGCATCTATTTTTCAAAATTTTCCTGGGGGGGGGGGGCATGCCCCCAGACCCCCTAGTTCCAGTATGCTTCGCATCCTGGGAAGTGTGCTTCACACACCTCTACCCAAGAGATTAGTACCTTGAGTTAGCCCCCCCCTTTTATAAATCCTAGATCCGCCCCTGATTAGAGCAGAGCAATAGTACAACTATCACTATCATAATAGAATAGTAACTTTTATATCACAATTATGATGCTGTAAAATCCAGTTACAATGCTAACAACATTTCTAAAATGTACAGTTAGTACAGTGATAATATAACACCTCTACAAAAATCATATTGCATGATTGTTGAGCTTTTTACAGGTTTTCTGCCAAGAACATCAGCATGTTAACACTTTGAGGAAGAAGACAAGTTTATTGGTCATTTATGACCGGTAATACTGAATGCCCTTTCTGATGGCACAGATGTTGCTGGCACCAACAGATACTTGCATACCAGTCGTGCCAAATTGTTTCCACCAATTAGTAAGGTGCTTGCATTTTTATAATTCAATTTAGCTGGTGGTACAGAATGATAACAAGCAGTCCCCAGATATATTTTTCAGAAATAGTGGGTTGTGAAGCTTTCGGTAAATTATTGTTTGCTGAGTTTGCAGCAATGTGAGATTACCTAGCTGTAATGAAACCCCTTGTACAAATTACAGAAGGTTTGGGTGGGGAAAAATGAGTTACAATCACAATCATTTGTTACATAAGCTACTCAATATTCACCTACAAAAGTTCATCTTCTGACTCAAATTTAAAGAAATCTATGAAGAAAGCTATGTTTGATAATTTATCAGGATGCTACACATGTCAAATTTTAAACCAACTTACTAAAGTATGCTTTCTAGACCCTAGACTAAAATTATCTGCATTTTTGTCAGATAGTGAAAGGCTTAATTGATCAGCAATGTGAAAGCAGAAATTGAGTTATTGGATCAGCATCAACGCAGTCATGAAGTACATCAAAATCTAAGAATACAAAACGACCTAAAAATAAAATTTATTACTGTACTTGGTAAGTGACATAGTCCTCACTAGGCATCCCTTTCCAATTCAAGCAATGCAGCACAAATAGGTTTCTGTAATTCGACAGCTCTTTCTACCATGTAATACGAAGAATTCCACCTCATAACAACATCATGTGTTAGATTATGGATTATGCTGAAGATTATACAAGTTAATTTGTTTTCTTTTAAGTACATAACAGGCATTAGTCGATCAATGAATGTGAATAGTTAGCTGATGACAATGAGCAAGAGCTCAGAAAACACCTAGTATTGCCATGGTCTTTTCAATAGATGAGTTCAGTACATGGCTACATCAATGAAGATTATCAGCTACACACTGATGACAATTTACTGCTGAGGAGATATGCTGCATTATCAGTGAGTGGGAATTAGAAATGGTAGATTTGATAGCAGTAGCAATTGATAATGCTTCCAACATAAAAACTGCATTGCAGTCTTGTTTGAAGAAGAGTGAAGCTAACATATATGATGACCACATATCAGTGGAAAAAGAAAATTCTTTGCATGAGCTATGAAGCTCTTATTGAATAGCTTCCCTTTTATTTTTGTAAATTCGTGGCATGTACGTATGTAGTAGATATAGTTTTCCTGTCAGGAAGTTTATGCCTAGGTTCCAAGTCATGTACAAGCTTCTGAAATCCAGCACCATTGACTGTATCAAATAGTTGGGTAATGTTAGCCAGAGAATAACAAAGTGACTCAGTAAGCTTGATCCACTTACTTGAATTCTGTGAAAATAGTTTTGGGTTGAGCCGATTTTGCTTTTTTTCCACCTATCAAGACACACGGTAGTGTGTTGTGCGGCCCAAGAAGCCGGCGCGCCACACCCGTGAGTATATTGACAGGAAGAACGAAAACGTCATTTTCACACCTTTGTATCTCAGTGATCACGTATCCGATTGGAACCAAACTTGCTACACAGTTGCCCGCTAGCCAGGGGAGTCTACATTCCAAATTTGAAGGAAATCGCTCCAGCCATTTCCGAGATACGAGCTGCCAAAGTTTCGTTTATTTTTCTTCGTTTTTTTTTTTTCTTCTTCGTCTTTTCGCACACTTGCAAAAATTGCTATAACAAGCAAACGCGTACTCCGATTGCCATGAAATTTGGCACACAGAAAGGGAGTTCAACGGCGAATCCTAGCATCAAATTTGGTACAAATCCGATGAATGGTTCAGGAGTTATGACCGATTATTCGCGTAAAACAAGATCGATTTGTTGTCACAACTACAGGGTAAACCGCTTCATGGAATGAGTTGAAAATTGCTATGTAGATGGAGTAACCATCGTAGGAGTGCCTTTTGGTGGTTTGAAAGGAATCGAGATAAAGACCATGGAGATATGACACAAATTCCAACCTGTGTCACAATTACGCGATCGATTTTTACGAATAAAAAAGTACTAGTTTTCACGCCTACTAGGCAAACCACTTAGAGCAATGAGCTGAAAATCGGTGTATAGCTGGAATAATCTTCATAGAAAGTCCTTGTAGTAGTACAGAAGAATCGGATTACAAACCACTGAGTTATGATTCTAAAGCCAACTCCGTGTAGCAAATGCGAGATCGAGATACTCTAATAGAACAGTCACCCTAATAGAGCATTCGGCTAATTTATTTACTCCATTATAGAATTTTATTACATCACAAGTTATTTTGTAGGGAGTTCAGCTGCAAACAGTTAATCTTATAGACAGTTCAGCAAGAAGCAAGTCACCATGTGGAGAGTTAAGCAAATATATCACTATAGAGATTCAGAACATTACAAGTCACACTGAAGAAAGTTCAGCTATAAAAAAGTCATGCACCCTGTAGAGAATTCAGCTACAATTAAGTCACTCTCTAGAGAATTCAGCTACACACAAATCACTGTGGAGAGAGTTCAGCTACAAACAAATTACCCTGTAGAGAGATCAGCTACAAATAAAACACTTTGCAGAGTGTTCAGCTACAACAAATCAACCTTTAGAGTGATCAGCAATGAACAAATCAACACAAATCTATCTGTAGAGAGATAAGCTAGAAACAATCACCCTATAGAGAGTTCAGCTACAAAAAATCACCCTGTAGAGATATCAACTAGAAACTAGACACAATGTAAGGAGTTCAGCTACAAGCAAATCACCCTGTAGAGAGTTCAGCTACAAACTAACCAAACTGTAGAGCGATCAGCTAGAAACAAATCACCCTGAAGAGAGGTCAGCTACAAAAAATCACCCTGTAGAGATATCAGCTAGAAACAAATCACCCTGAAGAGAGGTCAGCTACAAGCAAATCACCCTGTAGAGAGTTCAGTTACAAGCAAAACACCCTGTAGAGAGTTCAGCAACAAAGAAACCACCATGTAGAGAGTTCAGCTGCAAACAAATCACCTTATAGAGAGTTCAGCTACAAACAAATTACCCTGTAGAGAGATCGGCTACAAACAAATCAACCTGTAGAGAGATCAGCTAGAAACTAGACACAATGTAAAGAGTTCAGCTACAAGTAAATCTGCCTGTAGAGAGTTCAGCTAAAACAAATCAACCTGCAGAGAGATCAGCTACAAACAAATCACCTTATAGACAGTTCAGCTACAAACAAATTACACTGTAGAGAGATCGGCTACAAATTAATCAACCTGCAGAGAGATCAGCTACACACAAATCAACTTGTAGAGAGATCAGCTACAAACAAATCACCCTGTAGAGAGATCAGCTAGTAACTAGACACAATGCAAGGAGTTCAGCTACAAGCAAATCACCCTTTAGTGAGTTCAGCTACAAACAAATCAACCTGCAGTGAGATCAACCACAAAAACGCACCTTGTACAGAGTTCAGTTACAAACAAATTACCCTGTAGAGAGATCAGGTAAAAGAATTCACCTTGTAGAGAGTTCAGCAACAAAGAACCACCATGTAGAGAGTTCAGCTGCAAGCAAATCACCCAGTAGAAAGATCAGCTAGAAGAAGTCACCTTGGAAAGAGTTCAGCTACAAAGAAACCATTATGTACAGAGTTCAGCTACAAAGAAACCACCATGTAGAGTGTTTAGCTGCAAAAAATCACCTGTAGAGAGTTCAGCTAGAAACAAATCACCCTGTAGATAGATCAGCTAGAAGAGGTCACCTTGTAGAGAGTTCAGCTACAAAGAAACCACCACATAAAGAGTTCAGTTGCACATAAATCACTTGTAGAGAGTTCAGCTACAAATAAATCCCCCTGTAGAGGTATAAGCTAGAAGAAGTCACCTTGTAGAGAGTTCAGCTACAAAGAAACCATCATGTAGAGAGTTCAGTTACAAACAAATCACCCTGTAGAGAGATCAGCTAGAAGAAGTTACCTTGTAGATAGTTCAGCTACAAACAATTCACCCTGTAGAAAGATCAGCTAGAAGAAGTCACCTTGTAGAGTGTTCAGTTACAAAGAAACCATCATGTAGAGAGTTCAGCTGCAAATACATCACTCTGTAGAGAGTTCAGCTACAAAGAATCTGCCATGTAGAGAGTTCAGCCTCAAACAAACCACCTTGTAGAGAATTCAACTACAACAAATCACCCTGTAGAGAAGAAGTTACCTTGTAGAGAGTTCAGCTACAAAGAAACCATCATGTAGGGAGTTCAGCTACAAAGAAACCACCATGTAGAGAGTTCAGCTAGAAACAAATCACCCCGTAGAGAGATCAGCTGGACGAAGTCACCTTGTAGAGAGTTCAGCTACAAAGAAACCATCATGTAGAGAGTTCAGCTGCAAACAAATCACCTTGCAGAGAGTTCAGCTACAAAAAAATCACCCTGTAGATAGTTCAGCTAGATGAAGTCACCTTATAGAGAGTTCAGCTACAAAGAAATCATCATGTAGAGAGTTCAGCTACAAAGAAACCACCATGTAGAGAGTTTAGCTGCAAACAAATCACCCTGTAGAGAGACCAGCTAGAAGAGGTCACCTTGTAGAGAGTTCAGCTACAAAGAAACCATCCTGTATATAGTCAGCTACATTTCAAGTCACCCAGTAGAGAGTTCAGCTACAAAGAAACCACCACATAAAGAGTTCAGTTGCACATAAATCACTTGTAGAGAGTTCAGCTACAAATAAATCCCCCTGTAGAGGTATAAGCTAGAAGAAGTCACCTTGTAGAGAGTTCAGCTACAAAGAAACCATCATGTAGAGAGTTCAGTTACAAACAAATCACCCTGTAGAGAGATCAGCTAGAAGAAGTTACCTTGTAGATAGTTCAGCTACAAACAATTCACCCTGTAGAAAGATCAGCTAGAAGAAGTCACCTTGTAGAATGTTCAGTTACAAAGAAACCATCATGTAGAGAGTTCAGCTGCAAATAAATCACTCTGTAGAGAGTTCAGCTACAAAGAATCTGCCATGTAGAGAGTTCAGCCTCAAACAAACCACCTTGTAGAGAATTCAACTACAACAAATCACCCTGTAGAGAAGAAGTTACCTTGTAGAGAGTTCAGCTACAAAGAAACCATCATGTAGGGAGTTCAGCTATAAAGAAACCACCTGTAGAGAGTTTAGCTGCAA
Source organism: Dysidea avara (assembly GCF_963678975.1). NCBI lineage: Eukaryota > Metazoa > Porifera > Demospongiae > Dictyoceratida > Dysideidae > Dysidea > Dysidea avara. Next base: position 40,221,755 of record NC_089276.1, read on the forward strand.
ACAAATCACCTGTAGAGAGTTCAGCTAGAAACAAATCACCCCGTAGAGAGATCAGCTGGACGAAGTCACCTTGTAGAGAGTTCAGCTACAAAGAAACCATCATGTAGAGAGTTCAGCTGCAAACAAATCACCCTGTAGAGAGTTCAGCTACAAAAAAATCACCCTGTAGAGAGTTCAGCTAGACGAAGTCACCTTATAGAGAGTTCAGCTACAAAGAAACCATCATGTAGAGAGTTCAGCTACAAAGAAACCACCATGTAGAGAGTTTAGCTGCAAACAAATCACCCTGTAGAGAGACCAGCTAGAAGAGGTCACCTTGTAGAGAGTTCAGCTACAAAGAAACCATCCTGTATATAGTCAGCTACATTTCAAGTCACCCAGTAGAGAGATCAGCTGCAAAAAAATATCCTGTGGGGAATAATGGGCATGTAATAAATATATGTATATAATTTGTATAATTACTAATAAAATCAAAAATAATTGAAGTATTAAAAATCTTCTTTAAGTTCTTTTCTTCTTCCTGTGGTAAAGAAAAAAACACATGGGTTAAAAAAGCCCCAAAGCCAGCCATAGGCCGGCTTTGCAGTATACAAATACAAAAAGAAGTGATATCTAATCAAAAACAGCCAAGCTGTGAAAAAAGGTGCGGCCCCCAAAAAGGCCATGGTGAAAAAAGATGTGAAATCCAAGGTGGCGGCCAAGAAATGGCTGTGATGGTAGGTTAATGGTTACATTTTAATAACGACAATTCAGGTAAATTTTGTGCCACTTGGTCTTGGCACCAAATTCACCTGAATTGTCGTTATTAAAATTTAACCATTAACCTACCATCACAGCCATTTCTTGGCCACCACCTTGGATTTCACATCTTTTTTCACCATGGCCTTTTTGGGGGCCGCACCTTTTTTTACAGCTTGGCTGTTTTTGATTAGATTTTTCTTTCCAGCAACTCTTTTATTTCTTACCTACATGTATTTTGCCCAATATTTTGCTTGGAAGTTTTCTATTTTGCTGAGCATCAGTAAAAATTACAGTATCTCTAGCTTACAAGCACGTGTGACTGCTCTATTAGAATATTTCGTACATAATGACTGCTCTATTAGAGTATCTCGATCTTTAGTCACCATTTCCTACGAGTATATGTTATCCTAATACTATGCGTGACTGTTCTATTAGAGTATCTTGATCTTTTTCATACAAGTTGCCTTTCCTTGGTGCCCATTTTTCCAATTTTCCACCCCTATTTTCCAGCATTTGCCCTTTGCTTTTAACAACGTAGTTTTCCAAAAATTATGCTGCCAAAATCGTTGCATCCATAAAACATTTCTTGTTGGCAGAACACCTCGGTTATTTTCTGCTGTCCAAGGTGTAAACAGATAGAATTACTACCACTGCTACTGCTGCCATCATCACCAAGTTCTTGTAACAATGGGTGGTGTTCTTTCAGGTGGAATCACATTTTTGACATATTTCCACAGCATTTTTACAACTAATCATACAGTACACCACCTTGCATTTCTTCTGGTCAGGCTCACAATAGTTTTCATCGTGTGCTAAAAAGCCGAAATGCTCCCAAACTTTACTCCTGGCACTCTCGAACGGTAAAACTGTTGTCTCGATCCTTCCATGCTATTTTCATTCAGTTTGTTGTCTATGCTGTATTCTTCCACTTTCATCAAGAATACAACTCTCGCTATCACTTCTGTCATCCATTTTTTTAACTATTTACGCATGTGCATAATATTGTCAGAGTATAATTGTGCATTATCATTATCGTGATCATTAGTTACTATAGGGATAATCAATTAATCGCTACTATCGCTCAGCTCTATACTAGATTGTTCTAAAACATTCTTTGTAAGTTCACTCTATTAAAGTATTACAATAATATTGCCAAGTCTGTGACAGGATCTACAATCGGGCTAGCCTAAATTACAGTATAAAACATTGAATACAACGGGTAAAATACTTGCATATTGTTAAAAAAATTGTTAATTTTTTTGAATGTTTTGTTCATAGTGAAGAAAGGGATAACTATAAAATCCTAGATATCATTGTATTCGCTTACTCAGGAAGAGCTAGAAAATCCTAGTTTTGTTGCAGTAGATGCAAGGATGGGTGTTTACTTACGTCACATCATAATGATACTACATAATTGATCTTTCTTCACTATGTATGTAGTGACGAAAGGTAATACAGGAAAAAACTCATCCATTAATTGATTCTCCTATTCATAGCAAACACGATGATGCAAATTTCAACTCCATGTGTCATTCTCATCATAAGGTACAACTGTTTAAATAAGTGCCTTTTCTGCTGTTGCTACCAGCAATGCCATATCAGGCAGAAACTTTGCCAGAGCATGCATTTGGCTAAGTAGATTACAAATATGTAATAAACAGGAATTCGAAAATTGTGGGGCTTTTGCAAATCTGGTCATAATTGATTGTTCAAGAACATTCTATGTACTTTCTATTGAAAGTCCTCAAAAATGTACACTCTATTAAAGTATTACAATAGTATTACTAAATGTGTTTCTATATACTAAGCTGTGTTGGTGAACAAATTTCAAGTCAATAGCCATTTCCAATCTGAAGTTACGAGTTTTCAAAGTGAAATCCACACAAAAACAGCCGAGCTATGGAATAAGTTGATGCTGTGCTACTTCTAAAAACCAGGCACCCAGTAATTATTAACCCTTGAATTTAACTCTCTTTATCAACACAAACATAGCATGCCATTAATTTATTAAACCCGAAGGCTGGCTGTGGGCACGTGCCTGGTTTACTGAAATTGTTTTTGTAAAAGCATGTGTGTGTGTGTGTGCGTGTGCGTGTGTGTGTGTACCGACCTACCTACTTATGTTTGTTTGTCTGTAGGCACCCACGTGGTAAAAAGCAGGCAGATGTCAGAATTGAAAGCTAAATTAATTCTATTAAACTTCTACACATATAAACTTTGTTCTGAGGTGGTTTCTCCTCGGTGGTCTGAAATACGTGTATGATGACTCTTCATTATACTTCTTGAATGCTCTTCCCTTTCAGTTTTTAGACATTTAACAACTTTAAAACAACATTGAAGGCTGCTTAGGCTACCAGAAGTAGCACATCCTTCGAGTTGAAAGGGGGCATTAACCGTACTTAAGTGAACGAAAATGAAGGGTAGCCTGGAGGCTTTCTCTATATAATTTGCACAAGAAAATATGATAGACATACTATACAACAGTTGAGAAGATACTTCTGTGCAAAACTTGTGGTTTAAAGTGGTTTGCTATAGTTATGCTTCCTTAGCGGTGCATAGCAACATAATTACCGAATTACAAAATAATTAATGAATTATGAAACATGCTAAATTACAGTATTTCCAAATCTAATTATCTAGCTAAATTAATAATAACAATAGCATGAATATAAACTAAATTATATATATGGTTGATTAATTGCCTATTTAGTTAGTTAATGAGATAGTATTAACTACATGGGCACCTGGATTTTAGAAGTAGCATAACATCAACTTGTTTTTCTCCCTGTTTTGTAGCAATACATGCAGTACATTTAAACTAAATGTATTTCATCATTCACCAATTATTTTGCAATTCATGAATTATGTTGCTTTGCATTGCTAAGGAAGCATAACTCGAGCAAATCTCCAGTTTGGATAAAAAATTTAGATGTAAAGAAGTCTGTTGGTCCAGATGGTATTTTGGCTAGGTTTCTTAAAGAAATTGCTGCAGAGATCACTAACCCATTAACCAAGTTGTTTAATAAGTCCTTGGAGACAGGTGTGTTTCCTTGTGAATGGAAGCGTTCTAATGTTACCCATCTTCAAGAGTGGATCCAGGGATAACCCTGGCAATTTTCAACCAATCTCTGTAGTACCTGCAGTAGCAAAGATCCTGGAGAAGCTTATGGCACAGCAATTAAATGCTTATTTTGAGAGTCACCAACTACTTAGTCCCCACCAATGTGCCTATCGGCGGAAGAGGTCAACAGAGCAACTTCTTTTGGTGGCTGTAGATACTATCATTTCTGCCCTGGACAGGAAGTCTTGTGCTTGTGTGGCCTTTTTGGACCTTCGTAAGGCCTTTGACTTTCTTGACCATCGTATATTATTACAGAGATTAAATGCACTTGGACTCTATGGAATGGAGATAAGTTGGTTTGTGAGTTATTTGTCTGATTGTCTTCAACGTGTAAAGAATTCTAACTCATATTCTAGCTGGGGACTGGTGAGAGGTGGTGTTCCTCAGGGCAGTGCCCTGGGTCCACTGCTATTTTTGGTATATGTCAATGAAATGTCATCTCAAGTTATCCATGGTAAGCTGTTGCAATATGCCGATGACACTGCGCAGATTTGTACTGGCCCATCCTTCGAAATAGTGTGTGAGTGCCTGTCCCAGGATTTGTCTCACCTTCTTTCATGGATTAAGCAGAGTAAGATGCGATTTAACACCAAGAAATCTAGTGTTATGTGGTTTCAACCTCGTGCACTGTCAAACACTTTACCACCTGAAGTTAAGATTGATGATGTTCCCTTGTCCACACACCTCTCAAAAGTATCTGGGAATAACATTTGATAATAAACTGGATTGGTCAACTCATGTAGCTGCTATTTGTAAGATGATGTCTTTTTATTTATTTTGGATTAACTCCCTTAGGAAGACTTTACCAACTGAAGTCATCAAGATGTTAGTTGATTCCCTTGTGCTATCTCGCCTGATTTATGCTTTACCGGTCTGGGGTCCTTTGTTGTCTCAGTCAAACACTCATCGCTTAGAACGTTTGCATAATTGGAGTGTGCGTATTACTGCTTCATTGCACAAATTTGACCATGTGTCAGAACATCGTGTTAATTTTAATTGGCTGTCAGTTTCATCTTTAATTAAGTACCGCTGCTTGCGTGCCTTACACAAGATTTATATGGGTGATGGTACTATGCTGGATCCTCCAGTAGTATTTGGAACTAATCATAAATATCACACTAGATCTTCTCAGAAATTTATTCAGCCAGCATTTTGTAGACTATCCTCTACTAAGAAACTGTTTAGACATTCTGTTGTGCACTGGTGGAATGATCTGTTATTGTTATTGTTATTAGCGCTTTACAGTGACCAGCACTGCCTGATGAAGTTGCTCTGTCCTCCACTTTTCCTTCCTCAGTGTATAATTTACTATTGTGTAATGATGTGTAATTTGTATGTGTATTTTTTTGTTTACTTATTGCTTATTGCTTTTGTACCTGTGTGTTTATTGTAGTTGTAAATTATTGTATTGTACCTGTGTGTTTATTGTAGTTGTAAATTATTGTATTGTACCTGTGTGTTTATTGTAGTTGTAAATTATTGTATTGTACCTGTGTGTTTATTGTAGTTGTAAATTATTGTATTGTACCTGTGTGTTTATTGTAGTTGTAAATTATTGTATTGTACCTGTGTGTTTATTGTATTTGTAAATCGTTTTCTGTATTTGTTGTTTGTACGCTCTTGTATGGAAGAACGGCTATGCTGAATATTTGAGCTTAAATAAAACATCAATCAATCAATCAATCAATCAATCAATCAAATCACAAATTATGCAAAGAAGTTTCTTCTTGACTGCTTCATAGTTTCTCTATTGTGTTTTCATATGCAAATTCTCTACACAAAGCCTCATTGCTACTCTTAAGTCTCATTCGCAAAGGAATATACTCCCTTTCAACTCAAGAAGACATGCCATTCCTGGTAGCTTACAAGGTTTGTCACATTATTTTTCAGTCATATGTTGCAGCACGTAGGCTGGCCTCTACTAAACTGCTTCACCTAGTTTCAGTAACTGGCCACACCCCTTCAAGTAAATATGATTAGCCAGTAAATGAACAGCCTATGTAACACTTTCACACCTCATTCTTTATAATACAAGTGTGCGCCAGATGTTGCACTGCTAAGTGTACGGACAACTCATTACTGTATTCCACCAACACACAGTTTTAATGCTTCTTACTATTGAATGCCGTACTAAAAACTACATAAAACCTATATGAGCTTACATTACAATTGAGCCTCCTGTGGCTCTCAATTGAGACCAACTGAATTTCACAATGAAAATTGTCAATTGGTGATATAGGTTTCTTATGTATTTTGAAAACCGTACATACATAGTAAGAACTAGTGTTATAGTTACAGTTAATTAAACTTTGGTATAGTAATTGTAATGATATATTCAGCCACGTACGGTTTTAGTCAAACCGATTTCAGTAAACCAGGCGAGTAACCACAGCTAGCCGCATGGGAATGCGCCTGGTTTTAAATTGGTGCGACATTTAAAAGCCTGGGTGAAAATAGCTGCAATGATGTTAATTTTAATAATGGCTGTGTATATTCTTAAATTCTATTAGCATTAACATCATTGCAGCCATTTCTTGGCTGCCACCACTGATTTCACAACTTTTTCACCCAGGATTTTTAAGGCTGCACCATTTTATAGCTTGGCTGTTTTTGTGCAGATGATTAATAATTTTGAAGGAACATTATTGGATTGACATTATTTCACCAACACTGAAATGTCATGATTCATGCTGGCATCTCAGATAAGAACCATTACCTTAAACTTGAGCACCACTATGATAACTTGATACTTACATTGAATAGTAAGAGTCACTGTAACATCTGTATCATTATTGACAATATTACTGGCTGAACATGTGTACATTCCAGTGTCTACTCTCATAGTTCCTGTCACCATCAGTTCTACACTTACACTAGTCACATTACCAACACCAGTAGATGACATCACTTCACTACCAGATACTAGTCTCATATTACTTATACTACTCCCATCACTGTTCTGCCATACAACTGTTGGTGGAGGATAACCTGTAGCTGTACATGTGATTGATCCATCACGTCCTTCAGTGATAGTAAACTCTTGTCCTTCCACTGGTACAACAATGTTTGGTGATACTGTGACAAATATAAATTACAGAATTACAGTACATGGCAGTGAGTGTAGTGACATGGAACTACACATACATTGGATGGAGAATTAAACTCAAAAGTGAAATAGACTACTTTAAATGAATATTATGTATTAAGGGAATGTGATGATTTAAATTTATAATTATTTCTTTGAGGACCACGTTATTTTATAGTATGGAGGAATATACATAACTTTGCATTATAAGGGAACTCTAGTTTACAAAGATGGATTGTTTGATTTATTCTAGCAAAAAAGTATTATACTTGAGATGAACAGGCAATGTCGTCTTCACCAAACATAGTGGGCAGTTTAGTGCATAAGGTGCCCATTTTGTGATCATGTGATCATTAGTATATACCAATTGAATTGTTATTTTGTGATGAATCTAATAGTCTTGATGTCGAATCATGATAGAGATATGGCTGATCAAACCACTGGGTGTTATGGTGGATGATTGGGAAGTGCTTTTTATTAAGCATAATGGCAACACAGATATTCTTTGAACAATGCAATGCTTGGTACTACTTTAAAAAGTTTTGCAAAGCAAAGCCTACGGCAGTCATGAGAAACACAGGTTGTGGAACCTAAAATTCTACAACGACCCCAACACCGTTAAGCGAGACAAGGACAGGTGGGCATTTGTTTCTCCAGTAAACACCAGGTACCCATTGATGTTACAGCTGGGCGGGCTGTTTACCCAGATGACACCAGGCCACCAGGTCCCCAATATACAGCTTGGTAGACTGGAGCAATGTAAGTAAAGTTTCTTGCTCAAGGAAACAACAACAACACCAAATTGGTCTGACTGGGCATCGTACTTGGAACCTTTAAATTACCAGGCTGATACTCTAGTCACTTGGCTATGCTGCCTCACTAGAGTAGGGACCATTAGTACATTGATAAAAAATACTGAAACAAGCTGGAGTAGTGCCTGCTATTAAATCACAGTAAAACAATAAGAAGAAGTGTTATATCCCTACTAAGCAATTCCACTATGGTATCTTGAGTACAGTAGGGATATAACACTTCTTATTGTTTTATTATCATGCACTACTCCAGCTTGTTTCAGTAATTTTATTGATGTGCTATGGTCCCTACTCTAGTTGAAAATTCCAATTTTTGAGTACTTGCTTGCTAACTTTTCTATTATTGTGACTGGTGAACTCACACATACCACATTAAAAAAAAGAAATGGTGTCCCACTCCCCAGCTATCAAGTATTATCTGAAAAAGTACAGTATCCATTACGCTTCGTTGTCAGCTATGTTCAACAGCATTACAAATCAAAAACTGTTCAAAAAGCACCTCTGCAATCAAAGTAGCCACTATGAAATATACTAACAATTTCCATTATGAAGGGAAGCCATCATGTGCTACTGCCAAATCAACATCTTTTGCTGTCAGCAAGATGAATGGAACACAAGCAGGACACTGATAAGCACATAAAGAATGCATTGTACATACTGTGGTATGCCAAAATGCACATGTTCCTATGTTGAACAGTGAAACATTCACGCCCGTAGCCTTAGCCATTATCAAGTTACACTTGTCTGAAGGCATCCGTCAGTCAGTCAGTCACTAGTCAAATAAACTTTCAAAAAAATTCATGGCAACTTATTGAAAGCATTTAGGGTGGATCTGAAGTTTGTTTGGGCTTAGTTTTATCTAACCAGTACTGTTGTCAAGGAAAAATGAGGTTGGTTTTTGGATGCTGTTTTTTCATGGGCCACACCCAAACCTTTGTGCTCTACTATACAGTACTATCGTATTGTATGTAGGAAATTAATGGGAATAATGTAGTGGTAATGACGTCTTTACAATAAAGTTGACAGTTATAAAGTAATTGGAGTTTATATAAGTTTTGCACTACTGTCGAATATATTGGATATTAGAGTTAATTCATTTGATAAGTACGTGTGTGAAAGTAGTGCACAGAAGTACGTAAATTCCATAATTATTCACATCCTATTAAATTTGTGCATGTAACCATAAGTAGTATATACAAATGGAAACTCACCATTAACAGTCAGTACTCCAGAACTAGTGTCACTAGATACTACATTAGTAGCATTACATGTGTAGGTACCCACATCAGATGACTGTACATTGTTGATTCTTAAGGTACTTTGACCAGGTCCTGTAGATATCACACTATACTTCACTGTATTAGTCACATCCACTGGAACATTATTAAGGTACCAACTGATGGTAGGAACTGGTTCACCAGTAGCTTGACATGTAAAAACAGCTGTGTCTCCTTCATTTTCTGTGTCATTCAATACTTGCAAAATAATTGTTGGAGCATCTGTCACATATACATAACATTAGCAATATAGAATAGATCTAATAGAATTTACATTGTGATACAACATCACTTATGTATCAGTGTTTGGTAAAATTTAATGGTTAATGGGTTAAATATAATGATTAAAATGCTATGAGGTTTCAAAATACAAAAACTAGGTCAAATATTGTGTGTGTATCTTTATATAAATCTGCTCACATTTAATGCCTTGTGAGAATTATTATCTGTGACTGGATCTACAAAAAACCCCAACACAATCATTCACTTTTCGAATTCCTGTTTATTAAATATTTATAATCTACTTAGCCTGGTGTATGCTCTGGTAATGTTTCAAATTCAATTGCCAATAACTTTGCAAGTTACAGCCCTATAAAGTAGCAAAAGTGTTTGTAGAGCAAGTATAGGGAAAATAAATTACAGGCACTTACTAAAAGTTTAATGGCTGTGACTTACAATAGGGGAATCAACTACTGGGTAAGTTTTTCATTGTAATGACTTTCTTCACTACATACAATGGAAAATAAGTACAGAAAAATATTGATAGTATACTATTCTTTTGATGTGACAAAGCAGTTTGAACTCTTGAGTAGGCGAATAAGATGATATCCAGGTTTTCGTTGTTAGGCCCTTACTTTACTGAGACCAGAGTGTTTAAAAAACTACAGAATATTTTTAGTAATACACAAGTATTTCACCCATAATTAAATTGTATTCAATGCTTTATACTGTAAAATTAGGATTATACTGTTGTGTTAGGTTTTCGCAGATCTGGTCATATTTATAGCACTGTATTTTAGCTACTGTAGTTTACAGACATACACAATCATGCTATCATACATACATCACACATAACCACTTACACATCACAGTGAGGGTAGTATCACTCTGTACACTATTTACCACATTAGTTACCACACAACAGTACACTCCAGTGTCTCCTCGTACAACACTCATAATAGTAAGGTCACTAGTAACCTGGAACACTTCATTACTACCATCAGTTACCATCACAGGTGAGCTGGTGTCACTGATAGTATATTTGATATCATTCATAATACTACCATCTGGTCCAGTCCAATTAACTGTTGGTACTGGTACACCAGTTGCTGTACAAGTGATAGTCATACTCATGTCTCCTTCTGTAGCACTGGCTGTGTCTGGGTTGTTAGCAGTAGGTTGAACTGTACAAATGAAAACAAGTACATTATACAATTACATGAGGTTTTAGCTAATAAGATTTTAACATATATACACAAATAACATTGAATAGGTTTTCCCTAATCATTAATTCTTTGATGTGAATTATGTTTTGATGCACTACTGAACGGCAAATCCATTAGTGTAGGATAAAATGGGCTAGAAGTAAGCAATCTTGTTTAAAGTATGCATTGAGTCTGAGTGTTTATTTTGAAGGTTACTTTTACAACATATCATTTTGATCTCACATGCTTATGCAGAGGAATGTTATATAAAAAATATTAATCTTTGTTTTACCACAATTAAATAAAATATGATTCACGGTCACAAGTGAAATGATTTGCAAGTTAGACAGCTATGTTAACTGCAAACTTAGAAATTGAAATATCAACAGATGCAGGTTAAAGAGTTACTCATAAAAAAACATGATTGAACTGTATATTAATCAATGAAATCAAGACATTTAGCATAATGGCACAAACAGATTAATGGAGTGAGCAGGTGCCAAAGTTTGCAAAAAAATGTTCAGGTGACAAAAACACCAATTTTCTGTAGAAATTGAGTAAGGTACACTAAATGCTTTGAAATACAGTGCCACATCAAAATCATTGTCTTAGGGAATTTTGGAAACTTTTTAAAAAGCAATTCTTGCTGGTTAAGAAGCCGTATTATAGCTATTCCCCCATGCTTCCTAATATCAAAACCTACCGACCTGGATGGGTATCTCCTTTGACCTCCTTTACTTGCCTTATAAGATATGAAGTTTTCTACAAAGTACTTTTAGGGCTTCCACACATTTTTCAAATGATTTCTAGCATGAAATGGTATGAATCAAGCAAAAAGTATACCAACTTTTATAATAAAGTGTTTGCTTAGCTGTTCCACTAGATGACTACCATTATGAGCATTAATTTATGGAGCTAAAAAAAAAAAACCAAAAAAAAAAAAAAACACTACTCCACTCACCTTGGATCATAACACTGATAGTTGTCATATCTGTTTCAGCAAGATTTGACACATTCACAGTATAGTTTCCATCATCACCAGTATTGGTACTATGTACAGTCAGTGATGAATTACCAGTGGTATTATCACTGGATAATATAGTGGTAATGGTATAGTCACTATTAGTAGTTAATAGTTGATTGTTATAGGACCACTGGACAGTTACTGGAAGGTTGGATGATCCAATGGTGACTGAAATGGTAACATCTTGAGGTGATGTAACTGTTCTTGGAGTATCTCCAATAAGAGTGATCACTGGGGGAGCTGTATCATGATAAATGGTGTGGTATCACTGGTATGTAACCAGATTCATACAGTGCATATATTATACTGTAGTGTAGGTCAATAATAAATTATTATAGCAGCACATATAGTAATATAAATATGTGAAGTGATCAACAGTTTTGTACTGCATGTATAAAGACACATGGTAGTGTGTTGTGTGGCCCAATAATAAACTGGCATGCAATATTGTGAGTATATTGATAGGTAAAATGCGATTTTCACACATTCATAGCTTTGTACTGCCTTTATAAAATGAGATGATTTTTGCTGTGGACATGTCCTCCATCATCAGTAGACCACATACCAAAGTTGAGCAAAATCACTTTAAGTATTCCTGAGGTATGAGACTTCGAAAATTAGCTTAATTTCTTAGATTTTTAATTTAATTTTTCTTCTTTTTGCATACTTACAAAAGATGCCATAAAATGTGTGCACAATATTTGATTGCCTTGAAATTTGGCACACAGAAGGGGAATATAAAGGGGTATCTTGGTACCACATTTGGCTGGAATATGATAAACAGTCCAGGAGTTATTAGCGATTATTCATGATAAATTACACCAATATGTTGTCATGCCTTCAGGATAAACCGTTTATGGGAAGAAGATGAAAATTAGCATGTGGATAGGTTAACTATTGAACCTCAAACCATTTATAGTTTGAAAGAAATCAAACTAAAGACCATTAAAATAAAGCGAAAAAAACAAACAAAACAACAAAACAAAAAAAACAAAAAAAAAACAACAGTGTGTAACAATGATGCTACCGTATAATCGGGTGGTTAAGTGCATGTGTCTATTAAGCACATATTATTTGTTAAGCACATATGCATTTCTAGTGATTAACAATGGCTGATAAGTGCACATGGCCAATTGCAAGGATCAAGACATGGCAAAGCTACATACAGGAAGAAATGATGAAATTACTGGAAAATGAATGTCTCCTCAAGTGCGTATGTCACCCTTGAGGTCTCCTGTCACTGTGTATACAGTAATCAGCCATTTGGATTGCAATATTCTTGTCCATTTTGAATGGTTTCACCCAGAAATAGAGTCAAAATTAATATCCTTACACACTGGTGTGGTAACTGGCACAAACTACCAACTCCTCTGTTAAAATGTAGCAATTCTGTGTTTAACACACCCTAATTATTTATTAGGTGTATGTGCCTAACAAAAGTATGATTTTTTTACAAACTTTTTCTCCAAAAATTATAAGAGCATGCGTTTAACAACCCAATTCTAGAGGTTTGCTAATAAAAAAAAAAACTATTACTTGTCACGCCAACCAGAAAAACCACCCAGGGTTAAAATTGGAGTAGATGGATTAATCATCAAGGGCCTTCAATGGTTTAGAAGAATCAGACTTACAGCCAAGGAGTTATAACACAAAATCCAACTCAGTGTAGCAGGTGTGAGATCGAGATACTCTGATATAGCAGTCACCCTAATAGAGCACTTAGCTAAGAAGTAAATTACTCTATTAAAGCGTTTAACTAAGTATTGCAGAGAATTTAACTCTGCTATAATCCAGTCTGTATACAGCTCAACTACAAAAAAGTCACCCTGTAGAGAGATCAGCTATAAAAAAGTCATCTTGAAAGATCAGCTACAAAGCAGTCACCTAGAGAGTTCAATTATAGTTCATTTCAAGTCACCCTATAGAGAGTTAAGTTGGAAACAAGTAACCTTGTAGAGAGATCAGCTACACAATCAGCCTGTAGAGAGATCAGCCGGAAACAAATCACCCTGTAGAGAGATCAGCTAGAAGCAAGTCACCCTGCAAAGAGCTCAGCTTGATTAAGTCATTCTGTAGAAAGTTCAACTACTGCACATTTCAAGTTACCCTGTATAGAGTTCAGCATGAAACAAGTCACCTTGTAGAGAGTTCAGCTAGAAACAAGTCACCTTGTACAAAGGTCAGCTAGAAACAAGTTTCCTGGTAGAGAGATCAGCTACAAACAAGTTACCCTGTAGACAGTTCAACTACATTTCAAGTCACCTTGCAGAGAGTTCAGTTACTCTAGAAATAAGTAACCCTGTAGAGAGTTCAGCTGAAAAGTTACCCTGTAGATAGTTCAGTTGTGTTACTGGGCATCCTGTAGAGAGTTTGGTTACAAGAAAACTATCTTGTAGAAAGTTCAGCTAGGTTGGAATTATTTCTGTAGAGATTTTAGTTAGGTAATGAGTCACTCTGTGGAGAGTTCAACTACAAACCATTCACCATGTAGTCTAAGAGTACAGCTATATTACAAGTCTACCTGTAGAAATTTCACACATTTTCCTGTAGAGTATTCAGCTTCGTACAATCAAGTATTAGAGTAATAGAATAATATTACCATTCCATGGAATAGATCTACCAATGGAAGTTATAGATTGTTCTAGAACATCTTTTGTGTGTTTTAATACAAGTCCTCAAAAAATATGCACTCTATTAGAGTATTAAAATAATATTTTCAAACATCGAAGTAAAGCTCTACCAATGAAAGTTCTAAATATAATGTATTGGCATTGTTTGCAGTTAAGAACAATCACCTTAAATGCTATGGTGTATGTAACTTGATACTTACATTGTATGGTGATATTCACTGTAACATCTGTATCATTACTGACAATATTACTAGCTGAACATGTGTACATTCCAGTGTCTACTCTCATAGCTCCTGTCACCATCAGTTCTACACTTACACTAGTCACATTACCAACACCAGTAGATGACATCACTTCACTACCAGATACTAGTCTCATATTACTTAGACTACTCCCATCACTGTTATGCCATACAATTGTTGGTGGAGGATAACCTGTAGCTGTACATGTAATTGATCCATCACGTCCTTCAGTGATAGTAAACTCTTGTCCTTCCACTGGTACAACAATGTTTGGTGGTACTGTGACAAATGTAAATTACAGAATTACAGTACATGGCAGTGAGTGTAGTGACATGGAACTACACATACATTGGATGGAGAATTAAACTCAAAAGTGAAATAGACTATGTTAAATGAATATTATGTATTAAGAGAATGTGATGATTTAAATTTATAATTATCTCTTTGAGGACCACGTTATTTTATAGTATGGAGGAAAATACATAACTTTGCATTATAAGGGAAATCTAGTTTACAAATATGGATTGTTTGATATAAAACAAGTATTAGGAATTTTAGAGACAGTGTATAATGCTGCAATAAAAAGTACTTAAACAAGCTGGATCGGAGTAGTGCGTAATGTCCAAATACTGTAAAACAATAAGAAGTGAATATCTCTGCTGTGCATTGAGTGTAGCACAGTAGGGATATTCACTTCTTATTGTTTTACAGTATTTGGACATTACGCACTACTCCGATCCAGCTTGTTTAAGTACTTTTTATTGCAGCATTATACACTGTCCCTAATCTAATTTAAAATTCCAATTATTTCTTATACTTGTTTGTGAAGTTTTTTGGCAAGCTCATGCATGACCACTAAATATCTGCTGAGTTACTCACAGCACTATTATACTAGATTATGACTCATACAATAACAACTGATCAGTGGGCGTGACTCTACATAAGCCTGCAGACAATAATGGACGTGGATTCGTGCATACCTATGGACTGATGAATGGGCATGGCTACCATATGTCTACAGACAGTAATTTACATAATGGGCATGGATTCGTGCATACCTACACACTGATAAATGGACATGGCTACCATATGTCTACAGACTGTAATTTACGTAAGTGGGCGTGGCTCACGAAAGAAGCAGAGCTATGCTGAAAGAAGCAGAGCTATGCTATGACGTGTAGTAACATGTCCACTTTTAATTTAGCACATGGGGTCAGAGCCGAATCTAATCTGTAAAGCAGGACCTGGATGACCCAACTCGGTTTAACATTATATTGTAAACCATTTTTATTGACTTACACATTGCTATATAGTTTGCCGTGAGTTGCTCTCTCTGATCGATATCAACAGCGAGTCACATACGCATGTGTTTATGGTGCAACCGGCGACCACATGTATTCGAATAGTTTGATGCAATATACACTGGTATGGAAGCCGTACTGTAGTCTATTAACACTCAGCGGTAGAACCTTGACTGATGGCCATGGTAAACAAAGATAAAAGGTAAGACAATAGTGCAAGCATTGTATGCTTATTAATATATCAAAGGTTTTTTCTTAAGCAAACTAGAAACATTTCTGCAAAAAAATTAGGGCTGTAGCTGTAGCCACTTTTCCGCTATGCTTGACTGAAGGCATCAGGCAGGCAGGCAGTAGAAAATTGTGTTGGATAATTTTTTTTATAAATTCTGTAGCAATATGATGCAAATGTTTCGGGTCGATCTGAAGACACCTTTAGGCTTGGTTTTACCCAACCAATACTGTCATGTCATTGTGAGGAAATATTGTGGCAGGTTTTTGGGTTATATCACAGATCACCCCCACACCTTCGATGTCCTAATATACAGTACTATCGTACTGTATGATTGAAAAATCAGTTTTAGTACAGCAAAAGAACATTACACTTGAGATGAACAGGCATTGTCGTCTTCACCAAACTTGGTGGGCAGTTTTGTGCACAAGGGGCCCATTTTGTGATCATGTGATCATTAGTATATACCAATTGAATCAAGACACATGGTAGTGTGTTGTTCGGCCCAAGAAGCCGGCGCGCAACACCCGTGAGTATATTGACAGGAAGAAAGAAAACGAAATCTTTGCACCTCCGTAACTCTGTGCTGCCTTGATGAAACAAGACGATTTTTGCTGTGGACACTCCCTCTAACTTCAGTACTCCACATTCCAAATTTGAGCGAAATCACTTCAGGCGTTCCCGAGACATGCGACTTCAAAAATTGGCTTAGTTTCTTAGTTTTTTTTTCTTCTTATTTTTCTTCCTCTTTTCGCACACTTACAAAAACTGCTATAAAACACGAACACGTTATCCGATTGCCTTGAAATTTGGCACACAGAAGGGGGGGTATAAAGGCGCATCTCGGTACCAACTTTGGCTGGAATACCATAAACAGGCAAAGAGTTATGAGCGATTATGCACGAAAAATAACACCAATATGTTGTCACGCCTACAGGGTAAACCGCGTATGGGAAGAAGCTGAAAATCGGTGGGTGAATAGGTTAACTATTGAACCTCAAACCTTTTGTGATTTGAAAGAAATCGAGCTAAAAACCAGGAAGATACAACGAAAAAACCAACAGTGTGTAACAATTATGTAATCGAGATTAGCTAATAAAAAACGACTACTTGCCACGCCTACCAGATAAACCACTTGGGGTAATGCTTTGAAATTCGCTGTACAGATGGAGTAATCATCTTAGAAAAGCTCTTCAATGGTGTAGAAGAATCAGACTTAAAGCCAAGGAGTTATAACACGAAATCCAACTTGGTGCAGCAAGTGCGAGATCGAGATACTCTAATAGAACAGTCATCCTAATAGAGCAGTCATCCTAATAGAGCAGTCACCCTGAACAGAATTCAAGAGATCAGTTAGAAGCAAATAACCTGTATAGAGATCAGCTACAAACAAATCACCCTGTAGAGAGTTCAGCTACAAACAATTCACCCTGTAGAGAGATCAGCTAGAAGAAGTTACCTTGTAGGGAGTTCAACTACGGAAAGAGATATAGTTCAGCTAGAAGAAATCACCTTGTAGAGTTCAGCTACAAAGAAACCACCATGTAGAGAGTTCAGCTACAAAAAAATAAGCCCTGTAGAGAGATCAGCTAGAAGAAGTTTCCTTGTAGAGAGTTCAGCTACAAACAAATCACCCTGTAGAAAGATCAGCTAGAAGAAATCACCTTGTAGAGAGTTCGGCTTCAAAGAAACAATCATGTGAGAGTTCAGCTACAAACAAATTGCCCTGTAGAGAGATCAGCTAGAAGAAGTTACCTTGTAGAGAGTTCAGCTACAAAGAAACCATTATGTAGAGAGTTCAGCTACAAACAAATCACCCTGTAGAAAGATCAGCTATAGAAGAAATCACCTTGTAGAGAGTTCAGCTACAAAGAAACTATCGTGTAGAGAGCTCAGCTACAAACAAATCGTCCTGTAGAGAGATCAGCTAGAAGAAGTTACCTTGTAGAGAGTTCAGCTACAAACAAACCATCATGTAGAGAGTTCAGCTGCAAACAAATAACCTGTAGAAAGTTCAGCTACAAACAAATCTCCCTGTAGAGAGAAGAAGTCACCTTGTAGGGAGTTCAGTTACAAAGAAACCACCATGTAGAGAGTTCAACTACAAACTAGTGACCTTGTAGAGACATCAGCTGGAAGAAGTTACCTTGTAGAGAGTTCAGCTACAAACAATTCACCCTGTTCAGAGATCAGTTAGAAGAAGTTTTCATGTAGAGAGTTCAGTTGCAAACAAATCACCCTGTAGAAAGATCAGCTAGAAGAAGTCACCTTGTAGATAGTTCAGTTACAAAGAAACAACCATATAGAGAATTCAGCTACAAACTAGTGACCCTGTAGATACATCAGCTAGAAGAAGTTACCTTGTAGAGAGTTCAGCTACAAAGAAACCATTCTGTAAAGAGCTCAGCTGCAAACAAATCACCTATACAGAATTCAGCTACAAACAAATAACCCTGTAGAGAGATCAGCTAGAAGAAGTTACCTTGTAGATAGTTCAGCTACAAACAAATCACCCTGTAGAGAGATCAGCTAGAAGAAGTTACCATGTAGATCGTTCAGCTACAAACAATTCACCCTGTAGAGAGATCAGCTAGAAGAAGTTACCTTGTAGAGTGTTCAGTTACAAAGACATCACTGTGGAAAGTTCTGTAATAAATATATGCATTACATATATAAAATGTACATTTACTGATAAAATCAGAAATATTTAAAGTATTCAACATTTGTTTCATCTTTTTCTTCTTCCTGTGGTAAAGAAAAAAAAGATAGGTTAAAAAAACCTCAAAGCCGGCATAGGCCGGCTTTGGGGTATACAAATACAAAAAGAAGTGAAATCTAATCCAAAACAGCCTAGCTGTAAAAAAAGAGTGCGGCCCCCAAAAAGGCTATGGTGAAAAAAGATGTGAAATCCAAGGTGGCGGCCAAGAAATGGCTGTGATGGTAGGTTAATGGTAATAATTTTAAAAACAACAATTCAGGTGAATTTTGTGCCAAGACCAAGCGGCACCAAAATTCACCTGAATTGTTGTTATTAAAATTTTTACCATTAACCTACCATCACAGCCATTTCTTGGCCGCCACCTTGGATTTCACATCTTTTTTCACCATAGCCTTTTTGGGGGCCGCAGTCTTTTTTTACAGCTAGGCTGGTTTGGATTAGATTGTTATTTTGTGATGAATCTAATAGACTTGGTGTCAAAACACAATAGAGATATGGCTGATCAAACCACTGGGTCTTATGGTGGATGATTGGGAAGTGATTTTTATGCACAATGGCAACACAGATATTCTTTGAACAATGCAATGCTTGGTACTACTTTAAAAAATTAGGCAAAGCAAAGCCTATGGCAAGTCATGTGAAACACAGCAATTGCCTCCCAGCGAACCAGCACTGGGATGCCTGTGCACCACTCTGAAACTTAAGCCTTGTGAAGGCAAATCCAGGGCTAGTAAGGGCTGTCTATGTCTCACCGAGAGAGGTTGCGGAACCCAAAATCCACAATAACCCCAACACCACTTAGCAAGATAAGGACAGGTGGGCATTTGTTTCCCCAGTAAACACCAGGTACCCGTTGATGTTACAGCTGGGTGGGCTGCTTCCCCAGATAACACCAGGCCACCAGGTCCCCAATATACAGCTGGGTAGACTGGAGCAATGTGAGTAAAGTTTCTTGCTCAAGGAAACACCAACAACACCAAATTGGCTTGACCAGGCATCATACCTGGAACCTTCAATTACCAGGCTGATGCCCTAGCCACTTGGCTATGCTGCCTCACATTTCCCCCGCAGTAGAGAAAATTAGCACATCAATAAAAAGTACTGGAGTAGTACATGATATTAAATCACAATAAAAGAACAAGAAGTGTTATATCTCTATACTGTGTAATTCATGAACACTTTACCATTGCCTAAGATATATTGGGATTCAGATAACCAAGGGTCTACTGTATCCTGGATGGGTACAGTCTTTGTAAATGTTAAATAAATAAATAAATAATCACGTAGGTTATAATCCTAAGGGTGGCTTAATCTAGAGTGGAGGCTTGGTCCAGAGTTGCTAGTGCATTTATGTCTAAGCTATCTGGGTGATTAAGCAGGTATCTGTAAAATCTATTTAAACTGGTCTGCAAGGAAATGATATGGTTTGCAGCTATATGCCATTAAATTTTGTAATTACATACATTTGATAAGTGGCCTTGGTATTACCTATGCAGTATTTTAAAATATACAAATAATTTTAAATAGTTACTTAAACTGGCTTTTGCTGGTTGAAATTATTTTGGTAATGCTACCATGAAAGTGTGTTGGTTTCTAGTATATACCATATGAGGAGTAACTGTAGAGTTGTAGATGTTGAGTATTCTGTTACATTTCTGTGTTTATTTCTTTACCTAATTAACTTTACGTAATGCTTATACTTACAACCCAGCTATGCTTGTAAAAGGGAGAGTTTTGCAGATTTCTCAGTTGTATGAATTGTAGCTACCAGAACAAGACAGATCACTGTAACAGAGCTTCACATGTCTGACTAGTTCCTCTGTCTCCTGGTAAAATAATAATAATAATAATACCATACCTGTTTCACTGCCCATACAAAAGTCTCAATAGTAGCAGTGAAATTTATCCCGTATTTCACTGGTAGCAGTGAAAAAGTTGTAATTGCAATTTCATTGGCTAGAATTTATGTTAACAATTAGTGTTGACACATGTTTAGTACATAGTGACAAATTGCGTACATAGCAACGCTAATGCACAGCATGCGTAGACTACATGCAGCGAGTATGGTATTAACTGGGAATAGCATGGGTAGCAGTGAAATTTGGGATAAATACCACTCTTGTTGTATTGAAAATGGTAAATTTCACTCGGCTTCGCCTCGTGAAATTTATCCCCATTTCCAATACAACACTCATGGTATTTATCCCAAATTTCACTGCTACCCATGCTATTACTAGTACTAATATCCCACTGGCACAATGTAGCTGGCATCAATACCTCCAGCAGCACCCCTAATTAGCAACTCTAGGTGGGGATTTAATATCAGATGAAAGGAGCACATGAAGTAGCTTAACACCTTTAACATGGACTTGCAAGTGCTCAACACTCATAGGCGGTTTTTGATTAAATCAATGTGGAACTGTCTAAACATAGGTTAGCAGGCTCTTATTTACTAGGGAATCCCCCCATGTCAGTCTGGCATAACTGCAAATACAGAAAATCACCAGACAAACCAGTGATGCTTTATTGTAGACTTGCAGAGGTCAAAATATTATTGGTGATGACATCCCAACTCACCTTCTTGGTAATCATGGTACAATCCAAAGACACGCCAAGGCACCTCCCTGCTGGGAAAGGTAGTTGCAGAGAGTGCCTTCCAGTTTGTTAGAATTTGGAGTGAAGGAAGGTGCATGCTGCCTTTGGGCTCTGTTCTGCACCATGATTAACTTGTACAGTAGATCTATTTGTTTGGTCAGCGCAGTGAAGTGGAATTTTTTTCTTTTCTATTATTTAGAGAGGTGTACTATTTGGACAACACTCTTACAGTGGGCCCAGAAGAGCATAGTACAGAACTTTCACTCTGAAACACTTTGTGCAGATTTAGGCCCCCCTCCATCTTTAGTATTGGTGGAAGGGCCTTTATCTCTCTGGACATAACCTGCTCAGAATCAGATATCAGGTTCCCTATCATAAATCACTGCAAACCAGGACTACCTGGTCGAACAAACTACAAAAAAAAGCCATATCCTTTTTTTAGTGTGATTCATTTGCAATGGCCTATAAAAAAAGTTAATTTAAGTTGATAGATGGCAAAGGAGGTTGTCACAATCATCCAGGCTTCTTTATTATCTGGTGTTGCCACTTAGCTAGAACAAAGATCCTGGTTTTCAATGTTGTTACAGCAGGATATTCCAAAAAGCACTAGTAGCTACAGTGTATGTGGCTCTTTATTGTCCATGTTGACACTAGATTTCATAAGCTGCTTAAGAATATATTATTGCTAGTAGACAAGCCTAATCTATTATCCAACTAGATATCATGTGCATGTGTGTATGTGACTATGAGTTAATTGTACTGCCTCGTCAATATTGCACAGGTACCTCTTTACACTACTCCCTTAATTCTAGTACACTTTTAAGCAACTACATACTACAAACTAGGATGAGTGCAGTGGACAACATACATCCAGCTTTTATACACTCCAGAATACTTGAAAACAAACTTATTAACTTTACATGTGTGACCTAATCTTAGAAAACCATCGATATGCACACATTTATCAAAATTTGTTGTATTGGTTCTTTGTGGTCTACAGTAAGAGGAATGGACTGGCTAAGTTTTAGCTACATAAGTTAAGCAGTGTGGGAAATACAGCAGTAGAATCCACCAAGGTATAGTTTTTGCTAAAGGTATTCTTTTGTAATCCAGAAGGAAGGTGAATTCATTGGAGGTAAATCATCATACACTCTTTTGTCACCACAATGTAAACAAACATCTGTAATTCAGATACCCACCTGTGTATGGAGATGAAATGAGGAGTTTTGAACTCCCTATAAACAGGAGTACATGATCATGTCCAGGGTTTATCCACTGGAGTGTCAATTCACCAACCAGTAAGCCATAAAAACTTGTGTAAATTATTTTCTATAGCTTACATTTTTTTATTCATTGTTTTTTTATCACAAAAGTACTACTGTGTGTAGATCAACAGTTTTCTAAAATCAGGTCACATATATTGAATACATATTTTTAGACTACAACAAGTTTGATACTGAATTTGATTGGTTGAAAGCATTGTCTCTAAATCCCGTAGAGCCACGCTCATGTCCAATAGAGACCACGCTCTGAGGCAATACGAAATGCAATAACTATGTTCCTGTGCTTAAATGGCTAGTAACAGCTGCACTGAATTAGAGGGAGGTGTAATGGGCTTGTTTGTACTAATCAACACTACATTACTTGTTTACATTCAGCTTTCGAGGCACAACAGCAGAAATGAATTGTAGTCCAGTCGCTCGAGTCCAGTACTTCGAAACATAGAATGCACCTGTAGCATTGGCAATGCATGGGCATTTAAACAGGTAGCAGCAGCCACGCTGAGGTCCCACCATGTAGAGGGCTTGTTTCAAGTAGCCATACATGTCTCGTTTACAAGTAGCTGTCAACTCAAAGTACAATAACGAGTTGTAGTCTAAATAAGTTAGACGTCAAGAACCACTGGGTTCTATGGGATTTAGAAAACCCTCAGGCCTTTAGTAGCGCCCAAGCACAGTGAGGGCGCTACAGCCCAGGACCTTCAAGCTTTCTAAATCCTATAGAACCCTGGCTCTTGACTTCTAACTATTATATAACAGTAATACGTACAAGGAAAGAATTATGGTATTGATTGGGTGGAAAGCCATCTTCTTAAAAAAGACGACTTTCTGTACCATTTGAACTATCCTACATAAACAGTTTAACTATCAAGTTTCATGCTGGCATGGTTAATGATCAACAGAAAAGTTGCCTATTAGGTTACTTCTAGTCAGACGGAACCCTTGTACACCTACTAACCACAACCACAATCAGTTGATAGTGGTGGGAATTCATGATCAGGCACTGTATGGTGCTGAAGCAAGAAGAGTGGACAGTTTGTATGTATACAAGTGAGTGAAGTATATTAAACTATCTCGAGCATTGTAGGGATATAAGACTTCTTATTGTTTTATTATCTAACACTACTCAAGCTTGTTTCAGAAAATTTCAATGTGCTATGGTCCCTACTCTAGTTGAAAATTCCAATTTTTGAGTACTTGTTTGTTAACTTTTCCATTATTATGAATAGTGAACTCACACATACCGCATTAAAGAAAGAAATGATGTTGCACTCCCCAGCTGTTAATTATCATCTGAAAAGCATTACAAATCAAAAACTGTTTGAAAAGCACCTCTGCAATCAAAGTAGCCACTATGAAATATACTAACAATTTCCGTTATGAAGGGAAACCATCGCGTGTTACTGCCAAATCAACATCTTTCGCTGTCAGCAAAGATAAATGGGACACAAAGAAGACATTGGTAAGCACATAAAGAATGCATTGTACATACTGCAGTATGCCAAAATGCATGTGTCCCTATGTCAAATAGTGAAAAAATCAAGCCTGTAGCCTTAACTGTTATCAAGTTACACTTGTCTGAAGGCATCAGTCAGTCAGTCACTAGAAAGTTCTGTTAAATAAACTTTCAAAAAAATTCATAGCAACTTATTGAAAGCATTTTAGGTGGATCTGAAGTTTGTTTGGGCTTAGTTTTATCTAACCATAACTGCTTCATTGTCGTCAGGGAAAAGTGAGGTTGGTTTTTGGGTGATGTTTTTTCATGGGCCACACCCAAACTTTTGTGCTCACTACTATACAGTACTATCATATTGTATGATAGGAAATTAATGGGAATAATGTAGTGGTAATGACGTCTTTACAATAAAGTTGACAGACACAGTTTATATAAGTTTTGCACTACTGTCGAATATATTGGATATTAGGGTTAATTCATTTGATAAGTATGTGTGTGAAAGTAGTACACAGAAGTACGTAAATTCCATAATTATTCACATCCTATTAAATTTGTGCATGTAACAATAAGTAGTATATACAAATGGAAACTCACCATTAACAGTCAGTACTCCAGAACTAGTGTCACTAGATACTACATTAGTAGCATTACATGTGTAGGTACTCACATCAGATGACTGTACATTGTTGATTCTTAAGGTACTTTGACCAGGTCCTGTAGATATCACACTATACTTCACTGTATTAGTCACATCCACTGGAACATTATTAAGGTACCAACTGATGGTAGGAACTGGTTCGCCAGTAACTTGACATGTAAAAACAGCTGTGTCTCCTTCATTTTCTGTGTCATTCAATACTTGCAAAATAATTGTTGGAGCATCTGTCACATATACATAACATTAGCAATATAGAATAGATCTAATAGAATTTACATTGTGATACAACATCACTTATGTATCAGTGTTTGGTAAAATTTAATGGTTAATGGGTTAAATATAATGATTAAAATGCTATGAGGTTTCAAAATACAAAAACTAGGTCAAATATTGTGTGTGTATCTTTATATAAATCTGCTCACATTTAATGCCTTGTGAGAATTATTATCTGTGACTGGATCTACAAAAAACCCCAACACAATCATTCACTTTTCGAATTCCTGTTTATTAAATATTTATAATCTACTTAGCCTGGTGTATGCTCTGGTAATGTTTCAGCCTCATAAGCCAATAACTTGAGGAGTTACAGCCTTATAACATAGTAGAGCAAGTATAGGAAAAATAAACTACAGGCACTTACTAAAAATTTAATGGTTGCAACTTACAATAGGGGAATCAACTACTGGGTAAGTTTTTCATTGTATCAACTTTCTTCACTACATACAATGGAAAAATAAGTACAGAAAAATATTGATAGTATACTATCTTTTCAATGTGACATAATAAATGCCTATATAATGTACATATCTCTTAGTCTACTGCAATGAAACAAAGCATTTTAAACTCCTTGTGAGTAGGTGAATAAGATGATATCCAGGTTTTTGTTGTTAGGCCCTTTCTTCACTGAGACAGTGTTTAAAAATTAGGGTTTTTTAAAAGTAATACATAAGTCTTTCACCCATAATTAAATGTATTCTATGTTTTATACTGTAAATTTAGGCTCGTATTATTGTGTCAGGTTTTCACAGATCTGGTCACATTTATAGTACTACTGTAGTTCACACGCACGCACGCACGCACGCACGCACGCACGCACGCACGCACGCACGCACGCACGCACAAACACAGACATTACACATAATCACTTACACATCACAGTGAGGGTAGTATCACTCTGTACACTATTCACCACATTAGAAACATTACAATAGTACACTCCAGTGTCTCCTCGTACAACACTCATAATAGTAAGGTCACTAGTAACCTGGAACACTTCATTACTACCATCAGTTACCATCACAGGTGAGCTGGTGTCACTGATAGTATATTTGCTATTATTCATAATACTACCATCTGGTCCAGTCCAACTAACTGTTGGTACTGGTATACCAGTTGCTGTACAAGTGATAGTTGTACTAGTGTCTCCTTCTGAAGCACTGGCCATGTCTGGGGTATTAGCAGTAGGTTGAACTGTACAAATGAAATTGTACATTATATTATTATATGTGACCCAGTCTGGGAAAACCAGCCTTATCGCCTATTTAAAAGTATCGAGAAATGCCAGTTTTAAGTATTTAGTGTGTTGTAGCCCGCCAAAGGTTGCAGCTATGTGTACCAGATTTTCACACGTTTTACACCAATTCCTTACCTTCCAGAGCATCCACTGTGCAAGTAGCCAACAACTAAATTTCCCGCCATTTTAGATAGTTTTTAAATCGAGGTTGACTGTATCAGGTGAGCTGCAAATTGGGTGAGAGGTGGGGGCCCTGGAAGGTGAGAAAGATGGTGTTCAAAAATTGAAAAGAAAGGCCAAGGGATGAATTAGGCCAAGTTTTGGGCCATTGAGGTCTCAAAACTGGCTAATATGAAAGGAAATTCACAGCAGAGGTACTCATTCAATACCACAGAGCTGTACAGCCATATACAGTCATCCCCAGGCTGACCAGAGCTCCATTAAGGCCCCACACCACACGTACGGATTGCCACTGGGCTTGGGAAAAGCAGCCAGCAAAACCAGACAACTCAAGTCTAGCTGATTTTGATGGTGGAATTAGATAGTTTATTCATGTAGCTTTGTGTCCTGGGTGAAAAATCGAATCTGCTGACATGGGCGATAAGACCGGTTTTCTCAGACTGGGACACATATGGGGTCTTAGCTAATAAGATTTTACCATAATTATATACACAAATAACACTGAATAGGTTTTCCCTAATCATTAGTTAATTATTTGATGTGAATTATATTTTGATGCACCACTGAATGGCAAATCCATTAGTGTAGGATAAAATGGGCAAGAAGTAAGTAATCTTGTTTAAAGTATGCATTGAGTTTGAGTGTTTATTTTGAGGATTAGTTTTACAATATTATTATCATTTTGATCTCACATGTCTATGCAGAGGAATGTTATATAAAAAATATTAATCTTTGTTTTACCACAATTAAATAAAATATGGTTGAAGTCAGAAGCAAAATGATTAGCAAGTTAGACAGCTATGTTAACTGCAAACTTTCAGATTGAAATATCAACAGCTGCAGGTTAAAGAGTTACTCATAAGAAACATGATTATACTGTATATTAATCAATGAAATCAAGACATTTAGCATAATGGCACAAACAGATGAATGGAGTGAGCAGGTGCCACAATTTGCAGAAATTGTTCAATTTGTGATAAAAGCACCATTTTTCTGTGGAAATTGAGTAAGGTATACTGAATGCTTTGAAATACAGTGCCATATCAAAATCATTGTCTTAGTGAACTTTTGGAAATTTTTTAAAAACCAATTCTTGCTGGTTGAGAAGCCATATTTTAGCTATTCCCCCATGCTTCCTAATATCAAAACCTACTGACCTGGATGAACACCTTCCTTGACTTCCTTTGATTGCCTTAAAAGAGATGAAGTTTTCTACAAAATACTTTTAGGACTTCCACACATTTTCCAACTGATTTTATTTGTTGGGCTCTTTGCTTGTAATGCGATTGGTAATTTTAATGGCAACTTGTCTAACATGAAATGGTATGAATCAAGTAACAACTTTTATCATAAAGTGTTTGCTTAGCTGTTCCACTAGATGACTACCATTATGGCATTAACTTATGGAGCTAAAATCAAGAACAAAAAGCTTAAGGTAATACCACAACAGTACTGATAAGTATTGCATTTTACAACACTACTCAACTCACCCTGGATCATAACACTGATAGTTGTCATATCAGTTCCTGCAAGATTTGACACATTCACAATATAGTTTCCATCATCACCAGTATTGGTACTATGTACAGTCAGTGATGAATTACCAGTGGTATTATCACTGGATAATATAGTGGTAATGGTATAGTCACTATTAGTAGTTAATGGTTGATTGTTATAGGACCACTGGACAGTTACTGGAAGGTTGGACAATCCAATGGTGACTAAGATGGTAACATTTTCAGGTGATATAACTGTTCTTGTAGTATCTTCAATAAGAGTGATCACTGGAGGAGCTGTATGATGATAAATGGAGTGGTATCACCGGTATGTAACCAGATTCATACAGTGCACATATTATACTGTAAATAATAAATTATTATAGCAGCACATATAGTAACATAAAAATGCTAAGTAATCAACAGCTTTGTACTGCATGTATAAAGACACATGGTAGTGTGTTGTGTGGCCCAATAATAAGCTGGCATGCAACATTGTGAGTATAATTATTGATAGGAAAAATGCGATTTTAACACATTCATAGCTACGTACTACCTTTACAAAATGAGATGATTTTTGCTGTGGACATGTCCTCCACCATCAGTAGTCCACATACCAAAGTTGAGCAAAATTGCTTCAAGCATTCCTGAGATATATATGAGACTTTGAAAATTAGCTTAATTTTTTATTTTTATTTTATTTAACTTTTCTCCTTTTTGCATACTTACAAAAGATGCTATAAAATGTGAACACAATATCCAACTGTCTTGAAATTTGGCACACAGAAGGGGAGTATAAAGGAGTATAATGGTACCACGCTTGGCTGGAATATGATAAACAGCCCAGGAGGTATCAGCGATTATTCAGGATAAATTACACCAATATGTTGTCATGCTTATAGGATAAACCGCTTATGGGAAGAGGAAAATTAACACGTGGATAGGTTAACTATTGAACCTCAAACCATTTATAGTTTGAAAGAAATCAAGCAAAAGACCATTAAGATAAAGTGAAAAAACAAAAAACAAAAAACAACAGTGTGTAACAATGATGCTACCGTATAATCAGGTTGTTAAGCAAATTTGTCTATTAAGCGCATATTATTTGTTAATTAGCGCATATGTATTTCTCGTGATTAACCATGGCTGATAAGTGCACATGGTCAATTGCAAGGATCAAGATGTGACAAAGCTACACATGGGACGAAATGCTGGAAAATGAATGTCTCCTCGAGTGCTTACGTCTCCCTCGAGGTCTCCTGTCACTGTGTATACAGCAATCAGCCTTCTGGATTGCAATATTCTTGTTCATTTCGAATGGCTTCACCCAGAAATAGAGTCAAATATCCTTATACACTGGTGTGGTGACTGGCACGAACTACTAACTCCTCTGTTACAATATAGCAATTCTGTGTTTTAACACACCATAGTTATTTATTAGGTGTATGTGCCTAACAGAAAGTATGATTTTTTTACAAAAGTTTTCTCCACAAATTATAAGAGCATGCACTTAACAACCTGATTCTATGATATCGAGATGAGCTAATAAAATAACTATTATTTGCCACGACTACCAGAAAAACTGCTAAGGGAATGATTTTAAAATTGGAATAGATGGATTAATCATAAAGGATCTTCAATGGTTTAGAAGAATAAGACTTAAAGCCGCAGAGTTATAACACAACATCTGACTCAGTGTAGTAAGTGTGGGATTGAGATACTCTGATATAGCAGTCACCCTAATAGAGCATTTAGCCAAGAAGTAAATTACTCTATTAAAGCGTTCAACTAAGTCTTGCAGAAAATTTAACTCTGCTATAAGCCAGTTTGTATACAACTCAACTACAAAAAAAGTCACCCTGTAGAGAGACGAGCAAGAAACAAGTCATCTTGAAAGATCAGCTACAAAGCAATCACCTAGAGAGTTCAATTACAGTTCATTTCAAGTCACCCTATATAGAGAATAGCTAAAAACAAGTCACCCTGTAGAGAGATCAGCTAGAAGTAAGTCACCCTGTAAAAAGTTCAGCTTGATTAAGTCACCCTGTAGAAAATTCAACTACATTTCAAGTTACCCTGTACAGAGTTCAGCTTGAAACAAGTCACTCTGTAGAGAGTTCAGCTAGAAACAAGTCACCCTGTACAGAGGTCAGCTAGAAACAAGTTTCCTGGTAGAGAGATCAGCTAGAAACAAGTTACCCTGAAGAGAGTTCTGCTAGAAACAAGTCACCCTGTAGAGTGATCAGCTTGATCAAGTCACCCGTAGACACTTCAACCATATTTCAAGTCACCTTGCAGAGAGTTCAGCTACTGTAGAAACTAGTCACCCTGTAGAGAGTCCAGTTAGTTAGAAACAAATTGTCCTATTGAGAATTCAGTTGAAAAAGTTACCATGTAGATAGTTCAGTTATGTTACAAGGCAACCTATAGAGAGTCCAGCTACAAGAAAAATATTCTGTAGAAAGATCAGCTAGGTTGAAATTGAATCTGCAGAGAGTTTAGTTAGGTAATGAGTCACTCTGTGGAGAGTTCAACTACAAACCATTCACCATGTAGTCTAAGAGTACAGCTACATTACAGGTATCCCTGTAGAAATTTCACACATTTTCCTGTAGAATATTCAGCTTCAAACAATCAAGTATTAGAGTAGTAGAATAATATTACCATTCCATGCATTAGATCTATCAGTGGAAGTTATAGATTGTTCTAGAAAACCTTTTGTGTGTTCTATTAGAAGTCCTCAAAAATGTGCACTCTATTAGAGTATTAAAATAATATTTTTAATATTGAAGTAAAGCTCTACCAATGAAAGTTCTAAATATACTATATTGGCATTGTTTGCAGATAAGAACAACCACCTTAAACACTATGGTGTATGTAACTTGATACTTACATTGAATAGTAAGAGTCACTGTAACATCACTATCATTACTGACAATATTACTAGCTGAACATGTGTACATTCCAGTGTCTACTCTCATAGCTCCTGTCACCATCAGTTCTACACTTACACTAGTCACATTACCAACACCAGTAGATGACATAACTTCACTACCAGATACTAGTCTCATGTTACTTAGACTATTCCCATCACTGTTCTGCCATACAACTGTTGGTGGAGGATAACCTGTAGCTGTACATGTGATTGATCCATCACTTCCTTCAACGATAGTAAACTCTTGTCCTTCCACTGGTACAACAATGTTTGGTGACACTGTGACAAATGTAAATTACAGAATTACAGTACATGGCAGTGAGTGTAGTGACATGGAACTACAAATACATTGGATGGAGAATTAAATTCAAAAGTGAAATAGACTACTTTAAATGAATATTATGTATTTAGGGAAATTTCCAACATTGTGATGATTTAAATAAATAATTATATAATTATCTCTTTGAGGACCAAGTTATTTTATAGTATGGAGGAATATACATAACTTTGCAATATAAGGGAACTATAGTCTACAAAGTTGAATTACTTGATAAAAAATTGAATAATCAGTTTTAGTCCAGCAAAAGACTATCTAATCCAAAACAGCCAAGCTGTAAAAAAAGAGTCCGCCCCCCAAAAAGGCTAGGATGAAATAAGATGTGAAATCCAAGGTGGCGGCCAAGAAATGGCAAAAAATATAATTACAACAATTCAGGTGAATTTGTATTGCCTCCTCCACTAGGATTCGGTACCAAATTCACCTGAATTGTCGTAATTAATAATTTTTGCTATTTACCTAAGTACCATCACAGCCATTGCTTGGCCGCCACCTTGGATTTTACATCTTTTTTCATCCTGGCCTTTTTGGGGGCCACACTCCTTTTTTACAACTTGGCTGTTTTGGTTTAGATATCACTTCTTTTTGTATTGCAAGCTACAAAGCCGGCCATTAACTGGCTTTGGTGCTAACTTGTTTTTTTTTTCTTTTCTGCAGGAATTGCGGAACAAAGGAAGAAATTTTGTGTACAGTTTTTTGTCTGATTAACAATATTTGTATATTTAACAATGAAAGATAATCACATACTAAGGTGACTCCTTATACATAACTGAACTGTAGCTGAAACTCCCATTGTTTGTAGCTGAACTCTTTTCAGAGTGACTTGCTTCTAGCTGAACTCTCTACATGGTGATTCGTTTCGAACACATATTTCTACAGGGTGATTTGTTTGTAGCTGATCCCTATAGGATAACTTCAGAGACGTATTAAGATATTTCAGGCAGGGGTGCTGAGGTAGAAGGTGGACTCGCTGGCAGGGGGTCTGGGGGCTGCACCCCCCAGATGCTGATGACTATTTCAGAATTGTGTGGCTCAAATTATTGGAAATTACATATTTATGGACAAAACAATGATCACATACATGCACATAGTACAGTAGATACCTAAATTACAAATATGGAATTACAATAATTTACATGCAATTATACTGGTATAAATGTCTCAGTATGTATTATATTGTGTATATACTCTAGAATGGAAGAACGGCCTTGGCTGAATTATATAAAAATTGTCATTTATAGTAACATATCAGTTATATATATATACAGTGCATATTGATTTATTTCCTAGTGTTAAATGTAAATGCTTTAACAATTAAATCATCAATTTTGTTCTGAAGCAACAAGTTGTTCAGTTAACATGCACTCCCAGACTACTTAATAAACACTTTGTAGACTAGAGAAGGATCTCTCTGTTGTTGTAACTGTAACAACTACATCAATAAACAGGTAGGAGGGGTATACCCAACACACGTACTTGGGTACTGACACATAAGTACACACCTTCTTATTCAATGTTATCTACATTATTACTGCTACTAGCGGTATTTGCTGTGTTATCACCTTCGCCTTTGTTGTTTCCGTAAACTTCATAACTGGAATATGTTAATTGGAATCTTGTACTCCAATCCTATCCATCTCTGCACGTGGGAGACACGTGACACCGCGTTGGATTGTGAATCCATCGTTTTTATATTTCTTCTGAATCACAAATAATCGTGCTAGTGTTAAACAGCCAGCCAATGGCGAGCTGCAACATCGGAATCATTGTTATGATCATCAGAATACCTTTTGCCTGATCACGTGATCTATTTAATTACTTTGCGGCGCGTGCATACAAATTTGTGGGGGTGTTCCAGCACCCGTTGCACCTGTGCTTCCTACGCCACTGAACTTGTATCTAGCTGATATCTAGGCATGAGGCTATTATGCTCCAAAAATTGAGCATTATGCTTTTGAGCAGTGCTCAAAAAATCACCTATTATGCTTTTGAGAATTTCCCAATATTCACAAAATTATGCTACCATAATTGACTATTTATTGCTGTATCAGACCATTTTCATTGATGTTTAAGCTTCAAATTCTTTAGCTGGTTGCTGTATTAGAGTGTTTCATTTCAATGTGACTGCTTTATTAGAGTAAATAATATTCAATGACTGTTCTATTAGAGTTTATGACTGCTCTATTAGAGTATCTCGATCTTTTTAACGGAATTGTGCAATCTGCAGATTTTCCTACTGTTAAAGCTTTATAATCACCTCAAAATGCTAGCATAATTCCTGATTCCCACACATACCTATTATGCCCGAAATTATGCCGGCATAATCGCCGCATCCCTACTGATATCTCTACAGGGTGACTTGTTTGTATCTGATTTCTCTACAGGGTGATTTGTTTGTAGCTGAATTCTCTACAGGGTGATTTGTTTGCAGCTGAGCCCTCTATATGATGGTTTCTTTGTAGCTGAACTCTCTACAGGGTAATTTTTTTCCTAGCTGAACTCTCTATAGGGTGACCATTTCACAGCTGAATCCTCTACAAAGTGGCTTCTTCTATTTGATCTCTCTACAGTGTGATATATTTGTAGCTGAACTCTCTACAAGGTGACGTTTTCTAGCTGAGCTATCTCTTGTTTCTAGCTGATCTCTCTACAGAGTAACTCGATAGTAAAGCTGAACTCTTTACATAGTAGAGTTTGGTTGTTAAACTCTCTGTATGAAGACTTGTTTGTAGAAGAATTTCTACAGAGTGAATTGTTTGTAGCTGAACTCCCTACAGGGTGCATGACTTGTTGATAGCTGAACTCTATTCAGTGTGACTTGTTATAACTATACAGTGATATCAAGACACACGATAGTGTGTCGTGCGGCCCAAGAAGCCGGCGCGCCACACCGTGAGTATATTGACAGGAAGAAAGAAAACGTCATTTTCACACATTTGTATCTCAGTGACACCTCATCCGATTGGAACCAAATTTACTGCAGCGTTTCCCGCCAGCTAGGGGAGTCTACATTCCAAATGTGAAGGAAATCACTCAAGCCTTTTCCGAGATACGAGTGGCCAAAGTTTCGTTTTTTTTTCTTCGTCTTTTCGCACGCTTGCAAAAATTGCTATAAAATGCAAACGCGTACTCCGATCGCCTGGAAATTTGGCACACAGAAGGGGAGTCCAAAGGCCAATCCTAGCATCAAATTTGGTACAAATCCAATGAATGATTCAGGAGTTATGACCGATTATTCGCGTAAAACAAGATCGATTTGTCGTCACGCCTACAGCCAGTACAGGGTAAACCACTTCATGGAATGAGTTGAAAATTGCTATGTAGATGGAGTAACCATCGTAGGAGTGCCTTTTGGTGGTTTGAAAGGAATCGAGATAAAGACCATGGAGATATGACACAAAACCCAACCTGTGTCACAATTACGCAATCGATTTTTAGGAATAAAAAAGTATTAGTTTTCACGCCTACTAGGCAAACCGCTTAGAGCAATGAGCTGAAAATCGGTGTATAGCTGGAATAATCTTCATTGAAAATCCTTGCAGTAGTATTGAAGAATTGGATTACAAACCACTGAGTTATGATTCGAAAGCCAACTCCGTGTAGCAAATGCGAGATCGAGATACTCTAATAGAACAGTCACCCTAATAGAGCATTCAGCTAATTTATTTACTCCATTATAGAATTCTATTACATTACAGGTTATTCTGTAAGGAGTTCAGCTACAAACAGTTAATCTTATAGAGAGTTCAGCAAGAAGCAAGTCACCCTATAGAGAGTTCAGCTACAAATATATCGCTGTAGTGATTCAGAACATTACAAGTTACACTGAAGAGAGTTCAGCTGTAAACAAGTCATGCACCCTGTAGAGAGTTCAGCTACACTCTCTAGAGAATTCAGCTACAAACAAGTCACTGCGGAGAAAGTTCAGCTACAAAGAAACTACCCTGTAAAGAGTTCATCTATACAAACAAGTTACCCTATAGAGATCACCTGCAAACAAGTAGCCCTGAAGAGAGTTCAGCTACAGACAAGTCTCTTTATAGTTTATACAGTGTTCAGCTACAAGTATATCACTCTGTAGAGAATTCAGCTACAAGTAAGTCACTCTGTAGAGAATTCAGCTACCACCAAGTCACTCTGTAAAGAAGTTTGCTACAAACAAGTCACCATGTAGAGAGTTCAGCAATCAAAATACTACTCTGTAAAGAGTTCAGCTATACAAACAAGTTACTCTGTAGAGAGATCAGCTAGAAACAAGAGAGAGTTCAGCTAGAAGAAGTCACCCTGTAGAGAACTCAGCTGCAAAGAAACCCTGTAGAGAGATGAACTACAAACAAATCACCCTGTAGAACATTCAGCTATAAACAAATCACCCTGTAGAAAGTTCAGGTACAAACAAATCACCCTATATACAGTTCAGTTACAAAAAAAATCACTCTGTAGAGAGTTCAGCTACAATGAAGTTATGCTACAGGGTCATTCCATACCAAATCAACAAAAAAAAAATCTGGACCCCTTTTGATTTTCATGAAATTTGGCACAAACATGGACCCTATCAAGAAACTTTCTCACACCAAAATTTGACTCATTTCATTAGTCTCCCTTTAAGATATGACCACTCAAAGTTTCTGTTGAAAATTTAATCTTACTTACATGTCTTCAATAAAATGGCCATAACTTTGCTTGTGATTGACGTAGACACTTCTGGTTTAGATTTTTGAAATGTTGATTAAATTCTCTTGTAGGTGATATATGAAGTTTTATAATTGCTCAAAGGAAAAGGTCAAACCACAAAAATGTAGCTTTTTCCTTTGATCTTAATTTTCAAAAATATATATTCTTTAATTAAATTTATTTTTGGTTTACATGTTACTCTAATACCCATCATTCACCACTGTGAGTTTAAAGTTGGGACCAATAGTAGATCATGAGTTATAAGTGTTAATGTGTAGCCTTGTAATCATTGCTGTTTGTATGGTATAAATAATTATGTGTATAGTAATTTCCAATACCAATTGCAAGTAAAGTATGTCAAAAATCATTTTATGCAACGAATTAGTTATTAGTTAGGGTTTGTATTGTCAAAGGCTCACTACAGTGAAACCATACTAACAAAGCCACTTTTAAATCTAAGAAAGTTTGTGCAGTAATAAGGCTGCCTATAAATAAAGGAGTCACTAATTACATTTTTGCTGTAAGTTCAGTGTCCTATATAAGAGATGGCCACTATAAGAAGGTGGTCTTATTACAGAGGTAGCTATATTTATAGGGGACTTACTGTACAACTAATGATATTCCTATCTATTCTTTCAATCTTACTGTATTATGTCGCCACAGATTATGATGATAGTTTCCAACCTTATATTGTGTATAATAAGTTATAGTAACTGCAAGATGCAAACGACGGTTATTTATACATTTGTATGTATATACATGTAATGTGTTACTCTAATGCAACTATATGAAGCAACCACTTAGGCATTAAAACCAAGAAGTTTTGGATACCATTAAGACATGGCATTTTGATTAAACAATTTCAGAAATATCCTATTTAAAGTTGGCCCTTGTATATATATAATTATAAAGAGGTGGCCACTAAGATATGTTCTACTGTATATCACTTTGAATCATGCAGACTTTGAATGAGCATGCATACTACTGACCACTTAAAGGCCATCTTTATATGTTTGTACCTATAGACAATGTCTTTGCTGGAAAAATGTACACTTCTAAAACCACTACGCATTCATCAAAAATTTGATGGAATAGAGTGGAACCCATGACCTGTCTTAGTGGCCACCTGTATAGAAAGGCCACCACTCCACAAGGGCCAATTTTAAATTGCAGTTACCTATATATACCGTACAGCTTAAATATTTCGAAGGGAATTTTTTTTGCAGTTTTGGGTGTTACCAGTGAAAATTTTATGCTTGAAATATTTAGACCTCCATGTATTTTTCATGTATTTTAGGAGTGTTTGCAAATCCGCAAAAATTTTATTTTTAGCAACATTGCTCAACCTTGAAAAATTTGCCCCTTGAAATATTTAGGCTATACGGTAAACTTATGCAACTGTATTAAGCAGCTACCTGCACATTAAGGCCCAATAATTTTGGCCCTAAGGTATAATTATAACACCATACATCAACTGTACCATGATGAAACTATTTATTATACCAATGTAGCTCATAATTTGATTCTATAATTGAGAATCATAATATCATAGAAATGTTCCATAGAAATTGCTATGCGTTACATTGTACAAAAGATTCACTACAGCAATTGCACACTAAATCATGCAATATAGAAGAGTATCGTAGTAAAAGTTGAGACTGAAAGTGGTGCATATTGCATGATGGTCTACAATTATTCACATGTAACTTTGACATGCAACAAAATCTGATGCATTGATATCAGTACACAATTGAATCTTTGAAGGTGTAAGTTGAAAAGACTTTAAAGCCATTCTACTGCATCAGTCATTCATTACTACTCATACATGGTGGTTTCGTTGTAGCTGAACTCTCTACACGATGGTTTCTTTGTAGCTGAACTCTCTACAAGGTGACTTCTTCTAGCTGATCTCTCTAAAGGGTGATTTGTTTCTAGCTGAACTCTCTACAGGTGATTTGTTTGCAGCTAATCTCTCTACATGGTGGTTTCTTTGTAGCTGAACTCTCTACATGATGGTTTCTTTGTAGCTGAACTCTCTACAAGGTGATTTGTTTGCAGCTGAACTCTCTACATGATGGTTTCATTGTAACTGAACTCTCTACAAGGTAACCTCCTCTAGCTGATCTCCCTACAGGGTGATCTTTTTGTAGCTGAACTCTCTACAGGGTGATTTGTTTGCAGCTGAACTCTCTACATGATGGTTTCTTTGTAGCTGAACTCTCTACAAGGTGACCTCTTCTAGCTAATCTCTCTACAGGGTGATTTGTTTCTAGCTGTGTGAACTCTCTACAGGCGATATGTTTGCAGCTGAACTGTGGTTTCTTTGTAGCTGAACTCTCTACAAGGTGACTTGTTTCTAGCTGATCCCTCTACAAGGTGACTTCCTCGAGCTGATCTCTCTACAGGTTGATTTGTTTGTAGCTGAACTCTCTACAGGGTGATTTGTTTGTAGCTGAACTCTCTACAGGATGGTTTCTTTGTTACTGAACTTTCTACAAGGCAACTTTTTTCTAGCCGATCTCTCTACAAAGTGACTTCCTCTAGCTGATCTCTCTATAGGGTGACTTGTATCTAGCTGAACTATCTACAGGGTGATCTGTTCATAGTTGAACTCTCTACAAGTTAATTTGTTTGTACCTGAAATCTCTTGTTTCAAACTGATCTCACTGTAGGGTCATTCCATACCAAATCAACAAAAAAAAATCTGGACCCCTTTCGATTTTCATGAAATTTGGCACAAACATGGACTCTATCAAGAAACTTTCTCACACCAAAATTTGGCTCATTTCATTGATCTCCCTTTAAGTTATGACCACTAAAAGTTTCTGTTGAAAATTTCATTTTACTTACATGTCTTCAATAAAATGACCATAACTTTGCTTGTGATTGATGTAGGCACTTCTGGTTTATATTTTTGAAATGCTTATTAAATGCTCGTTCAGGTGATATATAAAGTTTTATAATTGCTCAAAAGAAAAGGTCAAACCACAAAAATGTAGCTTTTTCCTTTGATCTTAATTTTCAAAAATACATATTCTCTAATTAAATTTATTTTTGGTTTACATGTTAGAATTCAACTACAAACAAATTGCCCTGTAGAGGGATCAGCTAGAAGAAGTTACCTTGTAGAGAGTTCAGCTACAAAGAAACCGCCATGTAGAGAGTTCAGCCTCAAACAAATCACTGTGTAGAGAATTCAACTACAAACAAATCACCCTGTAGAAGGATCAGCTAGAAGAGGTCACCTTGTAGAGAGTTCAGCTACAAAGAAACCATCATGTAGAGAGTTCAGCTACAAAGAAACCACCATGTAGAGAGTTTAGCTGCAAACAAATCACCTGTAGAGAGTTCAGCTAGAAACAAATCACCCTGTAGAGAGATCAGCTAGAAGAATTCACCTTGTAGAGAGTTTAGCTACAAAGAAACCATCGTGTAGAGAGTTCAGCTAAAACGAAACCACCATGTAGAGAGTTTAGCTGCAAACAAATAACCTGTAGAGAGTTCAGCTAGAAACAAATCACCCTGTAGAGAGATCAGCTAGAAGAGGTCAACTTGTAGAGAGTTCAGCTACAAAGAAACCATCATGTAGAGAGTTCAGCTGCAAACAAATCACCCTGTAGAGGGTTCAGCTACAAAAAGATCACGCTGTAGAGAGTTCAGCTAGAAGAAGTCACCTTGTAGAGAGTTCAGCTACAAAGAAACCATCATGTAGACTCTGAGAGTTAAGCTGCAAACAAATCACTTTGTAGAGAGTTCAGCTAGAAGAAGTCACCTTGTAGAGAGTTCAGCTACAAAGACACCATCGTGTAAAGAGTTCAGCTACAAAGAAACCACCATGTAGAGAGTTTAGCTG
The DNA here is from genome assembly GCF_963678975.1 of Dysidea avara. Taxonomy (NCBI): domain Eukaryota; kingdom Metazoa; phylum Porifera; class Demospongiae; order Dictyoceratida; family Dysideidae; genus Dysidea; species Dysidea avara. Next base: position 40,261,337 of record NC_089276.1, read on the forward strand.
CAAACAAATCACCTGTAGAGAGTTCATATAGAAACAAATCACCCTGTAGAGAGATCAGCTAGAAGAGGTCACCTTATAGATAGTTCAGCTACATCTCAAGTCACCCAGTAGAGAAATCAGCTGCAAAATAATATCCTGTGGGGAATAATGGGCATGTAATAAATATATGTATATAATTTGTATAATTACTAATAAAATCAAAAATAATTGAAGTATTAAAAATCTTATTTAAGTTCTTTTCTTCTTCCTGTGGTAAAGAAAAAAACACATGGGTTAAAAAACCCCAAAGCCAGCCATTGGCCGGCTTTGCAGTATACAAATACAAAAAGAAGTGATATCTAATCAAAAACAGCCAAGCTGTAATAAAAGGTGTGGCCCCCAAAAAGGCCATGGTGAAAAAAGATGTGAAATCCAAGGTGGCGGCCAAGAAATGGCTGTGATGGTAGGTTAATGGTAAAAATTTTAATAACGACAATTCAGGTGAATTTTGTGCCGCTTGGTCTAGGCATCAAATTCACCTGAATTGTCGTTATTAAAATTTTTTCCATTAACCTACCATCACATCTATTTCTTGGCCGCCACCTCGGATTTCACATCTTTTTTCACCATGGCCTTTTTGGGGGCCGCACCTTTTTTTTACAGCTTGGCTGTTTTTGATTATATATTTATAGCTGAACTCTCTACAGGGTGACTTGCTTATAGCTGAACTGTCTACAATATTAACTCGTTGCTGCTGAACTCCCTATAGCATAACTTGCAATGTAATAGAAATCTATAATGGAGTAAGTCATGAACTAGCTGAATGCTCTATTAGAGTGACTGTTCTATTAGAGTACCTCGAATTCGCATTTGCTACACGGAGTTAGCTTTGGAATCATAAGTCAGTGGTTTGTACACAAATTGTTCTGTACTACTGCAAGAACTTTCTACGATGACTATTCCAGCTACATACTCATTTTCAGCTCACTGCTCTAAGCGATTTGCCTAGTAGGCCTGAAAATCATTGGTATTTCTATTCACGAATCTTGATTGCACAATTGTTACACACCTTTGGTTTCGTGTCATATCTCCATCATCTTTATTTCGATTGCTTTCAAACCACCAAAAGGAACTCCTACAATGGTTGATCTATCCACAAAACAATTTTCAATTTATTCCATGAAGCGGTTTATCCTGTAGGCTTGACAACAACTCGATCTTATTTTACACAAATAATTGGTCATAAATCCTCAACCGTTCATCCAATTTACACCACATTTGATACTAGGATTCGCCTTTGGACTCTTTTTCTCTGCACCAAATTTTAAGGTGATCGGAGTATGCGTTTGCATTTTATACCAGTTTCTGCAAGTGTGCAACAACACGAAGAAGAAAAAAACTGAAACCTTGGCTGCTTGTATCTTGGACATGGCTTGAGTGATTTCCTTCACATTTGGAATGTGGACTCCCCTAGCTGGCGGGCAACTCTGCAGTAAATTTGGTTCCAATCAGAAAAGGTATCATCAAGATCCAAAAGTGTGAATATGACATTTTCTTTTTACCTATCAATATACCCACAGTGTGGCGTGCCGGCTCCTTGGGCCACGCAACATACTATCGTGTGTCTTGATTACACTTGAGGTGAACAGGCATTGTTGTCTTCACCAAACTTTGTGGGCAGTTTGGTGCATAAGGTGCCCATTTTGTGATCATGTGATCTTGATATTTGTGATGAATCTAATGGTCTTGGTGTCGAAGCACAATAGAGATATGGCTGATCAAACCACTGGGTGTTATGGTGGATGATTGGGAAGTGCTTTTTATTAGACACAATGGCAACACAGATATTCTTTGAACAATGCAATGCTTGGTACTGTTTTAAAAAAAATTGTTAGAATTTGGACTGAAGAAAGGTACATGCTACCTTTGGGCTCTGTTCAGCACCATAATTAACTTGTACAGTAGATCTAATTGTTTGGTCAGCACAGCAAAGTGGAATTTTTTTCTTTTCTATTATTTAGAGAGGTGTCAATACTCTTATAGTGGGCCCAGAAGAGCATAGTACAGAACCTTCACTCTGAAACACTCTGTGCAGATTTAAGCACCCCTCTCTCTTTATTGGGTAAAGGTGGATGGGCCTTGGACATAACCCACTCAGAATCACAAATCAGGTTCCCTGTAATAAATCGCTGCAAACCAGGACTACCTGGTCAAACAAGCTAGAAAATAAACTATATCCTTTCTTTAGTGTCATTCATTTGCAATGCCCTATAAAACTAAAACAGTAATAAAAAGTTGATAGATGGCAAAGGAGGTTTTCCCAATCATCCAGGCTTGCTTATTATCTGGTGTTGCCACTTGGCTAGAACAAAGATCCTGGTTCTCAATGTTGTTACAGCAGGATATTCCAAACAGCAGTAGTAGCTACAGTGTATGTGGCTCTTTATTGTCCATTTTGACACTAGATTCATAAGCTGCTTAAGGATACGTATAATAGTACACATGTACAACTTTACACTACTTCCTTTCTAGTACATTTTTAAGCAACTACTACAAACTAGGATGCATGCAATGGACAACATACATCTGGCTTTTATACACTCCAAAATAGTGGAAAACAAATTTATTCACCTTATGTATGTGAACTAATTTTAGAAAGCTGTTGATGTACACACATTTATCAAAATTCGTTTCATTGGTTCTTTGTTGTCTACAGGGACAGAGGAATGGATTGGCTAAGTTTCAGCTCCATTAGTTAAGCATTGTGGGAAATACAGCAGACGACACCTGAACAAGCGAATAAATCAATATGTACAGAAGACATCAAGAAAATAGTCAACAGGTGCTTACATAAATGATCACAACTTACTGATACAACATCATGCAGAAATAAATCTTTGCTCATTCTATTCACCATGAATTTGTGAATCCACCAAGGTATAGTTATTGCCAAAGGTATTCTTCTGTAATCAAGAAGGAAGGTGAATCCATTGAAGATAATGAATCATCATAGACTCTTTCGTCACCACAATGTAAACAAACATCTGTAATTCAGATACCCACCTGTGTATGGAGATGAAACAAGGATTGTTGAACTCCCTATAAACAGGGGAAAATGATCATGCCCAGGATTTATCCACTGGAGTCGCAATTCACCAACCAGCTAGCCGATAAAAACTTCTGTATTTTTTCTGGAGCTTGCATTTTTATCCATTGTTTTTAAATGCGTTTATCACAAAAGTACTATTGTGTGTAGATCAATGGTTTTCTAAAATCAGGTCACATATATTAAATACATATTTATAACAATATGACATACAAGGAAAGAGTTGTGGTATTGCTTGGGTGGAAAGCCATCTTCTGGAAAAAGATGCCTTTCTGTGGTGGTATAGCACCCAAGCATCTTTGTGCAGTTGCTCTCATACCATTTGAGCTATCCTGCATAAACAGTTGAGCTATCAAGCTTCATGCTGGCATGGTTAATGATCAACAGAGAAGTTGCCTGTTAGGTTACTTCCGGTCAGACAGAGCCCTTGTACACCTACTAATTACAACCACAGTGGTGGGAATTCAAGCACTGTATGGTACTGAAGAAAGAAGAGTGGATGGCAGCACTGAAATGAATACCAATTTTAACTATTCGAATACGTAGTTGTGAACAAAACGATTGATCATTTGATTATTATTTAATTAATATTAATTACTTGACTAACCTTTGACATGTCCAGGGAGGTGCAGCACTGGTCGCTCTTCACCACCGACCAACTGTTGTTGGTAGTGGTGGTTTTGGTATGTGTACCTGGTCCCGGTTGCTGGGTTTGATTTAAAGAATTTTCTGTCCTAAGATTTCTTTTTGGGATCAATTGCCTACCGGGTCTTATATTTTTATTTTCCAGATGTGCTGATGCTTGGACAGGGAAGGACTTTGGTGCCCAGAGGCATTCTACGCACCAAAGGCCTTCCTTTAAGCCATGATTGGGTCTAAATACTAAAACAACCATCCTAGAGACCAGGTACTATCACATTCCCTCTATCAGGAATGGAGATGCTGCGAATGCAGCTAGAGCTTGTAAAAAGCTCTGTTTTTCAGAATGGCGAGACCAGCATTGGCACTGGGCGGCCGAATGCTGATCTGGATTCTGAGAAGTGTGGAAGAGGCAGCATTTGCTAAGAAGCAGTGTGCTACACTCTTCGCAATGAGGGGCTGACACTGACCAGCTGTGGCAGAGCTGCGTGTCAAGACTCCTGTTGGGGGAGGTGGCATTGACTCATGAGGGGGGTCACATGCCAGGCAATCCCGTTCTTGTATCACATCTGTTGGGGGAGGTGACATTGACTCATGAGAGTCGCATGCCAGGCGCTCTCTTGCTTGAATTACATCTGTTGGGGGAGGTGGCATTGACCCTTGGAAGTCACATGCCAGGCACTCCCTGCCTGCAGTGAGCAAAGGAGTGCATCGTGTGTATCAGTCGCTGTAACAACAACAAAAAAAATACAGTATGCAATATTGGCTAATAACTGCAACAGCTTTGGCATGGCAGAGCTGTGGAAGTTCTGGTATTGGTCCGTGATACAGTCTCCTGCCAGGCACTCCCTTGCATTTGGCATCGCTGCTTGGTAATGGCCCATGATAGTCTCCAGGCTATACTACCACTTAGCATTGGCAGTATAATAGGTTCACCTGCAGGGAGCTAATGAGTACATCAATGCACAAGTATGATAGCATCATATGATGACAATACAACAGAGGCGCAGTACTGGCTAGTTGTATCACCACTAGTGTGCCTGCTCGAAGGAGTGCTACCACTGAAGCGATTAATAGAGGGTGGAGTGCAATGTATATGTATATATATGTGTGTGCTATACCCTGTATGTGGATCAACCACGTACATTTTTATTGGAATTTATTGTTTTAGGCATGATGTTGCTGTGAAAACTGGTATTTGTGCATAAGAGGGATGGGATGGGAGGGTAACACTTGTCTAATAACTAACGCCACGTGCTACTGCGCATGTGCTAGGATTCTTATTAGTGCATCGTTATTCTTATTAATGTCTCGTGTCTAAGAGTGAATGCTCGAGGCCGCCATCAAGTTCAACATTAACTTTGTTTAAAGGTATTTTAAACTACATTTAATATTAATTACTTGACTAACCTTTGACATGTCCAGGGAGGTGCAGCACTGGTCGCTCTTCACCACCGACCAACTGTTGTTGGTAGTGGTGGTTTTGGTATGTGTACCTGGTCCCGGTTGCTGGGTTTGATTTAAAGAATTTTCTGTCCTAAGATTTCTTTTTGGGATCAATTGCCTACCGGGTCTTATATTTTTATTTTCCAGATGTGCTGATGCTTGGACAGGGAAGGACTTTGGTGCCCAGAGGCATTCTACGCACCAAAGGCCTTCCTTTAAGCCATAGAAAGGTGAGCCCCCCCCCCCCCACCAGGCACACAGGTGGGTGGGGGGAGAGACCTTTCACCCAAGTATCTAGATTATGTGTTTTGGAGATACCGGCTGTTTGGGAACAGCACTTATGGCAGGTGTGCATGCTAACAAATTGTGTAGGTCAACCGTTATAGCGTGAAACCACTTTGCGGTAGTGTCAAGACAAGCACGGTAGCAACATGAAGTGACTGTACAACACTATCAATATGACATATGCAGTACTAGTAGACAGTCCTTAGTACATATAAATACACCAATTACATGCTGAGGTTGTCAAAAAGGAGTCAGTGATGACCAGCTGCGATGATCTTGGACATATTTGCTACCTCACTGGGAGGAGGTCTGATATACCTTTTAAATGCGTTGCTTTTCCAGCGGCCAAGAATTTGTATGTGAGAGTCTGGCAGTTTGGCTAGAGACGCAGACGTTGCTGCCCCAATCCGAAGGCTATGTGAGTTATAGCGGCGCTTATCGAGTTTGAGGCTGACCATCAGGGACTGGAGGCCTGCACGAAACATGGCTCCCGTCCAGCCATTTCCTTCTTCAGTGATGAAGAGTGGGCCTGGTTGTTCACTCCTTCTGCCGAGGTATGAAATCATTGCTTTTATTGGACATACCAAGCTATCTGTGGCACCCATGTGCACCTTGGCACCCATGTGCACCTTGGCACCCTGCCTGAATGGGTCTGTTTTGGATTCTTTGAGGGACAGTTGCAGGAGACGGGGTTTCTTCCTGTTGTCAACTGCAATATCCTTGAGAGATAGGTGTCGTGATGGATCATAGGAGCCTTCTGTAGGAATTGTAAACTCGCTGACTCTTAAGAACCCAAAAAAGGCAAGACAGCACATAGCCCAGAGTGTGGTATTATAATAGGAAGGAGATTTCTTTGATAGGAGGGCTTTTATGTTATAGAGCATCTGGATGGTAATCGGCAGTCGGGTTTTTCCTGAGTGCATGCCTGCTTGGCGCTTTTTGATTCCCCTTAAGATGAGATGGAGCCTAGGAGTGATTTGGCGGTTGAAGTGGTTATGAAGCCCCTTGCATACATGCATGTGTCTAACTGCTGATAGATACACCTTGATAGTTCCCTGCGAGATGTTGGAGGTAGCTAGGTGCAATATGAACAGAGTTAGGGTGCACTCGGATGTTGGGATTGGGTGAATCCTTGCCATTTTTCAGAAGTTAACATATCGTCTTCGTCCAGCCGTGTAGGTGTTTCTGCTGGATTTGGCCAGTCCATGATGTAGTAGCTTTTGGGCTTTGTTCAGTAGATTGTTGAGGTGAGTACTCCTTGGTAGGTCTACAAATGGAATTTAAGTATGTATGTGTGGCCTTGTTTGCAAGTGTCTATTGGGATTTTGTAACAAAAATGGCAAATAAATTATCAACTAAGTTAATCATATAGCAATTACAATGAACAGCATAAATCAATTACACTGAACAACAAGTGTGTGGTCAATTATGTTGTAGCATTGTTTTATGTGAGCTCATTATGTATGTGGTTTTTTATTTCTTGCAGGTGGAGACCCTTGCAGTGTATTGATGGTTCGCTTGAAGTGACGAAGAAAGGAGGGAGAAGTCCAGTCTTGTCTCCGGGGTGATATGAGCTTCAACAGTGACATTAGGATTGATGCAGGGGAGCGGCAGGTGTGAGGGTGCAGCTTTAAGAATTCTGTTGATCTGTTTCTGGATAACTGGTCTGCGGCAGTATTCGACGTGCCTGGAATATGGCAAGCTGAAATCTTTATATCAAAATGAGCTGAGAAGAACCAGAGACAGCGTAAGAGGTGCATGACCATTATTTCCTTTGAGGATCTTTTGGTAATGGAGTCAACAACACTGCTGTTGTCACAGTGGAATTCCACTCTGCTGCCTGATAGTAGTGGTCCCTAAATAGCGCAGCTTAAAACAATTGGTGCTAACTCCTTTGCCATTACGGTATGTCGATTTGTGCCTAGTCTTTTTACCATGCTAGTTGCAGCCACTGAGATCCAAATACTGCTCCACAGCCCCAGGACCCTGATGTGTCTGAGGCAATTATATAGTCTGGAGTGGAGCCGTTGATAAAACTGAGCCCGTTCCAATGTGTGATGAAGAGGTGCCACCACTAAGATCTGCACGGAAGCCGCTTGTGAGACGCGTAAAGTGAGATAATTTTTGAGGCGAGCTGCTAGTCTGTACATTCTGGACACAAAGGTCCTTCCTGGTGTTACCACCTTAGTGGCATGCTGCAGCAAGCCTACCAGGGATAAGATATCCCTTTTGTTGTTTTTCTGCGAGATAGCCAAACTGAAACTTGGTTCTGGATTCTTGAGAGTTTTTCATCAGGTAGGCGGGCCAGCATGAGTTGAGTATCCAGAGAGATTCCCAAAAAGGTTAGAGATTGGGAAGGGCCTTCAACCTTCTCTAGGGCAAGAAGTATTCCTAACAAGGAGCAAGTATCTTTAATCCTCAGAAGATTACTAGCACACGAAGGGGAATCCTGTGGACCAATAGTAAGGAAATCATCCAGATAGTGCAGGACTGGTGTCACCATCTGTTGCTCCAGGACCCAAGACAGTAGGTCGGCCAGAACGTTGAACAACTTGGGGGCAGACCTAAGCCCGAAGGGTAGGCAAGTATCAACAAAGATCTGCTTCTTCCATCTCATAGACAAAAGGTGGCGATCGGCTGGGTGAACTGGAAGGAGGCGGAATGCACTTTTGATGTCAATTTTGGCTAGCAGTGCTCCACGGCCTGTGCACTTAATTTGGTCAATAGCTGAGTCCACTGTGATGTACTTCAGCGAACACAGTTTCTTAGGGATCCCTGCATTGATGCTGCCACTGGTCGGATGGGAGAGGTCAACAATCAGCCTCCACTTGTTTGGTTGGTGATGCTTGGGGATGACCCCAAACTTGCTAACATGTGCTTGTGGGACCGAAGACTTTTGGAATGGGCCAGCAACACGACCAAGTGCAATCTCTTCGGTTAGGTAGTTCTCTACTGTGTCAGGTGTTGAAGAGCACAACTCAGGTTTTGCTTGACGGATTTCAATGGAGTCAAGATTGGTTGTGCTGCCTGTCCTTCTGCCTATATGGACACTGGGAGGCCTTGTGATTCTTGTCTTGGGCTCTGGGATTATGAACACATCGGTAGCAAGTATGCTTGAAGCGGCAGGGCGACCGAGAGCATCCATTAGGATTTTTGTTCCAGTCCAGGCAAATTGGTTGGTATTGATATTGGCGTTGTGACCGTTGGGAAGGTTAGAAGCATAGGGGGTGGAGCCTGCCTGCTGACGACTCTGAATAGCCCTTTCTGGGAAAGTCGTATTCCAGAGTATAACATCTATAACAGACCATAGAGCATTCTGAGAGGCCAATGCTTTTAGGCGAAAGCGACGATCATAAATAACCCACTTGCCTTCACGACAGTCCATTGATGCCCCAATTATTAGGCTCTGGTATCCTAGGAGGTCAGCAATTCTCTTGGGTTTATGGTAGGAAATAATTGCCATATATACTGCAAAGCACTGGATCCAATCAATTATATCTGTCACTGTAGGAAGTCGCTTGCATGATGCGACCTGCCCTTCATTAATGTTGAGGTCAGCTGAGTCCAGGTGGCTTGGCAGAAGTTCTGCCATCTCAACAAACAATCCATCCTCCACGCGCTTCATCAGTCTGGATGGGATGGGAGGGAGGCCATTACTTATTAACACTAGTGGGCATGACTTCTCCGAAGGGGATGTATCATCTGAATCATGGCTGTCAATGCTAAGGAGATCATCGGAATCTGGATGGACTTCCAACTGCCGGATATGAGGGAGTTCACAGCCATCAGTGGACTTGTCTGCAGAACAGGACACAAGAGACAATGAGAAGGGTGGAGTGGGGATTGAACAATGTCTGATTTTTTAACATTATATGGCCTGCATTAAGTAAACATAGTAAGAGGCTTAGGCATGGTATTATGAGATACCCCTTGAATGAGGCTAGAGCATGGTGCATACTACAATTGGAAGGCTTTTTTTTTTTTTTTTTTTTTGGAGGAACAGTAAGAGGCTTAGGCATGGCGTATTAAGGATGGCTATTAACTGAAGGCTAGAACATGGTGCGGGCTACATAAAGTATGGTGTACATATAAAGCATAGGCTTGTGCATAGTGCGCCTTACAAGAAGCCTTTACATGGTGCGCGTTATAAAGAAGGCTTTGCATAGTGCACTTTATTATTTTGTAAAACGAAACATTACACGGACATAACACGCACTACTACATAACTTACCAAAATCCTCGTGGTCGGCGTCTCCTTCGTTGGAACTGTCGTCCGTCTCAGGAGTAGGCGTTGTGCGAGTAACGCGACGACGGGTTGCTTGGCTAGGCTGGTCTGTGTTCTTCTGCTTGTGACGACTTGCTCTCTTCTGGCGTGTAGAGGAACTTGGGATGGCCTCCCTCCGCAGACTGTGGCATGCCCCTGACCACTGCCGACACGATGTCCGGAATGTCAGCAGTTGTTAAGAGACGCGTCTTTGATCTCTTCTCTCGTCGGGCTCCGGGACTTTCAGCTTGTCTTCCCCGCTTCGTTCCTGCCTTAGCGGAAGATTCGGTGGCGGGCGAGACAGCGGATGATCTAGTTTTAACAGGAGGCTTCTTAGGCGGGGATTTCTTCTTCTGCTGAGCGTTTTTTCCTGTTCCATTCTTTACGGACGATTTTAATTTCTTTCCTACTACCTTCGTAGGCATCTTGATAACAATTGATAACACTTGTCTAACAACTAACGCCACGTGCTACTACTGAATAAAGTGCACAAAGTGCTAACAATTATTCGAATAGTGTGTTAACGAATCAAATAGTGTTATACCGACTGCATAGTCAAATAACCGAAAAATCATTTCAGCACTAGTGGATGGTTTGTATGTATACAGGTGAGTAAAGTAAATTAAAGTATCTTAGCACAGTAGGGATATAACACTTCTTATTGTTTTATTATTGAGCACTACTCAAGCTTACTTCATAATAGTTTATCAATGTGCTGTGGTCCCTACTCTAGTTAAAAATTCCAATTTTTGATTACTTGTTTGTTAACTTTTCTATTATTATGATCGATAAACTCACACATACTGCAGTAAAGAAAGAAATGATGTCGCACTCCCCAGCTGTCAATTATCATCTGAAAAGCATCACAAATCAAAAACTGTTTGAAAAGCAACTCTGCAATCAAAGTAGTTACTATGAAATATACTATTATGAAGGGAAGTCATCACATGCTACTGCCAAATCAACATCTTTCGTTGTCAGCAAAGATGAATGGGACACAAGGAGGACACTGGTAAGCACATAAAGAATGCATTGTACATACTGCAGTATGCCAAAATGCATGTGTCTGTATGTCAAACAGTGAAAAAGTCAGGCCAGTAGCCTTAGCCATTATCAAATTATACTTGTCTTAAGGCATCAGTCAGTCAGTCAATAGAAAATTCCATTAAATAAACTTTCAAAAAAATTCATAGCAAGTTATTAAAAGCATTTCGGGTGGATCTGAAGCTTGTTTGGGCTTAGTTTTATCTAACCAATACTGCTTCATTGTTGTCAGGGAAAAGTGAGGTTGGTTTTTAGGTGATGTTTCTTCATGGGCCACACCCAAACTTTTGTGTTCCCTACTATACAGCACTATCGTATTGTATGATAGGAAATTAATGGGAATAATGTAGTGGTGATGACGTCTTCACAATAAAGTTGACAGTTATAAAGTAATGGGAGTTTATATAAGTTTTGTATTACTATCCAATATATTGGATATTAGAGTTAATTCATTTGATAAGTACGTGTGTGAAAGTAGTACACAGAAGTACGTAAATTCCATAATTATTCACATCCTATCAAATTTGTGCATGTAACCATAAGCAGTATATACAAATGTAAACTCACCATTAACAGTCAGTACTCCAGAACTAGTGTCACTAGATACTACATTAGTAGCATTACATGTGTAGGTACCCACATCAGATGACTGTACATTATTGATTCTTAAGGAACTTTGACTAGATCCTGTAGATATCACACTATACTTCAGTGTATTAGTCACATCCACTGGAACATTATTAAAGTACCAACTGATGGTAGGAACTGGTTCACTAGTAGCTCGACAAGTAAAGACAGCTGTGTCTCCTTCATTTTCTGTGTCATTCAATACTTGCAAAATAATTGTTGGAGCATCTGTCACATATACATAACATTAGCAATATAGAATAGATCTAATAGAATTTACATTGTGATACAACATCACTTATGTATCAGTGTTTGGTAAAATTTAATGGTTAATGGGTTAAATATAATGATTAAAATGCTATGAGGTTTCAAAACACAAAAACTAGGTCAAATATTGTGTGTATATTTATATAAATCGGAATTATTATTTGTGACCCAACACAATCAACTTTCTTCACTACATAAACACAACACAATCGACACAACACTGTGCAAAAACCCAACACAATTATTCATTGTTCGATTTCCTGTTTATTAAATATTCATAATCTACTTAGCCAAGTGTATGCTCCGGAAAAGTTTCAGCCTCGAGAGTTACAGCCCTACAAAGTAGCAAAAATATTTGTAGAGCAAGTATATGGAAAATAAACTATAGGCACTTACTAAAAATTTATTGGTTGTAACTTACAATAGGGTAATCAACTACTGGGTAAGTTTTTCACTGTAACAACTTTCTTCACTACATACAATGGAAAAATAAGTACAGAAAAAATATTGATCGTATACTATTCTTTTGATGTGACATAATAAATGCCTATATAATGTACATATCCTTTAGTCTAGTCTACTGTAATGAAACAAAGCATTTTAAACTCCTTGTGAGTAGGTGAATAAGATGATATCCAGGTTTTTGTTTTTAGGCCCTTACTTCACTGAGAACAGTGTTTATAAAAAAAATTACAGAATATTTTTTAATACACAAGTATTTCACTCATAATTAAATTGTATTCAATACTTTATACTGTAAATTTAGGATTCTACTATTGTGTCAGGTTTTTGCAAATCTGGTAACATTTATAGTACTGTATTTTAGCTACTGTAGTTTACAGACATACACAATCATGCTATCATACATACTTCACACACAACCACTTACACATCACAGTGATGGTAGTGTCACTCTGTACACTATTCACCACATTAGTTACCACACAACAGTACACTCCAGTGTCCACTCGTACAACGCTCAGGATAGTAAGGTCACTAGTAACCTGGAATACTTCATTACTACCATCAGTTATCATCACAGGTGAGCTGGTGTCACTGATAGTATATTTGCTATCATTCATAATACTATCACCTTGTCCAGTCCAACTAACTGTTGGTACTGGTACACCAGTTGCTGTACAAGTGATAGTTGTACTAGTGTCTCCTTCTGTAGCACTGGCCATGTCTGGGGTATTAACAGTAGGTTGAACTGTACAAATAAAAACAAGTACAATATACTACATGAGGTTTTAGCTAATAAGATTTTACCATATACAATAGACTGCAGAAAAAAAGTTAACGTTTCGTAATTTTAATTACGCTGTAGTAGCGTAATTACAAAGCGTAATTACGAATTATGCTCTATTGGTAACTATGAGTATATTGTATATATGGCTGGTGAAAAACTACTTTTTTGCATAATTACAGATTACGGTCAAAATGTAATTACAGTACAAACATGGTAATTACTTAGTAATCACACCGTAATTACAATTACGAAACGTAAACTTTATTTTGCAACCTACTGTATGTGACCGAATTTGACAAAACAAGGCTTCCACACACAACCAATTTTCTGACTTTAACCAGCTGTAACTTGACTACTCAACAAGCTTTTGGCCTAAACTTTTCACAACACCCTTCCATAGCATAGTACAATACCAGGTCAAAATTTGAAACTAATGGCATACTCCTACATTGAGGTATGGTACTTCAAAGTTATAAAACTGGATGTGTGTGGAAGCCTTGTTTTGTCAAATTTGGTCACATATACACAACTAACACTGAATGGATTTTTCCTAATCATTAATTCTTTGATGTGAATTATGCTTTGATGCATCATTGAATGGCAAATCCATTAGTGTAGGACAAAATGGGCTAGAAGTAAGCAATCTTGTTTAAAGTACAGCTGTATGTATGTATGGAGTTTGAGTGTTTATCATGAGGGTTAGTTTTACAACATATCATTTCACATGCTTATGCAGAGGAGTGTTACATATATTAAAATTTTACTCTTTGTTTTACCATAATTAAAATAACATAATAATGATCTAATCCAAAACAGCCTAGCTATAAAAAAAGAGTGCGGCCCCCAAAAAAGGCTATGGTGAAAAAAGATGTGAAATCCAAGGTGGCGGCCAAGAAATGGCTGTGATGGTAGGTTAATGGTAAAAATTTTAATAACGACAATTCAGGTGAATTTTTGTGCCACTTGGTCTTGGCACAAAATTCACCTGAATTGTCATTATTAAATTTTTATCATTAACCTACCATCACAGCCATTTCTTGGCTGCCACCTTGGATTTCACATCTTTTTTCACCATAGCCTTTTTGAGGGTGCACGCTTTTTTTACAGCTTGGCTGTTTTGGATTAGATTTCATTTCTTTTTGTATTTGTATACCCCAAAGCCGGCCTATGGCCAGCTTTGGGACTTTTTTAACCTATCTTTTTTTCTTTTCCACAGGAAGAAGAAAAGATGAAGTGGATGTACTTTAAATATTTTATCAGTAAATGTACAAATTATATATATATATATATATATATATATATAATACATAAATCTCCATGGTGTAACTGAATACTCTGCAAGGTGACTTCTTCTTGATGCTCTCTCTACAGGGTGAATTGTTTGTAGCTGAATTCTGTACAGGTCGGGTAGTTGGAAAAGGCGGATACAGCCAGACGTGGACACGGACGCGGACATTTTCAAAAAGCACTTTTACATTTATGTAACAGTTATTTTTCATACCTAATGCTGTTTTTACAGCAGTCTTTGCTTCTAGACCCAAGCGTCGATCCTTTCATAGCGCTTATCCATTTATAAACGCACGTGCGAAGGACTAGACCAGCACTCTACAGAGCTCTCAACCTGTCAGTTACCTTAGAGTGATGACTGAATTTAAAATGAGTGAGAAATAAGTATGTAGAAGTGAGACATGCTGGTGAATATCCGACAGTGTACAAAACATACTTAGCTAAGGGGTCTGGTGGCCACGTACCCTGGGAAAATTTTGTAAAATAGACTATACAGTTTTGAGAGCATCTTAAAATATTATTATTAATGTAGCTAAGTGATAAAGCAGTAAAAACAACTCACTTGCATGGTACAACTATACTATTTAGCTACATTATGTAACATAGTCTATAGAGTTATTGTTTGCTACTGTGAGCTTTATTGTATTCAATACACAAAGAAAACACCATAGCAGTGCACAAAGGCCACTGTGAAAGGGGAGTAACTTGTACTGAGCTAACCAGATATTACAAGTAAACAACCACTGTGAATAATATTGAAGCCTTAGAGATAAAAATTAAATTTGCTGCTCCATTATGAACAGCATCACAGTGCAGCTGCACGTGTATTTGCATGTGACACAAGCGAGCCGGCGCTGTTCACTACGAAATCTCAAGTACGAAAGTATACGGCTCGCTGTCACGGGGGTACAAAGATTGTAACGGGCTCGGATTGTAAGTTAATAGAGACTACATTATAAAGCTAGACAGCCTGTTTCTGAAAAATGCGTGAGGTGTTTGCAAAACTATGCGTGAGTTGCAAAATCAAGAGTGAGATTGGAGTCAAATGCATGTGTCTCACGCACAATGCGTGAGAGTTGAGAGCTCTGACTCCACAGCATGCCAAAGACCATAATGGTGTTGTACACATGTTCTAAAGTCTAATAAAGAGTTTTATAGTTGTAGAGATTAGCTTGTATCCCCCATGCAACTTAGCTTAGCAGGCCAAATCCACAATCTTACGCCTTTTAGTATAAGGCGCAGGCGCTTATACCGAGTGTTGAGGATTTCAAGGACTTGGATTAAGTTGGGACATGCTAGATTAATCTCTGTGACTCTGAATTAGATTTCTAGAGCACGTATACAACACTATAATGGTTTTTAGAGTGCTAGTCTATCCTTCGCACGTGCACTTATAAATGGATTAGCGCTATGAAAAGATCGACGCCTGGGTCTGGAGGCGAAGACTGCTGTAAAAACAGCGTTAGGTATGAAAAATAACTGTTATATAAATGTAAAAGTCCTTTTTGAAAATGTCTGTGTCCGTGTCCGTGTCCGCGTCCGACCGTACCCGCCTTTTCCAACTACCCGTACAGGTGATTTGTTTGCAGCTGAGCTCTTTACAGAATGGTTTCTTTGAAGCTGAACTCTCTACAAGGTAACTTCTTCTAACTGATCTTTCTACAGGGCAATTTGTTTGTGGCTGAATTTCCTACAGGGTGATTTTTTGCAGCTGAACTCTCTACATGGTGGTTTCTTTGTAGCTGAACTCTCTACAAGGTAACTTCTTCTAGCTGATCTCTCTACAGGGTGATTTGTTTGTAGCTGAATTCTGTACACTTGATTTGTTTGCAGCTGAGCTCTTTACAGAATGGTTTCTTTGTAGCTGAACTCTCTACAAGGTAACTTCTTCTAACTAATCTTTCTACAGGGCAATTTGTTTGTGGCTGAATTTTCTACAGGGTGATTTATTTGCAGCTGAACTCTCTACAACGTAATTTCTTCTATAGCTGATCTCTCTACAGGGTGAATCGTTTGTAGATGAACTATCTACAAGGTAACTTCTTCTAGCTGATCTCTCTACAGAGTGATTTGTTCATAGCTGAATTCTGTACAGGTGATTTGTTTGCAGCTGTGCTCATTACAAAATGGTTTCTTTGTAGCTGAACTCTCTACAAGGTAACTTCTTCTAATTGATCTTTCTACAGGGTGATTTGTTTGAAGCTGAACTATCTACAAGGTAATTTCTTCTAGCTGATCTCTGATTTGTCTGTAGCTGAATTCTGTACAGGTGGTTTGTTTGCAGCTGAACTCTTTACAGAATGGTTTCTTTGTAGCTGAAGTCTCTACAAGGTAACTTCTTCTAGCTGATGTCTCTACAGGGTCACTAGTTTTTAGCTGAATTGTCTACATGGTGGTTTCTTTGTAATTGAACTCTCTACAAGGTAACTTCTTCTAGCTGATCTTTCTACAGGGTGATTTGTTTGTAGCTGAATTCTGTACAGGTGATTTGTTTGCAGCTGAGCTCTTTACA
Source organism: Dysidea avara (assembly GCF_963678975.1). Lineage (NCBI taxonomy): Eukaryota > Metazoa > Porifera > Demospongiae > Dictyoceratida > Dysideidae > Dysidea > Dysidea avara. The sequence continues at coordinate 40,278,042 of NC_089276.1, forward strand.
GAATGGTTTCTTTGTAGCTGAACTCTCTACAAGGTAACTTCTAACTGCTGTCTCTACAAGGTCACTAGTTTGTAGCTGAGCTCTCTACATGGTGGTTTCTTTGTAACTGAACTATCTATACAAGGTGACTTCTTCTAGCTGATCTATACAGGGTGATTTGTTTGAAGCTGAACTCTCTACAAGGAACTCCTTCTAGCTGATCTCTCTACAGGGAGATTTGTTTGTAGCTGAACTCTCTACATGATGGTTTCTTTGTAGCTGAACTCTCTGCAAGGTAACTTCTTCTATTGATCTCTCTACAGGGCGATCTGTTTGCAGCTGAACTCTCTACATGATGGTTTCTTTGTAGCTGAACTCTACAAGGTGATTTCTTCTAGCTGAACTATCTCTTTCCATAGTTGCATGAACTCCCCACAAGGTAACTTCTTCTAGCTGATCTCTCTACAGGGTGACTTGTTTGTAGCTGATCTCTATACAGGTTACTTGTTTCTAGTTGATCTCTTGAATTCCCTTCAGGGTAACTGCTCTATTAGGATGACTGCTCTATTAGAGTATCTCAATCTCGCACTTGCTGCACCAAGTTGGATTTTGTGTTATAACTCCGTGGTTTTAAGTCTGATTCTTCTACACCATTGAAGATCCTTTCTAAGATGATAACTCCATCTGTACAGCGATTTTCAAAGCATTATCCCAAGCGGTCTATCTGGTAGGCGTGGCAAGCAGTTGTTTTTTAATAGCTAATCTCGATTGTGTAATTGTTACACACTGTTGGTTTTTTCACTGTATCTTCCTGGTTTCAAGCTCGATTTCTTTCAAACCACAAAAGGTTTGAGGTTCAATAGCTAACCTATTCACCCACCGATTTTCAGCTTCTTCCCATACGCGGTTTACCCTGTAGGCGTGACAACATATTGTTGCTATTTCTCGTGAATAATTGCTCATAACTCTTTGCCTGTTTATCATATTCCAGCCAAAGTTGGTACCGAGATGTGCCTTTATACCCCCCTTCTGTGTGCAAAATTTCAAGGCAATTGGATATGGCGGTTGTGTTTTATAGCAGTTTTTGTAAGTGTGTGAAAAGAGGAAGAAAAATAAGAAGAAAAAAAACGAAGAAACTAAGCAATTTTTGAAGTCGCATGTCTCGGGAACGCGTGAAGCAATTGCGCTCAAATTTGGAATGTGGAGTGCTGAAGTTGGAGGGAGTGTCAACAGCAAAACCGTTTTGTTTCATCAAGGCAGCACAGAGCTACGGAGGTGCGAAAATTGCGTTTTCTTTCTTCCTGTCAATATACTCACGGGTGTTGAGCGCCGGCTTCTTGGGCCGCACGACACACTACCATGTGTCTTGATTCATAGCCACAATCAAAATGATTTGTTAGACAGGTAATGCCTACGTAGAAATTGAAATATCAGCAGATGCAGGGTAAAGAGTTACTCATAAGAAACATGATTGTACTGTATGTTAATCAAGACTGATAAGTTGGTGTTTTATCACAAAGTGAACAATTTCTGCAAACTTTGGCACTTAGCCACTGCAATAATCTGTTTGTGCCACTCTGCCAAAAGCCTGTGGAAGTTGAGAAAGGTGTACTAAATGATTTGAAATATGGTGCCACATTAAAAATCATTGTATTGGGTATTTTAGGAAAAAGCAAACTCTAGCTGGTTAGGAAGCCAAACAAATACATTAAGGGTAGGCATGCAATTATTATGCTGGCATAATTTCAAGCATAATAGGTGTGTGTGGGTATCAGGAATTATACTAGCATTTTGAAGCAATTATTGCAAGTTTAACCCATGTTAAACATTGTTAATACTATGACACGTGCTGGATAGACATATAATCTATAACCAATGCACATGCTCATTCTTGTGACCTATTTCGTGGCAAAAATTGAAGGACAAAAATTCTGGCTGTAAGATTCCCTACGAATGAAAAGAGGATGTGAAATTTGGTGGCAACTTTAAATCAAACTATGCAGGCTACTGATGAAAGGTGTGCGTAAAGGAAATGGACCATTGATTTCATGGACTGATGGAATATGGCCTGTGGATTGGCAGTCAAGCAAAGATGTTCTTCCCCATCTGTGCATCATGGTATTGTGTGGAGGTGTGACGTCACTGGTGAATTGTGCATCGCTTGAATACAGAAAGCAGAAAAGTCCAATTTTGTGTTTTATAACAACTTTTATATGTACTTTTGGGATAAAATAATGAAGCAAAGAAAAAGTAAAAAAAGGACTGGCATGTTTGTAAATGAATGCATTATCCTTGTAGCATGTTGGCAGCTATTATGTACAATAGCTATACTGTAAAGCTATTACCTCACTGTCAGCTGTGAGGAAACAAATCTAAAGGAGGCTAACAAATTAGAAGGCCTACGTCTTACTTTAACGCCACGGTACTGGAATGTAGCATACCATGGTTTATGCTTTGCTGGCTTGTATACATCATGCAGTAGGGGTGGAATATACGTAGTTTCTTGATTAAAGTAGTAGCAGTAGCAGTGGACGAAAGCTTCATAGAGCATGTAAGCTTGGTATGAGAGAATAAAGTACAAAATGATTGGATGCCCATACATGTAATTAGCGTTGACCAACTAGTTTAATTGGTATAGAATTGAAATTCCATGGACAACCCCTCCAAACAGGTGTGAAACTTGATGCACATATTTCTGATCAAGGTAGAGGTGAGGATAGTATTTTAGTAATGATCAGACAAATGTCAGATTGGGTTTGGCAATATTACAATATTATTGCCTGAATGTAATATTATGATGTGCAATACTGAGTACCGCAGCTATTTTGAAAATATCACAATACCATTTGTGCAATATTATTGCATTTTCTGCATAATCACTTAGTGAAAAATCATAATAACAAAGCTAAAGAAGCCTTAATTATTATTATTGGAACTTTACGGTGGCTACAGGACTGATACAGACACTAGAGAACTGGACCTAAAGGTCTGACAGCATCTCATGCTACAATTGTGACCGAATTTTGGAAAACCGTCAGTATACGCATAATAGTACTTTTGTAATAAAACACATTAATAACTACAGTATGGGTAAAAAACACAAGCTCCAGAATAAAAATTATGCAAGTTTTTATTGCCTCACTGGTGGGCGAATTAAGCCTCCAATCGATAAATCCTGGGCATCATCATGTTCGCCTGTTCATAAGGAGTACAAAACTCTTTGCTTTATCTCTATACATGAAAGAATTTCAAAATTACAGATGTTTGTTTATGTTACAGTGACGAAAGAATTTACCGACAATTATTTTTCAGTTAACTTTCCTTCCTTCTCGAGCACAGAAGCATGCCTGGGGAAAAAAACTATACCTTGGTGGATGCACAAATTCATGGCAAACACAATGAGCCAAGATCCAATTTCGTGCACCATTGTATCAGTAAATTATGATGGTTTATATAAGCGCCTGTAGATTCTTTTCTCGATAGCTGCTGTACATATCAATTTATTTGCTCGTCCAGCTGTCTAGTGTTGTATTTCCAACGCTGCTTAACTTATGAAGCTGAAACTTAGCCAGTCCACTCCTCTGTCCCTGTAGAAAGCAAAGAACAAATAAAATGCATTTTGAAAATTGTGCGGATATCGACGGTTTACTAAAATTAGGTCACAGTTACATGTCAGTATCTTATTTGGATATTGTAGGCCCATAATAATGCACTAAAATTAATCTTGATTAATAAAATATTATGTTTCTCTTACCAGACATGGCAATAATTGCAATTATCACACAGTCACCTTGTCGCAATAATAGCAAGTAGGAATTACCAGTACCGCCCAACCCTATGTAAGACCATTATTGATTGATCTTACATGGCTGCCTGCCAGTCACCCAACAACACTAGTGTACACTATGATGTACAGTGGCCCTGTCTGGCTAGTTTAATCTCCTAGTAACAGAACATTGTTACTATGTCAACAAGAGTAACAATCCAGGTGAGAACCACCAACCTTCCCTGACCTGACAAATGTCAGATCAAACATGAAATGGGTGGCAGTCTAGCTAATTGGCTGGTAAATTGAGCCAAATTTCTTTCCACAACTATTATAAGCTTAAGATGTGCATACAGTAGTAGTTAAAACTTTTTACTATTATTCAGCACTAATATGCACTTAAAAGAAAAGGCCAACAAACAAAATAGCTACACATTCATCAGTGTGGATCGACTGAGTCTCACTTATTGTAACAACATATTGAGCTAATAATTCATGTGTGTTTCAATATTATAGTGATTTAGGTGTTTACTAGTACAATTGCCAAAGCTTAGCTATCCACAGTGCAGCAGTGAATGTTTAATTGGTGTGCTGTGGGAGCAAATATTACACTTTTTTGCACTATTAGAAGACATGTCTTCAGTGTCCTTAGCACAAGGCTGTTCTTGAAATCGAGTCATAAGTTAAATATCACTTTAACCTATCATTGGGTCCATAGTACATTTTCTGCTCTATTTAGGGACACATCTTTGATGCACCTTAGTACAAGGTTAATTTTGAAACTGTGTCAAAAGTTATGCACCTGAAACTTACCAGTGAGTTCACAATGTAATTAGGCTACATCATCCTATGTCAAATCTTGTGATTTGATTGACCAGTTATTAGCTACAACTGTATACCATTTTTACTTTACAAATGAATAATATTACCCCATCCCATTTATTGACCTTGTGCTTTCTTTTCAAGAAATCATCATAATAGATCAGGTTTTATATGTCAGGCTAATAGCTATACATAGAAGTTTAAAGGAACATAATGCTTGGGTGGAACGACAGCTCGCTACAAGTGAATTATTTTTGGCATAAATGAAACATAGATCCCAAAAATAGCCTGTTTTGCACTGAAGCATTACGTTCCTTTACTACTAGGTAGACAGTTTACCTCTACTCGCCTGATTCAGTAGGCCCCCTGTAGCTAAAAATTCCTGTACACCTACCAAACCCACACCCAATGTTTTGACTGAATACTTGTTTCCTCCAGAATCTACAAGCACTGTGGTAAAGGAGGGTAAAAGTAAGGAATCAAGACATACGGTAGTGTGTCATGTGGCCAAGAAAGCCAGTGACCACACCGTGAGTATATTTACAGGAAGAAAGAAAACAGCCTTTTCATACATGCATAGCTCTATGGCCCTTTCTCCAAAGCACACCATTTTTGCATTATAGCTGTCCCCAAGTAGGGTATGCCACACAGCAAATTTGATTAAATTTGCAACAGCCACTTGCAAGATATGGATGTTCAAAATGTCATTTTAATTTCTTCGTTTTTTTCTTATGCTGTACAGGAATAGGGGCTCCAATTTCTTTTTGCACACTTTACAAAAATTGCTATAAAATGTAAACATGTAACTCGATTGCCACAATCTTTGCCACAAATGAAGAGCGTGTATTAGTGGATTCATGTACTAAGTATATTGTGAATCTGAGTAATATTCAAGAAGTTATGAGCATTTATTCAGGTAAAAAAAGATCAAACTTCTGTCATGGCTAAACCAATTATAGAAATTACTTGAAAATTAGTGTATAGATAGGCTGATCATCGTAGCAGTGCCTTTTGATAGTTTGAATAGCAATAGAGTTATAGCAACAAAGTTATAAAGCAAAAATTAAGCAAATGTAAAATCGCAGGATCAAGATACTCTAATAGAGCAGTCACCGCGGGGTAAAAAATGTGTGCAAAAAATGTCTAAAATAACGTACCAGAGTTCAAACCAGGGATCTTCATACCTAACACCGGTATCCTTAACCAATGAACTATTTGGCTGATTTCCTCACTTAATTTCTGCTTTATAAATGAAGTTTCTAGTTGAAAACTGTTTATAATCAAATGTTTGTAATTTCATAGATCTACCAATAGAAGTACTACATTTTTCTAGAACATTCTATGTATGTTCTGTTAGAAGTCCTCAAAAATGTGCACTCTATTAGAGTATTACAATAATATTATCAGATATTGAACTAAATCATGCAATGAAATACATTTATAAGTCTGTCTTCAATAATCATCATTGTATCTACATAGAAAAAAAGAAATGTGAGTAAAAACAAACCTCAAAGTCAGCCATAGGCTGGTTTTGGGGCCTTATAAAATACAAAAAGGAGTGAAATCCACACAAAAATAGCCATGCTGTGAAAAAATGGTGTGGCCTTAAAAAGCCTGGGTGAAAAAAGTTGTGAAATCAAAGGTGGCGGCCAAGAAATGGCTGCAATTATGTTAATGCTAATAAATTTTAATAATGGCTGTGTGCATTGTTAAAATTTATTAACATTAACATCATTGTAGCCATTTCTTGGCTGCCACTTTTGATTTCAGAACTTTTTTCATCCAGGCTTTTAAAGGCAGCACCATTTTTTCACGGCTTGGCTGTTTTTGTGTGGATAATATTAATTGCAAGTTTAACCCATGTTAATATTATCTAATCAAAAACAGCCAAGCTTTAAAAAAAGGTTGCGGCCTCCAAAAAAGCCAGGGTGAAAAAAAAGTGAAACCCAAGGTGGGCAGCAAAGAAATGGCTGTGATGGCAGGTTAGTGGCACAAAATTTAATAACAACAATTCAGGTGAATTTGCATTGCTTCCTCCCAAGTTGCAACAATATGGGAAATAAATTACAGGCCCATAGATGATCACTCATAACTTACGATTGAAACAAGCTATGAAGTTGGCTTAATCTGTGCACTGTGAACTGGCAAATCAATCAAGGTATAGTGCTTTCTGTATACTCCTCCATGTTGACAAAGAAGAAGGCCATTCCAACTAAGAAATGACAATAATGAACACTATTTTTATTGCATCGTAAATAAGTGTCAATTACTCACGTATCCTTTACTATGCGAACACAAAAAGATTTTCTTATTCTCCATAAACAGGTGAATCCATTGGTGTATAGGTTTCATTGATTTGAGCTTAATTTCAGTGCATACAAACACAATTATAGCATGCATAAATTTTTCGTGTAGCATGTGTATTTTTACCCATGGCAAAATAAGGTTTTGCAAAAATGGCCGGTTTTCACTAAGCAGGTTGGGAACACTTTTAGTGATTTCACTCAAATTTGGTATGTGAAGTACTGACGATGGTGGGCATGTCCACAGCAAAAAATCATCTTGTTTCATAAAGGAAGCACAGAGAGCTATGGGATGTGAAAATCACGTTTTCTTTCTTCCGGTCGATACACTAACGGTGTTGCATGCCAGCTTCTTGGTCACACGACACACTACTATGTGTCTTGATCGTACAGTGGTGTAATAATGGCTTAAACTTTCCTGTATTATTTTATCCCCTTTCTATGTGGTAGTAGAAACTAGAAAGCCACCAAAGTGACTAAGAGTTATTGGTGTGGACCCTTACTTGGTACAGTAAGATGTTTCTGCAATGACAAGAGTATATTATTGTCCTCTGTACTCTCCTACGTGAAGACATGAAAGTACCTAAGTTTGGTTGGTGTGGAGCGGTATAGTAGGGTGTTTCTGTGGTGACTAACATACTGTCTTTCATCCTCTCCTAAATAGCAGTAGGACGATTCTATGGAGATATAAAACTTGGCATCGAGCTCCCAATGGTGACAAGAGTTGCTCTGCGGTTGGTATATGGTCCATTCTTCGAAATGAGACAGTACAGTAAAAGTTCAAATTAAGCATCTTTACGTCCTCTAAGTTGGTCTTTTTTGGCATAAATGAAACATAGATTCCCAAAATAGCCTGTTTTGCACCTAAGCATTCCTTTCCTGATGGGTAGGCAGCTTAACCTTATTTGCCTGATTCAATAGGCCCTCTGCATCTGGAATCTCCTGTAAACAAACCAAATTCACACCCAATATTTTGACTGGGTACTTGCTTCCTCCAGAATCTACACTGTGACAGGTACTGAGATAGAGGAGGGTAAAAGTATGGAATAATATTAAGAAAGCTTTAACAGCAGGAAAATTTGTAAATGCACTATTCAGTTAAAAGATTGAGATACCTTAATAGAGCAGTCAGAAAATCTAATAGAACAGTCACTGAATATCACAACCAATCACATAGTAATAAATACAATACTCTAATATAGCAACCAGATAAAAGAAAAGAGAACTATTTGAAATTGAAACATCAATTAAATGGTATGATAATATGTGACTGTCTCTGGGAAAACCGGTCTTATCGCCCATTTAAAAGTATCGAGAAACATCGGTTTTAAATATTCTGTGTGTTGTAGCTGGCCAATGGTGGTAGCTACGCATACCAAATTTTCACACGTTTCACAACAATTTCTTACCTTCCTGATCATCTACTGAAGAAGTAGTGAACAGCTAAGTTTCCCGCCATTTTAGATAGTTTTTAAACCGAGGTTGTCTGTATCAGGCGAGCTCCAGAAGGGTGGGAGGCGGGGGCCCTGGAAAGCGGGCAAGATGGTGTTCAAAAATTGAAAAGAGACATGCTGGGATGAATTAGGCCAAGTTATAGGCCATTCAGGGCTCAGAACTGGCTAAAATGAAAGGAAATTTACAGCACAGGTCATTGTCCAACACCACAGAGCTGTACAGCCACACACAGCCATCTCCTGGTTGGCCAGGGCTCCATCAAGACCCCAGACCACTCGTACGGCTCGCCACTGTGCTCTAGAAAAGGGCTCGCCACTGTGCTCTAGAAAAGCAGCCAGCAAAAGCAGACCACTTTACTCTGGTGGACTGTGGCAGTGAAACTTGATAGTGCATTCATTAAGCTTTGTGTTTGTGTGAAAAAATCAAACTTCCTGTCTTGGGCGATAAGAACAGTTTTCGTAGATCCAGTCACATATAGACATTATTGGACAAAGATTGTGGCATAATTGTGAGAATAATGGACATTTCTCAAAGTATAATAGGTGGCTTCTTGTGCACCGATCAAAAGCACAATGCTCAATTTTTGGAGCATAATAGCCTCATGCCTAATTTAGGGATGTATTTAAAACTGTCTTTAGTTTACAGAGAATGAATTTATTTCAATATTACAAGAAATCCTTCAAAATAATAAATAAACTGTTTTAGTTGTTCCTCTGAAGGTGCCAATATTTCAGTCCAAACATATGTACAGGCACAATGTAATAGAAATATGTTACACATCTGTGGCTTCATATTGCATGTCTATCCCTCCTATTTTTTAATAAAGCAACACTAGATGGACACCTTCCTTGAACAGCTTTTGGCTATTTGAACATCCTTCACTTGCCTATAAAGGTAAACAATTTTAGTATGTTTACCATTAAGTATAGTTTAGGAGGGCTTTCATACATATTTTCTACTGGTTTTATTTCTTGGGTAGCTGGTTCACTAGATGACTCCAAACATATGAGTATAAACTTATGGGTAGAGGAGCTCACCTAATATCGGACGGGCTCCAATATCGGACGCCATTTCTCATAAACTACAATGAACATTCAAACATTCAAACATCTCCAAGTAGGCCAATGCTTCATCAACTTATGTACCAAGTTTCAGATCTCTCGGGTTCTTGGTCTCGGTACAGCAGTCTTTTGAAGACAAGTTCGAATAATACGTAAAATCAGAAAAAACACTCAATTCAAGGACAGCCATTGTTTGCAGATCACATCTGCATTAAATCAAAAATTGCATACCTTCAGATTGTAGGGCTACTCATTTACTTTCTAAATATGTATGGTGGTTTATTTCATTTAAAGTATTGTACTGATGAGTTATAGACCAAAGAAAAGAGGCTGTCACTGGAGCAATAATCGCCCTAACTCAAAATTGTAATCAATGCTTTGAAAATATTTTAAAGTGGATAATTGCATACAATTAATCATTTACAAGTTGTCAAACAACTTTTCTAATAAATTTACTGTCCCCCAGACTTAAAGTATTACAGGAATATCAAAACCCTCAAATAGAGCAGTCAAATACCCTAATATAACAGTCACCAATTTTTCGCAAAAATGTGGTGTAAAGCAATTCTATATAATGCTGATATGCTTAAAATGTGGTTCTATGTACTTTTTGTTTTAGAATTTTAGGTTTTCAGCTGAAATGATTGACTTTTTATGTTAGAGTGTTTGACAGCCATATTAAAAATTTTGCTATTTCTGCAGTCAAGTCTGCAATATTTTATGTCTTTATAGTGTTGGATTTGTAGGAACTAGTGTTTAACAACTTTCAGTACATAATCGAAAACAATCATCCACCTTGTATGCATTTTTAAACCATTTTTTCTGATTTTGAGCAAAAATAGCTAGGGCGATTATTGCTCCAGTGACAGCCTCTTTTCTTTGGTCTATAACTCATCAGTACAATACTTTAAATGAAATAAGCCATACATATTTAGAAAGTACATGAGTAGCCCTACAATCTGAAGGTATGCAATTTTTGATTTAATGCAAGTGTGATCTGCAAACAATGGCTGTCCTTGAATTGAGCGTTTTTCCGATTTTACGTATTATTCGGACCGGTCTTCAAAAGGTTGCTGTACCGAGACCAAGAACCTGAGAGATCTGAAACTTGGTACACAAGTTTATGAAGTATTGGCCTACCTGATGATGTGCAGAATATTTGAATATTCACTGTAGTTTAGGAGAAATAGCGTCCGATATTGGAGCCCATTCGATATTAGGTGAGCTCCTCTATATACAGTAACATAGAAGGAGAACAAAGCTATAAGTATAATACCACAACTGCACTCATAAGTATTACATCTTACAGCACTACTTCACTCACCATAGATCATAACATTGATAGTTGTCATATCAGTTCCAGCAAGATTTGACACAGTCACAATATAGTTTCCATTATCATCAGTATTGGTACTATGTACAGTCAGTGATGAATTACCAGTGGTATTATCACTGGATAATATAGTGGTAATGGTATAGTCACTATTAGTAGTTAATGGTTGATTGTTATAGGACCACTGGACAGTTACTGGAAGGTTGGATGATCCAATGGTGACTGAGATGGTAACATCTTCAGGTGATGTAACTGTTCTTGCAGTATCTCCAATAAGAGTGATCACTGGTGGAGCTGTATGATGATAAATGGTGTGGTATGTAACCAGTATTAAATTATTAATTTAGGGATCCAAGCGATAAAAAGTAGTGAAACAAGAGATGAATGATGGTATTACAGCATAACTCTGTGGCAAAATCCCTACTTCGGCTTGTTATAACAGTAATTTGTTCAATACCAAAGTAGGAATTTTCCCACCAAGCTATGCTGTAATACCATCATTTATCTCTTACTTCACTACTTTTTATTGCTGGATCCCGCTTCATTAATACACTAGTATGTTTGTTTTTTTTGTTATACAATATAGCTATAAACGACTGTGTCTATTAGGGGGACTACTGTATTAGAGTATCTCAAGTCAGCCAGGGGGTGTGAAACTATTTCATATTTTAATTTGTGATTGAGTGAATAGATTGTTATGAGGCATGTTCTCCATGCTCGATCATTATTACTCAACCAAGATCATGTTAATAGGCATGGTATTAACTTATTGTAAAGTTACAGGTAGCTACCAAGCATAAGTGCTTAATTTATTTGGCCTCCAGCCTTGTGACAGTGGTCAGGCAGGCAGGCAGGCAGGCAGGCAGGCAGGCAGGCAGGCAGGCAGGCAGGCAGGCAGGCAGGCAGGCAGGCAGGCAGGCAGGCAGGCAGGCAGGCAGGCAGGCAGGCAGGCAGGCAGGCAGGCAGGCAGGCAGGCAGGCAGGCAGGCAGGCAGGCAGGCAGGCAGGCAGGAAGGCAGGCAGGCAGGCAGGCAGGCAGGCAGGCAGGAAGGCAGGCAAGCTTTTAAATTTTTTTTATTAATGCTTTACAACAAAGGTCTGTTGTACACCTGGTCCTACACCCTGCTCAAAGACTTTAGTGACATAAGGTGTAATTGAAAAGTTGCAGAAAGGAGAAAAAATTCATGACTGGACCTAGGTAGCCTCAAACCTGCAGCCATCCGATTTACACTCGAACGCTTACAGGAGTCCACCAGGAGTCCAGGATGTTTTCTCCTTGTTATATTCATGTAATTATATTCATATGAATCCTGGCTTGCTAGCAAGCAGACACAAGTTTTGTTTTAAAGATCTGGTTGCCTGTATTTGTTTTCTTGTTTTTAATGCTGTATTAGATGTTAGATGGCTAATATTCTGTAAAGGTGATTTTTGTCACATATAAAATGATTCTAGGGTGATCTTTACAGGCAGCATTTTAGGAAGCGTGAGTCATTTGGTGGGGATTCCTAATAAACAATACTACTGTACTGCTTGATACACTGCATTGTAAGTGCTTTTAGGTATATAATTGTGGCAGCAAATAATAGTAAAATATACTAGCAAGAGTACATAATCTTTATATATAACTATTATGTACTCTTGATACTAGTCAATCAACAGTATTATACTGCATGCACATAACTAATGATGTTTGCATGTAACAAACAGTCTTGGTTACTTATTTAAAAAAATCAATGTCCTGTTAAGTTTGTTACAGTAGAAGAATACACTTTTATAGAGTTGACACTATGCTGTGTCACGTGGTGAGAACAAAAAAGTATATAAAATGTATATTTGTTCATGCATAATTTCTATTATATGTACGGAATAGCTCAAATGCAATCTTGTCTCACGAGAGAGCAAGTGATTAACTTAAAGGGTATGGCACATATTTTGTTTTGCGAGTATTCATCCTGCTTTGTTTGAGATGAGCACTTGCAAGTGAAACGAGAGTCACGCCCTTTAATTGGCAAGTTTTATTAATTGCTCACACTCTCATGAGACGATGTTGCGTTTGAGTGATACATATGTACCGGACATGCGTACGTACATATCAAAGTATGTACTGTAGCAAGAGGAGTTGCTTTAATTGCATTCATAGGATACAACACTCACTTGCTTGCACAACAGAGATAGTTTCAGTATCACTTCCTAAACTATTAGATACTCGACACACATAACTCCCATAACCATTACTATCAGATATTGTAAAGGTATACACTTGATCAGTAGATAACACAACAGATGGATTATCTTGTCTGGTCCAGTTATAAGTTAGTGGAGCTATACCAGTAGCACTACATGATAGTGTAGCATTAAATCCAATTGGTAGTGGATCAATACTGGCTATCGTAGTATTTGGTAGTACTGTAGAATAGTTGAAGTAAACTAACATAACTGTGTTATTGATACTCACCTGTTGAATCATATATTGTAAGGTTCCTAGTCTGCATAGTCCCATCAACATCTGGTATAGTACAAGTGTACACTCCAGTATTACCTGATAATGTACTGGCTGCACTAGAACTGATGACTAGTTCACTAGTACCAACATCACCACTAACAGGGTTAGCTTGTATTGCTCCACTTGTAGGGATTGGACTACCATCAGGAAATGACCACTGACCATTACTAGTAGTACTACCAGAACGACACACTATTCTTATCTCCATATCTTGATATAGTATATCAGAACTACTATTGTAAGTGATAGTGAAGTCTGGACTGTGTAGGGTAACACCTAATAATGGACAATACACATGTATTATACATGTTAGAGTGAATGATACAGGAGGTAAACTTATGACCATGAGATTATACAGTATAGTCCACTTACAACGTCACACGTGGCCATGCAGTAATGTGGGATTCTCTCAAAATTTTCTTCATGCATGGCCAGTAGCATTTTCCACATATGGCCTTGACTATTATTCCCTATGTGTAGCAGAGGAATTCTCCATGAATGGCCATGCAATTCCACATACACATGGCCCACACAAAAATGTTACATGAGTATGAAGTTGTATATTTGATTCGAGAAAAATGATTTTGATAAACTTTGCTTACAATAAATGTACTGCAGTGTATATTTCTTAAACATTAAACTAAAAATTGCACAAAACATACATTTTCCCCAATGCTAACTACTGTACATAATAAACTATGTACATACAATTATTATGTACGTATATACAATATGTGACTGTCTCAACAAAAATTTTAACTTGTTCGCACAACTTCCAATTGTTTTTTAAAATTTTCTCAGCATTATCTACAGTGTCCATGGAATGGATCAGCCTTTTGCAGTGAGTAGTTTTTGAATTATAGTGCTAGAAAGTAGGAATTTATTTGCATGGCGACTATGCTGAAATGAAACTACAGGCACTTACTTTCACAGCCATAACTTCCATTTGTAAGTGGCTTAAAATGTTCAAATGATTAGTAAATCAACCAAGGTATGGTTGTAGCCCTGTAGTCACTTGAACATACGGATATGAAAGGGTTCTAATTGAAAAAATGACAATAATCTTGTTTACATTTACTGCATTGTAAACAAACATACATGACACGCATATATATACCTTTGGAGCTACGAAAACAAACTCGCCATGAGCAGGCAAATAAAATGGTCTATAGTTTTGAGTCTTTCTTCTCCAAGTAATGGATCGATAAAAACCTGTGCATTATTTCTTTATAGTGTACATAATTTTATAAATCTCTAAGTGTTTGTTTTTCTCAAAATGCATGCTTGTGTGAACAAGTTGGGTTCTGCTGAGGTGGTCACATACAGTATGTTTTCTTCATATACATAAAACTATCCTTCATAGTATTTGTAATTACCTTCCACTCTACTAATATTAGCAGTAGACATCATTGTACTACCATCAGTTACTGTACAAGTGTAATTACCAGTATCACGAGCTCTCACATTAGCTACTGATAATATACTCTGATCAGTACCAGTCAAGTCACTATCACAATCAGAACAACTACTACTCCAATGATAACTCTCTGAACCAGTTGGACTACCAGACTTTGTACAAGTTAAAGTGACTGATTGAGCTACAGAGAAACTGGTCCCTCCTCCTGGACTACGAGTGATATATACTGGACCTGTAGTATATGTACATGAAATGGCTAATGATGATGTTCTCAACAGATACTGCACAAATAACAAAATAAAGTGATTGAATCTGCAAGAAACCCATATTATGTTAAGTTGATTTCCATTTTACTATGCTAAGAGCTTTAGAAGCTAAAGTCGTACTGAAAACAGAAAGTTTGATTAGCACAGTGATTGTGTGGAGCAACTTGATTAAATCAAGACATACGATAGTGTGTCGTGCGGCCAAGAAGCCGGCGCGCCACACCGTGAGTACCGTATAGCGGGTTATTTTCGAAACAGAAATTTTCGTACAAAAAGCAAAATCTGAATTTCGAAAGATTTTAATTTCGAAGAGTGCATATTTCGAAGTCCGGATGGATTTCAAATAAACGGAAATTCGTGTCACAAATAATGAAGATGAGTGAATGTTTGCCGAAAACTGACTTACTGATGGAATAATCCCCATTCCTGTGCACTGGAGAGAAGACTGAGTGAGTCTTGGGTGGAGTAAACTGACTGGCACGATCACGCTCGATTATAGCTAGCTCATAGTATCCTGTTCACCATGGATTCTAGAGCAGACGGCATCAATTCCCATTCTGGATCACCTGTTTTCTGTATTGGTACAGTAATGATACAGTTTACCCATTATCATCAGCAATACTGAGCTAAAACTCAAGGAATACACGAACGAATCGCGAAAGTTGGACGGTTGCTTTCACTTGTGGGAATTTATTTTCGAAAAACAACTGGACGTGGGAATTTATTTTCGAAGAGAAGGGCCTCTTCGAAATATCCGAAAATAAAAAGCTTTCGAAAATTACCAGCTATACGGTATATTAACAGGAAGAAAGAAAACGCAATTTGCACACCTATGTAGCTCTGTGATCCCTCATCCGATTGGAACTAAATTTGCTAGAGACGTGCCGCCCAGTTAGGGGAGTCTACATGCCAAATTTGAAGAAAATTGCTCCAGCCATTTCCGAGATACGAGCGAACAAAATTTCGTTTTAATTTCTTAGTTTTTTTTCATCTTAATTTCGCACACTTCGCAAAATTCGCCATAAAACACGAATGTGTGCTCGGATTGGGCTGAAATTTGGCACACTTAAAGGGCTCATTAAGGCGGATCTCCGTACCAACCTTGGTAGGAATCCGATGAACATTCACGGAGTTATTACCGATTATTTGCGTAAAATAAGGTCGAAGGTCTGTCACGCCTACAGGGTAAATCCCTTGGAGCAATCAGTTGAAAATTGATATGTAGATGGAGCAACCATCGTAGGAGTGCCTTTTTGTGGTTTGAAAAGAATCGGGATAAAGACCATAGAGATATGACACAAAACCCAACCTGTGTCAAAATTACGCGATCGATTTTTATGAATAAAAAAACTATTAGTTTTCGTGTCTACCAGGCAAACCGCTTAGAGCAACGAGCTGAAAATCAGTGTGTAGCTGGAATAATCATCATAGAAAGTTCTTGCAGTAGTACAGAAGAATCGGATTACAAATGACTGAGTTATGATCCGAAAGGAAACTACGTGCAGCAAATGCGAGATCGAGATACTCTAATAGAACAGTCACCCTAATAAAGCATTCAGCTGCATGTATAATTTACACAGTTATATTACATTGCAAGTTATTCTGTAGGGAATTCAGCTACAAACAAGTCACCCTGTAGTCAGATCAGCTAGAAGAAGGTACCTAATAGAGAGTTCAGCTACAAAGAAGCCATCATGTAGAGAGTTCAGCTCAAATAAATCACCCTGTAGAGAATTCAGCTACAAACAAATTGCCCTGTAGAGAGATCAGCTAGAAGAAGTTACCTTGTAGAGAGTTCAGTTACAAAGAAACAATCATGCAAAGAGTTTAGCTGCAAACAAATCACCCAGAAGAAAGTTCCGCTATGAACAGACCACACTATAGAGAGTTCAGTTAGAAACAAGTCATCCAGTAGAGAAATCAGCTAGAAGAAGTTACCTTGTAGACAGTTCAGTTACAAAGAAACAATCATGCAAAGAGTTTAGCTGCAAACAAATCACCCAGTAGAAAGTTCTGCTATGAACAGATAACACTGTAGAGAGTTCAGTTAGAAACAAGTCATCCTGTAGATAGATCAGCTAGAAGAAGTCACTTTGTAGAGAGTTCAGCTACAAAGAAACCACCATGTAAGAGAGTTCAGATGCAAACAAATCACCAGTAGAGAGTTCAGCTAGGAACAAGTCACCCTGTACAGAGATCAGCTAGAAACAAGTCACCCTGTAGAGAGTTCAGCTAGAAGAAGTTACGTTGTAGAGAGTTCAGCTACAAAGAAACTACCATGTAGAGAGTTCAGCTGCAAACAAATTTCCCTGTAGAGAATTCAGCTACAAACAAATCACCCTGTAGAAAGATCAGCTAGAAGAAGTTACCTTGTAGAGAGTTCAGTTACAAAGAAACAATCATGCAAAGAGTTTAGCTGTAAACAAATCACCCAGTAGAAAGTTCCGCTATGAACAGATCACACTGTAGAGAGTTCAGTTAGAAACAAGTCATCCTGTAGAGAAATCAGCTAGAAGAAGTTACCTTGTAGAGAGTTCAGTTACAAAGAAACAATCATGCAAAGAGTTTAGCTGCAAACAAATCACCCAGTAGAAAGTTCTGCTATGAACAGATAACACTGTAGAGAGTTCAGTTAGAAACAAGTCATCCTGTAGATAGATCAGCTAGAAGAAGTCACTTTGTAGAGAGTTCAGCTACAAAGAAACCACCATGTAAGAGAGTTCAGATGCAAACAAATCACCAGTAGAGAGTTCAGCTAGGAACAAGTCACCCTGTACAGAGATCAGCTAGAAACAAGTCACCCTGTAGAGAGTTCAGCTAGAAGAAGTTACGTTGTAGAGAGTTCAGCTACAAAGAAACTACCATGTAGAGAGTTCAGCTGCAAACAAATTTCCCTGTAGAGAATTCAGCTACAAACAAATCACCCTGTAGAAAGATCAGCTAGAAGAAGTTACCTTGTAGAGAGTTCAGCTACAAACAAAT
Organism: Dysidea avara; assembly: GCF_963678975.1. Taxonomy (NCBI): domain Eukaryota; kingdom Metazoa; phylum Porifera; class Demospongiae; order Dictyoceratida; family Dysideidae; genus Dysidea; species Dysidea avara. The sequence goes on from NC_089276.1 coordinate 40,295,928, forward strand.
CACCCTGTAGAGAGTTCAGCTAGAAGCAAGTCACCCTGTAGAGAGATCAGCTAGAAGAAGTTACATTGTAGAGAGTTCAGCTACAAAGAAACTACCATGTAGAGAGTTCAGCTATAAACAAGTCACCCTGTAGAGAGTTCAGCTAGAAGAAGTTACATTGTAGAGAGTTCAGCTACAAAGAAACTACCATGTAGAGAGTTCAGCTGCAAACAAATTGCCCTGTAGAGAATTCAGCTACAAACAAATCACCCTGTAGAAAGATCAGCTTGAAGAAGTTACCTTGTAGAGAGTTCAGCTACAAACAAATCACCCTGTAGAGGGTTCAGCTACAAACAAGTCACCCTGTAGAGAGTTCAGCTATAGAAGAAGTTACGTTGTAGAGAGTTCAGCTACAAAGAAACTACCATGTAGAGAGTTCAGCAGCAAACAAATTGCCCTGTAGAGAATTCAGCTACAGACAAATCACCTTGTAGAAAGATCAGCTAGAAGAAATTACCTTGTAGAGAGTTCAGTTACAAACAAATCACCCTGTAGAGAGTTCAGCTAGAAACAAGTCACCCTGTAGAGAGATCAGCTAGAAACAAGTCACCCTGTAGAGAGTTCAGCTAGCAGCTAGAAGAAGTTACCTTGTAGAGAGTTCAGCTACAAACAAGTCAGCCTGTAGAGAGTTCAGCTAGAAGAAGTTACATTGTAGAGAGTTCAGCTACAAAGAAACTACCATGTAGAGAGTTCAGCTGCAAACAAATTTCCCTGTAGAGACAAACAAATCACCCTGTAGAAATATCAGCTAGAAGACGTTACCTTGTAGTGAGTTCAGCTACAAACAAATCACCCTGTAGAGAGTTCAGCTAGAAACAAGTCACCCTGTAGAGAGATAAGCTAGAAACAAGTCACCCGTAGAGAGTTCAGCTAGAAGAAGTTACATTGTAGAGAGTTCAGCTACAAAGAAACTACTATGTAGAGAGTTCAGCAGCAAACAAATCGCCCTGTAGAGAATTCAGCTACAAACAAATCACCCTTTAGAAAGATCAGCTAGAAGGAGTTACCTTGTACAGAATTCAGCTACAAACAAATCACCCTGTAGAGAGTTCAGCTAGAAACAAGTTACCCTGTAGAGAGTTCAGCTAGAAGAAGTTACATTGTAGAGAGTTCAGCTACAAAGAAACTACAATGTAGAGAGTTCAGCTGCAAATAAATTGCCCTGTAGAGACAAACAAATCACCCTGTAGAAAGATCAGCTAGAAGAAGTTACCTTGTAGAGAGTTCAGCTACAAACAAATCACCCTGTAGAGAGTTCAGCTAGAAACAAGTCACCCTGTAGATAGTTCAGCTAGAAGAAGTTACATTGTAGAGAGTTCAGCTACAAAGAAACTACAATGTAGAGAGTTCAGCTGCAAACAAATTGCCCTGTAGAGACAAACAAATCACCCTGTAGAAAGATCAGCTAGAAGAAGTTACCTTGCAGAGAATTCAGTTACAAACAAATCATCCTGTAGAGAGTTCAGCTAGAAACAAGTTACACTATACAGAGATCAGCTAGAAACAAGTCACCCTGTAGAGAGTTCAGCTAGAAGAAGTCACATTGTAGAGAGTTCAGCTACAAAGAAACTTTCATGTAGAGAGTTCAACTGCAAACAAATTGCCCTGTAGAGAATTCAGCTACAAACAAATCACCCTGTAGAAAGATCAGCTTGAAGAAGTTACCTTGTAGAGAGTTCAGCTAGAAACAAATCACCCTGTAGAGAGTTCAGCTAGAAACAAGCCACCCGTAGAGAGTTCAGCTAGAAGAAGTTACATTGTAGAGAGTTCAGCTACAAAGAAACTACCATGTAGAGAGTTCAGCTGCAAACAAATTTCCCTGTAGAGACAAATAAATCACCCTGTAGAAAGATCAGCTAGAAGACGTTACCTTGTAGAGAGTTCGGCTACAAAAAAATCACCCTGTAGAGAGTTCAGCTAGAAACAAGTCACCCTGTAGAGAGATAAGCTAGAAACAAGTCACCCGTAGAGAGTTCAGCTAGAAGAAGTTACATTGTAGAGAGTTCAGCTACAAAGAAACTACAATGTAGAGAGTTCAGCAGCAAACAAATCGCCCTGTAGAGAATTCAGCTACAAACAAATCACCCTGTAGAAAGATCAGCTAGAAGAAGTTACCTTGTAGAGAGTTCAGCTACAAACAAATCACCCTGTAGAGAGTTCAGCTAGAAACAAGTTACCCTGTAGAGAGTTCAGCTAGAAGAAGTTACATTGTAGAGAGTTCAGCTACAAAGAAACTACAATGTAGAGAGTTCAGCTGCAAATAAATTGCCCTGTAGAGACAAACAAATCACCCTGTAGAAAGATCAGCTAGAAGAAGTTACCTTGTAGAGAGTTCAGCTAGAAGAAGTTACATTGTAGAGAGTTCAGCTACAAAGAAACTACAATGTAAAGAGTTCAGCTGCAAACAAATTGCCCTGTAGAGACAAACAAATCACCCTGTAGAAAGATCAGCTAGAAGAAGTTACCTTGCAGAGAATTCAGTTACAAACAAATCACCCTGTAGAGAGTTCAGCTAGAAACAAGTTACACTGTAGAGAGATCAGCTAGAAACAAGTCACCCTGTAGAGAGTTCAGCTAGAAGAAGTCACATTGTAGAGAGTTCAGCTACAAAGAAACTACCATGTAGAGAGTTCAGCTGCAAACAAATTGCCCTGTAGAGAATTCAGTTACAAACAAATCACCCTGTAGAAAGATCAGCTAGAAGAAGTTACCTTGTAGAGAGTTCAGCTAGAAACAAATCACCCTGTAGAGAGTTCAGCTAGAAACAAGCCACCCGTAGAGAGTTCAGCTAGAAGAAGTTACATTGTAGAGAGTTCAGCAGTTTAGCTGCAAACAAATCGCCCTGTAGAGAATTCAGCTACAAACAAATCATCCTGTAGAAATATCAGCTAGAAGAAATTACCTTGTAGAGAGTTCAGCTACAAACAAATCACCCTGTAGAGAGTTCAGCTACAAACAAGTCATCCGGTAGAGAGATAAGCTAGAAGGATCACGTTGCAGAGAGGTCAGCTACAAAGAAATCACCCTACTTCATCTTTTCTTCTTCTTGTGGTAAAGAAAAAATGACAGGTTAAAAAGCCTTAAAGCCGGCCTATCTTTGGGGTATACAAATACAAAAAGAAGTGAAATCTAATCCAAAACAGCCAAGCTGTAAAAAAAGACTGCGGCCCTGAGAAAGGCTATGGTGAAAAAAGATGAAATCCAAGGTGGCGGCCAAGAAATGGCTGTGATGGTAGGTTAATGGTAAAAATTTTAATAACGACAATTCAAGTGAATTTTGTGCCAATTGACCAAGCGGCACTAAATTCACCTGAATTGTCGTTATTAAAATTTTTACCATTAACCTACCATCACAGCCATTTCTTGGCCGCCACCTTGGATTTCACATCTTTTTTCACCATAGCCTTTCTCAGGGCCGCACTCTTTTTTTACAGCTTGGCTGTTTTGGATTAGATAATAGATACAGCATGCTTTACAAAGGGATTGGAAATGGAAGTAACTCATGTGACATCTCTATACAAATTCCCAATATGATTAAACAAGCTCCAAAATCCATCGGTGTTTTGCTTGCACTAGATAGTCACCATAGATACTGTGTGTAGTTATGGATGCAGAGTTATTTATAATGGCTTTATTTGTCGACTGTTTATAATGGCACATAATCTGGCAAATTGGTTATATTAGCCTTGTACATGATATTAGGAATTTGTGTGCCACCACAAGAGGTTGCTGTTGTTTACAAACTAACCATTAGTAGGTCATGAGGTAAGTGAATTATGTTATGCTCAAATACTCTCATGTTTGTGGGGTTTCACAAATAATCTGTGTTTGGAAACAACTTATGTTTTGATATCCATGTCAAGTGTGTAGTGTAAATGGCAACTTTGATTTATTGTATCAATTGTCAGACTATATAAATTTGCTACTTACCATTTTAAACTAGAGTAATTTTAGTGGACTCATGACCAAAGCTAGATATCAATTTACCATATCATTAACTACTACCAGGGTGTAAAGTATGTGTTGGATTGCTCTGAAACCAATGCTGTGTGGCGTGGGGATTAAATTATTGTAATTCCAACAAGGCACAGATTTTGAAGAAATCATTCAAGCCATATGATTAGTAGTGTTGCACTGATAATCGAATTGGTTATTGGAAAATCCATAATTTTGGCTGTGTTTTTTGTATATCGGTATTAGATCAGCACCATAATGAAAAAAGCAGATCCTTCTTGGCCAGCATAGACAGCATGGACCCTTCTTTGTGGAACTTGGCTGAGCTCATACCATACACTGCCATCATGGTTTTAGTCCTTGTCATCCATCTACTGCCTTGTCAGAATCAAAATCCTAACTTTCTCATTCCTTTCAGCAGAAGTTACAGTATTCCGTAATCATCCTGTGTGCTTTAGCTATAACTAGTCTCTGGATCCAGGTTGTCATTGATATTTGAGGCAATTAATATAACCAGGCAATTGATATTTGATTTATCTCTTCCTGCATCACATGGTGTGAATGATGGCATTCCTCGTTCTTTATGTAGCTTGAAGTATGTAACAGTTGGTGATGCTAAAAGCCAATCATTGACATTAGTGACAATGCTCTTCTTGGAAAAATTTATATTAAACGTATGCTTCTCATTTGCTCCCTATCCACCTACTGATCGACATACAGTATCATTGAAATGATGGAGGAGGTCATGACATTTATTATCTCTTAATTGGCCTTGCCAGCTCACCAATCTGTCAACGTAACCGGAAACCTTTGCACATGCTCCATGGTGTTCCACTAGCAAGAGAGAAGACTGAGAGTCCCTCCACACATCTCAGTTTTCTGGAAATTATGTTAAAAACTATTTGTATGGATATCTGTCTCCCTAATGAGAAACTCCAATGTATTCATGCAAAGTTGCATCTTGGCTAAACAGTAAATCTGCTACCAAACAAGTGTAAGTCTATTGCGGCAAGCCACCAAAATTGTGTGGAATGGTAAAATATTTGTAGCTTGAATGTACCAATTAACTGTAACTAAACTAAAGAAACTGAAATACTTTACAAGGCTAATCAGGCATACTTTTGTTGCTAACTGTGCATTTAGCACAAGCCTAATCATTCTAATCACATCAATTTTTGCATCTACACATATGCTTCTGGATCCTGGGGTTGTGGTGCTCACTGGGAGAGGCACTGCTTTTAATGGAAATGTCCATTGAAATGGAATTCCATTGGAATTATGGCAAAAGAGCTAGTTACAATGGTTATCAGCTGCGTAGTATGGCACCACACTTTGCTTGTAAAACAGTTTTATTTCAATCAGTATGGTCACTGATGTTGCAAAGCGGTAGATACTCTAGAGACAAAACAGTTATATATCTCCTTTGGACCTTATACCGTATAAGCAGAAATTTTGGTGTGGAATTAAATTTGGCAAATGGTTACAAAATCGCCAAATTAAAATTTCGCCATTTGTGTTTGTGTTTCTGTAATAATAATAATTATAATAGGTAAGCAATAGAATTGCACGTGTATTGAGACCTGCTGAAAATCGAAGCTGTGTCCACTTTTGCTATTGTCATTTTCTTCTTGGCTGGTGGTTTGTGTGGCAAGTCTAGATTATTTTCAATGACTCCATCTGTTCGGCCTCTATGGAAGGGCCAGTCTTTACTAGCCGTTTAATTTTGTACATGTCACGACTCTTAAATATAAGTAATTGCAATCCAACTTATTAAATGGAGGATGAAAATTTATTCGATCCATATGTAGTAGCCATCACCATAGATAATATAGTACAAGTAAGTACTTGCACTATACCATCTATGCCACCACTGAGAAAGGAAGCAATGTGATTGGGCATAATATTCCATGCAAGATCTCTGCTGTGTGCTCCCTCTTCCTGGAAAGATGAGCGGCCCTCGAAATTATTGACTCCTATCTTCAGTTTTCTTTCGCCTGATTTTATACCACCGGTAGCCACGTACACACTTTTTCACTATGTGTAACTCCAGCTGGAATTCCATGTTGTTGAAAGGTGTGCTGACATGCACATTAATTTTTTCACATAATACATTTTGCAAAATATTTTTTTTGCCAAATGCAATTTATTGAGTAATCGCCAAATATTCAGCTTGCCAAAATTCTGCTTATACGGTAGTCTTTTGCAGCCTGATTGGACATCAATATTGTCACAGAACATAAGGTACCACTCAAAGTCTTACGAAAGTGCAAGTGATTAAAAACCCATTAAATAAAGGGTGTGGCATCCATTTTACTTGCAAGTATTCAACCCATTTCATTTGATATGAATACTTGAAAGTGAAATGAGTGCCACATCCTTTAAATAGAGATTCTTTTAATCACTTGCAAGATGACGTTCCATTCGAGTAGTACATACTGCATTCCTGGTGTAGTTAATATTCCAGCAGATACGTTATCCAGAAATAATTTGTGATTGAATTTGACAAAACAAGGCTTCCACACGCATCCACTTTTATGACTTCGAAGCATCATTCCCCAATGTACAGTAGTAGTATGCCAGTAATTTCACATAACATTAATACAGTGCTGTGGGGTGGTGTGAACATTTTGGTCTATAGTTGACTGTACAATCTAGTTACAGTTGGAAAGTGGGATGTGTGTGGCAGCAATGTTTTGTCAAATTAATGAATTTTTCATCCCTAAACCACAGGTAAATCTTCTTTTCTAACTCCAATACTATCACTACTGCTCATCATGTCTCCACGAAGGCCAGACAGGACATCCCCACCTTCAGAAGATGGTTTACAGCTACTATCAACATGATAACTCCCCAGCCACCCATGTTACCTATGTACTCCTGTGGTCCATACTGTTACCTGACATTCTGTAGTAGGAGCCCCTCCCCGCCACTTAATCTACCCTTCTATTGTTTGTAATCCGCCCAACTTTAGGCCTATCATATACCACAATTAAAGTACCCCTCTCTGCCATTTGCAATTTGCATTCTGCTGTTGGAAATCCTTTGCTTTAAACAAATTGCAGCAAGTTCTTGAAGGAATTCAGAAGATGCAGACTACTTCTAAGTCCCCACGCATTGAGTTGCCAATTACTTTAAATGGTATGTTTGCTATTCTCAATGTACTGCAATGTAAGCCTACATGTCAGGACAACCTTATAATCTGGGTAGCATCATGCAGAGCTTTTTTAGCTTCTTGTACAGCAGTGAATTTCTGTATCATTGCAAGATGCCTTTAAACTGTCAACCCACCTTTCAATGAGAGATTTGGTAGTAGATAACAGATCAACGCTAACCTTGGTCCAGATCACCATTAAAAACAGAAAAACCAACCCCTTCTTTCAAGGCGCTCACCTTTTCTTAGATGTTTCTGTAGTCCTTCTGCCCTACCTGTCCATACAAGGCAACACTTCTGGTCTGTTGTTTATAGTTAAAGATAAATAGTGATCGCTTTTTATTGGTTTCCTTAACAATTTGATAGATGAACTACAGCTCAGAAAGGAACACTTTAACATGCACACTTTAAGGATTGGTGCTGCATCCTCTGCTAGAGCTGTTGATATCCCTGATTCTCAAATTGAAATGCTTGGCAGGTGGAGAATTGATGCTTACAAAACTATATATCAGGACCCCTCCATCAGATCTTGCTAATTTGTCTAAAGTGCTAGTGTTGATGCTGTCACAATCTGGCTAAAGCCACGTGACACCAATTAGTGTTGCTAACAGCTGCTTGTCTCTCCCATCCAGATCAGTACCAGGAGATACCTTCCCATCCAAATTGCTAACTAGAGATGCTCTCTCAACCAGATCACTAGCCGAAGACGCTCTACCATCCAGATCAGTATTAGGAGACGCTCTCCCATTCATATCGCTAACTAGAGATGCTCTCCCAATTGGATTGCTAGCCGGAGACGCTCTCCCATCCAGATCACTATCAGGAGATACTCTCCCATCTGCCAGAAGACACTTTCTGTCATGAACACTATCAAACATGACCCAGCTATAGAGTACCTACCAGCTAACCACCATAGAGGAACCACAGTGCTATTATCAAGTGTTGATGCTATTTAAGACAGTGCCACTCTCAACAGTGGATATTGACAACTCTGAGAACAACGGTCACGCCCTGACCATTGTATCACCTGCGCACAGGTGTTGATGCTGTCACAATCTGGCTAAAGCCATGTGACACAAATTAGTGGTGACCTGCAGGTCAACACATCACCACCGCTGCTATAAGCAGTTCGTCCATTCTCCTTAGAGGAGTCTGAGACAGCAAGGGGCCTCACTTAGGATATCTGCCTTATCCACTAGGTTCTCCCGTTTGCCTCTATTGTAAAGAGTGTAGGACAGAGACGCTTCTCTGCTCTAAACTCTTTCATTACCCAAGCATCAATAATCCAAAAGTACTTCCTACTTTGGCCCCGCTGGAATTACATAACCTTGCGTAGGCCATATACCATGGCAGATGAGGCCCCTAGCACTTACCAAACCCCCTCCTCAATCAATGGATTGCTGGAGGTGAAGAATGAAGATCTGAGGAACAGACCACATAAGTAGGTGAGTGGTAGCGTAACTAAACATTAAACTGTGTATGTGATCAAATAGGGGCGCTCCTTATTCTCTATGACAAGCACAACTCAACGCTCAGGGTGACGGCTGTCTGGCGACTGGCTTCCTCAAGACCGGGACGAAAGGCTTGGCAATCTACCTGGCAAAAGGTCAGCTGATCCAATTAAAGAGCATCGCTATTGTGAAGAGATGCCTGCCATCCAGTGCCCAATGGAAGGTTGAGTGTACCAAACGCCGGATGTGGACCCTGTGGTGGCTGCTTCCCTTATCACAACACATGCAAGCGTCCATGCTGTACCCCACCCTGTTGTTCCTGTGGCGAAAGCTGAAAAGGTGAAACACCCGTGTATATCGTCTGCTGGAACGACAGAAGAATGGTAGTATTTTCAGTCCAGATGGAGTGACTATGTGAGAGCGACTAACCTATCAGGTGTGGACAAAGTGATCCAACTACTTGAATGCTGCGACGACCAACTACGAAGGGACCTTACTCGAAATGCTGGAGGAACTCTTACGGGAAAGTCAGAAGAAGAGGTACTTGCGGCTGTGAAGACCCTGGCAGTGAGGGAGGTGAACGTTATGGTGGCCAGAGTGGCGCTCCACAATATGAAACAAGACAGAGGTGAACCAATTCGTGCTTTTGGAGCTAGACTTTGAGGGCAGGCCAGTGTATGTAAGTTCATACAAAAATGTACAAATTGTGACACTCATGTAGGTTATACTGAAGCCATACTGCAGGACGTGTTGTGCCGGGGTATGGAAGATGCTGAGATTCAGCTCGATCTATTGGGTGATAAAAACCAGGACATGACCTTTGAACAAATGCTTAGATTTATAGAAGCTAAGGAAGCTGGTAAGAGGTCAGCTACCCAGCTCCTTTTGCCACACGCAACTGATGCCATTGCTGGCAGTACATATAAGCGTCAGAAAAGGGATGCTGCGGAGAGACCACCAAGGGAGCAGGATTCATGCTCATATTGTGGGAAGAGAGGTCATGGAAAAAGTGCACCCGCACGTCTGAGACGTAGAGAATGCCCAGCATATGGCACAGTTTGTGGCCATTGTGGCAAGGACCATCACTTTGAAAGTGTCTCCAGAGCGAAAGTCAAGGTCAGAGTGGATACCACTAATGAGAGTGCGATATTTGATGCCTTATGTGAGTTAACAATACAGCATAATTTGACATCTGTTTCCCTAGATCATCATGTTTATGATCAACCATCAAACAAATGGTTGCGGCGCCCATCAAAGCCCCAGCCATTTGTCAGGTTATCAGTGAGAGTGGAGAAGGATGACTACAAACGTTTTGGGTTTCACTTATCCTTCTCACCAAGCAATATTCTAATTGATGCCATGGCAAACACAGGGTGCCAGGGTTGCTTGGCAGGGCTCAAGCTGGCTGAGAAGTCAGGACTTTCCAGTGAGGATCTCATCCTGGTTAACATGCGGATGCATTCTGCCGACAATCGTGACATCCCGATTCTGGGTGCTACGATTTTTAGGTTATCTGGGAGGGACCAATCAGGTAGTGAGAGGGTGACTCGACAGATGGTTTGCATCACCAACAATACAGATAAGTTCTTTCTTAATCGGGAAGCTTGTATGGACTTGGATATTATACCAACTCAATTTCCAATTGTAGGTGAGATACCTCCACGGGTGGATCACCGGGTACTTAGTATTGACCATACCAGTTCTTCTCGGGAAGTGGCTTCTCTGAAATGTGATTGTCCAAGGAGAACCAAACCGCCGCCTCTCCCCACCACCCTCTTCTGTGCTGCCACCGAAGAAAACATAGTGAAGCTCAAGCAATTCTTACTAGAATATTATGGCTCCAGCACTTTTAATACATGTGAACATCAACCTCTGCCCACGATGGAGGGACCACCTGATTGACCCCAAGGCGAAACCAACTGCCTATCATTCACCAATACCGGTCCCTATTCATTGGCAAGATGACGTTAAGGCAGAATTGGACAGAGATGTCAGGCTGGGTGTTTTAGAACCTGTCCCCATTGGTGAGCCAGTAACTTGGTGTCACAGAATGGTCATTTGTGCCAAAAAAAGAATGGAAAGCCTAGGAGGACCATTGACTTTCAACCACTCAACAGTCATGCCACTCGGGAAACTCACCATACTCAATCTCCTTTTCATCAGGCTAGATCTGTTCCCCACGGAAAGAAGAAAACCGCATTTGATGCTTGGAATGGCTATCACAGTGTTCTTCTTCACCCTGATGATCGTCATTATACCACCTTTATCACTCCGTGGGGCAGGTACTGATATTGTACTGCACCTCAAGGATACATTGCTTCAGGGGATGGTTACTCCAGGCGCTACGATGAAGTTGTAGCATTGTTCCCCCAAAAGACTAAATGTGTGGACGATACGCTCTTGTGGTCAGACACTGTCCATGACTGTTTCTTTCAAGCAGCCAAATGGCTTGACATCTGTGGACGAAATGGTATCATCCTCAACCCAGAGAAGTTTGTGTTCGCCCAAGACAATGTGGAATTTGCTGGATTTGAGATAACAAGTGATATGGTTCGCCCTTGTAAGAAATACCTTAGAGCTATTGTGGAGTTTCCTAGACCTAGAAACATTACAGATGTTAGATCATGGTTCGGCCTACTCAATGAAGTGGCATATGCCTTTAGCATGGCTGAACGGATGCTCCCATTTAGAAATCTGCTCAAACCAGCCACACCGTTTCATTGGGATGGTAGCCTTAATCAGTTATTTGAGGAGTCCAAAACTGTGATTGTTTCTGAAATTTCTGATGGGGTGAAGATCTTTGACAAAACCAAACCAACTTGCCTCGCTACAGATTGGTCCAGGCATGGCATAGGCTTCTGGCTTTTTCAGAAGCACTGCTCATGCCCATCAATTGGCCTCTTCTGTTGTCGTCAGGGATGGAAGATCACCCTAGTGGGCAATAGATTCACTCACCCTGCAGAATCCCGTTATGCGCCAATTGAGGGAGAAGCTCTGGCAGTGGCGGATGCCCTCGACAAGGCAAGGCACTTTGTTTTGGGATGTGATAATCTTGTGGTTGCAGTTGACCACAAACCTTTATTGAAGATATTTGGAGATAGATCTTTAGATCAAGTAAGCAATCCTCGACTACGTAACCTTAAGGAAAAAACTCTCCGCTATAGTTTTAAAATGATACACATTCCGGGAGTCAAGAACAGAGCTTCCGATGCTATCTCTAGGTATCCCTCTGGTGACCCAATCCCATACAAGATGGAATTATCAGATGATGACATCTCCTACATCACCTCGGATCCTCTCGTGTCACCGGGACTTAACATTCCTCTTCAACTTTTTGCAGGTGTACTTTGTGATGATCAACTACCATCAGATGACATGGAGGCTGCTTTGAGGCATTCTGCGGCTGCTCAACTTGAGGACATTCAAATAGTTGATTGGAATCAAGTCCGCATTGCCACAAGTTCAGAAACAGATATGCATTCCTTACTCTCTATTATTGAAGATGGTATGCCAGACCAAAGATCCCAGCTACCATCTCAGCTTAGAGACTATCACCAATTTAAGGAGCATCTGTACAGTATAGATGGTGTAATTCTGTACAAAGATAGAATCGTTATTCCACCATCTCTTCGGCAACGCTGCTTGTCTGCTCTTCATGCAGCACATCAGGGCACTTCCTCAATGATTTCTAGAGCGGATGCTTCAATCTTCTGGCTAGGTATCACCTACGACATTCAAGCAACTAGGGCCAATTGCAGCCACTGTAACCAGATGGCACTATCCCAACCTGCTTTGCCACCTACACCACCAATTCTTGCAGTGTATCTTTTTCAATGTATATGTGCTGATTATTTTCACCAACAGGGAATGAACTACCTTGTCATTGTGGATCGATATTCCAATTGGCCAATAGTTGAAAGGGCGCAGAATGGATCCGAAGGCCTCATTGCGGTACTTCGATGGACATTCGCCACTTATGGGATCCCAGATGAGCTGTCTTCTGATGGCGGGCCTGAGTTTGTCTCCCACATAACAAGATCGTTTTTATCTAGTTGGGGCGTTCATCACCGACTTAGCTCCTCACAACAATTGCAGAGCAGAAGTTGGAGTCAAAACAATCAAGCGACTAATTGTCGACAATGTTGGACCTGGAGGTAACCTTGATGTGGACAAGTTCCAACAAGCAATTCTGCAATACCGCAACACTCTAGACAAGGACACCAAACTATCTCCTGCAATGTGCATATTTGGCAGACCTATCAAAGATCTCATCCCAATCCTACCTGGCAAATACCAGCCACATCCAGTGTGGAAAGAGTCATTACTGGCTAGAGAGGCAGCACTGAGGAGGCGTCACATAGCCAATCATGAAAGATGGCAAGAGCATACCAGACACCTTCCACCTCTGTCTGTCGGGGATCATGTAAGGATTCAGAATCAGGTTGGTAATCACCCCAGAAAATGGGATAAAACTGGAATTGTCATTGAAGTACGTCAGTATCATCAGTATGTTGTTAGAGTGGATGGTTCAGGCAGAATTGCTATCAGAAATCAGAAATTTCTACGAAAATACACTCCTGTGTATAAACCTGATAGGAAAAGATCGATACTGGATGACTTGAAGTACCTACCACCTAGCTGCTCTGCTGATCAGTCACCACCAACCTCCACTACACATACTGATGATTTACCGATCCATCCTGATGTTTCCTCTCCAGGCAATTCACCTGAGGTGCACATATCGACCTCCCTTCTGTTGAACAGGATCAACCAGTAGCCCCGATCCCTCCACAAAGTTACTCTCCTACATTGTCACCAAGACCACCCTCAACAACTCCAATTATTTCACCTCAGTTGATGGCCTCACCACAGCCAGACCAGACGGAGACTTCACCACAGCCGCCTGTTGAACCACAGACCTCTCCAATCAAGTTGCGGCGCTCTACCCGGATCAGACAACCCCCTAAATGGCAAACCTCAGAAGATATTATCCTTTATTAAATTAGTCTCTACCATGTGATTATGATACAGACATAGAGAATACGGATGATAACCGGAACATTGACATATAAATAGACTGAGATGTATCATTGTGTTAGTTGTGCTTGTCATTGATTTCGTGTCCAGTTGACAGTAAATTATTTAAACTGTGTATGCGATCAAATAGGGGTGCTCCTTATTCTCTAGTTTTCACAAACCTTTTTTCACCAAGTCAGGAATAAAACATTTATAGAATACTATAGAGTGCATGCAACCAATGGGTTACAAAGATCTCCAGAGTAACTTATGGTGGCAGGACTCCATGCACTACCTTCAATCAGATGATCGAGTGGCCTGAATCTTCAACTGAATTGGCAGTGCAACAACATTTTGAGTAGTCAAGCATCGACACTGAACAATATTAGGAGTAGGTGAGCTAATAACATTAAAAAACCAGGTTAGCTGCTACCTGATACTACGGTTCGTTAAGTACCTCATACAGTTTAGTAGCGTCCAAATATGTGACCGAATTTTGGAAATCACTCTTATAGTCACACCTGAAACAATTAGAATTCTTGAAACTAGCATAGTCCTATTAATAGCAAAAAATATTTCTAAAAATTCTCTTGCAATTCAAAGGTATCTACACTGTATGGCTGTATGGTTTATTCTGCCCTTTTATAATGCTGTGTTTCAGAACATTTAATGTGTCAGATGTGCCCATAAGGGTGATTCAGTCACATATGCTTCTTTAAGGAAAGCATTGATTTGGAAAACCAACATCTTGGTATGGGTTCCTGACATGAAAAAACAACCATTTCATTAAAGATAAAAGGAATAGCAAAGTGCAGACATTTGTTGCAGCTACAAAGGCACATCCCACTTGTGAGTTGGATGTGGTAAAATGGTGGCCATGTACTGCTTCATTTGTTTCTAGCCTTGTGACTGTGATCAGGCAGTGAGGCAGACAAAATTATGGGTTTAGACATTTCTTTAAAATTCTATATCCGAACACCTTAAGAGTTTTCTTGCTTGTAATTAGGGTTCCACCAATAATCTGATCGTTATCAAATTGGAACCAATACTGGACATATTGGTATCGGCTATTTACGTATTCTGATACTAATTAATCGCTACTAACACCAATTGTCTCATCATCATAACTATCATCATAAATGCTATGCTGACAAAACTTGGGGTATAACAGGTTGGAAGTAGTATTGAGCATTATTCTAGCATAAAGGGTGCAGGAATTGCATTGTTAAACATTGAGCTATGTTTGCATGAAATACTCTAATAGAACAGTCACTGCACAACAAAAATATTCTAATAGAGCAGTCACATATAGGTAACTTGAGAGGTGTGTAAATTGTATGGAAATTATCAGTGTCTGTATTGGCAAAAATTACTACTAGGTATCAGTAGTTATTTTTTCTGCATCGGTAGAACCCTACTTTTAATATTGTTGAAAGGAGCAAGACTATTCTGTAAAGGCAATTTTCTGTATGATATTTGCATGATGGCTTTTAGATGCTGCATTTTTAGTGGCACACGTTGCTTTAGGGGAAACACTACTAAACAGTACTACTGTACTATTTTGATAAACAATTTGTTTTCAACACCATGCTCAAAAGTTAACATACTACCCATTAGCAAGTTTATTGCTGGCTTTGGTGCTATTTAAAGTAAACATGGCCACCATTACTTTGATTTTGAACGCTGCACCTATTACAGTTTTACTGTTTTGCATGGATTTCACTTTCCAAGAAATGGTTGTAATTATATTAAAATTGACTGGAATCATTGCCACCTTTGGTTCCCACAACCTTCAATGGCTGCACTCTTTTTTACAGCTTAGCTGTTTGTTTAAAATTTGTATCTCAGGTCCTAGCAGGCTGTAATTAGGGTACAGTAGGTTTATTTGCCATGTGATTAGGATTCTAAAATATTTTGAACTAGCAGCGGTACCTGCCTTTTGCGCAGGTTGAACTGTTTGATTGGTATAATATTTTGTACCTGCCCTTCATGCAGATTTGAGTACTGTAGCATATTTGTTGTACCTAATCATACATGTGTGTGTATGTAGTGTCCATGTCTGTAGTCCATCTAGCTAACTAACTGTAGCTCTAATTGATGCAAGTTTATGTATACTCTTGTACATTAAATAAGCACACGTACATGTGATGTGTGCAACTACATATACTTGTTGTTCTCTACTGTTATCCATCTGCTATGCTAACGTGCAAACAGAATTTCTATCCTGCCAGCTGTAAATTTTCTTGGTATTTTTTTAAGTTCTAGCATATGTAGTTTCAGTCCCCCCTCACTCCTAGCCTTAATCACTCCCAGTATAGATATTTGTCAATTTTCCTAGTTACTTTTGTGTATTTTGTCTTTGGCTCACTAAAAGCTGTCCTTCACATCAGTTCTGCTCTGCTCTGCTCTGTTGGTGTCCTTCTCCAGAGTTTGCATTCCTACTGCCATGAAGATATCATGAAGATATCACGAGAGTTTGCGAGTTTGGCATCAATATATCCAAACTAATGTCACCCTAGAGATGCCTTATTGTTGTTCTCCCTATCATCATCCACTTATTTCCTAGTCTAGAAGCACAGAAACTCATTTTCCTTCATAACACATTGTTTAGAAGACTTCAGTATGTCACATGCATCTGATGTCATTACTATTTACATAGTAATGGGACTTCAATGTACCCGTGTTTCTGATTGTTCATGTTACATTATGTTTCAAAATTTCGGTCTGTTTGCCTTCTTACTGAATTGTAAGGTTAGTTCATTAGTTTTAGGTGTGAATTCCATGATAGATACACTATTGTGGATAGAGAGTAGGCTTGTAGCATTAATTTTGAAGTTATAATTAATTATTGACAAAATGTAAGCATGGCATGTGTCTAAAAACATTGAAGACTTTATGTCATAGTGAAAACCCTAGAAGTAGAAATCACCATGTAACTACCACCAAAAGGTGTGAATTATACTGTAGATCATAGGTGTAGGGCTGTAATCATAGAAAGAAGTAGCTGTGCTCAAACAACCTGTTTAAAATGTGTGGTAACTGTGATTTTTTGGTGCTGTACAGCAAACAAAAAATGCTAGAAATATCTATTAATAAACTCCTTGGTACCAACTTGATGGCGACTAATATGCAGCAAATCTGGGATAAATTGGTGCTATAGTTCAAGAGTTTGCTGGAAAACAGATAGACAATCAGCTTTTCAACTTTACTATGTGACCCGCTGAGTGAAAACCTGACTTGTTTACATAATTCTGTTTTAGAGATAAATGCCATTGAAATATATTGGGTTAACATGCTGATTGGTGTGGAAACACCCCAGGGAAGTGTGCACTCGGCATATTCGAGCAGTGCACACCCCCAGGGTGTAATTACCACTTACCATGTATTTAGTATGTGTGCATACAAAATAGACACAACTATATGTTTTCCTAGCTATACACAACACCCTTCCACCGCACCTAGCTCTATTGCCTACTTTTTCCTAGTTCTAACCACAATAACATTTTCCACAAAGCCATAAAGTGTATGCAACAACACCAAACAAACAAACACTCATGTAAATATCTACCACATAACATTGCACCATTGCCATAAATATGCATAACAGCACAAAACACAAATAACATTTATACAGATATCTATACACAAGTACTTTGGGGAAAGGGAAACTGAGGAAATTGTTGTAGTAGGGCGTAATAACTTTTGCACAAGCCTCGCAGACAAGCACTGTGGATATGGCATAACTGGATTTACAGTTGACCACAAAGCAAATATTTGTTCCAATTAGTACAAGATTGCAGCAATGCATCATATATGCATAGCAATACAACGTGATAACAGCAACCAATGAATAATCATATAAGTTAAATTTTAGCATAATTGGTTTGATTTGGCCATACACAGATAATTAGCACTTCATCCACCTGCCCTTGGTCCTCATGCAGTTGCCGTTTAACTATATATGGGTATCTAAGTTCAATATCAGTAATTGGATGCACAACAACCAAGTAAACAATGTAACTAAGTGATACATACAACCGTACAAAGTGCATACAACAACATATGCACTGGCACATATACTTAATGCATGGTTTTGGGTGGGAGGAAGGGAAAAAAGTTTTTCTGTCTGCGAACACGCCATGTACTATGGCATGATCTCGTGATCTCAAACCTGTTTATTACAGTGAATCATTGTGACGTCATTACGTCTCATGTATCCTACAAGATTGGTTCAACTTTTACCTGAAACAAGTGTTGATTTCAGTTTGTGGTGCTAGCACTGCTAATATACAATGCCTCACTAATGGACCTTACAGTCAACTCAAGGATTCTGTGTTAGTGAATTTAATTACTTTACTCGAAAGGCTAGTTTATCACTAAAGGTTGCTGGCTTCATTTACTATGGTATGGTACGTAGATTTGCATTGTATCCATTCTACACCCACACCAAGGCATGTTAACTTCAATTTATTACGTTGCAATAAATTACATTAAATACATGTGTTACATAAACAATTTTATGCAACATTTAATCACTTCAGTAAACAGTGAAGGAAGACTTTAATTGAATAATCTAATATAGCAATGGATTTGCCTTTTCGTGGAGAGTAGGAATATCATTGTTGCGCTTCTGTACCATGGAGCAAACATGAGTGACATGTGTTTGTTAATGTTGCTATAAAACATAACTTTATCATCATTGTTTTTAGGCATGAACAGCCTTCTTGCTTGATAGTATGAGTATATTTAAGCCTAAAACTATATACCTTGATGAATGCCTCAGTTCATGGTGAATAGAATGACATAAATCCCAACTCCATAGCCCATTGCACTGAAGAGATAATTATGATCAATTAAACGAGTACCTGTAATTTTTTCCTTATAGCCACTGTACAAATTGATTAGTTGTTTCGTTCTTCTCATTGTCTATCGCTATATCATTGAAAGAACGTACCAAAAAGAAGTTCAAGGAAAATGCAAACAAGTCAGGTTTTCATTCAGCGGGTCACATACAGTACAACAGATGATGTCATCTGGTATAGTATCTAGACGGTGGTGCCCATCTGTGGTCATGGAGCAATAGCGTGCCTTTCTTCACTTCAGAGAATGTGAGTTATGCGTGTTACTGTAAGTTTTCTAAATGTTTTGATAGTAGAAGAGGAAGGCTTTCAAATGGTATGTATGCAGTTTGAAGGGTTAATTGGGGTGCACATGCATTGCACGAAGTCTACACAAACCATATAATTTTTTTCTGCAGTTTCCTGCAGTTTTGAAAAATATTTTGGATTTTAAAGGATTAAAAATCTAACTGGAATGCTGGCTACACATCATGAATGAAAATGAGATTACGTACCATTACTTACAATAGTGTGCAAAGGACATGTTCTCATGTTTGTAAGTGGATGCCCCTTTCCAGGATAAGTGCATTGGCTGATACTGTACACATATCACACGTAGAATGTTGTAGTGAATATAAATCACTAAGACTTACAGCATGAGGACGCCATAAGTATGGAGTCTCAGTGGTTTTAAAGGGTTTTAAAATAACATGAACACAAGATGGGTCCTTTCTTTTAAACTTTACAGGCCTACTTTCTGGAGATGGACTATTGTAGGCATGTTAAAGCCCAAACATGCTCTGGAGGGAAATTGTCACTTGTACAGCTGCCAAGGTTGGTGAATTACTATTATGTATAAAGATAGGTTCTGAAACTCTGCTCAAATTTTAAGATAGCCAAATGAGTATTCTGATTTATCAAACAAACTAATTCAAATACGTCACTTGCTAAAGCTAAAAATCCAACACAAATACACAATCTTACATAGTTCACAGCTGATCCCCTGTACACTGATCACATTAGGCTGAGCACAGCAAGCATCATTAGTATCAGCACCAGATATCATCAGACCCAGACTAGTAGATAATGATTCATTACAACCAGTCACTGGATAACATCTTCTCTGAATAGCTGTACAATAAAATTGCATCATTTGGTATGAGCTATGTACTGCTTAAAGTTAGCAATTATTCATTGCTAAAATAATTAATAAATACTGGGTTGAAATAAATATTTTGAAACACAACATAAATCTTAATGTAATTGTTTGGCCAAAATCCCTATTTAAGTTTCAACTGAGCTTTGTGTACCCAATACCCCATTAAAATTGACAGATACAGGTGGTTGGTAAATAAGTGATTGCTTACTGACTATTAATTAAGTAAAAGTACACAAAAAAATTGGAAATTTTTACTAGAGTAGGGACCATAGCATATCGATAAAATGCACAGTAGGGATATAACACTTTTATTGTTTTACTGTGGTTTAATATCATGCACTACTCCAGCTTGTTTCAGTACTTTTTATTGATATGCTATGGTCCCTACTCCAGTTGAATATTCCAAATTTCTTGTGCAGTTCTTTGTTAATATTTTTTGTAAACTAAAATTATTGTGGCTGGTGAACCAACTCATACCACATTTAAAGAAAAATAGTAATGACCAATTATTATCTGAAAAGTGAAGTATCTATTGTGCTTTGTTGTCAGCTATGTTCAACCCACTACATAGCATTATGAATCAATAACTGTTAGAAAAGCACCTTTGCAATCAAAGTAGCCACTTTGAAAAATATGGGCAAATTCTGTTATGCATCATGCACTATCGCCAAATCGAGACCTTTCAATGTCAGCAAAGATCAAATGGGATAAAAATGAGGACACTGGTAAGTCCATGAAGAATGCATTGTACATACTGTGGTATGCCAAAAGGCACGTGTGTGGCTGAAGGGACATTGAATGGTGAAAAATTCAAACCTATTGTAGCCTCTGCTGTTACTGAGGTACGCTTGTCTGAAGGCATCAGTCATCGGTCACTAGAATATTTTGCTTAATATATATTTTATAAATTCCATAGCAACTTGTTGAAAGCATTTTGAGTCAATCTGAAGGTTTGCTTGTTCTTAGTTTTGCATACCCAATACTACTTCATCATCATCAGGGAAAAAATGAGGCTGAATTTTGGGTGATGTTTTGGTCAAAGCATAAACCTTTGTGGTCCCTACTATACAGTACTGTCATACTGTATGATAGAGCACGCTCAAAATATATTCAAAGTTTTTGCTTGTTAGTTGCTATCCAATGCTGAAAAAGAAACTCTGTAGAATAAACTTTATCTGTCTGTTAATTTTAATTTTTATAGACAGGGTGATTATACAAATATAAATGTTCATGTAGATACCAGCAAATCGTACCTTTAGTCAGCTATAGTAAAATGCTGCCATGTACTGTGTACTGTAATTCAAGCCTTTACAGTTTGCATGCAATACAAAATCTAGTTAGTGACAGCGTGCATTAAAGTTCTGTGCATTGAAAACAAGCTGGTATAAATATTTTATTAAAATATTTAAAGTGTACATTAAACTAAACAATTTTATACTCTACCAACCACAATGAAATCTGCTGCACCAACTTATTCCTTTATCATGTAAGTAAAAAAGGATTGAAAAGAGCAAGCAATGATGGAAACAATAGTTTGCAACATGCAAAAGTGGCACTTTTATATATCAGGACACATGATACAGTGTGTTGTGTGACCAAAGGTACAGTGCTACAAAGTGACATCAGCAGAAAAATCAATTTGTACAGTGATGATACAGAAAATAAACTACAGGTGCTTAAATAAATGGTCATAACTTTCGAATGTAGTCCTCGACCAAGATGCAACTTTCACCATCAGATTCTCCATTAACAGGTGAATCCATTGCTGGGTATGTTTTGTCTTCCAAGCCTTTCCTACAAGCTTGGCGAAGGCCAAAATGTGAGAAAAAACGATGACAAACTGCTTCTTCAATGTAAGCAAACTACACTCATATCTTCTCTTTCCTTTGGAGTACTGATCCACAACAAACTCCTCTTGCATTAGGGACCACAATGCTACCATATTTTTTTTGTTGTTATCACCTTCTTTCATCATGAAACAAGCACTCAGAAAATTAACAAATGTAAATATTTCACCCATTGCGCTTATTGCATTCTACTGTAAAATTAGGCTCAACGGTGGATCCAGTATGGGACATTTGAGGCAAATGCCCCCCCTCCCAATGTGGAGGAACCATAGCTACTTCTTTTGATTAGAATACTAAACCTTGTCAGCCCATAATCAATATTAATATAACTTATAAAAATTTATGCATAAATTACTACCATTCATTGCAAACTCACCTAAAACAAAAGTCAAAGCAGCTGTCAACCAATCACCCAGCACCTTCAAATCTACTAAGAACCTCTTATCATGTTGTTGGCATTTAACCTTTAAAAGACTTCACAAAGGCCAAAATAGCAAAAATAAATAAATAAATAAAACAATACTAAAAAGTGGCTTCAAAAATGCAAGAGAATCTGCTCTCCCCAACCACCTACAACTTAGCCAGTTTGTGCCCCTCCCCTTGTTAGCTCCTGGATCTGCCTCTAAAGCTTGTGCTAACATATGGGATTTGGACTAGTATAGCCACTGAAGCATTAATGATGGTAACTGCCCTTTTCATTGATGCAAACTGGAAGATGCAGAACTTTGTATTAGAAACAGTTTGACTTACTGAGAGACACACTGGTGTGAACATTGCTGAAATGCTGAAAAAGATAGCTGAGAAGTGGGGAATTCTTTGTTATGTATTGACAATGAGCCACGACCAGACAGCCCATAAACTACAATAGTGTATTTTCGCTACATATATACTGATGAATCAGTAATGACACATAGGGATCATTAATTGGGCTTCAAGACTGGACAGTGGAAAATTGTTGAGGATCTGTTACCTGTTCTTGAGTAATTCAGTGTCATCACTACAATTTTTAACTACAAAGAAAATGTTTCTATTTCTTCAGTGTTTGCCATTCAATATGGCTTACTTGATCACCTAGAAACAAGAGAGGAGTCTGTTGTGGCACAATTAATAGAGAGGTCTGAGCTGAGGCTGC
This sequence comes from Dysidea avara, assembly GCF_963678975.1. NCBI lineage: Eukaryota > Metazoa > Porifera > Demospongiae > Dictyoceratida > Dysideidae > Dysidea > Dysidea avara. The sequence goes on from NC_089276.1 coordinate 40,318,515, forward strand.
TGAATTGAACACATACTATAGTAATGAAATGAAATCTAATCCAAAACAGCCAAGCTGTAAAAAAACAGTGCGGCCCTCAAAAAGGCTATGGTGAAAAAAGATGTGAAATCCAAGGTGGCGGCCAAGAAATGGCTGTGATGGTAGGTTAATGGTAAAAATTTTAATAATGACAATTTAAGTGAATTTTTGTGCCACTTGGTCTTGGCAAAAAAATTCACCTAAATTGCCGTTATTAAAATTTTTACCATTAACCTACCATCACAGCCATTTCTTGGCCGCCACCTTGGATTTCACATCTTTTTTCACCATAGCCTTTTTGAGGGCCGCACTGTTTTTTTACAGCTTGGCTGTTTTGGATTAGATTTCATTTCTTTTTGTATTTGTATACCCCAAAGCCGGCCTATGGCCAGCTTTGGGACTTTTTAACCTGTCTTTTTTTTCTTTACTACAGGAAGAAGAAAAGGTGAAGCAGATGTACTTTAAATATTTCTGATTTTATCAGTAATTGTACAAATTATATATATAATACATATATTAATCATAGAACTCTCCATGGTGGTTTCTTTGTAACTGAACACTCTACAAGGTGACTTCTTCTTGCTGCTCTCTCTACAGGGTGAATGTTTGTAGCTGAATAATCTACAAGGTAACTTCTTCTAGCTGATCTATCTACAGGGTGATTTGTTTGTAGCTGAACTATCTACAAGGTAACTTCTTTTAGCTGATCTCTCTACAGGGTGATTTGTTTGTAGCTGAATTCTGTGCAGGTGATTTGTTTGCAGCTGAGCTCTTTACAGAATGGTTTCTTTGTATCAGAACTCTCTACAAGGTAACTTCTTCTAACTGATCTTTCTACAGGGCAATTTGTTTATGGCTGAATTTTCTACAGGGTGATTTCTTTGCAGCTGAACTCTCTACATGGTGGTTTCTTTGTAACTGAACTCTCTACATGGTAATTTCTTCTAGCTGATCTCTCTACAGGGAGATTTGTTTGTAGCTGAACTCTCTACAGGTGATTTGTTTGCAGCTGAACTCTCTACATGATGGTTTCTTTATAGCTGAACTCTCCACAAGGTAACTTCTTCTAGCTGATCTTTCTACAGGGTGATTTGTTTGTAGCTGAACTCTCTACAATGAAACTTATTCTAGCTGATCTCTCTACAGGGAGATTTGTTTGTAGCTGAACTCTCTACAGGTGATTTGTTTGCAGCTGAACTCTCTACATGATGGTTTCTTTGTAACTGAACTCTCTACAAGGTAATTTCTTCTAGCTGATCTCTCTACAGGGAGATTTGTTTGTAGCTCAACTCTCTACAGGTGATTTGTTTGCAGCTGAACTCTCTACATGATGGTTTCTTTGTAGCTGAACTCTCTACAAGGTGACTTCTTCTAGCTGATCTTTCTACAGGGAGATTTGTTTGTAGCTGAACTCTCTACATGATGGTTTCTTTGTAACTGAACTCTCTACAAGGTAATTTCTTTTAGCTGATATCTCTACAGGGAGATTTGTTTGTAGCTGAACTTTCTACAGGTGATTTGTTTGTAGCTGAACTCTCTACATGATGGTTTCTTTGTAGCTGAACTCTCTAAAAGGTAACTTCTTCTAGCTGATCTTTCTACAGGATGATTTGTTTGTAGCTGAACTCTATACAAGGAAACTTCTTCTAGCTGATCTCTCTACAGGGAGATTTGTTTGTAGCTGAACTCTCTTCAGGTGATTTCTTTGCAGCTGAACTCTCTACATGATGGTTTTTTGTAGCTTAACTATCTACAAGGTGACTTATTCTAGCTGATCTTTCTACAGGGTGATTTGTTTGTAGCTGAACTCTCTACAGGTGATTTGTTTGCAGCTGAACTCTCTACATGATGGTTTCTTTGTAGCTGAACTCTCTACAAGGTAACTGATGTCTCTACAAGGTCACTAGTTCGTAGCTGAACTCTGTGCGTGGTGGTTTCTTTGTAACTGAACTCTCTACAAGGTGACTTCTTCTAGCTGATCTTTCTAGAGGGTGATTTGTTTGTAGCTGAACTCTCTACAAGGAAACTTCTTCTAGCTGATCTCTCTACAGGGAGATTTGTTTGTAGCTGAACTCTCTACAGGTGATTTCTTTGCAGCTGAACTCTCTACATGATGCTTTCTTTGTAGCTGAACACTCTACAAGGTGACTTCTTCTAGCTGATCTTTCTACAGGGAGATTTGTTTGTAGCTGAACTCTCTACATGATGGTTTCTTTGTAACTGAACTCTCTACAAGGTAATTTCTTTTAGCTGATCTCTCTACAGGGAGATTTGTTTGTAGCTGAACTCTCTACATGATGGTTTCTTTGTAGCTGAACTCTCTACAAGGTAACTTCTTCTAGCTGATCTCTCTACAGGGTGATTTGTTTGTAGCTGAATTCTGTATAGGTGATTTGTTTGCAGCTGAGCTCTTTACAGAATGGTTTCTTTGTAGCTGAACTCTCTACAAGGTAACTTCTTCTAGCTGATGTATCTACAGGGTCACTAGTTTGTAGCTGAATTCTCTACATGGTGGTTTCTTTGTAACTGAACTATCTACAAGGTGACATCTTCTAGCTGATCTTTCAACAGGGTGATTTGTTTGTAACTGAACTCTCTACAAGAAAACGTCTTCTAACTGATGTCTGAACAGGGTGAATTGTTTGTAGCTGAACTCTCTACAGGGTGATTTGTTTGTAGCTGATCTCTATACAGGTTACTTATTTCTAACTGATCTCTTGAATTCTGTTCAGGGTGACTGCTCTATTAGGATGACTGCTCTATTAGAGTATCTCGATCTCGCACTTGCTACACCAAGTTGGATTTCGTGTTATAACTCCGTGGCTTCAAGTCTGATTCTTCTACACCATTGAAGAGCCTTTCTAAGATGATAACTCCATCTGTACAGCGATTTTCAAAGCATTACCCCAAGTGGTTTATCTGGTAGGCGTGGCAAGCATAATAATAATAATAATGATAAAATAAAAAAATAAAAAATTAGCTAATCTTGATTGCGTAATTGTTACACACTGTTGAATTTTTCGCTGTATCTTCCTGGTTTTTAGCTCGATTTCTTTCAAACCACAAAAGGTTTGAGGTTCAATATTTAACCTATTCACCCACCGATTTTCAGCTTCTTCCCATACGTGGTTTACCCTGTAGGCGTGACAACATATTGGTGTTATTTTTCGTGCATAATCACTCATAACTCTTTGCCTGTTTATGGTATTCTAGCCAAAGTTGGTACCGAGATGCGCCTTTATACCCCCCTTCTGTGTGCCAAATTTCAAGGCAATCGGATAACGCGTTCGCGTTTTATAGCAGTTTTTGTAAGTGCGCGAAAAGAGGAAGAAAATATGAAGAAAAAAAAACGAAGAAACTAAGCCAATTTTTGAAGTTGCATATCTCAGGAATTATTGAAGCGATTTCGCTCAAATTTGGAATGTGGAGTGCTGAAGGTGGAGGGAATCTACACAGCAAAATGTGTCTTGTTTCATTAAGGCAGCACAGAGCTATGGAGGTGCGAAAATTGCGTTTTCTTTCTTCCTGTCAATATACTCACGGGGTTGCGCGCCGGCTTCTTGGGCCGCACGACACACTACCGTGTGTCTTGATGTACTCTAGCATGAATAAAATATACATGGTTGATTAACTGCCTATTTAGTTAGAATGGGAAAGTATTAGGAAAATTGAAACATCTGGTCACATCCTATATAATGTAGGACAAATTTTGCATGCCAATTATATAGGGGTGACTTTGCATAGGGGTGCACAAAATTACTCAATGGGAAAACACTGCCATAGTGTAAGGGTACCCTATATATAATGTGGGAGTGTGTATGTAAATGGTATAATCTTGGACATATTCGTTCACCAAATAAGGGACAGTGTAACAGTAAGAATGACTATGGTTCATGACTTATGCAATAATTATGAATGTGTTACAGAGTACTATTGAGTCTGTGACATTTTATGATGGCCCCAATCCTTTGAAGGATCGATACAATATTGATGAAGGAGTGACCCCAAGAACCACAGTGGAAGCTAGTTCTTTGTCTGACGATCATGAGTAGGTATCTTGTCTTTTTTGTATTTTGTAATATGTAAAAATTACTTTTAAATCATCTATAATCTGAGCTCTATAGAGTGTAATAACCGTTTGATTGTTTAAATGCCACTGAAATGATTGAATTGCATTGAGTTTATGCCTGGATCGGTACAATTCAACTGTGAAGCTACAGTAAGATCTCACTTAGTGGCCACTTCTTTAATAAGACCACCTCATTATAGTACTAGTGGCTACTTTAGTAGGCTCCAAGCACAAGTCTGATGTACTTTCTAAGGCCACCTCATTATTGGGGCCAATTTTTTATGGTCCCACAGGTGGCTCTGTTAACGAGGTTTCACTGTATATTATCTTAGTAGTTTTTGATAGATATACAGTAGTGATAGGCTGTAATTACAGTGACAGCACTAGAACTTCTCGATACTACTAAACTCTAGTTGACCAAGTGTCTAGGATTTGTAAAATACAGGGTTCTTGTAATTCCGGTCTCATAATATATGCTCTTGGAGCAGGTTCTAGTACCGTACAACAGATACGCTTTTTCTGGGGCGTCTGGACTGAGTGGAATGGAACGGTACTTAGGTAATTTCAATTAGTGGTCACCTCTTTTAAAAGACTACCTTCTAACAAAGACCACCTCTTTATAAAGACCACTTTACTTTAATATCTGAATTTTTGTTTTAGAGCCCTATAAGACAGTCTTATTGATGAATTGTGTGCCACATGTTATGTCCCCTAGAAAAGCCAGTGATATCTGATTTATGATACAATACAGTAATAGCTATATACCCCATACAAAAAACAGCTTGGCTATATATAAAAAAAAAAATGTGTCCACGAAACTGAAAAGCAACTGGCAACTAAAGGAGTTAATATCTAGAAGTACCATTCCATTCCACCATTCCACCATTCCAGTCCATTGCACCATTCCATTCCACTGAATCCAGACGCCCCTTTTTCTGACATGTTTCTCAAACAAGACAGTTGGAAAGGAATGTAGTTTATGTTTCACACCACCTGTGTTTACATAATGTGTGTATAGGTTACTGAGGAGATTATTGTATCACTCCAGAGGTCTGTAAATAGTGCAGACATCTGGATTCAGACTATGGAGGTGCTATGCAAAATTATTGCTTTTTAATTGCATAGTTAATTCCACTTGGAATTTTACATCAGCCTGAGTAACCATAATACAAAACTGGCTATAGCAAATAAACAAATCGAATTTTGCTATCACAATGGTACGTTCAGTTTATCAAAAACCTACCGGTAGTTAAGGCATTAAAAATGTCATGTGTATTGTGCATAGTTACCTTGGCTCTTCTACAGTGACCCTAAAGGTATAAACATCGTTGGTAAATCCTATTACCAACAATGTACTTGTAAAAACCAGTATCAGCAACTAATAAATAAGTTTTGTATTTTGTAATTCTTTGAAATATTTGTAATTATGTTGCTAAGGAACCACAACTTGAACGAACTATGAATACTGCATAGAACAGTTTATCTATACCATTTTCTTGTGTGAAAAAGCCTTACAGTTGTACTTAATTTTTGTTCACATATATAAGGGACATACCCTATATATTTTAAAAGAGTTTGTTGTTTCAGGAGGCCAGCTACATTGTATGTTTGGTGACCATAGAGCTTACTTAGCAGGGCCGGAGGAGGGAAAATTGAGTTGGTCAGGCCATTGACTATAATGTTGAAATTGCTACTATATACATGCCAATGAGAGAGGAACTGTTTGCACAGTGTGCGAAGCACACTCTGCAAAGTGCGAAGCACGAGCATTCTAGGGGGGTCTGGGGGCATGCCCCCACAGGAAATGTAGACACTCAGATATGCAATTTTAGTGATATTTCACTGCTGGCTAGCTATATAAATATGTTCAAGCCTATCTGTTGTTCTTCAGACTTTCTATACTATGTATAATTGTAGGCCTGACATACAGGGGACACAGCATGAAACTTGCCGTATGGTTCATTTAGTTATAGCTGGCAATTAGAAGTTCAAAGGGGGTTTGGGGGTGCAACCCCCAGGAGCTGCAGGATTTTTGCAATTTAAAGGCTTGAAAATTCCTTAAAATTTAAAATTGATGATGGGATTTAAACGATTGTTTAAATGAATTAATGTTGGAAGGAGCAACAGGCATATAGCAAAACAGGGGTATTACAAATGAATCAGCACAGGGAACAAGCGTGCACAAAAGAAAATTAAGGTGGGTTCCAAATAGAATGCTCAGCGCACGTGCACTGAACACGTTTAGCACAAACACCTCGTGCCCCTATCACCTTGTGTCCTACACAGTTATCCGCGATGCCAAAGAGAAAGACCGCCGCGAAGAAGACCATCCAGAGATCTGCGAAGGGCAAATCGGCAGCCGCAACACCGACGTCTCGAAAGAGAACAAGGCAGAGCAGTAAAAATGGCGACGAAGGACGAAGCACGGACAAACGCCAGCGTCGAACAGAGGAGGAAAGCACAGCCGAGAGTCTCACCGCAGCTGACATCCCCAATATTGTGACCACCATACTCAAATCTCTTTCTGCTAGCGGCTCAGACCGAACGTCGGACAGTCGACCCAGTAATTCCGCGACACCCGCGAGCAACAGTCCTTCTACCACGTCGGACTCCACAAACGGATCTACCGATAGCCAAGTCTCCCCTTCGCGTCCTTTGACAGCAGAAGACATTTCCGCTATTGTCACCTCCATTGTTAAGAGCGGCGCCAACCGGAGTACTCCCGCCAGAGATTCAGCAGGGTCGCCAGCCCCGGAGCTTGGTAAGTAGTGTGTGTGCCACGCTGTCTTGTACAACTGTAATAATAATAAGCAGGTTATAGTAGGAAGCTATCAGCAGTTATTTATTGATAGCTTCAATTTATTGTTTTTAGTATATGAGCAACACATAGCTGATTAGTAATTAACTCCCGAATTTGTTCACACAACGTTTAGATCAAAGCACTGGTGGTAGGAGCCTTGACCACGTTGAAGAGTTTGAGCTACCCACAGCACCAGCGGGTAGCACTAAAACACCATCTCCAACACCGGGCTCTGCTTCGGCGAACCTCCCTCCTGTCCTGGTGAGCAGTGGGCTGCCCCCAATTCCTGCCAAGTTGGTATCAAGAGCACAGGATGGACTGTTTGTCGAAATGGCCGACCTTCTCCCTCAGAAGCTCTTATCTCAAGAGTATTACACGGGGGACAGCACATCCAGTCCTAAGCAGAAGCATCACGATGTTGCTAATATCATAGAGTGGGTGCAATGCTTCGGCATTTACACCGCTATTATTTCTAAAAAAGAACCTGATCGGACAGCTGACCTCATTGGCTACCAGCAAATGATTATTGACTCTTCTCAGAATTGCTGTGAAGGTGGCTGGTTAAATTACGATCGACACTTTAGGCTGAAAGCATCGGCCACTGGATTGAAGGACTGGTCATCAGTGGAAATGAACATCTGGAAAAGGGCCTTTCCTGATAGAGTCAAGCAGTTCCCACCACAGTATACACCATCTTACACTAGGCAAGGTCCACAGCGCTATTCTGCCAACTATTCCCAACCAAGGGAACGGAAGATATGCCTTGAGTGGAACGACAGTCCCAATCCCAACTGCCCTTACCCCGATTGCAAGTTTGAGCACCGCTGCTACAGATGTGTGTTCAATTCTAGAGTGACAGATACAAGACACAAGGCTCTATTTTGCCCAAACATGAATAAAAAGCGACCCCTTCTTGGTGCTCCTACCACCACCTCCCACAACTGAGACAAGCCACGCCCACAACTAACTGCAGTGTATATTATCACATTGTTAGCCATATACAAAGTGTCTGTATGTAAGCACAATCTTTTAATCATATGTACGTACATAATATACACGGAGGCTAGCTTGATAACAGTTAGCTGGTTAACTGTACACGTAAAGGGGGAAGTGTCATGCATTCATGGCTAAGTAGTGCTGCTTTTGACATCACAATTTTGCACGTATTGTGTGCATGCATGACTGCACAAATCATTACCTCTCCTCCCCCTCAGATGTAAACATTCCTGAAGTGGAAGCAACCATGACCACTCCAAGGTGCACCTCGTATGACAATTGGATACCGAAATGGAAATCGCACATCAGTACTGCTAAACATGTAGCAATTGTGCCACCCACAGCCATGGCAATTACAACCCCATTACAGACAAATAACTGGATTTCCCTGCTAAGATACTATCCAAACCAGGAGTTAACCTCATTCTTCATATCAGGTCTCCTTCATGGCTTCAGAGTTGGCTACAGCTCTCAGAAATCATTGAAATCAGCCAAACGGAACCTTCCATGTGCCCTGGAACACCCAGAGGTGGTAGACCAGTACCTGGCAGAGGAACTTGCTCAACATCGCATAGTGGGCCCATACCATACTGTATGGGCCTCACAGTTGCATATAAGCCGTTTCGGAGTCATACCGAAGAACCATCAACCGAATAAATGGAGACTCATAACTGACTTATCCCACCCTGCCAACCACAGTGTTAATGACGGCATCCCTAAGACTTTGTGCTCTTTGTCTTACATCACCATAGACAGTGCCATTAAGCACATCATACAGCTGGGCCAAGGAACATTGTTGGCAAAGATCGACATCAAACACGCATTTAGATTGCTCCCAGTACATCCAGCAGACCGCCACCTACTGGCCATGCGCTGGAGACATCAGATATTCATAGATACTTGCCTCCCCTTTGGGCTGCGTTCAGCTCCCAAACTCTTCAACGTCCTAGCTGATCTTCTATCATGGATCCTGGAGCAGCAGGGAGTAACACCTCTTCTGCACTACCTTGACGATTTCCTTCTGATAGCCCCTCCACAGTCTTCTAGTTGCCAACATAATCTATGTGTTGTTAAGCAGGTATGTTCCCAGCTTGGCATACCACTAGCTCTAGAGAAGGTTGAAGGACCAACCAATTCGCTGACCTTTTTAGGAATCACTCTGGACACGAACCAGATGGAAGCACGCCTACCAAATGAGAAGTTATCCCGCATCCGCACCACAGTTAGATCCTGGCTCCGCAAGAAAAAAGCCACTAAACGTGAAATACTCTCACTCGTCGGATTACTTCAGCATGCCACTAAGGTAGTAAAGCCTGGCCGCACATTTGTGGCTCGCATGTATGCCACAGCTGCCAAAGTTAAACGACTCTCCTTTTACACCAGACTCACAAAAAGTTTCCGTTCAGACTTACAATGGTGGCACATGTTCATCACTAGATGGAATGGTATCAGCTTCCTTCACAATGCCCCCTCAACCAGCCATTGTGACTATCAGATAACCACAGATGCCTCTGGTTCATGGGGTTGTGGGGCACACTTTAATGGAAGATGGTTTCAGCTCTCGTGGTCAGCCGACTGGGCTTCTATCAGTATAATGGCAAAAGAGCTTGTCCCAATTGTGCTATCCTGTGCCATTTGGAGCAAGACATTGTCACAATATAAAACTGAGTTCAGGTGTGATAATCTTAGTGTCGTAGAAGCAACAAAGAAAGGATCTTCTAAGGACCCTATGGCAATGCACCTCCTTCGGTGCTTGTGGTTCCTCACAGCAATGTTTGACATCAACATAGAAGTGTCCCATATCCCTGGGGTGCTAAATACTTCAGCAGATTTCCTGTCCAGGAATCAGCTGGCACGGTTCTTAAGGCTTCATCCACAAGCGTCAACCAGACCAGAATCTATCCCACCAGCCCTGGTAGCTCTTATCTCACCAAAAAGACCAGACTGGACGTCATCTACATTTCGTCGTAATCTCCAGAAATTGCTCCCACTCACCAATTGACTTCTTACACCCAAATAGTACTCATCTTAACCTTCTGCACTCGTAGTTATCATATACACAATAGTTGTCAGTTTTAGTAACATTGTATATTGAACGTTTCTCAATAGTTGTCAGTTTTAGTAACATTGTATATTGAACGTTTCTCAATAGTTGTCAGTTTTAGTAACATTGTATATTGAACGTTTCTCAATAGTTGTCAGTTTTAGTAACATTGTATATTGAACGTTTCTCAATAATACCCATCGTATGTTTTCAATGTTTCTCATTTACTAATTACCCATCCCCCCCCCCCCTATATGCTTGGTGACGGGTACATAGGCTCTTGTATAGTTTTATCAATTGTGCATTGGACGAATAAAAGTAAACCAGGCTACCTTTACCTCCCTACTGCAGGTCATCCACAAGGGGCAGCCACACTTGCTTATAGTAACATCCAGCAGCTACAAAGCCAAGCCCAACAGTTCATCACTCTTGGTTTAGCTCCCACAACAAGATCGACTTACTCCGCAGGCTGGAAAAGGTTTACAAGCTTCTGTGCAGAATTTGGACTGCTGTCCACGCCAGCAAGTGAACACACCCTGCTGCTGTTTGTCACATCATTGGCGGTTAGCAATCTGTCATATGGCACTATTAAAGTATATTTATCTGCTGTTCGCCACATTCATGTTTTGTCCGGCTTTCACACAGACCTCAACAACCAGTTTACCCCCAGGCTTCAGCTTGCACTAGTTGGAATCAAAAGAAGTCAAGCAGCTGCATCCCCCCAGCGAACACGATTACCCATCACCCTCCAAATAATGCAGAAAGCCAAACACTTGCTCTCCCAGAAATCGTCTTATGACAACACAATGCTTTGGGCAGCCTGCTGCCTGGCTTTCTTCGGCTTCCTGAGAGTGAGCGAGTTTACAGTGCCAACCCAACATGATTATGATGCATCAACACATCTATCTCTAAGCGACATCTCGGTCGACAACCGCAATAACCCCCAGCTCATCAAAGTACACATCAAGCAGTCAAAAACAGATCCATTTAGGCAGGGCACGGATATCTACCTGGGAGCAACCGACAACTCTATTTGCCCTATATCCGGGCTAATACCTTATCTCTCCATAAGGGGAGCTCAACCTGGCCCATTGTTCATCACCAAGGATCATAGATATCTTACCCGCTTGCTGTTCAGTCAAAAATTAGACACTCTCTTAGACCATCTCCAAATAAACACACAGCAATACAATACTCACAGCTTCCGGATAGGGGCAGCTACAACCGCAGCTCAAGCACTCATACCAGACGCCCACATTAAGATGCTTGGAAGATGGAGAAGTGATGCTTACCAGCAATATATCAGGACCCCACCACGACAACTTGCCCACCTCTCCAAGCGCCTGGTATCAGCACCTATCTCTCAAGGTGGCAGCAGCCATGCCACTTCAAGTCATTAGTTACCTTACTAATGTGTTACGTACTCATTTAGTTTATTGCATTGTTATAGCTCATATCGTACACAAAATTATTCAATCACAAGTGATGAATGATTCAGGTACTTCATTATATAAAAGAATAATAGTAATTAATGTGTTGTTTTTTTTTGTCTGTCATTTTTTGTATAAAGGAATAATACAACGACCACCCAAACACCAATCACAATCAGATCCTTGGGTGAAAGGTCACCTTAACTGCTCCCTTTCTGTGGCTTAAAAAAGTTGTAAGAGTCTGGGGTGGGACTAGTGCTAGTCTTGCCCCCAGACATCTTGCTCCCCAAGTATCTGTGTTTTTAAAAATCCCGATATTAACGGCTCACACTTTCTCCCCTACATTACAATAAACAAAGAATATTTCAAAAAAATAAAATATCCTACAGCTGTCGGGGCCTTGTACATTTACCAAACACCTCTACAATCATTTGATTGGGAGAGGTCTGTGGCAACTGCCGCAGGAAGACGGGTGAAGGACCACCAGATGATTAGCAGCGGAGTAGTAAGCAGTCGCGAGTCAGCAGTGTAAGGTGAGTGAACAACATTAAATGGGATTTAAACGATTGTTTAAATGAATTAATGTTGGAAGGAGCAACAGGCATATAGCAAAACAGGGGTATTACAAATGAATCAGCACAGGGAACAAGCGTGCACAAAAGAAAATTAAGGTGGGTTCCAAATAGAATGCTCAGCGCACGTGCACTGAACACGTTTAGCACAAACACCTCGTGCCCCTATCACCTTGTGTCCTACACAGTTATCCCCATTCAGCCCCCACCCACCCTTGTTGCACCGCCATATGCACAATTTCAAAAAGTGTTTAGTTAACTTACTAGCTGTATGCCAATGCACATGATGGTCACTTTGCACACATGTGGGTATATACCACTCTACACAACAGTTGCATTCATGCTCGTCAAAACCCATACTATAAGTGTTGTATACATGTTGTGGTGTCGTGTGTGTTGTTGTTCTTGTTCCTTTTCCTGTCCTTCTTGGGTTTTGTTTTGTTTTCTTCCCACCTTTAGACCTACTACCACAGCCTGCAAGTTCCCATCCAAACTCCATCTGCAGATTAAAAGCAAACAAGAGTAGCAGCAGTAACAGACAGCAGCACCAGCAATACAGCACAGTAGCAGCGACGGCAACACGCTACGCACAGTTAATAATTGCACCAGTATTGCTACCACTAGGGTAAATGCTGGCTCACCCTCTGCCTTTTCAGTACACCCGCCTTACTTAAGCCAAAATGTTAAACCATCAAACAAGCATTTAAACATGCATTATAACTAAAACAAAATACAGACATACAACATCTACATCAAAAAGGGGGTGTCAGCAGAGTTATCGCTGCTCATGCAGCCTCTCCATTCCTTTATAGAGGGAATGTGACAGTACAAGGCTTCACTAGGATGACAGCTGAATAGGTCCATGTTATGCACAGCTCAAATATTATTTGGCTTAAAAAAGTTGTAAGAGTCTGGGGTGGGACTAGTGCTAGTCTTGCCCCCAGACATCTTGCTCCCCAAGTATCTGTGTTTTTAAAAATCCCGATATTAACGGCTCACACTTTCTCCCCTACATTACAATAAACAAAGAATATTTCAAAAAAATAAAATATCCTACAGCTGTCGGGGCCTTGTACATTTACCAAACACCTCTACAATCATTTGATTGGGAGAGGTCTGTGGCAACTGCCGCAGGAAGACGGGTGAAGGACCACCAGATGATTAGCAGCGGAGTAGTAAGCAGTCGCGAGTCAGCAGTGTAAGGTGAGTGAACAACATTAACTAAATTTTAAAGTAAAACTAGCTAGCAACTTGCAACTTTCCCCCCAAATTTCACAGGGAACCCATGCAGCATGGCCCCCTTTAGCTAGGATATCAAGACACACGGTAGTGTGTCGTGCGGCCCAAGAAGCCGGCGCGCCACACCGTGAGTATATTGACAGGAAGAACGAAAACGTCATTTTCACACCTTTGTATCTCGGTGATCACTTATCTGATTGGAACCAAATTTGCTACACAGTTGCCCACCAGCCAAGGGAGTCTACATTCCAAATTTGAAGGAAATCGCTCCAGCCATTTCCGAGATACGAGCTGCCAAAGTTTTGTTTTTTTTTCTTCGTTTTTTTTTCTTCTTCTTCTTCGTCTTTTCGCACACTTGCAAAAATTGCTATAACAAGCCAACGCGTACTCCGATCGCCTTGAAATTTGGCACACAGAAAGGGAGTCAAAAGGCGAATCCTAGCATCAAATTTGGTACAAATCCAATGAATGGTTCAGAGTTATGACCGATTATTCGCGTAAAACAAGATCGATTTGTTGTCACGCCTACAGGGTAAACCGCTTCATGGAATGAGTTGAAAATTGCTATGTAGATGGAGTAACCATCGTAGGAGTGCCTTTTGGTGGTTTGAAAGGAATCGAGATAAAGACCACGGAGATATGACACAAAACCCAACCTGTGTCACAATTACGCGATCGATTTTTATGAATAAAAAAGTATTAGTTTTCACGCCTACTAGGCAAACCGCTTAGAGCAATGAGCTGAAAATCGGTGTATAGCTGGAATAATCTTCATAGAAAGTCCTTGCAGTAGTACAGAAGAATCGGATTACAAACCACTGAGTTATGATTCAAAAGCCAACTCCGTGTAGCAAATGCGAGATCGAGATACTCTAATAGAACAGTCACCCTAATAGAGCATTCGGCTAATTTATTTACTCCATTATAGAATTTTATTGCATTACAAGTTATTCTGTAGGGAGTTCAGCTGCAAACAGTTAATCTTATAGACAGTTCAGCAAGAAGACAGTCATCATGTGGAGAGTTAAGCAAATATACCACTATAGAGATTCAGAACATTACAAGTCACACTGAAGAAAGTTCAGCTATAAACAAGTCATGCACTGTGTAGAGAATTCAGCTACAATTAAGTCACTCTCTAGAGAATTCAGTTACACAGAATTCTGCTACACACAAGTCACTGTGGAGAGAGTTCAGCTACAAACAAATTACCCTTTAGAGTGATCAGCTACAAACAAAACACTTTGCAGGGTGTTCAACTGCAACAAATCAATTACCTTTAGAGCGATCAGCAATGAACAAATCAACACAAATCTACCTGTAGAGAGATCAGCTAGAAACAAATCACCCTGAAGAGAGTTCAGCTACAAAAAATCACCCTGTAGAGACATCAGCTAGAAACTAGACACAATGTAAGGAGTTCAGCTACAAGCAATCACCCTGTAGAGAGTTCAGCTAAAACAAATCAACCTGCAGAGAGATCAGCTACAAACAAATCACCTTATAGAGAGTTCAACTACAAACAGATTACCTGTAGAGAGATCGGCTACAAACAAATCAACCTGCAGAGAGATCATCTATATACACACAAATCAACTTGTAGACAGATCAGCTACAAACAAATCACCCTGTAGAGAGATCAGCTAGAAACTACACACAATGTAAGGAGTTCAGCTACAAATAAATCACCCTGTAGAGAGATCAGCTACAAACTAGACACAAAGTAAGGAGTTCAGCTACAAGCAAATTACCCTGTAGAGAGTTCATCTACAAACAAATCAACCTGTAGAGCAATCAGCTAGAAACAAATCACCCTGAAGAGAGGTCAGCTACAAAAAATCACCCTGTAGAGAGATCAGCTAGAAACAAATCAACCTGAAGAGAGGTCAGCTACAAAAAAATCACCCTGTAGAGAGATCAGCTACAAACAAATTGCCCTGTAGAGAGATCGGCTACAAACAAATCAACCTGCAGAGAGATCAGCTACACACAAATCAACTTGTAGAGAGTTCAGCTACAAACAAATTACCCTGTAGAGAGATCGGCTACAAACAAATCAGCCTGTAGAGAGTTCAGCTAAAACAAATCAACCTGCAGAGAGATCAACTACAAACAAATCACCTTATAGAGAGTTCAGCTACAAACAAATCTCCCTGTAGAGAGATCAGCTAGAAGAAGTTACCTTGTAGAGAGTTCAGCTTCAAACAAATCACCCTGTAGAAAGATCAGCTAGAAGAGGTCACCTTGTAGAGAGTTCAGTTACAAAAAAAACCACCATGTAGAGAGCTCAGCTACAAACTAGTGACCTTGTCGAGACATCAGCTAGAAGAAGTTACCTTGTAGAGAGTTCAGCTACAAAGAAACCATTCTTTAAAGAGCTCAGCTGCAAACAAATCACCTGTAAAGAATTCAGCTACAAATAAATCACCCTGTAGAAAGATGAGCTAGAAAAAGTTACCTTGTAGAGAGTTCAGTTACAAAGAAACCACCATGTAGAGAATTCAGCTACAAACTAGTGACCCTGTAAAGACATCAGCTAGAAGAAGTTACCTTGAGAGAGTT
Organism: Dysidea avara; assembly: GCF_963678975.1. Lineage (NCBI taxonomy): Eukaryota > Metazoa > Porifera > Demospongiae > Dictyoceratida > Dysideidae > Dysidea > Dysidea avara. The sequence goes on from NC_089276.1 coordinate 40,334,245, forward strand.
CAACTACAAAGAAACCATCATGTAGAGAGTTCAGCTACAAACAAATCTACCTGTAGAGAGATCAGCTAGAAGAAGTTACCTTGTAGAGAGTTCAGCTTCAAACAAATCACCCTGTAGAAAGATCAGCTAGAAGAGGTTACCTTGTAGAGAGTTCAGTTACAAAAAAACCACCATGTAGAGAGCTCAACTACAAACTAGAGACATTGTAGAGACATCAGCAAGAAGAAGTTACCTTGTAGAGAGTTCAGCTACAAAGAAACCATTCTTTAAAGAGCTCAGCTGCAAACAAACCACCTGTACAGAATTCAGCTACAAATAAATCACCCTGTAGAAAGATGAGCTAGAAAAAGTTACCTTGTAGAGAGTTCAGTTACAAAGAAACCACCATGTAGAGAATTCAGCTACAAACTAGTGACCCTGTAAAGACATCAGCTAGAAGAAGTTACCTTGAGAGAGTTCAGCTACAAAGAAACCATTATTTAAAGAGCTCAGCTGCAAACAAATCACCTATACAGAATTCAGCTACAAACAAATCACCATGTAGAGAGATCAGCTAGAAGAAGTTAACTTGTAGAGAGTTCAGCTACAAAGAAACCATCATTTAGAGAATTCAGCTTCAAACAAATCACCTGTAGAGAGTTCAGCTACAAAAAAATCTCCCTGTAGAGAGATCAGCTAGAAGAAGTTACCTTGTAGATCGTTCAGCTACAAACAAATCACCCTGTAGAGAGATCAGCTAGAAGAAGTTACCTTGTAGAGAGTTCAGCAACAAAGAAACCACCATGTAGAGAGTTCAGCTGCAAAGAAATCACCCTGTATAAAATTCTGCCACGAACAAATTGCCCTGTAGAAAGATCAGTTAGAAGAAGTTACCTTGTAGATAGTTCAGCTACAAACAAATCACCATGTAGAGAGATCAGCTAGAAGAAGTTAACTTGTAGAGAGTTCAGCTACAAAGAAACCATGATTTAGAGAGTTCAGCTTCAAACAAATTACCTGTAGAGAGTTCAGCTACAAACAAATCTCCCTGTAGAGAGATCAGCTAGAAGAAGTTACCTTGTAGATAGTTCAGCTACAAAAAAATCACCCTGTAGAGAGATCAGTTAGAAGAAATTACCTTGTAGAGTGTTCAGCTACAAAGAAACCATCATGTAGAGAGTTCAGCTGCAAAGAAATCACCCTGTAGAAAATTCTGCCAGAAACAAATTGCCCTGTAGAAAGATCAGTTAGAAGAAGTTACCTTTTAGAGAATTCAGCTACAAAGAAACCACCTGTACAGAATTCAGCTACAAACAAATCACCTGTACAGAATTCAGCTACATACAAATCACCTGTAGAGAGTTCAGCTACAAACAAATCTCCCTGTAGAGAGATCAGCTAGAAGAAGTTACTTTGTAGATAGTTCAGCTACAAACAAATCACCCTGTAGAAAGATCAGTTAGAAGAAGTTACTTTGTAGAGAGTTCAGCTACAAAGAAACCATTCTGTAAAGAGCTCAGCTGCAAACAAATCACCTGTAAAGAATTCAGCTACAAACAAATCACCCTGTAGAGAGATCAGCTAGAAGTAGTTACCTTGTAGATAGTTCAGCTACAAAAAATCTCCCTGTAGAGAGATCAGCTAGAAGAAATTACCTTGTAGAGAGTTCAGCTACAAAGAAACTATCATGTAGAGAGTTCAGCTGCAAAGAAATCACCACTGTCCAAATTTCAAGGCAATAGCTCTTTCCAATCTGAAGTTATCAATTGTCAAAGTTGGCAAATTGGATGTGTGTGGAAGACCCCTTTTCGCAAATCCGATCACATATGTATTATATATATAATTTGTACATTTACTGATAAAATATTTAAAGTACATCTACTTCATCTTTTCGTCTTCCTGTAGTAAAGAAAAAAAACATAGGTTAAAAAAGTCCCAAAGCTGGCCATAGGCCGGCTTTGGGGTATACAAATACAAAAAGAAATGAAATCTAATCCAAAACAGCTAAGCTGTAAAAAAAAGTGTGCGGCCCTCAGAAAGGCTATGGTGAAAAAAGATGTGAAATCCAAGGTGGCGGCCAAGAAATGGCTGTGATGGTAGGTTAATGGTAAAAATTTTAATAACGACAATTCAGGTGAATTTTTGTGCCGCTTCACAAAATTTACCTGAATTGTCATTATTAAAATTTTTACCATTAACCTACCATCACAGCCATTTCTTGGCCGCCACCTTGGATTTCACATCTTTTTTCACCATAGCCTTTCTGAGGGCCGCACACTTTTTTTACAGCTTAGCTGTTTTGGATTAGATAATCACTATACAGTGAATTCACACAGTTACAATAAAAAGCTACACAGTTACAAAAATACAGTATACTACTATACTGGTTTGTATGAAGTGAACGGATCATCACGTAAGTATATTGGTGGACAGTCACGAGATCAATCGGTATTCGAAAATGGCGCGATGTGGGTGAGACTGAGAGTTTGCTCAGTATCTCGACAGGACGAGTGGGTAGTTGAAGAGGAGTGATTTCTACTCAACATCTCATCCAGATGGCCACCATGTAATGTATGGGTGTACAGCTTCATGGGTCATCTGGTTTGTCACTGCCAGCCCTTCGCCCAGTAAAAGAAGCCAAGAGAGACAAGCCAAGGAATGCTAATGATTACTTTATGAAGATATAAGTGTACTGGTTTAGAATCAAAGAAGGCACATGCCTTACACGTGATAAATGCCAACTGTCGGCACACGTGATACTGTACGTAGAACCCACAATCATTTCTGTACGAAACGAGACGTAGCTGTACTGTAAGGTAATTGGAGGTACTATACGTGTAGTTCTGTGCTTTATTAGGCTGAGAAACTAGGTGACTACTCGTGTCTTGCATTTTCTATAACATCTGTAAAATGTACGTAGCTACATGTAGATGTGATCGTCCAAAGATTGCATGAGAGTAATGTAGTTCGAGCTGGTCAGCTAGTTGGTTCAACTCCAGATTATTCGTCCGGCTCAGGCCTGACCAACCGCACCGTCTCCTCCGGCTTTGCTTAGATTATTAGATAGGCTTTCACAGTGTCCTCACAAGCTGTATTTTGAAGCAACACAAATTACCTGCTTTAAAGCAAAGCTTTCTTGCCTAGAAGTTTAGTACAGGCTCTCTCTAGCCAGCAATCACTGGTTTTACTTGCTCACATGGGTGCTGAAAGACAAACAAATATAAAACACACACTTTTGGGTGCACATGACTGTGTTACAAACTATAGCGCTCATGTTTCACGACCTCAAATAAGTCCCTCAATTTAATTAATGATGTGTAGTAGCTTAGTAGCATCACTATATATTGTTTGTAGGCTACAACACTGCATTCTGAAGTTCACCAGATCAGAGATTATCAGATGATGATAGGCAAATATTTGGTGGAGATCAGCGGGTATCAGGTATGTACATTATATGTATGCAGTGCTTATAATATTGTTTTATTATAATGTGATCCAGGAAGTTCTGCTAAACTTTACACTCTTTAAATTCTTTATTGTTATATATGACTGAATTTTGAAAAACCGTCAATCTATGTACAATAGTACTTTTGTAATAAAATGCTTTTAAACAATGGGTAAAAAACACAAGCTCCAGAAAACAAAAATCAATGCAAGCTTTAATTGTCTCACTGGGGAACGGATAAATCCTAGGCATCATCATGTTCGCCAGTTCATAGGGAGTGCAAAAATATGTTTCATCTCCATATATGAAAGGGTTTCAAAGTTAAAAGACATTTGTTTACGTTGCGGTGACAAAAGAATTTATCAATGATCATTCTTCAGTGAATTTGCCTTCTTTCTCAAACATGGAAGCATACCTTGGACAAAAACACTATTTGCTCTTCTGGCTGTCTAGTGCTGTATTTCCCACACTGCTTAATTTATGAAGCTGAAACTTATCCAGTCCATTCCTCTATCCCTGTAGACAACCAAACACAAATAACATGAATTTGAAAAATGTGCGGATATCAATGGTTTTCTAAAATTACAGTATGTCACAAATGTGTGTATAGTAGAAGGAAAATTAGCAATGAGATTGATTTATAATTCATGGGACTTTTACAATACGCAAAGATTCAGTGATGTGCAAGTATTTCATCTATTATGAAATCAGCTGCACATACCCTGCTTTCACATAATTTGGTTCTTGTGTATCTAGTCATTATTGATTGTCCAGTTGCACTTAATCGGTTCAGCACCATGCACTTTGATGTAGTGGTTTAAATTTTGCGGCATGTTATGCTTACACTGATGATGTATGTATTTAGAAAGAGCAATTTGGAGTCCTGAATAATCAAATTGATTGCTTAGAGCAACAAGTTAAGGTTTTGCTGGCATCAGGGGTTGCCAGAGTTCTAACAGCTCCTCATGGGTCAGCATTAACTGGGCTAGGTGAGCAGTTTGATTCTCTTATGTGTATGAAATCGTCACTTTCTCTAGTTCCCTGTGCAACTCCTACATTGTCTCGGTTGGCATTACAAGCAACAACTACATTGCCTCTATTGACCACCACAACATATACACCAGTAACAGCAACACCTACATTGCCTCTATTGACCACCACAACATATACATCAGTAACAGCAACATCAACATTGCCTTTATTGACCACAACATGTACACCAGTGACAGCAACGCCTACATTGGCTAGTGGGTCGGCAATAAGTGAGTAATTTTTTCTCTGATTATGTGTATGGACTTGACCATTAATTTTTCTCTAGTTCCCTGTACAAGTGAAACTCCATCAGACTATCAGCAAGAACATCAGGCAAACACTGCAGTATCTCCAGACGGCACAATGAATGAGGTGAGTTGTGATATTGTGTAACAACTGATAGTGTAGCGACTAACCAGCAATTATTAGTGTACTGATTGCACGTGAAAGTCTTAAATGCTAATAGTGCAAGAAACAATGTATTATTCAGGTTTCTATTTGCAGCTCATACCATCTGAACAGAGGAGGTTGGACGCATTCACATGAGCTGTACATTTTCATTGGAAAATCTTCGTTTCAAGACAATTTTATTAAAACTATAGTGCATTTGAAAGTTTATGTATTTCTAAAGCTAATGGCGTGGTGATCCCCAGCGAACCCCGTTGATTTGGCTGGTAACAAAGCCAGAGTTTAAAGCGCCAATAAAATAAATTACGCAAAATCAGTTTATTGAGGAAGGTAATACAGCGATCTCAGTGTAACGCAGTGAAGGGTCGTTGTTTCATTATAGAAAACATATGTGACAAGTCTGGTGAAGTTGTATGCATCAAATCACAATTTATTAATTTCATCCCGAATCTCAAGTACCCTGAGAAAACAAAGTACATAGCCTTGAAGCCTACATGAAGGACGATTTGAATATCTAACGAACCCCAGCGAACTCACAAAGTTTTTCAGTTTAGTATTGCGACTATTGAAGGTCACGTGAAATACCAAAGAAAAGAATGCAATTAAGAACAATATATTTAAGTAGCGCTTATAGCGCATCCAACCTCCTCTGCCATCTGAAATTCTGGTGCCTTTGATAATGAAGCACAAAACTAGAGCAAGACTGGCAGTTGCTATGACAAAGATATTGTTTGACAAGTACACCAGGATAAAATTGAACTGCAGAGGCTGGGATAAACCTGCATTAGACCCACGCAGTTAAGTTGATGTATATAAGAAGAAAATCGTACGAGTGCCACAAATCTACAATCAACAATGAAAAACATAACTGGGAACAAGACTGCATTAAAGCCATTGACAGTGATGCAAGGGGAAATAAACGCACAGAAAAGAACAAAAAATGACGTGTGCATCGATCCCCTTGCTGTCTGTATCTGTATTCCTTGCTGTTCACATGTGTCATTGCATTAATTTTAGCCTAAACATTTACTAGTAGTTTGATAATTTTTTTGTGGATTTGCATGTGGGATATTCAGCAATTACCATAGTTAACTTGTAGTTACACTGTTATTTTTCACTGCATGCATGTGAAACTTTGCAACCATGTCACCACAAATGCACAACTAATATATACTTCACATTAACCTGTTCCCCAGTATGTGTATCGGTGACCATTTTGCAAATATTAGGTTAGCGTTCAGACTTCCCTCGTAGACCCTCCTAGATTGTTACATGTGTACCCCTGCATCATCTATCCTAAGGGTTGTGCTAGTACAGGTAAATTGAGAGTAGATTTACTATATTCCAAAGTAGATTTAGTATCATTTCTGCCTGGAATAACATTGAACGTTCTTTGTATAAGACATTTCCATGGTGCCAGATCACAAGTTTACTGAAATAGACAGGTACCTATTCAGAAAGTCTAAAGCTCTCAACTTTCAGTCTTGTAAAGTGCAACATACTTGGCTTGCTCATCACTAATGGCCAAGGGAAGCTACCACAAAACCTTTTTGCAGAAGTTAGTCTTCATAATTATTTTACTTAAATTTGTTAGTATGATGGATCAATATGCGGATGAGCTCATAATTAATTTTGAGCATTTCTTAACTCACTGAGATTCCATAACTTCAGATCTTTTTAATTGATTACCTAGTCATGCATCCTTATCATGTGAGTATTAATCGATTCCCACAATCAATATTTCTTAATGTCTACATTATTACTGCTCAATTGTAGCCTAGGCTATATAGCCAACTGCGAAACGTAGCCTGAGTGGTTCCTTGATCTGAAGTGTAAATGTGTTACATGATAGATAGGCAGGAGCACAGTACTATTGGGTATTCATAGGGTTTAGAATGATCCTATATTGCAAGCAGGTTTGTATTTCAATTTTTGTGATTATTTTGTATTGATGAGTTGTCTTTCAGACTAAACTTACCCTGCAGTAATGGAATTCATGGTTTCTTCTAAAGGGGATTGATGATGTCATTTTGGAGTTGTGCTTGCTATAAAGTTTAGTTGCATAATGGTGAGGTTTTTCCCAACTGTAGAACAATTTTCTAATTCTCTAGCTTGTAACATTTATTCAGATACGTACATGATGAGTTCTCACGCAAACCCCTAGAAGTATTACAGTGAGCCTATTACAATGGTGTTGTGGCTAGCAGCAGGTCTTCTTTGTAGCTGGACTATGTGATATGAAACCTACATTATTTTACAATACTTAAACTACTATTCGAACATTCACCTTTAGACTGCCTTGTTTATAGTCCTAGGCCTGTTGTGACCATAAAGTGTAACTAAGAAATATTCATTTATTTGATATGTAAGCTTCTAGCAAAATTATGATGGTTTCAAAACTACACATGTGCACGCACGTACAAAGCAAAAAAGTAAGACTGCCATATACTGTAAATTGTCTCACTTACCCAATTGATTGGGAAATTTATGGACTGTTCAGGTGCCTATATACACTGTAGGTGTCACTTACTACTAGTAACCTGCAGCAGACTATATTGTAAGTCGACTATACTGTAAGTGAAGGTGTGCCCCTAATCTCACACTCTAGAGTGCATGCACATAACAGATAACTGTACCCACTACTGATAGAGGCTGCACTGATTTAAACATAGCCATAAGGTGCTGAGTAGAAGCTTTGTTTGTCACTATACTACTGTATTTTGTTGTAATTCTTGGCGTGTCCACTAAATGTATAGATTAATGACGCAGTTGCCATAATTTTAATTTGTACACGTTGTTTTGACCTCAGATCAAACTCCATACGCAATTGAAACTTGCCATGCATGCACTAAAAGTATCGATAAAATTAATTAAGAATCGTTGACAATTTTCAGTTAGGTTGCAAGCATACATAAGCATACATCTGTTTCAATACTAAGATACTGTAAAACCTGTACCAATACGATAGTTTGTACCCACATGCCCAGTTTTTTGCAGGCCCGGTCACATATACTAACACTCTCTTTAGAATTAAACTCACAGGAGGAAAAACACAGACAAAGCTACACACAACACAAGAATTTTTCCATTTTATGTAATAACAGTAAACTTTGAAGAAACATAAATAAATCATATGAGCAAAACAAGGATTCTGGTCATGCTCAAAAAAAAGAAAGCAATCAGGTCTTGCTCAACCTGAATGAGATCAATTGGAGCCATTCTTAAAGAGTGTCCGAAGTGTACACTCCTACCACATACAACAGCCAACCAGTAGCTAATCATGATCATACATTTATAATATATCTACCACATATAGCTGTAAGTGTAACAACAGAAGGGAGACAGTTCAGTGTTCACATGATAGTGAATCTCTTCGCATAGAATATTAGTTAGCTACTGGGAGTTTGCGCAGTCCCATACATTAGTCAATTAACATAGTAAATTCATGAACTGGAAGTGATTTCGTAGACCATTTACTCAGTGACTTGTTTCCAAAAAAATAATTATAGGCACAAATGTACAGTAACTTTGTGCAAATAATAGTGATAAATTATTAAATTTTAAATTGCAAGTGAATGACATACATGCAAACCATCTACAAAAATTATATACAGTATATATTATACACACCACTTGAAAATGTCTATAAGAAGAAATCAATTACATTTAACAGGTGTCACACTTACATTAGCATCAGTCAAACAATAAGTACTGTATAATTACATAACCAAGTAATAATAATAATAAGTGACGTCATAAATAATTAATTAATTAAATAATTAATTAATGTACAGCGAAAGTACTTAGCACACACACAAATACTCACCGGGATTATGTTAGACGATAGTAAAACAAGAAAAATAAAAATGGATTTTTTCTTCCGTGTCTTCGTTATTGAATAGAGTTTTCCATATAACGCCATCCCTTTTCAGTTCCTGACAACCAGTAACTCGTTAGTTACCACTCGTAAAACCTGTTTGCGTACCCAGTAACTAGTAAGACCGGTTTGTAGCTCATAGCAACCAATTCAAATGCGCTGCGCCGCCTGCACATTAAACCAGGCATTTGACTCCTATGAGGGAAAGTGCTATTATTGGTGGAAACAACGATGTCTTCTTACTTGGAGGTTAGTTCTATGTAATATACTCCAACTATTAATTTACTGCAGGTAGTTTTTAGGGTATTCCATTTGAGTATTAAAATGCGCAAAAGCATTAGAATACACTTACGACATTTTAGCCTATAGTCAGTAGGGCAAAAGTCTTATTATTGGACCAAATTTACGAGTTTGTACTACTCTCAAATCAAAGATACTACGCTGTGTGGTCTGTTATTTAGTAGCTAGTCCGTAAGTGGCGACTAACTATTTTTAGCTACTGTACAAGCATTGTTTAGCTAAAAGGTAGCAAAACGAAATTTCTATGATAAAAGACTCTGTTTACTGTGCTCAGGATCAAGTAAGGGGCACCAAGAAATAGTTTATCATAGAGCAGTCGTTCTTATAAGACTTGTTTGTGTTTCATGTGTATGCAGCTTCTGTAGACATATCAGTACTGTGTATGTTGTACACTAATGATGTAGTCATACGTGTCATAAGATAAATAATATGCTTTGAACATTTGCTTTTACCATATCTTTGCAGCACTGGATGTGTGACTGCTGGTCAAGACAAATCTATTGTAGATAACATGGCTTATAGCTACTATAGCAATAAAACCAAGCACTGTAATATTGTTAACACTGAGTAATAATAACTACAATAGCAGTGCAAATGTAGACGTAATGAACTATTCAATTTGTGGATGGTAGCAGTGTCAGTGGAGTATGTACTAAGATTCTATATTGTAACAGTGCACGTCTCAAAACAAACCCGAAGATTCACTAGCAAACAACTATTAACTTGTTGCTAACTACTCACGTAACACTAGTCAATATAATATTATCGCATACATACAGTATGCTATAGGATACTAATATAGTTATGTTCTGGTTAAACGTCTGTTGTTATATAGCTTGTAATGTATGACTGTGTACAGTACGTATGTATGATAACTTACAATATGTGACCGTCTCAGCGAAAACCCGTCTAGTTCGCACAAACATGAGTATTGAGAAAATCGAAATTTTAAATAATTTGTAAAATTACACATGCTACAAGAAAAATAAGCAAGTTTTTATCGGGCCCGTACTCGAAGAAGGAAGATTCAAATCGATTAAACTATACACTATCTTACTCATGGGGAGTTCGAAAATCTTTGTTTCATTTCTGTAGCCCCAATGGTTTGCGTGTCACATGAGTTTGTTTATGGAGCAGTGAATGTAAATAAAATTATTGCTGTTTTTTTTTTTAACAAAACCGCCTTCCTACGCCTATGCACAGGTGAATGCAAGGCTAAAACTATACCTTAGTTGGTCTGCCAATCCATGGTGAACATTGTAAGCCAAATTCCAACTTTGTAGACTAATCCAAATGGAAGTTATGGCTGCGAATGCAAGCGCTTGTGGTTTATTTTTGGTATAGTCACTGTACAAATTGATTTCCTTGTTCTCCCTACTTTCTAGCGCTGTAATTCCAACCCTACTCACCAGAGAAGTCTAAAACTTTGGTGAACCATTCCTTGGACTATGCAGATAATGTTGAGAAATTAAATATATATATATATATTCGGAGATTGTGCGAACTAGACAGGTTTTCGCTGAGATGGTCACATATGTGACTATTGTACGTACATTTAGTGAAATCAAGTAATGGATAACTCTCAATCTTTCTTTTAAATTGTTGTTGTGTTGTGTTGGCTGATCCATCTGTAATTCTATAATTTTTATAGCATACTGTAGTATTGTTACTAGGTTGTACTGAGAATAAAGCAGATGGGGTTGATAATGGTCCTGTTCAGTGTCATACATGGCATTGGGGACATTAGCTTTATATAAGTTGACCATATAATATTATTATGTATGTACACCGAGTACAGAGTTGACGCTTGTTATCTGTATAGTGGTTATTATCTGGTATTGTATTTTGCCCACTCACTTGGTAGACTTCTGCTGACAAGTGATAACGTCATAACATAACCTCAAAGCATGTGTAAATGCTGTGTAACAACAAAATAATATTTAGGCAATTTGCAGTTGTTAATTTGGCAAAATACACACTATTTAATTTTTTATTAAATTTACCGATAAATTGGCACTACACTGTTGCACATGTTGTAGGCTGACAGAAGGATGAATTTGTATCCTGAATGTTTCTTGTGCTGAAATGTCTGCCTTGTAGATTTAGTGCTCAGTCACAGTGAGCTGTCCACTGATCCCTTTCACAGGGTTACATTGTCCAATGCGTAATCAAATATCTGAGTAATTCCTGGATTGGATCATGTGTGAAATAGATCAATTAGTTCACGTTAAAGTGTTTTAACCTAGTCCTGCAACAATCTAGTTTTTTTGTGAGCCACACCCACTTATCATGATCATGTATAGGGTGTGTATCTTGAAGTAATACAGTAAACTTTTGATTTCTTTAGGATGTCATATCAAGTTACACGTACAGTATAACTGAGTGTTGACAATGTCATCAGTGGACTGCTCATTGAAGCCAAACTACAAGGGTCATTGAAACTTAATGCTGAGTAGAGACCTGACCAACTAACACATTGAAAGTGACTATAGGTATTGCATCATAACTTCGAGATATGCATTTTTACAGGCTATACTGAAGTAGGATACGCTCCTCTCTTTATATATTATGAACTCTTGCTAGTGGCCATGGGCTTGGCTCCATGTAAGCATACAGATAGCATCAAACATAAGATTCATGCAGACTGTAGTACTCTAATTGGTAAATGAAAACAAGCAGAGTCTTATAATTAGAGTGAATTTGCTAGTTTGTAGGGCTGCACCGATTCTAGTATCGGTATCGGTATCGGGCCGATACTGCTGTTTTCATGAAGTATCGGAATCGGCCATTATATTGTTGCAAATACCAATTCTTATCATGTGCGAGAATAAAATAACGTTCGTTTGTACTTGCTTATTCTACTAGCACAGTGGACACCTAAAAGCATCAAGTATAACACCAATAGCTACTAGCAAAATTACTGATCTATGCTGAAACCTACATGTGAAAACGCTTTACTGAGAAAAAGATCGATATACTCTAATAGAACAGTCAATAACTCTAATAGAGCAATCAGGTAAAAGTGACTTTCAGTATTTTTTTGTAAGCACCATTATGATATTATTATCTATACTTCTCCAGAAGAATGCTGGAATATCCACTGGTTTGCATTTCAGTGACTTCCTTCTTTGTGAATCTTATTGGCTACTTCATTATAAACATGAACCATACTGAAAACGTGTACAAGAATACCATGAAATGTAATATATAATAAATGTGTGCACTATGAAGTAGCTACTTTAAGGTACTTGGTATCGGTACTTGTACTTGCAGATACTTCCCAGCTGAGTACTTGGTATTTGAAGTATCAGTAAAAAGTGGAATCGGTGCAGCCCTACTAGTTTGTGCGTAAAATCACTGATATGAGCAGCTGTTCTTATAAATAAGACTTGTTCATGTTTCATGCATACAGCTTCCCTAGACATATCAGTACTGTCCATTTGGTGCATATAGGCACACATGTCAGAGAATAACAGTATAGTAATAAACTAGTCATTTTGGGAGTAGGTAGCCATGTTAGTAGTGTGCATACTAAGATTCTATCATATAAACTATTGGCATATAGCTTATAATGTATGTGGACAGTATAGATCCTTGCTAATCCAAACTCCTGTAATCTGAACACTTGCTAATCCCAACAGTAGAAATGACTGTTCTATTAGGGTATTTTGAGAACAAGTGTTTGTTCTATTAGAGTATTTGAATAGGGTTCTGTATTATAGTCAATAATCTGAACAATTTCACTACTTTTATCAACTTGAGAACAGTGCTGTTCAGATTATTGAGGATCCACTGTTTAATAAATTGCTATAATATCCAATTTAATGTATTATTAGCTTACAATGTGTGACTGTTGTGTGCACATACGATGAAATTAAGTGATAGATAACTACCAATCTTTCTATGATAGTTCTGCTCTGTGTTGGCTCGTCCATTTGTTGCCCTATATGATAGTATATTTTAACATTGTTGCAAAGTTGTACTGAGCTTTCAGTGTCTTTGTATTGGTACTGGTGACATCAACTTTATAATAATATATGACCATGTATTTGTGTATGTACACTGTGCACATGGCTTGCCCCTTGTTATCTGTACAGTGGTCCTTCTATAATTTAAATTCAGTGAATAATGGAAAGTTAAAACCGATTGATTTATATATAGAATTCCATTCAAATACTCTATAGCACATACACACTTAAACAAAATACTCAAATAGAACAGTCACTTCTGTTTAAATAACAAAACATTTTGGTATCAATGGCCGAACATTAAAGGGACCACTGCACTGGGGCATGTGTGATCTATTAGAGTATTTCATCATTACGTGAACATTCTATTAGAGTAAGTGTATGTTTCATTAGAGTAGTTGAACGTAACTCTATATAAACAAATGGGCTTCATTTATTTGAACAAATTCACTTAACTGGATGCTTTCAGGGGCGGATCCAGGACCAGGCAAGGGGAGGGGCAAAAACAGGCCGAGTTGTAGGTGGTTGGGGAGACCAAGATTCTCTTGTTAGTTGATGCATTTTTGAAGCAGCAAATAATACACTTCTTAGTAGTATCTCACCGTTGATTTTTACTATTTTGGCCTTTGCAGATGGTTGTGAAGTCTTAAAAGCTGTTTCAAGGCTCTGAATGTCTTAAACAACAGCAACACGATAATTGTTTTTAGAGGCGCTTAGTACGCACAAAGGTGCCGGGTGACAATTTCATAATTAGGCCATACCTATTTGATCTATCTGATGATTTGACCTACTTGTTTTGTGGTACACAACAGCAAAGGAAATTTTAATAAACTAGCAGTGATTGGATAGTTGATAGATAAAAGTAGAAGATAATTTGTAGTTTTTCCAGTCCTGATTGTTTGAGAATAAGCACATTAGCAGCTATAAGCATGAAAAAAGCAAATTTCAACACAAGATTTATGATGCAAACTCATTATGCACCTACCAATGTGTTACCCTACCACCCCCATTGGATGTAAAGCCTGCACAGTAAAAAGTAAGTAGTGACTACTGTGGCAAATAGTGAACGTCACTGGAACTTCTTAGTGACGGTCACTAAAATGGCCAGTGACGTTCACTATTTGCCACAGTATTCACTACTTATTTTTTACTGTGTGTAAGTGGGGCTTTACAAGGCGAATTGACATGAAACTGCTGCTTCACTATGGGGCATTTGACAATCATTCATTAAACACCCAAGTATTTTTTCTATGCTATGTCAAATCCCCCACGTTGCAACTGGAGCCAATGGTGGGGATTTGACACAATAGGTTTGTCCTACCATGGGGAATTTAACATTCGGTTGTGCCCACTATAGCCCTATATATGCCCGAAGGGGAGGGGGGGAGGGTAGTAGGGCAATACATTGATATGTGCATTATATATAATATGGTGCATCTACTGGGGTAAGTAGATTAAGCCTGTACCTTACGGGCCTAAGCATGTCCCTGCCCCTAACTGGAGTTTGCCTGACACCTTCAACATCACAAAAAGCTATCTAAAATGGTTAATTTAGCTTTGACCATTGGTAAACTACAACACTCAACAATTATATCAGAGTATACATAACTCTATATATATATGCCCAGTTACTATATAGTAGGGTCCATGGTTGTCACAGATCTGTTTATATTATTATCACATCAATCAATTGATGCATAGTAATTACGGACTACTGTATGTACGCATTGAGCTGAGCCCTCAAAAATATTAACTCATTTGTAGTATTGACTTACCTGCAAATCATTCAAATGCCTGCATGACACATTATTTATAGCCAAAGTTTTCACCATACATTATAGGAAGCCATAAAAGTATATAGCCTATTAACCTTTCCTGAACTGTTGGTGGAAGCACTTGTCTGCTCTTGACATCTTTGTTGTCATCACCAACCATCTTGGTTGGTTGAAACGTTGAGAAAATATCCTTTTTCATTTTTAGCTGTTATCTCAGGGTTCAGCTCAACTTGTTCGCGGTCTGACCCACACAGCTAGAACAAGCCAGTTATGAGGCTCTGGCCTAGTATATAATCCCAGGAAGCTACTATGGCATGAGAGATTCCTGTCTAAAATTACGACGGCAGTTATATAGCCGTTTACAATGACTTAGCTATACACGAACTTACCCTGCAATTTTCTGGGAGAATAGTGTGATGCATTTACTGCAAGGACTTTCTATGATGATTATTCCAGCTACACACTGATTTTCAGTTCATTGCTCTAAGCGGTTTGCCTGGTAGATGTGAAAACTAATAGTTTTTTTATTCATAAAAATTGATCGCGTAATTTTGACACAGGTTGGGTTTTGTGTCATATCTCCATGGTCTTTATCTCAATTCCTTTCAAACCACAAAAAGCCACTCCTACGATGGTTACTCCATCTACATATCAATTTTAAACTCATTCCTCCAAGGGGTTTACCCTGTAGGCATGACAGACCTTCAACCTTATTTTACGCACATAATCGGTCATAACTCCGTGTATGTTCATCGGATTCCTACCAAAGTTGGTACTGAGATCCGCCTGAATGAGCCCTTCAAGTGTGCCAAATTTCAGCCCTATCTGAGTACGCATTCGTGTTTTATGTAAATATTTTAATAATGACAATTCAGGTGAATTTGGTGCCGCTTGGTCTTGGCACAAAATTCACCTGAATTGTCATTATTAAAATTTTTACCATTAACCTTCCATCACAGGCATTTCTTGGCCGCCACCTTGGATTTCACTTTTTTTTTTCAACATAGCCTGTCTGAAGGCCGCACTTTTTTTACAGCTTGGATGTTTTGGATTAGATTTCACTTCTTTTTGTATTTGTATTTAGGGCTTTTTTTAACCTATCATTTTTTCTTTACCACAGGAAGAAGAAAAGATGAAGCAGCGTGATTTCTTTGTAGCTGACCTCTCTACAAGGTTATCCTTCTAGCTGATCTCTCTACCGGATGACTTGTTTGTAGCTGATCTCTCTACAGGGTGACTTGTTTGTAGCTGAACTCTCTACAGGGTGGTTTGTTTGTAGCTGAATTTTCTATAGGGCGATTTGTCTGCAGCTTAACTCTCTACATGGTAGTTTCTTTGTAGCTGAACTATCTACAATGTAACTTCTTCTAGCTGAACTTTCTACAGGGTGACTTGTTTCTAGCTGATCTCTCTACAGGGTGACTTGTTTCTAGCTGAACTCTCTACAGGGTGATTTGTTTCTAGCTGAACTCTCTACAAGGTAACTTCTTCTAGCTGATCTTTCTACAGGGTGATTTGTTTGTAGCTGAATTCTCTACAGGGTAACTTGTTTCTAGCTGATCTCTGTAAAGGGTGACTTGTTCCTAGCTGAACTCTCTACAGGTTATTTGTTTGCAGCTGAACTCTCTTACATGGTGGTTTCTTTGTAGCTGAACTCTCTACAAGGTGACTTCTTTTAGCTGATCTCTCTACAAGATGACTTGATTCTAACTGAACTCTCTACAGTGTGATCTGTTCATAGCGGAACTTTCTACTTGGTGATTTGTTTGCAGCTGAACTCTTTGCATGATTGTTTTTTTGTAACTGAACTCTCTACAAGGTAACTTCTTCTAGCTGATCTCTCTACAGGGCAATTTGTTTGAGCTAAACTCTCTACATGATGGTTTCTTTGTAGCTGAACTCTCTATTAGGTACCTTCTTCTGGCTGATCTGACTACAAGGTGACTTGTTTGTAGCTGAATTCCCTATAGAATAACTTGCAATGTAATATAATTGAGTAAATTATAAATGCAACTGAATGCTTTATTAGGGTGACTGTTCTATTAGAGTATCTCGATCTCGCATTTGCTACACGTAGTTGCCTTTCGAATCATAACTCAGTGGTTTGTAATCCGATTCTTCTGTACTACTGCAAGGACTTTCTATGATGATTATTCCAGCTAAACACTGATTTTCAGCTCATTGCTCTAAGTGGTTTGCCTGATAGACACGAAAACTAATAGTATTTTTATTCATAAAAATCGATCGCGTAATTTTGACACAGGTCGGGTTTTGTGTCATATCTCCGTGGTCTTTATCACGATTCCTTTCAAACAACAAAAAGGCACTCCTACGATGGTTGCTCCATCTACATAGCAATTTTCAACTGATTCCTCAAAGGAGTTTACCCTGTAGTCGTGACAGAACTTCGACCTTATTTTACACAAATAATCGGTCATAACTCTGTGAATGTTCATCGGATTCCTACCAAAGTTGGTACAGAGATCCGCCTTAATGAGCTCTTTAAGTGTGCTAAATTTTAGCCCGATCCGAGCATGCATTCGTGTTTTATGGCGGATTTTGCGAAGTGTGCGAAATGAAGAAGTAGAAGAAGAAAAAAACCAAGAAATTAAAACGAAATTTGTTCGCTCGTATCTCGGAAATGGCTAGAGCGATTTTCTTCATATTTGGTGTGTAGACTCCCCTTGCTGTTGGCACCTCTCTACCAAATTTGGTTCCAATCGGATAAGGGATCACAGAGCTACATAGGTGTGAAAATTGCGTTTTCTTTCTTTCTTCCTGTTAATATACTCAGGGGTGGCATGCCGGCTTCTTGGGCCGCACGACACACTACCATGTGTCTTGATTTTCAGTTTGAATGAATTTTCTCTTAGCAAATCACTTTTAGTAGCACTTCTAAACACTGAACTTGGAAGCTCTTGCTACTAATTTAGCTAGCTAATCTGTTGCTGAAGCTGTTATTATGTATGCATGCATGCAGTGTCTCCTATGTAATACAATACCTAACTGTATGTTCTCTATTAAACAAAGAATAGTGATATCCTGTGCCAAAAACAGCCCAGCTGTAAAAAAAGGCGAGGCCACGAATGCACAAGTACATGTTCATGGAGTAACCAAAAAACATGATATCAAAATCTGGCCAAGAAAGCATTAAAAAGATGGTCAAGTAGAAACTAATTGTAAATTTTTAGTTAAATTAATTTTGGTAACAATGCAGTGTAATATCTTATATCATCTCAGTAGTATTTAGTATTGTTTATATTGCAAGCACACATGTACAACTAGCTGGATGTGATAATGTGCAACATATAGAAAATGAATGCACAAAAGTGCCTATACTGTAAACAATGGCGGATCCAGGATGGGGCATTTGGGGCAAATGCCCCCCCCCAACCTTCAAGAAATTGCATACAAGATCAAGATACTCTAATAGAGCAGTCAATTATTCTAATAAAGCAGTCACAATGTTCATTAGGCAGTGTAGCTTACCTATGAAGCTATAAATAGGATTTTATTTTACATAACATACGTGATATATTTGGTAAAGGATAACTAGCTATTATTGTTGTGACCTTTTTTTTTTTGTCTTCAACTTTTTTTCAGCAAGGTGCCCCCCCCTCTTTCCAAACTCTGGATCCGCCCCTGGTAAATGCTTTCTTGGCCAGTATCATGTCTTTTGGTTACTCCATGAACATGTACCTGTGCATTCTTGGCCTCACCTTTTTTATAGCTGGGCTGTTTTGGGCACAGGTTACATATACAAACCTGAAGGAATGTACCCTTGTTGGACCACTGACACCGCTCCACCAGTGGCATTAACATTAGCCGTGCAATCTAAAGACCAAGGCATATGAGTTAGCCAAAAAATCATATTAATATAGTTATAAAGACAATTTCAATCAACTCCTCTAATAGGACATTCATTTTCATTTACTCTGATAGAACATCTATATGTATAGATGAACAGTTTGGATGGTAACTATATTATGCCTGCACATATGGTACAAATGCACATACCAACCCAGTTGCCTGTACCTTAATGCACATCACCATTGGTTATGTTTGTTATGATATTGTACATTTAGAAAATACATGTGATTAAATAGTGTATCAATGTAACCGGTTGCAGAAGGGGGGATGTTTTACTCTTAATTTTTCGGTGGAAGGGAAGGAGGATGGGGTAGGCTGCTCCATGACAAAATAAATAAAATGAGGGGTCTGCTAGTGTCAGCCAACTACTGGAACACACACCACTTGCTTAATATTCTTTACCAACCAAAATTTCCCCACTCAGTGAACCAACTCACTAGCACCTGTACTATACACACGCTATTTAATGCTATAAAGGCATATACAGGGGTGCTACAAAGGTTCATGTGTCCATCACAATGCAAACCCCAGGGCCCCGAGACCAAGGAGTGTTAACTCGTCAATGGGCCCTTTGGGAACCAAAGGTAGAGTGGTAATTGCCTACAGCACAAATGATCCCTGGGTACAACAATTAACACACTTGCTTGTCTGCTAGATTTCTGCTGTCAATATAACGTAGCTAAATCAGTTCCACTGAACACATTAAATTCCTACAGTTTTTTTTTTCCTTATGGTATTCAGTATGCCAAAACAGTAATGATTGTAGTATCCATTCAGTATACAATGGACACTACAATGATTGCTATTTGGATTAGCGATGGTTTTAGACTACTACAGATAGTGTCTCCTAATTCCAGTTGCTAACCTGAGTGAGAAACGATTAGTACTAAAATCAGTGCTTGTCATGCAATATTAACTTTGCCCATGATATTTGTGTTTTAGCCATAAAAGGCACATCCAGCTTAGTATCTAAACTAAATGACAGCACAATTATCATGTCCAAATGCTGTGGCTATGCCCTCCACCCCCACTCGAGCTGGTTCAGCAACACACACATAGATATATGGTGATTATTTTCGAAGATTACCTTAATTTAATGCCTAGTACACAAGTCAAGACAAATAAATCTATCCTCTTCCCCCTCAAACGTGAAGGGCATTTTGTGGCTTTACTGTAGACGAACAACACATTAGTTTGTTAGCATGCATACAAGTCACGCATAACAATGCATGGAAAGAACTCACCAGGTAGGCCTTATAGCAATTTATTAATCTGCTGTCTGAATATTGATTTACTTCATCTCCCACCGACCACGTGTACACTACCGCCTGCTACGTAGTGGCACAAACAACTTCCGAACCGGACTCTCCAGAAACTTTGCCCACATCACTGGTCCCTTTCTTTTTTTTTCATCATCGTCAATGAGACTCACTTTTTGTTCCACCTGGTTAACCATTTGGAATGACCCATACACGTGGTATTTTTTCTATACATGCATTCATAATGTTTTTCAATTAATACCTACTGCATCTAGAATTGTGATACAGGTGTGCTACGTACTTATCTAATGCTGGCTAGCTGCAATGTGTTGCTACACCACCCAAACACACACAAATCATCTCCCTCCATTAACTTTGTTTAATAAGTTAACTCCATTTATACCAGTCCAATACAGTCAACCAAAGACACAATCAAGATATCTTGAATTTTGATGTTGCAAAGTAACGAGACAATAAAATCTTGTTATACAGTGAAGCAGTTATAGCTAGGTAACAACGTGCTACAGTATGCATAAAAAAGCTCTCATTTCATTTCATTGCACATGGCATTTTACTGCCATTTTGATGATGTTCCTACACTATTTGAGTGGTGTTCTGTCACCATTCCACTGTTGTTTCAATGACATCTTGCTGCCGTTCAACTGCCATTTCAATGTTGCTCCACTGTAACATTGTAACATTCTAGTAACTGCTCAGGTGATAACGTCTGAAACTGAGCTATAACTTATGCAAAGGAGCAAGATAGTTCGCATTGTTTTCCTCTCTTATGAGAATACAAATTAATTAATTACTAATGCTAAGGTATAAGGAATTATGTATGCTAGAAAAGTGAAAAGGGGAAGTTCTTAGGTGTAATACAAATTAACATTGTTAGTACAGCTATTAACATAAATTATGTTGTGCTTTACAGGGTAATGACTACGCAGACAGAGTGGTAGTCAGCTCTCAACTGGACAAAAAGAAGGACATGGCAGCTAGCTCCACCATTAGCTATCTTCCGTCTTTGAAACTGACCTGTCCCTTTCCATTTCTTAGACTAAAGATTTACAGTGGTCGTACCTGCTTCTTGCATGATTAACTATTTGAATAAACTGGTTGTACTGAGTCCAGCTATAAACTAAATTGTTGCAGTTTTACAACTCATGCAGTACAACACGGATGGTAGTGATCCCTGCTACCAAGAGTTAATAATAGTAGGGAGGGAGAGTATCCAATGCTCAATAGGTATGTGTAAAATGAGCGCGTAGAATGAATGGCTTCTTGGTCAGACGTGTTAACGAAATCAAAGAGTAAGAGAGCCTTTATGTGGCCGGCGCAAGTAATTGATACACATAATCGATATCAAGTCTTGACGTCTGTGCGTGTCTCGCTGGACAACAATGAGTATCTGTTTGTTGTTGAGCATGTAGCTATCCACTGCAGAACTGCAACTCTGGAGTGAACCGCTTCGAAATTCGGTTAGTCCTTCGACAGCACAGTGACTCGTTTCAATTGAAGGCGCACTCGATTCTTGGACAGGTATTTCTTCCTCCACATCATGGCAGGAATTTATTGAGATGCTTCTACTGACAATGTTGGTTGAAAGCAAGGCTCCCAGCAATCTTCATGGACACACCGATAACTCTTCTCTTTGCTCTTCTCGAGACGGCCTTTCACTTCTCTCGTCCGCACTACTCAAGAGGCTATTGGATACGCATACCGGAGTAGACGTGTGCTGCAAGTATGGCTTGCATAGTACCAATAACATAAATATCGGATCCGTGCAGTCAGCTAAAAAAATATTTTCACATTAACACATTGAGAAAATATGAAAAAGTACGGTGATATCCGGGTTGCTCTACGCGCTCATTTAACACAGGCCTATTGAGCGTTGGATACTCTCCCTCTCTACTATTATTAACTCTTGCTGCTACTCTTCTGCCATCACAGCAAAACCTTTATTACTGGTACTAAGTCGGTGTTAAAGTAATTGCTACTACCTCATTGTGATTGACTCTTGAAATCTTTCTTGAGAAGACCAAAGAACAGAAATGAAATTTAAATTGATAATAGCTACAACATATTTTTGCACTGTATTAAACAAATAAAACCACAAACTTCTACACACATGTACAGTATACAGTTACTGCAGTTGTAACAGGCACAGCATTACATTGGCATTTGACTGCATTTCAATTGTGTCCAAGCACCTATTGAGCAGCACTGTGTCACCACCATTTTGATGTCATTTCTCTGCCATTACAACAGAACAAAATACTGTTAAAACAGTAACATTTTTGATGCATTTTAGTGCTGTACACCTATAAAAGTTTTGTCACCATCACCAATTAAATGCCTACTAATAATTGGCAATAACTGGTCAATTGGTTGTGTGTAGTAAAGTGATATATGTAGGTTACAAACACTATTTAAAATCATCCGCAATGAGTACCCTTTATCTATCCCATCCTACTATTTAGAAATGGAAAGAGCCACTAGACAATATCATCCTAGACGTTACATTCTTCCTACTTCATCTACCAACATATTCCACCATAGTTTTTATTTCAGATCAATTCGTGATTGGAATACTTTACCACCCAGATTAATTGATCATTATAACATTGACCAATTTACTAATGAAATCCAGCAAATTTATAAGTCCTAACTTCTGGACGAATGTAATCATTGTAACTATGTTTGTAATTGCAAAATTTTTCCTGAGCTAATTAGCACTGAGTGCTGCCTGCTCAGTAATAATAAATAAATAAATAAATATATTGGCAGACATAATATGTTCTCAACAAGCCTGCTGGAAGGTTTAAGGTAGTACCAAAGTGACTATCAACATCCTGTCTTACAATAACAGTTATTACAATCACATATTTACACATGCTCTTTGAGGTTATGTTGTGATGTTAACACTTGTCAGCAGGGATAATTTATGGTTTACCAAGTGGGTGGGCAAAACAGGTAGGTAAAAACAGTAGACCCAGGGACCGAGGACCAGGGGACCCGATTCTTCTTGGAATTTATACCCTTCACAATATTCTATACTTGTACTAGGTACCTTTGCAAGTTGTCTTGCATGACCAATCCACTTTTTCCCCGTCACAGTATCTCACATGATGTTTAAACCAATTAGAAATTATAAGCGCCTCTGAAAAAAAGGGAAATAGCAATTACTAGCTAAACAAGTTTCAGTCCAGCAGCTCGACATTCAACCAGACTTCAAGAATCGTGGTGTATTTGCTCAATGTTTCTAAATTTTAGTAGCAAGTCGACACAATAGCCTAGTATGCTCATTGTGCAGCAGGCTATAAATACAGTCAGCTTCAGACACTTTTTCAGAGGTGCTTATAATTTCTAATTGGTTTAACATCATGTGAGATCACCGTGATGAGGAAAAAGTCGATTGGCCATGTAAGACTACTTGCAGAAGTTCCTAGTACAAGTATAGAATGGTGTGAAGTGTACAAATTTCAAGAAGAGTCAGGTCGCCAGGTCCCCAGGTCCACTGTTTTTTACCTATCCAGGCAAAACCAGTTTAAAGGCTTCTTGACTGATTAATTGGCTGACCTAGACAACACTGGTTAATAAACGGTTTTTTGCATACCAGTTCACAGCACTAATGAGTATTGTATTGTATTTTTACATATTGATAGATATTGTATTATTCTCTACCAGTACATATGAAACTTTTGCATATGCCATCTTAAAGCAAGGTTTGTATACATAACGCATATGAGATGTACACTCTTATTGTACTTGAGCATTCAAATTGTTGAAGTTTACTGCTTTATGTAACTACGTATAACTGCTTGCAAGACATATATATACACAATCATACATGTAAGATACGTACATTACTACATAATCACTTACACATCACAGTGAGGGTAGTATCATCCTGTACACTATTCACCACATTAGTTACCACACAATAGTACAGTCCAGTGTCTCCTCGTACAACACTCATAATAGTAAGGTCACTAGAAACCTGGAACACTTCATTACTACCATCAGTTATCATCACAGGTGAGCTGGTGTCGCTGATAGAATATTTGTTATCATTAATAATACTACCACCTGGTCCAGTCCAACTAACTGTTGGTACTGGTACACCAGTTGCTGTACAAGTGATAGTTGTACTAGTGTCTCCTTCTGTAGCACTGGCCATGTCTGGGGTATTAACAGTAGGTTGAACTGTACAAAAGGAAATGACACAGTATGGTTATATTATAAAGTCAACTTAAATAATTAATTTCATTATCACTATGCTCATAACGTAAAAATGCTATGAACACTATGGGGTAGCACCAAGTGTATGTAAATACTAACCATGTGCATAGCTGGTCATACAGTTTTACATGCAAAGTCATCTAATAATTTCAAAGTGCATGCTCATGACGAACGTCTAAATTCTAAGACATTGATTCATACACTTATGGAGTTATTTATTGTATCATATCCCTTTAGAGATAGCAAATTATTAAACATTTCAACTCAAAAGCACTCAATCAACTTAGAAAAGGCTTAATCCTTATCATATATTGGATTCACTGCCATAACAAACCATATCATTTGAAAAAGTTCCATGGCATATTTGGTTCCTATGTAAATGTTTAATTTAGAGCTAAGCCCTAGTGTTTATTTAATCCTTTACAATCACAAATAAATGAAATTGATTGCATAGCCATGGGAAAACGAAGTTAAAGTTAAAGTACTTTATCCACAGCCATGAGTAAATGCTGAAATACAGGCAGATGCATCTTCAAATACTATGGAAAATTAAACAAATACCAAGAAGTTGGGCCTAATACCACCAGATGAGCATCATGTGAACAGCTATGGATGTATGATGTACTTATGTATTATTAAACATTATTCTACTCACTATAGATTGTAACATTGATAGTTGTGATATCATTTCCAGCAATATTTGACACATTCACAATATAGTTTCCATCATCACCAGTATTGGTACTATGTACAGTCAGTGATGAATTACCAGTGGTATTATCACTGGATAATATAGTGGTAATGGTATAGTCACTATTAGTAGTTAATGGTTGATTGTTATAGGACCACTGGACAGTTACTGGAAGGTTGGATGATCCAATGGTGACTGAAATGGTAACATTTTCAGGTGATATAACTGTTCTTGTAGTATCTTCAATAAGGGCAATCACTGGAGGGGCTGTATGTAATAAAATGTAATGGTTATGTATTCAGATCATACAGTGGAATTTTATTAGAATCATAATGATAAGGTGCAGCTCAGACACAAAGTCCCATTCAAAACTCAAGTGTATGTGTGTGTGAACCACCAGTGGGTTTGAGAAAACTCATGCATATGTTGGGAAGCATTAGAAAAAAAATTAGCAATAATAATACTCATGTTGTTACAAGGTTGTATAAAAACAAAGAACAAGTGGACATGGTTGAGAGGCCAATACATGATGAGAAAAAACAAGTGCTATGTAAATTAGTCTTAAGATCTCAACATGAATGCTTTATGTTTTGTTACACAACCAAGTAAATGATGCTTTAAGTGCTATATATGGTACTTTCTATAGTATGTACGCATTGAGCTGGATCCTCAAAAACGATTAATAGCTCATGATTGCTACATCGCACAGGCTTCCTGTGTCGCTCACTTGGTAGCGCCTCTCAACCCACTAAAAAGTGCTTCATTCAAATGTAAGACACTCCAGTTATGATGCTGTAAAGTCAGAGGAAGTACGACACGAATTAAGCGCTATTGAAAAGAATTCACAGTAATTGCATTCTTCAAATGGTAAAATTGAAGAATGCGTAGACAAGATTTGATGAACCACAAAGCTACTTAGACACTTGAGCAGTTGATTTTCACTGGTTCTCTCTTCCCAATTTGCTGCTTGGCTTGATTTCGTACGGTTAGTTATTCATCACGTGACGGTTCCTCCAATAGGCTGTGTATATCGAAACTGAACCACTGGGGTTGAATGGGGTAGACTGCACCGTTGAATTAAACATAAGAAAAGAGTTAGATCGGCCCGTATTTTTCGTTGATACCACCACGAAATAGCTTCCCTGTACAAAACATATGCGTTCACGTGTGCGTGTCGTACCTCCTCTGCTGTAAAGTCTCGCCATTAATTTTCAATGGGAAGCCTCTGAAGCACAGCATTTTGATGTTATGTTGACACTTGTTTGTGGTGAAGCCAGACGTCACACTCCTGTCCTCAACACATATGATTCACTATCCATTATGTAAGAGGCAGTAATACACTTCAATTGCAAGAACAATAAAGCAGTTTTTGTGTGTTTGTAAAACAAGTGGAGGAGATGGGGCCATTGTTGCATTGTATTTAGAAGCTAAGTGGCCCACTTATCTTCAGGGAAAAAACCTCTTTAGCCTTAATGAGGAAAAATCCATATCAAAATCTGTTATGCAGCATTGGTGCACCTGCGAGTAAGTCAAAGAACATGTTGATTTTTTTAAACTTCACATTTACCACACAGCTGCCCATCCTCTTCTATTCTCATTTAGTCAATTTGTCATTTTAATCTTTTTCTCATCACTTCACCACACATGTATACAACTTTTCCAGCCAGCATTTTGTTTTTGAAGTCACATTCTCACAAAACTCTAAAAGTTGCAACAAATGAAATAATACTGTTTGTATGAATTTGGGCTGATAGTACCTGTAGTGACTTCTAACACCCGTGCACTGATCATACATACAATGGATGGTATGTTCCAACTTCTGCTAGCATAATAAAGCAATAATATTTTATTTATTAAAGTGTACAAATTACACTTCACCTGTATTTTCATGTACTTCATAGAGTTTAATTCCAACCGCCCAATGACTCCTGGGAAACAACATCAAGTTGTAACACCAATGCTGCAAATATCAAACAATCTTACATCAGATGAAGTAGGCTGAGAAGAAGACTTTTCTGCTGCTAGTGGAAGAGTCATTAATTTCACCATTGACACCATCACCATCTTCACTATCACTATCACTGTTAATGTGAATGAGGGTCGCTCTAGAATTTATCATTTTTATCAAGGATTGCCACCTCCAGGATGTAACAGCCCTCAAATCCTTGATAAACCAGGTCCTTACCTTCAGTCAAAGTAAACCTTTCATGAACAGATACATAGTCCATAACAATGTCATTATACCTCTTGTTGTTCTGTTTAACATTTGACTCCAGGCCACCTCAATTGGATTCAGTTCATGGTGTGCAACCAGCACTCTAAGACCTATTATTATGTTAGCCACAAAGAATTGGCAGTATTGGCTTAAATATACAATCAAAAGTTAAAAGTTACACATGCAAAACACACACACTTCCCATTACGTCCGAACCACAATGTATGCCCTTTATCCTACCTTTACTTCCAGCTATCTCTCATCTACAGCATATCTTGGAGGAGTCTTTGCTTGTTTGATAATCCCCCAAAGATCTCTCTTCAGTGAACTTTTTGGATATGCTATACCGCTGAATCATCATACAGTCATATAATGAAACAGTGTTGTGTATGTGCAAACTGCCTCACGTTTCTTATCTTCTTCTTTCAGCTGTACTTTTCGCCACTTCTGCTTTGGTTGCTCCTCCAGGTGGCAACTGTACAGTAATGTTTATAGTTGACCTACCTACGATAACTGGCATCATCCATTACAATCAGACAATTGGCTGGTAACGCTGGAAGTAACTTTTCTTAAACCGATCTCTCAGATTTCTGCGCATTTATTTCTTATTGATAATCTGCTGCAGATCCCTTCTTGGTTTTGAAAACCCAATCACAACCTGCATTTACTTGTTCCTTCACACCATACAAAATTACCGGAAACCCATCAATCTTTGCCACCAGCATGCAAGATAATAAGGTGCTGTCTACCTGATGGCATGGCTTGCTGTACATGAATCAAGTTAAACATCAGAAATTTGAAATTATTTGACCAACCTGACTCCTCTTACAGTCCCCCTTAGTAGTCTTATCAGCCTCTACCCAGGCTCTGGACTTTCCATCGCGTGCATTAGCCCAAGTCTCATCTAAGTACACAACTTGTCTCTTCCCCCAGAGAAAACACCATCATTCTGAGTTTGGACTAAGACAGAGTATGTGACAAAGGCGCCAATGTTCAAAATTAATTAACCAAAATTTTTGAGAGTGATCTTTCATATAATGAATGGATCTTTCATCTGATGGCATCTCGGTCGTACCGATGGCCTTCAAGATTCTCTCCTTGATGTTGAAGGAAATGTTTCACTTCTTCTCTTCTTGCTCAATGTAGTTGCATAGTTTCATAAGTAGATACTTTGTTTAGCTATTTAACCTCTTATTTAGAGGGTTTTGCTCTGCACTCGCTGACGCTACCCTGGACGCCATATTCTCAACAATTAAGTACACACCCGCAACATGAGTTTACGAATAAATGTGTGATTAACATCATGTTCAAAGCCTTTGATCGTGCATGGCTTCTTATTTATCAACCAAGGATCCAGCTCAACGCATACATACTATAGTTATCTTCAAAGTGTTCATCTGGAGTATTCAAACCACATCAGTTTTAGGCTATCAGACTATTTGTTTAGTGAGTGTATATACAATTTGTTCTAGTCATACAATAAGCAGCAAAGATTAATTTGGCTTTAAAGATGAGATCTACTAGGCTGTTTTCCTCAAAGGAAATTGACATACTGTTTACTCATCACATTGTAATAACTCATCTATAACTTTATTGTCCATAAAACCCTTGCTACTCTATGGAAGTTAACGCACACTTCAGCACTTTGATAATTCACAATTATGATATTAATCAAAGATTGGTGTTACACAATGTCTAACACCAATCTCATACCAATGTCCACTGCCTACGGATTTCTCCTTTGCTATACTAATTATAATTACAAACCGGCTGTTTGTATACTATTACAATGTAGTCAATATACTAATATATGTATGTGATTGTCTCCGCAAAATACCCGTATATATAGTTTGCATAATTTCCATACTTTAGTATTATCTACAGTGTTCAAACCAAAGTTTCAGTTCATTGTGGTGAGAATTATGGAATTATAGTGCTAGATGTTAGGAAGAGAGACTTGCATAGCTTTATACCAACATGAGCATAAATTACATTGGTTCATAGACTTGGTCCAAAGTGCTCATCATGAATAGGAAAATCCGCCAAGATATATTTTCGGTAAGGGGAGGTCCATATAAAGCTATCTATGAGTAAAAGTGACCCAAAAAGATCATATCACAGCTGGATCTTAGTATTACATGCCTTTATAGAGAATTTTAAACCTTACCAACCAAGTTATTGGAAGCTAACATTAACTAGTACTATTAGACACACTTAACATGCTGTAATTTGGATGATTTAGTAGCAAAGGGAAGTAGTTTTATGAGCTTTGGTGCAGGTTATCTCCTTAGTGTATTTGACTGAGTCTGACAAAACCTGTCTTCTAGCCTGAAAATACATATGTTGGTTTAATATTGCATGAGCATAATTAGTTTTAATAACAGGTGTTAACATTCTTTCCTTTGATGTGGTATGTGATGGTTCACCAGTAATGAATTATGTGATCACAAAAAAGTAAACAAACAAGTATATGGATAGTTAGAAATTTTACATTTGAGTTTGAATCATTGAAAATTAAACTAGGGAAGTCATCTACACCTGCAGCTATACTAGTTGACATGTAAATATTACCCGGAATTAATTTTGAACATAAAATAATGCGTAAGTGTGTCAGGTTTCTATTACTGTACAACAGAATGTTGTTATACATAAAATGAAACCTTATGTATTTCATGTGCTATAATAACATTTAAACAATTTTATACAATACTAAAGAGCATTTTTGAAACAAAGTAATGAATGGCAGACATAACGATTGTCTTTGCTGGTATTTTTAGCGTCCATTATAAACTATTGTACACCACTGTATTCTGTAGCACATGAGGATTCTAATGGCACCTAGTTTAAGGCCACAGCACCAAGTATGGTGAAGATATTCCTTGTTAATTAAGCAACATACAGCCATGGTGGACTTTTGATGAACAATTTTTAAAGTGGTGTGATATGGCATTGTGCCCAACTACATCAATGCTTGGTGTCATTTTATTGTGGAGTTCATCATGAATAATGTAGTCGCTGTGAGATTTCCTAATGTTAATATTTGCAAAATTAGGTACATATATTAGTTTGTATAGAGGCATGTGTCAAAGTCTAAATATAGGCTTACAAGGTTTGAAGGGTTAACTTAAATAAATCCCTACTTCAATCATGGCTGCACTATTGACAGGCTATATATGACTGAAGTAGGAATTAAATATCAACTAGTATAGCTGCAGGTGTAGATGATCTCCCTTGTTTCATTTTATGATTCCTACTCAAACAAGTGCACAAAAAAAATACACAGAGTAGGGACCATACCACTTCAATAAAAAAATACTGAAGCAGCACAGTAGGGATATAACACTTCTTATTGTTTTACTGTGATTTAATATCATGGACTACTCCAGCTTGTTTCAGTACAGTGTACCTTTACTGATGTGCAATGGCCCCTACTCTAGTTGAAAATTCCATTTTATTGGGTAGTTGTTTTAAAATAATAATTAAAGGCCTTGGTAATTGAATTCGTCGCTTTGACAATTGAATTCGTCACTTTAGCAAATGAATTCATCACTTTTGCAATTGAATTTGTCCCATTGGCACAAGAATTCATCATACTTAAATTGTCTTCAAGAAAACAACCACTCATCATGAAGTGAATCATTTTCACCATGGAGACTTACGCTTGAGACACCAGAAGGTAATTGAAGCTGGTTGTATGCAAAGCTGGTGGCTGCCTGGCAAGTTAATTAGCTTGTTCATGAGTGATCACGCTCAACACTATAGTACAGTTGCGAATGTTGCTGAAGAAGTTGTAGTGGAAGAATTATCTCTTATAAAGAGTTGTTTACTTAATACTAATAGGTGTAAGATTGTGAATTCGGCCTGCTAAGCTAAGTTGCATGGGGTATACAAGCTATTCTCTACAATTATATAACTCTGTATTAGACTTTAGAGCATGTGTACAACACTATATGGTCTTTGGCATTCTGTGGAGTGCTGGTCTAGTCCTTCACACGTGCACTTATAAATGGATAAGCGCTATGACAAGATCGATGCCAGGGTCTGGAAGCGAAGACTGCTGTAAAAACATTAGGTATAAAAAATAACTGTTATATAAACAAGTACACAGAAAAAATTGGAATTTTCAACTAGAGTAGGGACCACAACACATCAATAAAAAGTACTGAAATAAGCTGGAGTAGTGTACGATATTAAATCACAATAAAACAATAAGAAGCGCTATACTCCTACTGTGCACGATATTAAATCACAATAAAACAACAAGTGTTATATCCCTACTGTGCATATCCCTACTGTGCACAGTAGGGGTATAACACTTCTTATTGTTTTACTGTGATTTAATATCGTGCACTACTCCAGCTTGTTTTAGTACTTTTTATCGATGTGTTGTGGTCCCTAATCTAGTTGAAAATTCCAAATTTTTCTGTGTACTTGTTTGTTAACCTTTTTTGTAAACAATTATTATGACTGGTGAACCCACGCATACTGCATCTGTAATGGCGCTGCACCCCAATTATCATCTGAAAAGTGAAGTATCCATTACGCTTCGTTGTCAGCTATGTTCAATCCGTTTCACAGCATTTCAACTCAACTGTTCAAAAAGCACCTCTGCAATCCACGCATACCAGAAGAAATGGTGCTGTGCGTCCCAGTTATATCAATAATTATCGTCTGAAAACATCCATTACACTTTGTTTTCGGCTATGTTCAATCCGTTACACAGCAGTTCGAATCAAGAACTGGTTGAAGAGTGCCTCTGCTATCAAAATAGCCACTATGATAAATATGGATGATTTCCATTACGAATGAAGGGAAGCCATCACGCGCTATCGCCAAATCGACACTTTTCACTGTCAGCAAAGATGAATGGGATACAAAGGAGGACACTGGTAAGTCCATAAAGAATGCATTGTACATACTGCAGTATGCCAAAAGGCACTTGTCGGCCTGAAGCGACATTGAACAGTGAAAAAATCAAGCCCGTAGCCTTAGCCGTTATCAAGTTACACTTGTCT
Organism: Dysidea avara; assembly: GCF_963678975.1. NCBI lineage: Eukaryota > Metazoa > Porifera > Demospongiae > Dictyoceratida > Dysideidae > Dysidea > Dysidea avara. The sequence goes on from NC_089276.1 coordinate 40,366,321, forward strand.
GAAGGCATCAGTGAGTCAGTTACTCAGTCAGTCAGTCAGTCACTAGAAAATTCTGTTATATAATAATTTTTTAAATTCCATAGCAACTTGTTGAAAGCATTTCGGGTTGATCTGAAAGCTTGTTTGGGCTTAGTTTTACCTAACCAATACTGACTCATAGTCGTCAGGGGAAATTGAGGCTGTTTTTTGGGTGATATTATTTTGTGGGCCATGCTACTATACACTACTATCGTAGTGTATGATGTAAAAGTGCTTTTTGAAAACCGGTTCGATCATATCAACCTTTTCCAACTACCCGTTTACTACAGTTATACCTGAACAAGGTCTTGTAGCAGCTGCTACATATTGTTTTCGTGTTTTCTCCAGCTATCAATCTTGTTATGGACGAATTCTAATGCCAAAGTGACAAATTCAATGGCCAATGAGACAACTCATTGCCAAGGTGACAAACTCAATTGCCAAAACCTGCATGTGATGGGTTCCCTTCATAATGGAAATCATCCATATTTTTCATAGTGGCTATTTGGATTGCAGAGGTGCTTTTTGAACAGTTCTTGATTCGTAATGCTGTGGGTTGAAGCATAGCTGACAATGAAATGTAATGGTACTTCACTTTTCAGACAATAATTGATAAAGCTGGGACATTCATACCATTTCTTTCTTTTGATGCGATATGTGTGAGTTTACCAGTCATAATACCACCACCAAATCAACACTTTTTGCTGTCAGCAAAGGTGAATAGGAAATAAAGGAGGACACTGGTAAGTCCATGCATGAAGAATGGATTGTACATACTGCGGTATTCCAAAAAGCACCTCTCAGGCCAAAGCGACGTCAAACAGTAGAAAAATCAAGTTAGCCGTATCAAGTTACGGTATCAATTAGGTCACTCCAAATAACTTTCTCTGTTTCCCATTCACCACCCACATCTGGTTACTTTCCATTATTTTCCAGTTATTCCTGCATTCTGTACAGGCTCAATAATAGTAATCTTGTAACACATATCAGTGTGTTATCAAGTTGGCACAAATTCATGTTTGCGTTATTCTTGCAATCTAAGATGAATGTACAAGCACTAAGCATGCTTTTATACAGCTTCTATGGTTGTGACAAGTAAATAATGGTTTGAAAAGCTGCCATCTTTTAATGAAATAATGGAAATGGACCACATGTCCACATGCAAATATGTCTGAGCCCAGGACAGGAAACAGAGAATTTATTTGGAGTGGTCTCAGTCAATCAGTCAGTCTGTCAGTAAGTCACTAGAAAATTGTGTTAAACAATTTGTTTAAAAATATAGAATTCTGTAGCAACTTGTTGAAAGCATTTCAAATCAATCTGAAGGTTTGTTCAGGCTTAACTAATACTACCTCATCATCATCAGAGAAAGGTAAGGCTGGTTTTTGGGTGGTGTTTTTCATGTGCCATGCCTACTATACAGTACTACTGTACTGTATGATGCAAAAATTTTCCTTACACTTGTTAGAATGTATGTACCTTACTCATATTTTTGGGTTTAAAAAGCTCACTGGTTTCCATTCCCAGAAAGTAATAAAACTCCCTGCCTGCTTTTAACACTGGATTTACTTGTGCTAACAAGTATGAGGAAATGTCAAATGAAGAAACTGAGTAAAATGCACATATATTATACATGCCCTTTAAGCTACAAATATGAAATGGAGCAGTGGAGATTGAAATTCCCTTTACCGAGAAATAGCACGATTTAAATTTTTCAGCATTATTTTTTCAATGTGATTTGGTGTGAACACCACTGATCATGGTGCACTATTACTTGAGTTGTCACATATGAAACTACATACAGTATATACAAGTAAGTCGGGTAGTAGTCTATGCTATTGATTCGTTGAATACTTGCAGTGTTTGTTTTGAAGTTCCGAAGGTGTGTGATTTAGGAGTCAATTTTACGCAAGTTGAAATATGGATAAAAAAGTAGCGAAAAAAGAAATAGCTAAAAGGCTGTGAAACAAGAGGGGTTGTCTATACCTGCAGTTATACTAATGGACATTTTATAATTCTTATACTTCACTATAACCACTACTGAAATAAGGATTAAATGTCCATTAGTATATCTGCAGGTATAGACAATCCTTCTTGGGTCACAACTTTTAAGCTACTCCCTTGTTTCGCTACTTTTTTTCCTTTGATCCCTAATCCAACTTTCTGCAAATAATTCAGCTGCAACGGAAAATATGGGCAATAAATGTGAAACCAGTCAACACAGCCACAGGTGCTATTGCAAATCAGCACCTTGCGTAGTCAGCTTGCGTAGTCAGCAGAAAACTGGAACACAAAGGAGGACAAAGGAAGTTCATGATACATGTATTGTACATACTGAGGTTTGCAAAAAGGCACTTATTGAAATGAAGTAACTCCAATCAGTGAAAAAGCTAAGCCTGTTGTAGCCTTATCCATTGTTGAGTTATGCTTGTCTGAATGCATCAGTCAGCATAAAAAAAAAGTTAAATGGAAAATTTAAAATATATATATATGTAGTAGTTATACCATGGGCAAGAGTGCTTTGCCTGATATATATGCACAAGCCCGAGGGCCGCAGGCCCGAGGGCGAGTGCGTACATACAGGCAAAGCACGAGTGCCCATGGTATAACTAATATGTTCTACTTTAGCATGTAGACTCACCTAATTGGCGAAATCTGTAGTTGCTATACCCTTCTCTTATATAGGGAACCAAGTAAGCTGTGATTGTGGAAATGAATTTTGCCAATCAAACTGTGATTGTGGGATTCAATTTTAATACATCAAACAGTAGTTTGATTTTATTATTGCTAATATAGCAATTTTAAGAGACTAGTGTTAATTATGTTACTTTAATTGCTAAAAGTAAAAAACAAACTACTGTTAATGTATTAAAATTGAATCCCACAATCACAGGTTGTTTGGCAGAATTCAACCCCACAATCACAGTTTGCTTGATTCCCTATATAAGAAAAGAGGATAACAGTAAAACATCAAAGAAATCTGATGATTTCTGGATATAGTGTGTACACCTATTAGGTATGCAATGTCTCAAGCTAACGAGATATACATACTGGTGGCAGTGCATATATCTCGTTAAGGCAGTGTGTAACGAGATATATACCACTTCGAAGTGGGCGTTCAAAGGCGCCGCTCGGTGTTTAACTCGCATAAATGGGAAAGCGGTTTGTCATACCCAGCCAGTTCAAAGAATCGATACACTTTGACTCATTATATTGAGCAACATAGAGCTTTGTATTGTGGGACTCGTTTTTGTAGTGGTTGCTAAGCTTAGCACATTTGTTAAGATAGAGTAGTTGGTTGTTACTAAAGGTTAATGAAGGCATAAAATAATTGTTTGGGCGATTGTGGATACGTATTTCTACCCACTGCGTATCAGCTTTGAACAGACCACGGAACAACAAAGCTACTACTGCTGCATTGAAATAGGTTAGTAACTTACAGTCCTAAGTACTTAACTTAATATAATAACTTACTTACTGTACCAATAGCGAAGTTAGTTGGCTTAACTTAGCACAAAAATGATAACAATATAAACTCCATCCCACAATTGCAAGTTTTCTAACATAGTGTGTTGAAGCATAGTAACGTATTAATGACGTTTTAACGTATGGACAACGTTTTGATAGCTATTAGCCCACGCTGTTAAACCACGATCGATCTTCAGATGCTACTGTATAAAACAAATGGGATGAGTTCTCGTTAGTTCTTTCACCTATTAGGTGAGTACGCCCCAAGTGATATATATCACTTGTACCATGGCTGCTTGGGATTTTGCTGACATATACACCTGCAGCCCTCAGGCCTGCGACCCTCGGGCATTGGGTGCATATATCAGTAAAATCCCTCGCAGCCATGGTATAACTATTACATACACACTGCCTTAACGAGATATACGCACTGGTAGCAGTGTGTATATATCGTTAACATTTTGAGTCAGTGCGATATGTGATATATATATATGCACTGGCTTTCCTTTGATCTGAGGTGTGAAAGTGGTACATATATATATATATATATATATATCAAGACACACGGTAGTGTGTCGTGCGGCCCAAGAAGCCGGCACGTAACACCCGTGAGTATATTGACAGGAAGAAAGAAAACGCAATTTTCGCACCTCCGTAGCTCTGTGCTTCCTTGATGAAACAAGACGATTTTTGCTGTGGACATTCCCTCCAACTGCAGCACTCCACATTCCAAATTTGAGCGAATTCGCTTCGCGCGTTCCCGAGATATGCGACTTCAAAAATTGGCTCAGTTTCTTCGTTTTTTTTTCTTAGTCTTCTTCTTATTTTTCTTTTTCTTGTCGCACACTTACAAAAACTGCTATAAAACTCGAACGGCATATCAGATTGCCTTGAAATTTGGCACACAGAAGGGGGGTATAAAGGCGCATCTCGGTACCAACTTTGGCTGGGATACGATAAACAGGCAAAGAGTTATGAGCGATTATTCACGAAAAATAACACCAATATGTTGTCACGCCTACAGGGTAAACCGCGTATGGGAAGAAGCTGAAAATCGGTGGGTGAATAGGTTAACTATTGAACCTCAAACCTTTTGTGGTTTGAAAGAAATCGAGCTAAAAACCAGGAAGATACAACGAAAAAACCAACAGTGTGTAACAATTACGCAATCGAGATCAGCTAATAAAAAAACGACTGCTTGCCACGCCTACCAGATAAACCGCTTGGGGTAATGCTTTGAAAATCGTTGTACAGATGGAGTAATCATCTTAGAAAGGCTCATCAATGGTGTAGAAGAATCAGACTTAAAGCCACGGAGTTATAACACGAAATCCAACTTGGTGTGGCAAGTGCGAGATCGAGATACTCTAATAGAGCAGTCATCCTAATAGAGCAGTCACCCTGAAGAGAATTCAAGAGATCAGCTAGAAATAAGAAACCTGTATAGAGATCAGCTACACACAAGTCACCCTGTAGAGAGATCAGCTAGAAGAAGTTACCTTGTAGGGAGTTCATGCAACTATGGAAAGAGATAGTTCAGCTAGAAAAAATCACCTTATAGAGTTCAGCTACAAAGAAACCACCATGTAGAGAGTTCTACCTTGCAAAGAGTTCAGCTACAAAGAAATCATCATGTAGAGAGTTCAGCTACAAACAAATCTCCCTGTAGAGAGATTAGCTAGAAGAAGTTACCTTGTAGAGAGTTCAGCTACAAAGAAACCATCATGTAGAGAGTTCAGCTACAAACAAATCTCCCTGTAGAGAGATCAGCTAGAAGAAGTTACCTTGTAGAGAGTTCGGTTTCAAACAAATCACACTGTAGAAAGATCAGCTAGAAGAGGTCACCTTGTAGAGAGTTCAGTTATAAAAAAACCACCATGTAGAGAGCTCAGCTACAAACTAGTGACCTTGTAGAGACATCAGCTAGAAGAAGGTACCTTGTAGAGAGTTCAGCTACAAAGAAACCATTCTTTAAAGAGCTCAGCTGCAAACAAATCACCTGTAAAGAATTCAGCTACAAATAAATCACCCTGTAGAAAGATGAGCTAGAAAAAGTTACCTTGTAGAGAGTTCAGTTACAAAGAAACCACCATGTAGAGAATTCAGCTACAAACTAGTGACCCTGTAAAGACATCAGCTAGAAGAAGTTACCTTGAGAGAGTTCAGCTACAAAGGAACCATTATTTAAAGAGCTCAGCTGCAAACAAATCACCTATACAGAATTCAGCTACAAACAAATCACCATGTAGAGAGATCAGCTAGAAGAAGTTAACTTGTAGAGAGTTCAGCTACAAAGAAACCATCATTTAGAGAGTTCAGCTTCAAACAAATCACCTGTAGAGAGTTCAGCTACAAACAAATCTTCCTGTAGAGAGATCAGCTAGAAGAAGTTACCTTGTAGATCGTTCAGCTACAAACAAATCACCCTGTAGAGAGATCAGCTAGAAGAAGTTACCTTGTAGAGAGTTCAGCTACAAAGAAACCACCATGTAGAGAGTTCAGCTGCAAAGAAATCACCCTGTATAAAATTCTGCCACGAACAAATTGCCCTGTAGAAAGATCAGTTAGAAGAAGTTACCTTGTAGAGAGTTTAGCTACAAAGACACCATTCTGTAAAGAGCTCAGCTGCAAACAAATCACCTGTACAGAATTCAGCTACAAACAAATCACCCTGTAGAGAGATCAGCTAGAAGAAATTACTTTGTAGAGAGTTCAGCTACAAAGAAACCACCATGTAGAGAGTTCAGCTGCAAAGAAATCACCCTGTAGAAAATACAGCCACAAACAAATTGCCCTGTAGAAAGACCAGTTAGAAGAAGTTACCTTTTAGAGAGTTCAGCTACAAAGAAACCACCCTGTAGAGAGGTCAGCTAGAAGAAGTTACCTTGTAGATCGTTCAGCTACAAACAAATCACCCTGTAGAGAGATCAGCTAGAAGAAGTTACCTTGTAGAGAGTTCAGCTACAAAGAAACCACCATGTAGAGAGTTCAGCTGCAAAGAAATCACCCTGTAGAAAATTCTGCCAAAAACAAAATTAATTGCCCTGTAGAAAGATCAGTTAGAAGAAGTTACCTTTCAGAGAGTTCAGCTACAAAGAAACCATTCTGTAAAGAGCTCAGCTGCAAACAAATCACCTGTACTGAATTCATCTACAAACAAATCACCCTGTAGAGAGATCAGCTAGAAGAAGTTAACTTGTAGAGAGTTCAGCTTCAAAGAAACCATCATTTAGAAAGTTCAGCTTCAAACAAATCACCTGTAGAGAGTTCAGTTACAAACAAATCTCCCTGTAGAGAGATCAGCTAGAAGAAGTTACCTTGTAGAGAGTGAAGCTACAAACAAATCACCCTATTGAAAGATCAGCTAGAAGAAGTCAACTTGTAGAAAGTTCAGTTACAAAGAAACCACCATGTAGAGAGTTCAGCTACAAACTAGCCACCTTGTAGAGACATCAGCTAGAAAAGTTACCTTGTAGAGAGTTCAGCTACAAACAAATCTCCCTGTAGAGAGATCAGCTAGAAGAAATTACCTTGTAGAGAGTTCAGCTACAAAGAAACCATTCTGTAAAGAGCTCAGCTGCAAACAAATCACCTGTACAGAATTCAGCTATGAACAAATCACCCTGTAGAGAGATCAGCTAGAAGATATTACCTTGTAGATAGTTCAGCTACAAACAAATCACCCTGTAGAAAGATCAGTTAGAAGAAGTTATCTTTTAGAGAGTTCAGCTACAAAGAAACCATTTTGTAAAGAGCTCAGCTGCAAACAAATCACCTGTACAGAATTCAGCTACAAACAAATCACCCTGTAGAGAGATCAGCTAGAAGAAATTACCTTGTAGATAGTTCAGCTACAAACAAATCACGCTGTAGAAAGATCAGTTAGAAGAAATTACTTTGTAGAGAGTTCAGCTACAAAGAAACCATTTTGTAAAGAGCTCAGCTGCAAACACATCGCCTGTACAGAATTCAGCTACGAACAAATCACCCTGTAGAGAGATCAGCTAGAAGAAGTTACCTTGTAGATAGTTCAGCTACAAACAAATCTCCCTGTAGAGAGATCAGCTAGAAGAAATTGCCTTGTAGAGAGTTCAGCTACAAAGAAACCATCATGTGGAGAGTTCAGCTGCAAAGAAATCACCACTGCCCAAATTTCAAGGCAATAGCTCTTTCCAATCTGAAGTTATCAATTGTCAAAGTTGGCAAATTGGATGTGTGTGGAAGGCCCCTTTTTGCAAATCCGGTCACATATGTATTATATATATAATTTGTACATTTACAGATAAAATTTTTAAAGTATATCTACTTCAGGTTAAAAAAGTCCAAAAGCTGGCCATAGGCCGGCTTTGGGGTATACAAATACAAAAAGAAATGAAATCTAATCCAAAACAGCCAAGCTGTAAAAAAAGTGTGCAGCCCTCAGAAAGGCTATGGTGAAAAAAGATGTGAAATCCAAGGTGGCGGCCAAGAAATGGCTGTGATGGTAGGTTAATGGTAAAAATTTTAATAACGACAATTCAGGTGAATTTTTGTGCCGCTTCACAAAATTTACCTGAATTGTCATTATTAAAATTTTTACCATTAACCTACCATCACAGCCATTTCTTGGCCGCCACCTTGGATTTCACATCTTTTTTCACCATAGCCTTTCTGAGGGCCGCACACTTTTTTTACAGCTTGGCTGTTTTGGATTAGATATATATATATATAGAAATTTGTTGGTAGAGTTGGTCCAAACACATTTATGGGCTCGCTATGCCTAACCAATAAAGCCTAGCTGTTGTAGAAGCTGTTTTTTTGGGTAATATTGTTGGACAAGACTCAATGTAAGATAAGTTACTTATGTGAACATTACATAGTATATAAACTCACTTGCTTGTACAACAGTGATAGTTTCAGAATCACTTCCTAAACTATTAGATACTTCACACACATAACTCCCATAACCATTACTATCAGATATTGTAAAGGTATACACTTGATCAGTAGATAACACAACAGATGAATTATCTTGTCTGGTCCAGTTATAAGTTAGTGGAGCTATACCAGTAGCACTACATGATAATGTAGCATTAAATCCAGTTGGTACTGGATCAATACTGGCTATTGTAGCATTTGGTAGTGCTGTAGAATAGTTGAAGTGAACTAACAGAACTGTGCTATTGATCCTAACCTGTTGAATCATATATTGTAAGGTTCCTAGTCTGTATAGTCCCATCAACATCTGGTATAGTACAAGTGTACACTCCAGTATTACCTGATAATGTAATAGCTGCACTAGAACTGATGACTAGTTCACTAGTACCAACATCACCACTAACAGGATTAGCTTGTATTGCTCCACTTGTAGGGACCAGACTACCATTGGGAAATGACCAGCTACCATCACTAGTAGTACTACCAGAACGACATACTATTCTTTTCTCCATGTCTTGATATAGTAGAACAGAACTACTATTGTATGTGATAGTGAAGTCTGGACTGTGTAGGGTAACACCTGATAATAGACAATACACATGAATTATACAAAATTGTCAACATGTGTATGGTACCAGTTTACCATATTCCTCACATAAAAGTCTAGGCTTTATATTTCCTATCCAACATGCTTTACCCTGCTTTAAATAAGTAATATCTATATTAGAGACAGGGCAATTATTTGCAATAGGTCAGAATGATCCCTGAAAAATTCGCAGATTTTGGTAGAATTTAATTATTTCAATAGTAAGCATACAGAACCTTGTTGCAGTGTGTTGAGAATGTAGTCAAAGAACTTGGAGTGAAAGATAGCCCTGCATTTTTTGCCCCAAATACAGGACAAAAATAGCCCTACATTTGTCATATAGAACAACTTACGCAACTACACTGCTATATTGGTGACCACCATGCTATATCAAGGTAGTTGTAGCACTGTACATGGGCAGAGGACAATTAAATTGGTATACAGCGTACAACCCTAAAATTGAGACAACAAAGACAATTAACCGAAGAAACTACCCCAGAAGTACTCCAGAGGTCTTTCAAGGCATGCTTGTATCCAGAGCAAAGTTGATTGTTTCACTGAAGGCTGCTTGGTAAGTCTTGAATAGTTTCGTGCATATTTCACTTGAGATCCAGTTCAAAGTTGGAAGCAGAGTTGGGATAGTTACTTCATAAAAGTAACTAATTACTAGCTACGCATTATTTTTATCCCATGTCTAAGTACTCTAGTTACAAGTTACTTTTATAGTTTAAATTATGACTTGTTTTTGCTTTTGTAACATGAATTTTCCTCAGATATTCATCATTAAGGGATGCAATACATATGTATACTTAAAATAACAATTCAGTGACTATTTCAGGTCAGTTCTAATTATTGCTACATCTGTTACTCAAGCTGAATCATAGAGAACAGTACACAGAATCTGTCTACTTAATGTGGCTGTAGCATAAATGGCACAAAAATTGAAGTGCCAATTATGCTGTTAAAGCATAATTAGTTATAGTTACAATAATATTATCTAATCCAAAACAGCCAAGCTGTAAAAAAAGTGTGCGGCCCTCAGAAAGGCTATGGTGAAAAAAGATGTGAAATCCAAGGTGGCGGCCAAGAAATGGCTGTGATGGTAGGTTAATGGTAAAAATTTTAATAATGACAATTCAGGTAAATTTTGTGAAGCGGCACAAAAATTCACCTGAATTGTCGTTATTAAAATTTTTACCATTAACCTACCATCACAGCCATTTCTTGGCCGCCACCTTGGATTTCACATCTTTTTTCACCATAGCCTTTCTGAGGGCCGCACACTTTTTTTACAGCTTGGCTGTTTTGGATTAGTTTCATTTCTTTTTGTATTTGTATACCCCAAAGCCGGCCTATGGCCAGCTTTGGGACTTTTTTAACCTATGTTTTTTTTCTTTACTACAGGAAGAAGTAAAGATGAAGTAGATATACTTTAAATATTCTATCAGTAAATGTACAAATTATATATATAATACATATGTGACCGGATTTGCAAAAAGGGGCCTTCCACACACATCCAATTTGCCAACTTTGACAATTGATAACTTCAGATTGGAAAGAGCTATTGCCTTGAAATTTGGGCAGTGGTGATTTCTTTGCAGCTGAACTCTCCACATGATGGTTTCTTTGTAGCTGAACTCTCTACAAGGCAATTTCTTCTAGCTGATCTCTCTACAGGGAGATTTGTTTGTAGCTGAACTATCTACAAGGTAACTTCTTCTAGCTGATCTCTCTACAGGGTGATTTGTTCGTAGCTGAATTCTGTACAGGCGATGTGTTTGCAGCTGAGCTCTTTACAAAATGGTTTCTTTGTAGCTGAACTCTCTACAAAGTAACTTCTTCTAACTGAATAACAGACAGATCTTTCTACAGCGTGATTTGTTTGTAGCTGAACTATCTACAAGGTAATTTCTTCTAGTTGATCTCTCTACAGGGTGATTTGTTTGTAGCTGAATTCTGTACAGATGATTTGTTTGCAGCTGAGCTCTTTACAAAATGGTTTCTTTGTAGCTGAACTCTCTAAAAGGTAACTTCTTCTAACTGATCTTTCTACAGGGTGATTTGTTTGTAGCTGAACTATCTACAAGGTAATATCTTCTAGCTGATCTCTCTACAGGGTGATTTGTTTGTAGCTGAATTCTGTACAGGTGATTTATTTGCAGCTGAGCTCTTTACAGAATGGTTTCTTTGTAGCTGAACTCTCTACAAGGTAATTTCTTCTAGCTGATCTCTCTACAGGGAGATTTGTTTGTAGCTGAACTATCTACAAGGTAATTTCTTCTAGCTGATCTCTCTACAGGGTGATTTGTTTGTAGCTGAATTCTGTACAGGTGATTTATTTGCAGCGGAGCTCTTTACAGAATGGTTTCTTTGTAGCTGAACTCTCTACAAGGTAATTTCTTCTAGCTGATCTCTCTACAGGGAGATTTGTTTGTAGCTCAACTATCTACAAGGTAACTTCTTCTAGCTGATCTCTCTACAGGGTGATTTGTTTGTAGCTGAATTCTGTACAGGTGATTTGTTTGCAGCTGAGCTCTTTACAGAATGGTTTCTTTGTAGCTGAACTCTCTACAAGGTAACTTTTCTAGCTGATGTCTCTACAAGGTGGCTAGTTTGTAGCTGAACTCTCTACATGGTGGTTTCTTTGTAACTGAACTTTCTACAAGTTGACTTCTTCTAGCTGATCTTTCAATAGGGTGATTTGTTTGTAGCTTCACTCTCTACAAGGTAACTTCTTCTAGCTGATCTCTCTACAGGGAGATTTGTTTGTAACTGAACTCTCTACAGGTGATTTGTTTGAAGCTGAACTTTCTAAATGATGGTTTCTTTGTAGCTGAACTCTCTACAAGTTAACTTCTTCTAGCTGATCTCTCTACAGGGTGATTTGTTTGTAGATGAATTCAGTACAGGTGATTTGTTTGCAGCTGAGCTCTTTACAGAATGGTTTCTTTGTAGCTGAACTCTCTAAAAGGTAACTTCTTCTAACTGATCTTTCTACAGGGCAATTTGTTTTTGGCAGAATTTTCTACAGGATGATTTCTTTGCAGCTGAACTCTTTACATGGTGGTTTCTTTGTAGCTGAACTCTCTACAAGGTAACTTCTTCTAGCTGATCTCTCTACAGGGCGGTTTCTTTGTAGCTGAACTCTCTAAAAGGTAACTTCTTCTAACTGATCTTTCTACAGGGCAATTTGTTTGTGGCTGTATTTTCTACAGGGTGATTTCTTTGCAGCTGAACTCTCTACATGGTGGTTTCTTTGTAGCTGAACTCTCTACAAAGTAATTTCTTCTAGCTGATCTCTCTACAGGGTGATTTGTTTGTAGCTGAATTCTGTACAGGTGATTTGTTTGCAGCTGAGCTCTTTACAGAATGGTTTCTTTGTAGCTGAACTCTCTACAAGGTAACTTCTTCTAACTGATCTTTCTACAGGGCAATTTGTTCGTGGCAGAATTTTATACAGGGTGATTTCTTTGCAGCTGAACTCTCTACATGGTGGTTTCTTTGTAGCTGAACTCTCTACAAGGTAACTTCTTCTAGCTGATCTCTCTACAGGGTGATTTGTTTGTAGCTGAACGATCTACAAGGTAACTTCTTCTAGCTGATCTCTCTACAGGGAGATTTGTTTGTATAACTGAACTCTCTACAGGTGATTTGTTTGAAGCTGAACTCTCTAAATGATGGTTTCTTTGTAGCTGAACTCTCTACAAGTTAACTTCTTCTAGCTGATCTCTCTACATGGTGATTTGTTTGTAGCTGAATTCTGTATAGGTGATTTGTTTGCAGCTGAGCTCTTTAAATAATGGTTTCTTTGTAGCTGAACTCTCTCAAGGTAACTTCTTCTAGCTGATGTCTTTACAGGGTCACTAGTTTGTAGCTGAATTCTCTACATGGTGGTTTCTTTGTAACTGAACTCTCTACAAGGTAACTTTTTCTAGCTCATCTTTCTACAGGGTGATTTATTTGTAGCTGAATTCTTTACAGGTGATTTGTTTGCAGCGGAGCTCTTTAAAGAATGGTTTCTTTGTAGCTGAACTCTCTACAAGGTACCTTCTTCTAGCTGATGTCTCTACAAGGTCACTAGTTTGTAGCTGAGCTCTCTACATGGTGGTTTTTTTGTAACTGAACTCTCTACAAGGTGACCTCTTCTAGCTGATCTTTCTACAGTGTGATTTGTTTGAAACCGAACTCTCTACAAGGTAACTTCTTCTAGCTGATTTCTCTACAGGGAGATTTGTTTGTAGCTGAACTCTCTACATGATGGTTTCTTTGTAGCTGAACTCTCTACAAGGTAACTTCTTCTAGCTGATCTCTCTACAGGGAGATTTGTTTGTAGCTGAACTCTCTACATGATGGTTTCTTTGTAGCTGAACTCTTTGCAAGGTAACTTCTTCTATTGATCTCTCCACAGGGCGATTTGTTAGTAGCTGAACTCTCTACATGGTGGTTTCTTTGTAGCTGAACTTTACAAGGTGATTTTTTCTAGCTGAACTATCTCTTTCCATAGTTGCATGAACTCCCTACAAGGTAACTTCTTCTAGCTGATCTCTCTACAGGGTGACTTGTGTGTAGCTGATCTCTATACAGGTTTCTTATTTCTAGCTGATCTCTTGAATTCTCTTCAGGGTGACTGCTCTATTAGGATGACTGCTCTATTAGAGTATCTCGATCTCGCACTTGCTGCACCAAGTAGGATTTCGTGTTATAACTCCGTGGCTTTAAGTCTGATTCTTCTACACCATTGATGAGCCTTTCTAAGATGATTACTCCATCTGTACAACGATTTTCAAAGCATTACCCTAAGCGGTTTATCTGGTAGGCGTGGCAAGCAGTCGTTTTTTTATTAGCTGATCTCAATTGCGTAATTGTTACACACTGTTGGTTTTTTCGTTTTATCTTCTTGGTTTTTAGCTCGATTTCTTTTAAACCACAAAAGGTTTGAGGTTCAATAGTTAACCTATTCACCCACCGATTTTCAGCTTCTTCCCATACGCGGTTTACCCTGTAGGCATGACAACATATTGGTGTTATTTTTTGTTAATAATCGCTCATAACTCTTTGCTTGTTTATCGTATCCCAGCCAAAGTTGGTACCGAGATGCGCCTTTATATCCCCCTTCTGTGTGCCAAATTTCAAGGCAATCTGATATGCCGTTCGAGTTTTATAGCAGTTTTTGTAAGTGTGCGACAAGAAAAAGAAAAATAAGAAGAAGAAAAAAAAACACGAAGAAACTGAGCCAATTTTTGAAGTCGCATATCTCGGGAACGCGCGAAGCGATTTCGCTCAAATTTGGAATGTGGAGTGCTGCAGTTGGAGGGAATGTTCACAGCAAAAATCGTCTTGTTTCATCAAGGAAGCACAGAGCTACGGAGGTGCGAAAATTGCGTTTTCTTTCTTCCTGTTAATATACTCACGGGTGTTACGCGCCGGCTTCTTGGGCCGCACGACACACTACCGTGTGTCTTGATAACTTTTGTAATTAGTCACTTTTCAAATAATTACTCCTAGTTACAAGTTACTAGTTACAAAGCAAGCAACTAGTTAAATTACTAGTTACTCTAAAAGTAATCAGTTATGTAACTTAGTTACAAAAGTAACTTGTTATCCCAACTGGAAGTTCTTTAAATCAGTTAACCACTGCCTTTCCCTTGCTATATGAAAAATGTAGCACTCAATGAGTGTTATTGAGATAAATAGAGCACTTGGCTTTGCCTCATGCTATATTTGTCTTTAAACCCACTTTATATGTGCTATATTGTATTCATATAGCACTCGCAGCAGTGCTTTAACCAATATTAATGGTTTAAAGCCACTAGATAACAGTTGTATAATACATATCTGCATGCGAAAACTCACATGTGCTATTGACATGGTTACTTGTAAACTTTTCATCAGTCAGTTGGCTCAAATTTTAAGTTGATAAGTTTGAAAAATAGAAGTTGCAAGGTAAAGAATAATAACTACAAAGACTTTAATATCTGGGACAAACTGAGTACAAACACTTCATTCTATTTTGCTATAATAAACTGAATAAAGTATGATTGCCACATAAAAACAATTAAGCACAGTTTAATTTCTTAGATACGCAGTAAAACAAGGCTCAAATCAATAAAACCCATACACCATCATCTGTTCATGGAAAGCAAAATGTCTTTGTTTCATGCTCATACAATAAAGAGTACACGAGCTATACGTAGGTTTCTATTTATGATGCAGTAGAAATAAAATTTACCATTGTCATTTCTTTGTAGGAATAGCCTTCTCTTTGAATGTACGAAAAACACTATTATTTATACCATGATGGACTTGACTGTTTATAATCAACGAATTAAGCCAATTCCAGGTTTGTAGCTAGTTTCAGTCATGAGTTACGATGATTTAATAAGCATCTAAAACTTATTTGCCGCGTGGTTGCTGTAACAAACCAAATTTCTTGCTGTTCAAACTGTCTATACTAATCAGCATAAATGAATTCTTCGCTACTATAGAAAATACAGAAGCAATAAAATGGAATTCAAGAAATGTGCAAAAATGGTGAACTTTTGCTCTGCCGGTAACAAATTTGAAGCTTTACAGCCTGAAATTTCCCTTTCTCGGTAGTGCAAATAGGATAGTGCTGTACAACAGATCCTTGAACAGATCATATGTGACCTTTTCCACACATTTTACATGCCAGGAAACAAAATGATGTAACACTTGACTCCTTACTCTAATTAACTTATTCTTAGTTTCAAAATGCAGCCAGATAATTTAGCTGCAGACATGGAAAATTGCAGGCAATTATATGTGATGATAAAAAAAGTTATGAAGCATCAAATTTCACAAAATGGGTCACATTTTGTGTGTGAAAAAGGTACCTTTTTACAAATCTGGTCAAATATATAGTTCATGAAACAAAGCATTAAGTGAGTACTGTAGATTTGTTCATCATTTTCTTGTCTTAAGTCTAAAAAGTCCTATAGTGGGCCTTTGCAATTTATTTGAATATGTGCTTTATACAAGAAAAGAAGGAAAAAAAAACAAGTGGTATGTAAACACTTGAGAAAACACTCTAGTTTGTTCTGAAACAATACTTGTTTCTTTGATATTCAAATTATTTGATAAGACTGCCTGCAATGTGCTGCACAATTGCAAACTTTCAAGCTAATGAAGTACTATGATCCACACTACTATATGCACATGTACATTTACTCTTGCAAAACAAAATATGTAATTACCTTCCACTCTACTAATAGTAGCAGTAGACATCATTGTATTACCATCAGTTACTGTACAAGTGTAACTACCAGTATCACGAGCTCTCACTTTAGCTATTGATAATGCATTCTGATCAGTACCAGTCAAGTCACCATCACAGTCAGGAGAACAACTACTACTCCAACTATAACTCTCTGAACCAGTTGGACTACCAGATATCATACAAGTTAAAGTGATTGACTGAGCTACAGGGAAACTGGTCCCTCCTCCTGGACTACGAGTGATATACACTGGACCTGTAATGTACATGAAATGGCTGGTGATGATGTTCACAAGATACTACATAAACAGCCGATTTCTCAACTTAATAACATAAATACCTAAACTGTACAGTATAAAGCACTGATAACAATAAGTAAAACACATATGTAATAAAAAAATGTAATTTTCTAAATGCTTTTTCTTCATGAAGAAAGGGTCTTATAGTAAAACACAGATATCACCTTTTTCACCTACTGAAGAGATATTCAAAGCTTATACGCTTGGCTACATGTAGACAATAAATATTTAGTATCCAAGAACACTATAAAAGTGTTATCACATTGGGTTTTACAGATCTGGTCACATATTCCTGAAAAGGAGTAGGAATCCAAATATATAACTCAGTAAATTGGGTTTGCTATTTTCGCAGATAATCTAACTGTAGAATTATTAACATAATGAAAGTTTATTATTAAGTTACCATTTAACAATAGTCTAAGAGAACAATACAGTTGATGAAATTATCCGCCTCTCCTTGGTTAAAGGAGTGTTTTGTAAATTACCCCATGCATTTTGTATATTGTAACGTTAACCCATTTGAAAATATATAGCTTTCAAAATCAGGTAATAGTTTAGATAAAATTCATCCCAAACATGCATTTGCATAAGAAAATCAAACTCCACTACAAAATTTAACTAGTATATTTAAAAATTATTTTTACAATGAAGTAGGTATCCAAACGATAAAAGTAGTAAAACAAGAAATGGATGATAGTATTACAGCAGTGTAAGAAAATCAGCTCTATATGCCAATAGACCGTATTCCAAATGACGTCATGAAATAAAATGGCTGCGGCTATTTGAGGTATTCTAACAATTTCGAGTGAGAGTTACAATGAGATTTAAAAAGATACAAATCACTATTCAATTCTAGAAAAAGATATTGACCTAAAACTAACAGGTACAGTTATAAGGGTATAAAAATCTATTCTTTGACACCGGGTTAGAATTTTTCAGCTGGTTTTCAAAGTTTAGAAGAAATACTAAATTGTTTCTTTGCTGTAATAACCAAACCTTGTAGTTTCGCCTCGATATCTTGTTTGTTAGCCTCTATATCAATCTTCAAAATCTCGATCGCCATTGGTGATAATACTCAAAAATATAAGAGTCCCCCAAATAGAAAATTCGTGTGACGTCACTTGGAATACGGTCTATAACTTAGGGAGTTACAGTCCTATAAAGTAGCAACAACAGAAAAATCGATTTGTACAGGAAGCATTAGGAAAATTACAGGTGCTTACTAAAATAGTTGCAACTCACAAACAGAAACATTTAAGGAGTTAAAATTTGCACCATCATGTTTGTCATGAATAGGGGAGTCAATTACTGGGTAAGTGTTTCCTTGTATCACCTTGTTTCACTACATACAGTACAAAAATAGTGAAAGAGATTGATTGTGTACATCATTTCATTTCAACGTGATGTAAACAAATGCCCATAACTTGTTTATCCTTGGGTCTACTGCAATGGAACAAAGATTTTGACTCCTCTTGAGTAGGCGAACAAGATGATATCCAGGTTTTTGTTGTTAGACCCTTTCTTCACCAAGAAAGCGTTCAAAAATTTACAGAATTTTTTTGATGATACACAAGTATTTTACACATTGTATTCTTTATCCTGTAAATTTAAGCTTGCACAATTGTGTCGGGTTTTCGCTAGGGTTCCACCAATACAGAAAAATACCTACCAATCCGATACCAATACCTAGCAGTAAATTTTCACCGATACAGACACCAATACCAATAATAGCCATACATTTTACACACCTCTCAAGTTAGCTAGTGTGACATCTCTATTAGAATATTTTATTGTGCAGTGACTGTTCTATTAGAGTATTTCGATCTTTTTTATACAAACATATATGTGACCAGATTTTACAAAACCGATCCCAGGAGAAATCAAAATAACACCACCGGTGGATAGCTACACTATTGTACTACTAGTTTTGACCCTCAGTACTACTCAAACTACTTGAGGCTGGTTTTAACAGACAACTTTTCTGGGTGGTGTAGAGAGCTCAAATGGTGGTTTCTGGCCTTGTGAAGTACCTGGCTTGGTAAGAACCAGTGGTTTACTGGTGGACAGCCTGATATGCTGGCCAGATGTTTTCTCTGTTGATTTTGCTACATATCAGCCACTAAGGAGCCAGCACAGCCCTGTAATCTCGTGTCTGGACTCCAATCGTGTTTTGCATCCATTTAGAAGTCTTATCTCTTGCCCACACCGCCACCACCCACCCCTTTGTGAGCACTTGTGATACTACTTTGCTCGTCCAACTGCTCAAATTTCTATCTTATTTTGTGGGAAACTCTACAAGCAGCTACAAGTACTGGAAGTGGTCTGAAAGGTAACAGGTTGATGCATCTTTTGCACAAATTTCATATGTATGCTTGCTATCCTTGGCAAGTTATGCTGAGTTGAATTCTTTAAAACCATTTATCTTGAAACTTCTAATGTGTGATTTGGACTGTTTTATCAAAATCCAGTCACGTATACATAATAAGTAGCAGTTGCTCAATGTTTAACAAAGCAATTACTGCACCATTTATGCTAGAAGAATACTCAATACTATTTCCAGCTTGTTATACCCCATGTTTTACTATCATAGCATTTATGATGGTAATTATACTGACGATTGGCACGAGTGGCTATTAATTGGTATCGGAATACCTAAATAACCAAACCAATCAATATCAAAATGCCCAGTATCGGCTCCGATTCAATACAAATCTGATTATCGGTGGAACACTAGTTTTTACAGATCTGGTCACATAATAATATTACGTAAGGCACTAAAATAAGAAGCCTCCTCCCAGAGAAACCTTTATTAGATGCTCAGATAAGCAAATATGATTATCAAGACACATGGTAACAAGTCGTGTAGCCCAAGAAGCTGGCACACCACACCAAGAGTATATCGACAGGAAGAAAGAAAACATGATTTTCACACATTTGTAGCTCCGCAATCCCTTATCCAATTGGACCCAAATTTGATACAGAAGTGCTCGTCAGGTAGGAGAATCTACACACCAAATTTGAAAATTGCTCCAACCTTTTCTAAGATAAGAGCAACCAAAGTTTCATTTTAATTTCTTTGTTTTTCTTCTTCATTTTGCACACTTTGCAGAATCCGTCATAAAACATAAATGTGTATCCCAATCAGGCTAAAATTTAGCACATTTAAAGGGCTCATTAAAGCGAACCTCAGTACCACGTTTGGTGGGAATTTGAGGAACATTCACGGAGTTAAGACTAATTATTTGCATAAATAAGATCAAACTTTTATCACGACCACAGGGTAAACCCTTTGAAGGAATGAGTTGAAAATTTCTATGTAGATGGAGTAACCATTGTAGGAGTGCATGACACAAAACCCAACCTGTGTCACAATTGATCAAGTTTTGTGAGTAAAAAAACTATTAGTTTCACGCCTGCCAGGCAAACCATTTAGAAGAGTGAGCTGAAAACCAGAATGTAGATAGAACAATCACCACAGAAAGTTCTTGCAGTAGTATAAAGGAATTGCGAGTAAAAGCTAGTGAGTTATAATGTGAAATTCAACTACATGTAGCAAGTGCATGATTGAGATACTCTAATAGTACAGTCACCGTATTAGAGCAATCAGTTTGTATACAGTTCAATTTACATAGCTAGTTCATTGTGTTTAGTTCAATAATGATGGTTTCCATTCATTTGATGCTGTTTCTGTTCTTGTAAAAAAACAAGAAAAATAGATAAACTGCATGGATACTGCTCAGTTACAAACAAGTCATGAGTTAAACTACATAATATAAGTAACCCAGTAGAAAGTCGAGCTACAAACATATCACCCTGCAAAGAGTTCAACTACACACAACCAGTAGAGTGTTCATCAACTACACACAATTCACCCTCTAGAGAGACAATTATACTAAAAACAAATTACCCTCTAAAGAGCTCAACTACAAACACGCTATCTGAGATCAGCTAGAAATAAGTCATCAGTAGAGAGTTTAGTTACAAACAAGTCACCAGGGAGCTCAGCTACAAGCTAGTCACCCTGTGGAGAGTTCAGCTACAAACAAGCCACCCTGTAGAGAGATCAGGTACAAACAAATCACCGTGTGGAGAGTTCAGCTACAAGCAAATCACACGGTAAAGAATTTAGCTATGACAAAATCACCCCCTAGAGAGTTCAGCTACAAACAAATCACAATCTAGAGAGTTCATCTACAAACCAGTAACCCAATAGAGAGTTCAGCTACACACAGATCACCCTGTAGATAGTACAGCCACAAAAAAATCACCCTGTGTGCTACAAGCAAATCACCTTCTAGAGAGTTCTGTTACAAACAAGTCACCCTGTAGAGAGTTCAGCTACAAAAAAAAAGTCATCCAGTAGAGAGTTTAACTACAAAAAAGTCACACTGTAGAGAATTCATCTAGACTACAAATAAATCACCCTTCAGCTACAAACTAAACACCCTGTAGAGTGTTCAGTGACTTACAACCCACTTGCAATTTAGCTCCTTTTGTAACTAAGTTACATAATATATTATTATTAAAGTAACTTTGGTAATAAAACTAGTTACACAGTAATTTGTAACAAAGATTAAGTGCCCAAAATTGTAACAAGTTGGAATTGTTACATAGTTGCATAATGTCTGCCTGTTGAGATTAGTTTATATAAAAATTCTATACAATTATTTAAAACCAGATTTACTTCCTGTAGAAAATAAAAGACAGGTAAAAAGAAGCCCTAAAGCTAGCCTATGGACTGCTTGGAATATGCAAATAGAAAAAGAAAAATCCAAAATAGCCAAGCTGTAATAAAGAGTGTGGCACCCAAAAAGCCAGGGTGAAAAAAAGTGAAATTCAAGTTGGCGGCCAAAAAACGTTGTTGTGATGGTAGGTAAATGGCAAAAATTTTAATAACAACAATTCAGGTGAATTTGTTGCCAAGTCCTATAGGAGGAGGCAGTACAACTTTACCTGAATTGTCGTTATTAAAACTTTTGCGATTTACCTACCATAACAGCCATTTCTTGGCTGCCAACTAGGATTTCACATATTTTTTCATCAGGCAGCCGCACCCTTTTTTACAACTTGGCTGTTTTAGACTATACCTTAACTACATGCCATAGCAACATTAAATGCATTGATGTTATTACTTCATATAGGCGTACAAGCTGAAGTAGTATATGAGCAGAGAACTGAGAGGAGTAAAGTCTGAAGACACTGATAGAGCTCATGCATGCACCGTCATTCTACATAATATTTGCACACAAATGAAATAATGGTACAAACATACAGTCCAATATAGACTTCTGATACTTGCTTGTATACAACATACAACCCTAGAAAAACAAAGCAGTGATTAGATGATTACTGGAAGTAATTCAGATAATATAGACATACAGCCTAGCTAGCCTGGCAATGTGATTTGCCAGCTGATACTAGAGGTGCACCGATATCAATATCATTATTGGTGAAAAGTTGACTTTTTAGCAGATATGAGCAGATATGACACATAAGTACTATAATTGTCCAATGTGTGCTATGGTTGACTTGGTAGCACAATGGTCAAAGCGTAAGACTGGAGTTGTACAGGTTTTCATAATGGACAGGGTTCAAATCCTGAAGTGGTTACACTTTTTTTCTTTTTTTGCACACCTTTTATCATCACCTTTTCACTATTCTTCATTTTTTTCTTTACATAGGTTTTGGTGACCAGCTTTTTGCCACATTTTTTACACATTTATTGTAGTGTCCATACTAAAAACTTTTTATTTTCAGATATCGGTATCGATGTCGGTAATTTTTTAGCCAATATATCAGTTATCGGTATATTGGAAAATTTCCATATCGGTGCACCTCTAGCCGATATAATAATAACAACATCATGTGACTTCTCAGTCATCCGGAGGCTGTAAGTGCAGTATTTCAAAGCTCTGAGGCACTGCTTTATAATTACGCTTTGTATAACAGACCATTGGTTTTTCACTCCAGACAACAAAAAAGTCAGTAAATGAAGTTTAAGGAAATGCAAAAAAGTTGGGTTTTCACTCAGCGGGTCACATTTATAGGTAATAATACAACAATTTCCTTTTGTTTGTTTTTCTGCAGAATAACAACTGCTCTTCGGTTTGTGAACTTAACTAAAATATCTAGAGTGTGTGGAAGCAATTTTTAAAGTTACTGTTTGTGTAGATGTTTTATTGAACTTTTAGTATTTTCTTCAAGTAAAACAAGCTCTATCAAGGCCATTATTTCTGTGAGTGGAGGAAAATATGCTACTAATGGTACTACTATTGAAGAAATGGAAGAGCATTCACTAGTAGATCTTATTTTACCCATGCTTACCTGGACCCTCATAGGTATCGCTGACATTCTGTTTGCTGCTCTAGTGATTGTAGCTATTGTAAAAGCCAGGGGGCTACACAGAATGCAATATCTTTTACAGATACTAAAATTTCAGTAGAATTTAGTAGCAAAGGAAGTATTTCAACCAGTTTGTGATTGATTACACACTATTTCACTACACACTAAACCAAAAGAAAAACAATTGATGCCTTATGATTCACAGTACATAAAATAAACAGTAGAATTGTAACTTTTAAGAAACATGCCAAAAATGTTTCCACGGGTGCAAATACTTTTAGTACATATCACTATACCTACAGCTTTTGCTGTATCCTGTGCTGGGCAGAAAAACATGATAGTGACAGCTGAAGTGTACGTAAGTAATGTATGGGCTGGCTAACCTGTGCCTACAACAACTTGGTAGTATTCCATCTATATTGTAGCTACACAAAACATTAATATGAAGGGCTCACATTTATGTACTTTTGACATGAAAATGGCTGCTATCAATCCAATACTTTGTACATAGGTATTTTCACAGTAAACAGCAACAATTTTGAATACTAAACACATTTGCTAATCTGGTTGTGAAGTGCAGCTCACAAGTTTTTTCAATAATCATTGCTTACTGGCTTTGATGAATCTTACTTTGTGGCTCATTGCCCTTTCTACTGTACTAATAATGGTCGTTGCTGACTTGCTAGCTTTTTTTTGCTCAACTTTGTTCAAATTGCTATGTGCACTCCGCTATCTTTAAAAGTTGTTATTTTGACATCAAACAAAGTATCACTTAGTGATACAAGGTCAAATACCACCAAAATAAGGCTTATACTGATACTAGTGTCATACTTAAAAGTCCTAATTTTGCCTACTTGTTAAGAAGTCTGCACTTAAACTTTCGTTCCTATCCACACATAGCCACTACATGATCCACTGAGCAAACAACAGACTGGTTTGCATATAATTCCATTTTACAGTTGAGGGTACACACTACACAAATCTTCTCATGTTTTAATAACCAATGAAACAAGACTTGAATTGATATACATTGAAAATACCTTATGTATTCCTTTCATGGAGAATAACAATGTCTTTATTTCATTTCTGTGATATAGGAAATTGATTTACATGCATTTGTTTATGTTGTGGTGTTACACAACTTTATTGTCATCATCTCTATAAATTAGTATAGCCTTCTTGCCTGTATGAAATCTGCCTAAAACTATACCTTGATGAGTTCATGATGGGAATAATGAGATACGAAAGTTACAACTTTATAGACTGTTGCAAAAATGACTTTTGAATGATTTAAAAGCACCTGTAGCTTATGTTATAGTTGTAACACAGGCATGAGGGCTTTTCCTGATATGTATGCCCCGTTTTATAGCTAATACATAAGTAACACTTATTAGGTTGATAGCCTGTACAGGGCCCAAGCCAACATGAGTGCAGCCACTAGATATATTATATATGCATACCTAAAATTTTCCAATATGGGTCAGCAGCTAATACATTCTGGTCACGTTTGGTTAGAATGGACGGACATATCCTAGAGATATTTCAGAGAATTTTGGTTACACGAGAGTTTAATGTTTTAATCAGTGCTATTGAATCGTTTAGGGAAAAATTATGGAATTCACTAAAGGCCTAGATAGATAAGCTTGCTTATAGAGTGGTTACTTCGTGCAGAGTAGTAGCTTCATGTCCGTATTCAAAAATGTGTGGAAACAATTTGTGAATAAGCTATAGCACTATTTCTCACCTTAGCCCAGAGTATAATCGATCCCCACAATCGTTTTTGGCCTCAATGTCTATATCACCACTAACCTGGCTACATACGAAATGTAGTCTGGACGGCTCCTTTGATCTGAGGTGTGAAAGTGTTACGTTTTCAATATAAGTGCAATACAAATCAATTGCTTCACTGTTCCTGCTCGTACTTTTCTCCAGACAATAGAGAAGTTTAAATAAGAAATCCAAGAAAATGAAAAATTGTCAAGGTTTTGCTCAGCAGGTCACAATCATGGTACAGTATGTATTGTGGGTATATCTAAAATCTACAGTTCTATACACATACGTACTGCATGCTGTTTATTGTTGGTACTGTCTTTGTGGTACATTGAGCAGAGATTTATTAAATGATGCAAATTCTGCTTCAATCCAAGAAGTGCCAAGAAATTTTACAGTACAGTCCACTTATAATCAAACATGTGTGGCACTTTGGTGTGGCGCCTTGCATTGTTTTAGCTGCATGTGTACTAGGGTTGGGCAATATTACCATTTTAGCGATATATCGCGATATTTTGAAAGTATCGATATCGCGATATTTTGTTATTAACTATCGTGATACCATGCCTGTACATTACTGTCATTGAAACTCCATTTGTTATTATATATAGATTAACATAGTTAATCCAAGTTAACATAAGGTAGCGGGCTTCAGTTTGAATTGGCGCATGCGCAAAAGGTTAGCGGGCTTTGGCCTTATGTAGCACATGCACAGCATAGTGTTAGTCGCAGAACTGCGTGGTAAGTGTTAGTTCACTCTGAATTCAGTATGTTTGTGAAGTCAAGTCATGAAAAAGCAACAAGATGCTAGCAGTATTCGTGACGGGCGGCAGGACAACAGCCTAGGTCCGGGAAACAACCAAGGGAAGGAAAAGAACCTGCCGGTAGTGAGCCAGTTAACGTTCACACCAGAACAGGAGACTCAGATGAAGTCTTGGATGGCGTAAGCTCTAGTGGAGGCTCTGGCCAAGGCTGGCCAGAGCAGTTCCAACAGCAGCCTCCCTCCCGCCCGCCAGTCAGAACACCACTCAATTGGTAGGAGTCAACAGTAAGTGAACTTGCTTGCCTGGCAACTGTATTTTTTATTTAGCTGGCGTATGGCGCTATGGCATTAAATAATTACTTCATGATGATTGGTGAGTCCAGACTGCCAATTGTAGAACGGGGACAGCTCATCAGCGTTGGCGTGAGCAGCTGTCCAGGTTGTCGGAAAAGGGGTAGTGGGCTAAGTTAGGTGCAAACTAATTCTAAAGGCAGTGGCGTAGTATGATAAGAATACCACAGGGCCACTGGGCCAAAAGCTGGTTGGGAACCAAGTAGGTGGCTATAGGGTGAGCAGGTGCAATTATCAGTGCATGTCAATCCCCTCTAGGTATGAAGACTCCAACACAGGTTGGAGTGCTACCCCAGTCTGGCCTTCTGCAGAACGTACCCATTGTTCCAACACAGGGTAACGTCGAGTGCAATGGACAGAACCTCCAGCCACCAAGCAACTCCAGTGCCCTCGGAGCAGGGCTCATACAAAACCTGGAAGTACGTAAGACCACCAACAAACTCACCTGCCGAGATCCAGTCACAGCAGTACTTTGCAGCCCCCTGGGCTCCCAACAATACCTTGGAAATTAGTCAATCAAATTTGAGAGTTCGATTTCATAGAAAAGGACGAGCTCCTACCCTCCAACAAGGCAATCCAAGCACTGGAGGGATCCACATCTCACGAGTCTGGAGCAGCAGGATCCCTGACTTAGCCACAGTCTCAGAGCAGACGCACCACGGATGTGATGGCCTGGATAAGGTGCTTTAACTTGTATATGGCAGTCATGGCCCAGAAGAGACCAGAGTTGACAGGGCCCATGGCCACACACCTGCACACTGTTCTTACCGTCTACCAGGCAGGCGGCTTATCGTGGTACCAGTATGACTGTAGAACACATAGGGAGACGTGTGCGACTGGCCCAGCTAAGTTGGGGCATCGTGATCCATTTAACTTGGTGACATGTACCTCAGGAAGTAGAGACTAGGATGATCCATTCAGCCCCTTTCCAGCACGCCCCCAAGGGATACCAGTTTTAGTGAGGTGGAACCACAAGCAACAAAACCTAGGCAGTACTCAGTCTCTCTGACAGCTAGTACTGGCCACAAGAAAAGTGGTAGGGTAAGGTTGTTTAACAAGGCCCCTGGAGGCTGTCCCTATGGTGATCAGTGCATAATTATGCACCACTGCTCAGTATGTTGTAGTATGGAGCACGGATGGTGGAACTGTCCAGAGGAGCGAAGGCATAAAGGGGGCAGTCAGTGTTCTTACTCAGACTACTCATGACTGTAAAGTGATTGTAAGTTCCTTTTCTTTCTTTCTTTCTTTGTTTGTGTGTGTGTGTGTGTGTGTGTGTGTGTGTGTGCAGTGCTCCCGATAACAGACAATTTCCAGACAAATTAGCCAATGTCTGATCATAATTGTATTTGGCAGGACATAATGTCCTATCAAAGGAGCACAGAATGCCCAGGTTGTGCATATTTTGTTTACTGTTTACTTTACTACTAATAGCTGTCTCTTGGTTGCTAGGAGATTAAACATTCAAGCCATCCAAGACAGTGACCACTAATGTCCAATGCCAACCCCACTGCCATACAGAAACCTCACAAAATCACTTGTAATAGTATCTCAGCACATAAAAGAATGTCTATCCTCAGCACCACAAAGGGAATGCCTACAGCCAGAGTGCCTTACATCAGAGAATGCTTACTACAGGCAGTGTTATAGGTCACTTGTGTCCTTGCAAAGTATACATTTGTCCGGACAGGTTTGGATTTGTCAGGACATTTAGTCCTGGCACTTAAGAATTCTTATCGGGAGCACTGGTGTGTGTGTGTGTGTGTGTGTGTGTGTGTGTGTGTGTGTGTGTGTGTGTGTGCGTGTGCGTGTGTGTGTGTTGCAATTGGTCACTGTATTTCTTTGGCAGTAATATACTGAATTATTGGTTAAAGTTTCTTTTATTTTATTATTTTAATTTGGTACAGCAGAGTAGCACTTACCTGGAAGGCTGCAGGGTTCTGATACCAACCTTATATAAGGTACTCTGGGCCATCGTATACAGGAGATGTACATCATGGGACTGGTTTATTCTTAGGGCCACCAGGCAGGCTGCAGGGGCAGGGCACCCTCTTCCATCACTAGGGGTGGTGTGTAAATGGGGTCACTGCTAGGTGTGGCACTGCCCATCCTAACCCCTTTCTGTAGGAGCTGGGTCTAAGTGTATAGATAGGTCTGGGGTAGGGCCGAGTCTTTAGGGAGGCAATAACATAGATAGACATGTGGTAATTCTCTACTTGTTTCCTTCTCCTCCCCAGATGGATCATCCTACACCTACACTGAACAGCTGCTGAAACTGGATGGAAGCAGAGTTCCTTACAAAGCTCCACCTGAAGTGAAGGAAGTGTCAACCCCCCTGGTACTAGGCTAATGGGAGTCAATGCTACAATTTCACCCAGACAGAAGATTTGTAGATATCCTACTCTGAGGAATCTCTACAGGTTTTCACATGGGCTTTAATCATGGCAAGAAATTAAAAGCCTTGGGAGGCAACCTTCCTTCAGCATACCAGAACCCAGAGGTCATCTTAAAGTACATTCAAGAGGAAGTGGCCTTAGGGAGAGTGAAAGGCCCTCTTCCAACAGAAGTTGTGTGGCAGGTTCATACCAGCCCATTCGGTGTTATACCAAAGAAACAGTCACCGGGTAAGTGGCACCTCATTGTAGACCTTTCCAATCCTGAAGGGACCAGCGTGGATGATGGTATTGACCAATTGTGGTGCTCGTTGACAGTAGATAAGGTAGCACAGCAAGAAGGTCAATTGGGCAAAGGGTCTCTGATGGCGAAAGTAGATATAAGGAATGCCTACAGAATAACCCCAGTGAACCCAGAGGATCGGATGCTGCTAGGAATGTGATGGAAAAGGCAGGTATTCATGGATTCCTGCCTGCCATTCGGGCTTAGATCTGCCATTCGGGCTTAGATCTGGCCCACTAATATTCACAGCAGTAGCTGATGGATTGGAATGGATAATCAAGCAGCAAGTGGTGTGCTTCACTTACCATTACCTGGATGATTATATCATATTGCGGACTCCAGGAGAGCTGGAGTGCCACTCAAGTGTTCAAAGCTCGTAGAGTGTTGTAAATTCCTGAGAGTACCCTTGGCCCAAGAGAAGTCAGAAGGGCCCACCACCTGCTTAACATTCTTGGGTATTGAAATAGATACCAACCACATGCAGCTGCACCTTCCAAGGGAGAAACTGCTGAAGGTACGCAGCCTAATAAAAGAGTTCTTGGGAGTTCCGTTGGCTCTGAAAGAAAACTTGGAATCTTTGTTAGACTTGTTCCAACAAGCCGATAGGGTGGTGAAACCAGGTAAGTATTTTGTCTGTCGTTTAATTGAAACTATGGCTCCCATCAGGAAAAGTCACATTATGTAAGGATGAACGTAAATGTGAGGTCAGATCTGGTGTGGTGGGATCAGTTTTTGGTTGGCTAGAATGGGGTGGGGTTCTTGCCCAACCCAGACATACCCACAGTGACCTTGCACACTGATGCATTAGGGGGCTGAGGATGCACAGCAGTGAGTGGAAAGAGTTGGTTCCAGTGGAAGTGGAAAGGCAAGCAGGTCAATGGCACATGGCAGTGAAAGAACTCCTCCCCATAGTGCTTGCATGCTTGCTGTGGGGGAAAGAGTGGTTGGGCATGAGGGTGCAGTGTTTTTGTGATAACACAGCAGCAGTAAAAGTAATGAAGGGTGGTTACAGCAGAGACACTGTGATGATGAACCTTTGGCGTTGGTTATCTCAGAACACTTTAAGTTTTTGGTGGAGGTGGTACACCTGCCTGGTAAACTGATCACTATAATAGTAGATGCTCTTTCCCGCAATTACATGCATCAATTTCACAGGTGATGCCGGAGACCAACCCACAACCAACCCCAATCCCATGACAAGCATTATGGCTCCTGGTGGAGGAGCAGCCCAACTGGACATCAGTGAATTGGACAAAACTGGTTGTAGCCTGTACCAAGCAGGCTTAGCCCCCTCAACCCAGAGGGTATACTTGGCAGGCAATAAAATTTTTTAGAGTTTTTGTGACAGGGCGGGACTAGCTCCTTTACCGGTTACTGAGGCCTGCCTGTGTCAATTTGTGGGGTAGGTAAAAACAGTGGATCCGGGGACCCACGGAATTCCTTGGAATTTTATACACTTCACAGTATTCTATAATAATATTGTACTAGGTACCTCTGCAAGTAGTCTTGCATGGCCAATCCACTTTTTCCCCCCTCACGGCGTCTCGCACGATGTTTACACCAATTAGAAATTATAAGCGCCTCTGAAAAAGTGTCTGAAGCTGACTGCATTAATTACAGGTCACTCGCTATTTTCCCAGAGTATTTGTTTGCACAATGTTTCTAAACTTTAGTAGCTAGGTGACATAATAGACTAGTATGTTCATTGTGCAGCAGGCGAACAATTACCAGCTAAGCCAAGCTAAGCAAGTTCCATCAGCTCTTCATACGTCATGATACATTTGCACAATGTTCCTAAACTACTCTAGTAGCTAGGCGGCATAATAGACTAGTATGCTTACTGTGCAGCAGGCAGGGAGTGGCCTATAAATGCAATCAGCTTCAGACACTTTTTAGAGGCGCTTATTTCTAATTGGTGTAAACATCATGTGACTATATACGCAGCGAGGGGAGAAAAAGTGGATTGGCCATGCAAGACTACTTGCAAAGGTACCTAGTACAAGTATAGAATACTGTGAAGTGTATAAAATTCCAAGCAGAGTTGGATTTCCATGGGTCCCCTGGTCCACTGTTTTAACCTACCCCAATTTGTGGCATTCTTAAAACTAGAAGACCAGACAGCCAAGTCCTACCTGTCAGCAGTCCGGCACCTGCAGATATTTTATGGTCTTGGGGGAAACTCAAATAAGCTCAATGCCTAGGCTGGAGTTAGTCATCAGGGGTATGAAGCATCTTCAAGCTGGCCTCCCATCCAGACCTTGCCTCCTGATTACTCTGGATATTTTGAGAAGGATTCGCACAACATGGGATGGCAGCCAGGACTGGGATCACATCATGCTTTGGGCAGCTATGTGTCTTTGCTTCTTTGGTTGTCTGAGAGCAGGATAGGTTGTGGCTCCTGATACAGTCTTTGACTCCTTCTAGCACCTGTCTTACCAGGATGTGGCAGTGGATAGTTCAGCTGCCCCCCTAATAGACCTCTTTGAAATATGCGCCTAAATTATTGGAATGCGCTAGGGGGGGTTGGGTCAAAACCTGTATGACTAGTATGACAATCCAGGCAAGCTCGTCCTTCTAGTTAACCCTGTTTAACCTGCTGTTAAACTTGTATCTAATCCAAAACAGCCAAGCTGTAAAAAAAGTGTGCGGCCCTCAGAAAGGCTATGGTGAAAAAAGATGTGAAATCCAAGGTGGCGGCCAAGAAATGGCTGTGATGGTAGGTTAATGGTAAAAATTTTAATAATGACAATTCAGGTAAATTTTGTGAAGCGGCACAAAAATTCACCTGAATTGTCGTTATTAAAATTTTTACCATTAACCTACCATCACAGCCATTTCTTGGCCGCCACCTTGGATTTCACATCTTTTTTCACCATAGCCTTTCTGAGGGCCGCACACTTTTTTTACAGCTTGGCTGTTTTGGATTAGTTTCATTTCTTTTTGTATTTGTATACCCCAAAGCCGGCCTATGGCCAGCTTTGGGACTTTTTTAACCTATGTTTTTTTTCTTTACTACAGGAAGAAGTAAAGATGAAGTAGATATACTTTAAATATTTTATCAGTAAATGTACAAATTATATATATAATACACATGTGACCGGATTTGCAAAAAGGGGCCTTCCACACACATCCAATTTGCCAACTTTGACAATTGATAACTTCAGATTGGAAAGAGCTATTGCCTTGAAATTTGGGCAGTGGTGATTTCTTTGCAGCTGAACTCTCCACATGATGGTTTCTTTGTAGCTGAACTCTCTATAAAGGCAATTTCTTCTAGCTGATCTCTCTACAGGGAGATTTGTTTGTAGCTGAACTATCTACAAGGTAACTTCTTCTAGCTGATCTCTCTACAGGGTGATTTGTTGGTAGCCGAATTCTGTACAGGCGATGTGTTTGCAGCTGAGCTCTTTACAAAATGGTTTCTTTGTAGCTGAACTCTCTACAAGGTAATTTCTTCTAGCTGATCTCTCTACAGGGAGATTTGTTTGTAGCTGAACTCTCTACAAGGTAATTTCTTCTAGCTGATCTCTCTACAGGGAGATTTGTTTGTAGCTGAACTATCTGCAAGGTAATTTCTTCTAGCTGATCTCTCTACAGGGTGATTTGTTTGTAGCTGAATTCTGTACAGGTGATTTGTTTGCAGCTGAGCTCTTTACAGAATGGTTTCTTTGTAGCTGAACTCTCTAAAAGGTAACTTCTTCTAACTGATCTTTCTACAGGGCAATTTGTTTTTGGCAGAATTTTCTACAGGGTGATTTCTTTGCAGCTGAACTCTCTACATGGTGGTTTCTTTGTAGCTGAACTCTCTACAAGGTAACTTCTTCTAGCTGATCTCTCTACAGGGTGATTTGTTTGTAGCTGAACGATCTACAAGGTAACTTCTTCTAGCTGATCTCTCTACAGGGTGGTTTCTTTGTAGCTGAACTCTCTAAAAGGTAACTTCTTCTAACTGATCTTTCTACAGGGCAATTTGTTTGTGGCTGTATTTTCTACAGGGTGATTTGTTTGCAGCTGAATTCTCTACATGGTGGTTTCTTTGTAGCTAAACTCTCTACTAAGTAATTTCTTCTAGCTGATCTCTCTACAGGGTGATTTGTTTGTAGCTGAATTCTGTACAGGTGATTTGTTTGCAGCTGAGCTCTTTACAGAATGGTTTCTTTGTAGCTGAACTCTCTACAAGGTAACTTCTTCTAACTGATCTTTCTACAGGGCAATTTGTTCGTGGCAGAATTTTATACAGGGTGATTTCTTTGCAGCTGAACTCTCTACATGGTGGTTTCTTTGTAGCTGAACTCTCTACAAGGTAACTTCTTCTAACTGATCTCTCTACAGGGTGATTTGTTTGTAGCTGAACGATCTACAAGGTAACTTCTTCTAGCTGATCTCTCTACAGGGAGATTTGTTTGCAGCTGAGCTCTTTAAATAATGGTTTCTTTGTAGCTGAACTCTCTCAAGGTAACTTCTTCTAGCCGATGTCTTTACAGGGTCACTAGTTTGTAGCTGAATTCTCTACATGGTGGTTTCTTTGTAACTGAACTCTCTACAAGGTAACTTTTTCTAGCTCATCTTTCTACAGGGTGATTTATTTGTAGCTGAATTCTTTACAGGTGATTTGTTTGCAGCTAAGCTCTTTAAAGAATGGTTTCTTTGTAGCTGAACTCTCTACAAGGTACCTTCTTCTAGCTGATGTCTCTACAAGGTCACTAGTTTGTAGCTGAGCTCTCTACATGGTGTTTTTTTTTGTAACTGAACTCTCTACAAGGTGACCTCTTCTAGCTGATCTTTCTACAGTGTGATTTGTTTGAAACCGAACTCTCTACAAGGTAACTTCTTCTAGCTGATCTCTCTACAGGGAGATTTGTTTGTAGCTGAACTCTCTACATGATGGTTTCTTTGTAGCTGAACTCTCTACAAGGTAACTTCTTCTAGCTAATCTCTCTACAGGGAGATTTGTTTGTAGCTGAACTCTCTACATGATGGTTTCTTTGTAGCTGAACTCTTTGCAAGGTAACTTCTTCTATTGATCTCTCCACAGGGCGATTTGTTTGTAGCTCAACTCTCTACATGGTGGTTTCTTTGTAGCTGAACAATACAAGGTGATTTTTTCTAGCTGAACTATCTCTTTTCATAGTTGCATGAACTCCCTACAAGGTAACTTCTTCTAGCTGATCTCTCTACAGGGTGACTTTTGTGTAGCTGATCTCTATACAGGTTTCTTATTTCTAGCTGATCTCTTGAATTCTCTTCAGGGTGACTGCTCTATTAGGATGACTGCTCTATTAGAGTATCTCGATCTCGCACTTGCCACACCAAGTTGGATTTCGTGTTATAACTCCGTGGCTTTAAGTCTTATTCTTCTACACCATTGATGAGCCTTTCTAAGATGATTACTCCATCTGTACAACGATTTTCAAAGCATTACCCTAAGCGGTTAATCTGGTAGGCGTGGCAAGCAGTCGTTTTTTTATTAGCTGATCTCGATTGCGTAATTGTTACACACTGTTGGTTTTTTCGTTGTATCTTCCTGGTTTTTAGCTCGATTTCTTTCAAACCACAAAAGGTTTGAGGTTCAATAGTTAACCTATTCACCCACCGATTTTCAGCTTCTTCCCATACGCGGTTTACCCTGTAGGCGTGACAACATATTGGTGTTATTTTTTGTAAATAATCGCTCATAACTCTTTGCCTGTTTATCGTATTCCAGCCAAAGTTGGTACCGAGATGCGCCTTTATATCCCCCTTCTGTGTGCCAAATTTCAAGGCAATCGGATAACGCGTTCGCGTTTTATAGCAGTTTTTGTAAGTGTGCGACAAGAAAAAGAAAAATAAGAAGAAAAAAAACACGAAGAAACTGAGCCAATTTTTGAAGTCGCATATCTCGGGAACGCACGAAGCGATTTCGCTCAAATTTGGAATGTGGAGTGCTGCAGTTGGAGGGAATGTCCACAGCAAAAATCGTCTTGTTTCATCAAGGAAGCACAGAGCTACGGAGGTGCTAAAATTGCGTTTTCTTTCTTCCTGTCAATATACTCACGGGTGTTACGCGCCGGCTTCTTGGGCCGCACGACACACTACCGTGTGTCTTGATCAATTACAGGACTTCTGAAATCTGCAGGATGCAAGTTTATTTAAGAGTGTTACTGTATCAAACAGAAGCTTTTATGACAACTGCATCAGTATGGTCATATAAGTATAATATGAAGACACTTAATAGTTAATACAAAACAGTTAATAATATATATATTAAAAAAACAGTTGAATAGTTCATACAAAAACACTTGATGAAAGAACAGTTTGAATATTTCATACAAAATAGTAAATTATAAAAGTTGAATAGTTAATGTATTGATAACTTGGATAAGTTTTTGTTCAAAAAAATTAATGCATCAATATTTTTTGGTTTTAAATTACTTCTTAACTTTGTGACTGTCAAACCTGCCGTAGAGAATACTCTTTCTGAAGAGGTGGTAGTAGTCGGTATGCACAGTAGTTGTCTAGCCACATATGACACAACTTTAAAGCGACCAGCATTCAATTGCCACCAAACAAGTGGATTGTCTCATCTAGGTGGAGGAGATTCAGTCAACAACTCTGAGCTGAGGGAGGGTTCTGCCACTGCTGCTTCCTCACCAAGGAGTTTCACTACAGCAGTCAATCTCTTGGTCGCTTTACATCAGATGGAGAAGGCTCATGTGAAGTTTGTGAACCATGCTCATGCTCTTCATACACTTTATACATCTCCATCAGCTCTATGATTCCTTTCTTTAGGGAGTCTTGTTCACTTTCTGTGTATCTACCTAAGGTGAGATTTTTAAATCTAGGGTCAATAATAGCTGTCAGTAACATTGGGTGTGCAGCATGAAGAGAATTGAGTTCAAACCTCTCGGAAATCTCTGATGATACAATTTCTTTGAATTGCTTGATTACACCAGAATCTGACACGTCTGGCACTAACTGGTCAATGATACCATGTAATATTGGAAACGCAGCTGACATTGACACATTCTCCTCATAACTCAAAAAAGTTGTTGCAGTACTAAAGTTTTCTTAAAACCTCTACTAATTCTTCGACTAGTTTCCATTGCTCAGATTTTAAATCCAAGTACCTATCACTGGGTTTTGTTACCTTACTATCGGAAAGAACAGCAGTTATAGGCCACCAGAGTTTCAACAGGCGATCTAACATCTGATATCAGTTTCATCGAGTGACACAACTGTTGATTAACTTTTACCAGGCATGTTCATTTCAATTTGTTTCTGTTTAAGAGCTTTGGAAGCTACCACACTGTGGTGAAAGTGTGTAACTATCTTTTTTGCAGCAGCAAGTAGCCTGTCAATGGAGTTAATTTTAAATCCAGCTAGAATACAGAGTTGAAGGCAGTGAGCAGTACAATGTAAGTTATGGCAGTTTAGTTCATTATGCAAAATTTCCATGGCAGCCTTCATGTTGGAACCCTGGTCATGACTAACCATCCTGACAGTATCCAAAATCTCCCATTTTCCCACCATTTCTTTCAACTTTTGTGCAATGTTTATCCCTGTGTGCCGCTCTGGGAAAGGTAAGGTTTCCAATACAAAAGCTTGTAGCATCCAGTTGTTATCAACGTAATGTGCTGTTACAGTGATGTAACTTTCTGTGGCGATGCTTGTCCATATATCTGTAGTTAACGATATAAACACTGCTTCCTCACGTAGATTTTCTTTCAGATGATTTTTGTAAGTTGCGTGTTTAAGGTTGATATCAGCGGTAAATTGTTTTCTACTTGATAAGACATACCCCGGGTCCAAGTACTTCATCAAGTTACGAAAACCATCACATTCAGCAGTTCGAATGGGGCGTAGGTCTTGAACAATCATATTAGTCACTCGGTCGCTTATATTCTTTGCACGTGCTTCACTGCATTTTGCAGGTCTTACAAATCCATCAAGGGTAGATGTCTTCCTGTTCTCTGTCGTGGTCATCTCATTGTCCGGACAGTAAAGCGTCAAGTGCTTCAATGCGAGGTGATTTTGGAGGTTTGTTATACCGCCTAAATAGGCTAATTCTTTCTTACAAATAGTGCATACGGCTTTTCTACGGTCGTGAAGTTTCGTGTAAAACTTCCACACATCTGAAACTATTTTATTTCCAACTGCACCGTCCTTATTGTCTGACGCCATTTTTTTCCTAAACAAAAGGATGCATTGTAAGCAGTGCGCATGCATATATATAAGCATGCGAATATTCGAATGGGCATTGGCAGATCCAAAGCCTCTGTCAGCTTCAAAGCTTCTGATTATTCGAATACTTCGTCTCAACCCTAATATATATATATATGTGTGTGTGTATATAAGCTCAGATTCAAGACCCATCTAAATATTGGTGGAACAAGAAAAAAATCATTTGTACACTGTGCTATACACATCATCTAAACTTACACAGAACACAAGTAGTATCAGCAGCTTGTAGTACACTGATCACGTTAGGTTGACTACAACAATCATCATCTGTAGTAGCAACAGTTGTCATCAGACCGTTAGATAATGTATTATCATCACATCCCATCACTGGATAACATGTACGTTGGGGTAGTGCTGGTGAAAGAGAATTAAACAAAATTGAAATAACATTGTGACTAATGACAAATAAAATAATTAAGTGGTTTATATACATGACTGATTTATGGTTAACTCATTGAATGTTTACATAATACTATCACAAGAAAGCAAAATGAGTTATTACTGTCAGTCTAGAAAGTAGTACTTTAAATTCGTACAAGCTTTAAAGTAACGCTAGCTTGCTAAACACTAGTTCCCAGCTCACATCTAGAGGTGACGCATGTTTTTCTGGTGTTGTTCACCATTTTGCAAAACCAAACTTTGTTGTAACATTTTGGCATAAAGAGTACTCCCTGTACACTATCACTCTACCCTACCTGTTTCTCATGCAGCATCCAGTAAAATACCATTATCTTTTTAATAATGCGTCATATTTGTACAGTAAATTACATGTTACTATATGCCTGCAAAAGTAATGTCATACAGTATGGTAGTACTGTATGTACCACTCTGCGTGGACAGTTCAAAGGCCCCGCCAGTGCCATAATTTGTATATGGCACTCTTGCTGACCGCAGCGAGTATATTATAACTTATAATGTACTGGTTGTGGTTTTGCAGACCACAATGAGTGCATTATAAGTTATAATGCACTGACCGCAGTGCTATACAGATATTACACTGGCTGCGGTTTTGTGCAGTAATGTACAAGTGCTGGCAGCCGAGACCACTACGACACCTCACCTAATAGGTGGAAAGACACCTCACAAATCACTCAAATTCTTTTATAGCCTGACATGTAAAGGTCTATGGTGGGCCATAACATCACCAATACGTATAATGTTTACCAAGCAGCAAATGGCAATCGAAAAAGCCAACGCAATGGCCACAACTCTAGTCTACATATATATAAACATACTTATACACCTTACCAGTCTGGTGCCATCTTAGCCCAGGTTAAACCGTCTATTAGCTGCTTTTTTTCACTTGAGAGAATCACTATGGTGATTAGTCTAGTGCTTAGTCTATATGGCGATTGAGTGATCACGCTGGCATGCTGAACACTACATGATGAGAGTCGAACAGCAAATGCAGGTTAGTGATATAACCCATAGCGTACTAGCTTTCAATATCTCAGGTGGCTGCAGTACTGTAGAGGGAATGTCACCGCAACGTTCGGCTTGGTTACCCACAATTGATGTTAGAAACTTGGCCTTTATAAGGGTTACAGATGTTTTATGAGATTCTCCCCACCTATTAGGTGAGTGATACATAACAGTTATACAATGTGCACTTGTGCTCTGCTCGTATAAACGCACTTGCCTTCGGGACTGACAGCCCTCAGGCTCGTGCGTTTATATCAGGCAGAGCACTCATGCCCATTGTATAACTATATAATATTAGAGATCATGGAGGTTTGGAGCTTTTCTGGTCAAAAAATATCATCCAAAAACCAGCTTCACAATACCATCCTGGCACCTTGGCAGTATTGGTTAGGTATAACCAAGCCCAAAAGTACCTTCAGTATGACTATAAATGCTTCCAATAGATAGCTACAATTTAAAAAAATATTCAATGGAATTTTTTACTGACTAAATGCCTGATTCCTTCAGACAAGCATACTTGATAATGGCTAAGGCTACAGGCTTAATTTTTTCACTGTTCGACATTGCTTTGTCTCAAGATGTGCCTCTTGGCATACTTCAGTGCGTAATAAAATGCACACATCATGGGCTTACCTTTGTCCTCCTTTGTGCCCCACTTTTTGCTGACTACCCAAGGTGTAAATTTGCGGTAGCGCGATGCTTGGCTTCCCTACTTTTGTGGTAAATGGGAATCGTTCATATTTTCCATGGTGACTGAATTAATTGCAGAGGCACTTCTACTTCGTTTGTAACACTGTGTATTGGGCTGAAAATTCAGTTACGGATATAAGGGATTAAAATGTTCACTAGTATATCTGCAGGTGTAGGTAATCTCCCTTGTTTCCCTACTTTTTTCTATGACCCCTAATTGAACTTAAAATTCCTAATTTTTCCTTTTATACTTGTTACATTCATTGGTAATATTTCAGGACTAAATTATCTACAAATGCGTGATCAGCTCTGTTCTAAATACATGGATTGAATAGCCCTGTAAATCAGTTATAAATTTAAATTTAGTTTCAGTGTAGTCATTACACACCCCTATTGCCCTATTGGTTTAAGCTAATGGATCAAACATACGGGTAGTGATAGATCAAACATAGAAATTTTGAAGGCTATATAATGTAAAACTGGTTTTCAGAGCCAGTAGTTACATGTGCCTACATCACAACTGTGTACAACACAACAATACTTACTCAGGTCTACTCCACTACTCACAACAGATCCAGCAGTGTTACTAACAGTACAAGTGTAGTTACCCTCGGCTGACATAGTAAAGGAGGACACAGTTAATGTGGACACTCTGTTACGTTGATTATCAGTTACTATGTTAGTTGTGATGTTATTGTTACCACCATCAGTTAACATTACTCCATCTCTCATCCATGTTATATCAGGAGTAGGAGCAGCTCTACCCTCACAAGTGAGAACTACACTACCAGAATTTTGCACTGACATAGTACCACTTAGTGACCTGACCAAAATTGGTGTAACTGTAGAAAGGAGACATACACATATCATATAGTGTTATTAACAGTAAAAGAGAGAAAAGATTAGATCTATTAAACAAACAAAAAACAATTACAACATTCTGTAGCTACAGTTATGAAGAATGTATAAGTAGGAATGACAGTAATAAAGTCTCTGCAATAAGAACACATTTTGCAACCATTTAAGTATCCATTATTAAACCAGCTATGTGCCCATAACTTCATGAAGGCCAGCTGTGGGTGTGCACATGGTTTCCAAATTTTTTTACCAAAAATGTGCATGTATGTATGTACGTGTATGTTTGTTACTTCCTCTGTCCAAACCCGCACTTGTACAGCACCAGCTAGAAATATGGGTGAAGTGAATTACTGAATACATTAAGAATGCCTTTCACAATGGGTTATGCAATACGTGACCGGATCTGCAAAAAACCGACACAATCGTGCAAGCCTAAATTTACAGTATAAAGCATAGGTGAAATACTTGCTAAGCATTTTGTACTTTTGTGAATGTTTTGTTCTTAGTGAAGAAAGGGACTAACAATAAAGCCCAGATATCATCTTATTTGCCTTCTCAAGAGAAGCTTGAAAATCTTTGTTTTGTTGCAGTAGACCCATAGACATGCAAGTTACCAGCATTTGTTTACATCCAATCGAAATTTGTTTACATGCAATCAATGTTCACTAATTTTGAAGGTGATACAAGGACAACTTTAAGCAGTCATCGATTCCCCTATTCATAGCAAATATGATGGTACGAATTTCATCTCTGCGTGTCATTCTGGTTATAAGTTACAGCCAGCACTTGTAATTTATTTTCCTTATACTTGCTGTGTATGTACGTACATTAATCTTTCTGTTGTTGCTACTTTGTAGGGCTGTAGCTCACAAAGTTATTGGCATATGAGGCTGAAACTTTGCCAGACTTGGATAATTACATGTAGATTATTAATAGTTAATAAACAGGAATTCAAAATGTATCAGGTTTTGCAGATTAGGTTATAGGTAAGTGCCAAATATGGCATATCTAACCTTGTAGGCTACCAGGAATAATGAATTTCTTTGAAATGAAAGGGGACATGCAATTGAACAACAATGAAGGGCCACCTTGAGGCTATATCAAACAATTTGTGCGAGAAAACATGATAGACACATCATAAGTTGAGAAGATACTTCAGTGCATAATTTGTGGTTAAAGAAGTTTGTTGGAACTACGCTTCCTTAGTAGTGCATAGTGAGGTAGATACTGAATTACAAAATAATTCATGAATTATGAATTACATTAAATTACAATAGTTGCTAATCCTCTAATTAAATTAATAAAAGCATTTTATATAAAGCTTAAAATTGATTAATTGCTGGAAACAGATAGTACTAACTGCACAGGCACCTGGCTTTTAGAAGTAGCACAACATCAACTTGTTTTCATTTCTATGATCCTAAAACAGCGTCAAGTTCCCTTGCGTTAGTTTATCTTGCTGCAATTTATGCTTTGATATATCAAGACATTCATTTATTTTAACAATAGGTGAGTACTGAATGCTTAAAGTGGCCTGCAATACTTCTTACTATAGCCAGAACATCCTGCAGCGACATCATACCACTGTTGTACTGGAATTGTGAGCTTTCTCCCCTAGTCCAAAACATCACCCAGAAACTAGCCTCATTTCTTTAATATCAAACCACTGGGGTTCACTGCACCATTAAATTACGCATAAGAAAAGCTTTCAATTAGTACCTAGTTTTTAATTAAACCCTCCTAAAGTTGATTATTAATTGCTCTGTACAAATCCTATAAGCTCATGTGAGTGTGTCGTATCTCCTCTGAATGATATATGTCAAGTTAAGACCTCAGTAAAACCAAGTCATAATTATATTGGTGTCTCGATTAATCAGATTACTGTATCACACATTAATTCATTAATGACAAGAAATTCTAGTCTCAGTAGATGACGCTGTATGTACATCAGATCATGAAATATACCACAGCTTTTCTGGGATATTTTGAAGTGGTCACTACAACAAAGTGGTTGTAATAATAAAAATATAAAGGTAGCCTTTAATACCTCAGACGTAATTGATGAGGTAATAAAGTATAATATATTATTTGGAATCTAATTAATGTGGTCATCAAAATGAGGTGGTCTTTGTAAAGAGGTGAGCACAAGTAGCAATTTTACAAGTTTTGACCAATTTCAGTTTTTCAGTTACAGTTTTCAATTTCCTAACTGTACCAGTTGCCAAGCTTACCAGCCTATTACAGTGTATTTCAGTCATTATACACCTGCAATGACATGTAGGCTAGCCCTTACTAAACTGGTTTCAGCGACCGGAAACACCCTTTTCAAGTAAACACAATGAAAATGGAAAGGTAACTTTCAAAATACGTATGTAGTATGTAAAACAGCTTTAAGTGTAAATTGCCTAGTACATATGTGACTGGCTCTGGGAAAACCGGTCTTATCGCCCATTTAAAAGTATCGAGAAATGTTGGTTTTAAATATTCAGTGTTGTAGCTGGCCAGTGGTGAAAGCTACGCATACCAAATTTTCACACGTTTCACAGCAATTTCTTACCTTCCAGATCATCCACTGATGAAGTAGCCAACAGCCAAGTTTCCCGCCATTTTAGATAGTTTATAAACCAAGGTTGTCTGTATCAGGCGAGCTCCAGAAGGGTGGGAGGCGGGGGCCCTGGAAGGCGGGAAAGATGGTGTTCAAAAATTGAATAGGAACGTGTTGGGATGAATTAGGCCAAGGTATGGGCAGTTCGGGGCTCACAACTGGCTAAAATGAAAGGAAATTTACAGCACGGTCATTGTCCAACACCACGGAGCTGTACAGCCACACACAACCATCTTCTGGTTGGCCAGGGTTCCATCAAGACTCCAGACCACTCATACGGCTAGCCACTGTGCTTGAAAAAAGCAGCCAGCAAAAGCAGACCACTTTACTCTGGTCAACTGTGACAGTGAAATTTGATAGCACATTCATTAAGCTTTGTGTTTCTGTAAAAAAAATCAAACTTCCTGTCTTGGGCGATAAGAACGGTTTTCGCAGATTCAGTCACATATTATCAAACTTAATACACCAAGCGAGTTAAACAACAGATGAAAGCGGATAAAGGCTAACTAAAGACTTACCAGGGGGTGTGACACCTCTCTAAATCACGTATGCCCTTTAGCTACCAAATCACAAATCAACAAAATCTCAAGTGGTTTTGCCCATGTAAATAATCAAACTGCTTGAAAACTACTCTCGAAAACATATTTCTAAACAATACAAGCTCACAGTGATACAATACTAGTTTTAATCATGAGCTACTGTCCTTCAGAACACAGTAATAACATCACAAATCACACTACGGCAATCTCGCGTAAAGTTTCAAATCAAGTTGCAAATCACAAATCCAATTTTAAATCACAAATCAGGTTTCAAATCACGAAATGATGTCAAATCGTGTACAGATTTGCAAAGGTGTTGCACCCCTCAAGACTTACTGAGCTGTAACAGCCAACAATACAACATTTACAATAGTTTCTTTTCGTAGTTTCTATTGGTAAAGCACTCCAGAGGCTCTAGTGGATACGTAGTGGCACGAAGCGAACAAAATCACAATTATTTTAACAAATGCCTGTAACTTCTCACCACAACAACGCACATACTTCAAGTTTGGACCATTCGATGGCGTGATCTTTGTTCATCCTGAGTCCCAAGTTTTAAGTAAATCAAGCCAGTAGGCTTCAAGTTATGACCAAAACGGTAGCACAAACTTGAATAACTCGTGAACGGCGCATTCAATCTCCGTAAAATTTCAGTCACAGATTGTTATCCAGTAGTTGGATATCCCATACAAACCTCAAAGTGGCAGGGTAATTCCCTAGTGAGTAATTCACTGGAATGTGCAACTGTTCGAAAATTGGTCATTGAGTGAAGTACTGCTGTTCAATAATACATACCTGTGTT
Source organism: Dysidea avara (assembly GCF_963678975.1). NCBI lineage: Eukaryota > Metazoa > Porifera > Demospongiae > Dictyoceratida > Dysideidae > Dysidea > Dysidea avara. Next base: position 40,409,878 of record NC_089276.1, read on the forward strand.
AGAGATATGGCAAACGATGAGGTTTGTGGTTTAGTCTATAACTCTCAGTGTGTTGGTGTAATTTACTTACCACTTGGTGCCCAAAGAGACCAGGGGCCGGTCTGTTGAATAGTTCAAACCGAAGTCTGTATGTTGCTGTGGTGATGAAATATAAGCGCTTGTTGATATCTGTTCCATAAATGGCGAATTACACTATCCACTGAATGACGGTTTACTTTCTGTACCTCAAAGCTTGTTTAGGCATTGGACAGACATACTGACACACGGCTTTTGTAAAACTAATTTCAGCAAATCAGGCATGCACCCTCAACCAGCATTCAGACGGCTGTGGTAGTGTGCCTGGTTTAAAAGTAGCAAAACAAGGGAACAGCTAAAAGTTATGAAACAAGACAGGTGGGAGGATGGACATTCAATTCGTGGTTAATAGACTGAAGTACTGGGATTAAATGCTTATCAAGACACACGATAGTGTGTCGTGCGGCCCAAGAAGCCGGCGCGCCACAGTGTGAGTATATTGACAGGAAGAAAGAAAACGTCATTTTCACACCTTTGTATCTTGGTGATCCCTTGGAACCAAATTTGCTACAGAGTTGCCCGCCAACAAGGGGAGTCTACAAGCCAAATTTGAAGGAAATCACTCCAGCCATTTCCAAGATACAAGCTGCCAAAGTTTCAATTTTTCTTCTTCGTTTTTTTCTTCTTCTTCGTGCTTTCGCACACTTGCAAAAATTGCTATAAAACGCAAATGCATACTACGATCACCTTGAAATTTGGCACACAGAAAGGTAGCCCAAAGGCGAATCCTAGTATCAAATTTGGTGCAAATCCAATAAATGGTTCAGGATTTACGACCAACTATTCGCGTAAAACAAGATCGATTTGTTGTCACGCCTACAGGGTAAACCGCTGCATGGAATGAGTTGAAAATTGCTATGTAGATGGAGTAACCATCGTAGGAGTGCCTTTTGGTGGTTTGAAAGGAATCAAGATAAAGACCATGGAGATATGACACAAAACCCAACCTGTGTCACAATTATGTGACCGATTTTTATGAATAAAAAAGTATTAGTTTTCATGCCTACTAGGCAAACCACTTAAAGTAATGAGCTGAAAATCGGTGTATAGCTGGAATAATCTTCTTAGAAAGTCCTTGCAGTAGTACAGAAGAATCAGATTGCAAACCACTGAGTTATGATTCAAAAGCCAACTCCGTGTAGCAAATGTGAGATCGAGATACTCTAATACAACAGTCACCCTAATAGAGCATTCAGCTAATTTATTTACTCCATTATAGAATTCTATTACATTGCAAGTTATTCTGTAGGGAGTTCAGCTGCAAGCAGTTAATCTTATAGACAGTTCAGCAAGAAGCAAGTCACCCTATAGAGAGTTCAGCTACAAATATATCGCTGTAGTGATTCAGAACATTACAAGTCACACTGAAAAGAGCTCAGCTATAAACAAGTCATGCACCCTGTAGAGAGTTCGGTTACACTCTCTAGAGAATTCAGCTACAATCAAGTCACTGTGGAGAGAGTTCAGCTACAAAGAAACTACCCTGTAGAGAGTTCAGCTACAAACAAATCACCCTGTAGAGAGATCAGCTACAAACAAGTCACCTTGTAGAGACTTCAGCTACAAACAAATCAACCTGTAGAGGCTTCAGTTACAAACAAATCACCCACTGTAGAGAGATCAGCTACAATCAAATCACCCTGTAGAGAATTCAGCTACAAAAAAATCACCCTGTAGAGAGATCAGCTAGAAAAAAATCACCCTGTAGAGAGATCAGCTAGAAACACATCACCCTGTAGAGAGTTCAGCTACAAACAAATCACCTTGTAGAGAGATCAGCTAGAAACACATCACCCTGTAGAGAGTTCAGCTACAAACAAATCACCTTGTAGAGAGATCAGCTAGAAACACATCACCCTGTAGAGAGTTCAGCTACAAACAAATCACCTTGTAGAGAGTTAAGCTACAAACAAATTACCCTGTAGAGAAATCAGCTATAAACAAATCACCTTGCAGAGAGTTCACTTACAAACAAATCTACCTGTAGAGATATCAGTTACAAACAAATCACCCCCTGTAGAGAGATCAGATCACCTTTCAGAGAGTTCAGCTACAAACAAATCACCCTGTAGAAATTTCAGGTATAAACAAATCATCCTGTAGATAGTTTTGATAACAAACAAATCACCTTGTATAGAGTTTTTCAGCAAGATAAAAGTCACCCTGCAGAGACATCAGGTCACCCTATAGAGAGATCAGCTAGAAGAAGTCACCTTGTAAAGAGTTCAGCTACAAAGAACCTACTCTGTAGAGAGTTCAGCTAGAAACAAGTTACCTTATAGAGAGATCAGCTAGAAACAAGTCATCCTGTAGAGAGTTCAGCTACAAATAAATCACCCTGTAGAGATTTCAGTTACAAACAGATCATCCTGTAAATAGTTCAGCTATAGATACAAGTCACCCTGTAGTAGGAGAAGTCACCTTGTGGAGAGTTCAGCTACAAACAAATCACCCTGTAGAGAGTTCAGCTACAAGCAAATCACCCTGTAGAGAGTTCAACCGCAAACAAATCACACTGTAGAGAGATCAGCAGAAACAAATCACCCTGTAGAGAGTTCAGCTACAAACAAATCACCCTGTAAGAGATCAGCTAGAAAAATTCACTCTCTAGAGAGAATCCTGTGTAGAGTTCAGCTACAAGCAAATCACCCTGTAGAGAGTTCAGCTACATTTCAAGTCCCTTAGTAGAGAGATCAGCTGCGAACAAGTTATCCAGTAGGGAATAATAGACATGTAATAAATATATGTAATAATTTGTACAATTACTGATAGTCAAAAACAGTTGAAATATTAAAAATCTGCTTTGTCTTTTTATTCTTCCTGTGGTAAAGAAAAAGGATAGGTTTAAAAAAACCCAAAGCCGGCCATAGGCCAACTTTGGGGTATACAAATACAAAAGAAGTGATATCTAATCAAAAACAGCCAAGCTGTAAAAAAAGGTGCGGCCTCTAAAAAGGCTATGGTGAAAAAAGATGTGAAATCCAAGGTGGCGGCCAAGAAATGGCTGTGATGGTAGGTTTATGGTAAAAATTTTAATAACAACAATTCAGGTGAATTTGGTGCCGAAACACAAATTCACATCAATTGTTGTTATTAAAGTATTTATCATTAACCTACCATCACAACCATTTCTTGGCTGCCACCTTGGATTTCACATCTTTTTTCACCATAGCCTTTGAGGGGGCGCACCTTTTTTTTACAGCTTGGCTGTTTTTGATTACATTAGTATATCTGCATGTCACTACTTTTAGCTATTTACCACTTTTATGATTCCTAATACAACTTAAATTCCCTCTACTTGTAGTACTTAACAGACTGATAACTTACCAGCAGTGACAAACACATCAATGCTCAACATCTGAGTGTTCCCATCAACATCACTAATATTACATGTGTACACTCCTTCATTAGGTGACTGAGTTGATAACACTGTCAGATTAACTCCTTCACCATCAACAACAAAGTCACTAGCCATCTGATACACACTATTGGCTGTATCAGTTGATACTATTACGTTATTATAGGACCATTGAGAGTTAACATCCACAAGACTACCAGATCCACAATAATACTGACAGGTCATCATTGAACACTGTACTAAACTGTTATTGTCTATCATTTCAAATGGACTGTCTATATACACTCCAACTCCTAGAATACAGATTTCAACTAATTATACACTGCATGGATTATGACTGCAAATGCATGTTTACAAACTAGCCTAAATCTATGTGCATGTATTTGCCTTAGTAAGTACACTTATAAACACTTTTAAGTAAACAGTGAAACACTGTATGGGTAGTCCAATGGTAGAATTAAATTTTAAGTGTAGGGTATATAATTATTAAGAAACTTTTGTTTTAAAAAGTCTCCAATGACAATTTGTACACGATTTTTTACACTTTTATAGTTAATAAACACATCACACTCACCTTCAATGCGGTCAATAGTAAAAGCACTCATACCAATCACTGCACTATCTTCAGTTACAGTACAAGTGTAGTCACCATAATCACGACCTCTAATATAAGGATTAGTTAAGTCAGCCATTGTCATTCCACTCCAACTACACCCTCCACCACTACATCCAATAGTCCACTGGTAGGACACAACACCACTAGTAGTCACTGATGGGTCAACACTACAGGTCAGTGTTAATGGCTCCAGTAACTGAATATTAGCCACATTACTAGTAATTACTGCAGCATCTACAGGTAGGAGAATTTGTTCAGCATATTAATCATACCAGTAGCTCATAACTCCCTTTAGGTTCTAAGGGCCTCGATCATATATAGTTAAATTCTTTAAAATATTGTGAGGGTGATTAAGAATCAAGGGACACTGCGTTGGTATCAAAACCTTTCAATCGCATACTATTTCACAGCCTGTACAATCAATAATTAAGTATAAGGAAAATTAAGAATTTATTAGGGACTAAATGTCCAATAGAACAGGCAACCTCCCTTGTTTCCCTACTTTTTATTTCTATAATCTCTAGACAAACTTAAAATTGTTTGCTTACTATTTTGTAACATTGTTATGACTGGCGAACTCATGCATTCCGCATTAGTTTTAAAAGAATGATGCCAGGTTTATTGTTTTTGTCTGAAAGCATGCCATAATTATCGATTACTGAAATAGTGTAGTGGCCTTTTCAGCTATGTTAAGCCTGTTACACAGCATTACAAACGAACAACACTAGGAGAAGGACCTTATCATGGACAGTAACATTTCATTACTCATTACATCATTATGTATTATGTAAAGTATGTCACGTGATTAATTTTCTGTATGTATAAATTACTTGTAATCTTTAAAATAATCAGTTCTCCGTAAAGTCAATAAAATTGTTACTGTGAAACAAGAGCAATAGACTTCTTCCTCACTCGTGGGTTCCACGTCGGGACAGACCTTGGCAGTCACAACGGAAAACTTGGACGATTCCCATCAACTGTAGGAAGCCATCACCACAAATCTACACCTAGTGTTGTTAGCAAAAATAAGTAGGGATATAAAGGAGGATGCAGGTAAGTCCATGAAGCATGCATTCTATACACTACGGTATGCCTAAAGGCACCTGTTGGGCTGAAGCAATGCTGAACAGTGAAAAATCAAGCCTGCAGCCTTAGCTGCTATCAAATTGTCTGAAGGCATTTTCAGTCAGGCAGTCAGTCAGTAGAAAATTCCACGAAATAATAATAATAAAAAATTTTGGAAGTGTTTTGGTCACACTGAAGGCACTTTTTGGCTTGGCATTACCAAACCAATACTGCCAAGGTACCATGAAGGTATTGCAATGCTGTGATTTTTTGGCCAGAAAAGCTTAAACTTTCATGATCCCTAATATACAGTACTATCATACTGTATTATATGCACTTTTATGGCAAAACAACCAGCAAATGTTGAGATTTACACTTGCACAGTTAGCAAGATTACATGTGACCAGACCTGCAAGAATCCCACATGTTAGCGCAAGCCTAATTTTACAGTAGAATGCAATAAACGCAATTTACAAAATAGCAAAAAAATTCCGTAAATTTTTAAAGTGCTTCTTTCAGTGAAGAAAGGTGATAAAAGCATAAACCTTAATAGCATCATGATCCCCAAAGCAAGAGGAGTTCCACAATCTTTGTTTCTTGTCAGTACTCACAAGGAGACGGAAGATATGAGAGTTGGTCTGCCTTGCATTGGACGACAAATTCATGATTGCTTTTTCTCACATTATTGACTTCACCCTGGTCGTAGGAAGGGCCTGGAAGACAAATCTTACCCAGCAATGGATTCGCCAGTTAATGGTGAACCCGATGGAGTAAGTTGCATCTTGGTAGATGACTGCATTTGTAAGTTATGCACCTGTAGTTTATATTTGTATTGTCACTGTACAAATCGATTTTTCTGTTGTTGCCACTTTGTAGTACTGTAACTTCAAAAGTTCTTAGCTTCTAGAGCTGAAGCTTTGGTTGACTATCCCTTTGGCTAGAAAATGTGATAAAACGGAATTCAAAAAATATGCTAAAATTTCCATTTTCCATTTCCACGGTTTCCAATTGCCCCACCTCTTTGCATGCTATGGGATAGCAGTTTCACACTATCATAAGCCACAACTTGCAGCACCTGTCAGTCTACTTGTATTGGCACCTAGTGTTCAGTCTGTCTCATGATCAGTAGCTAGTTGCAGTGATTGGAGTGTTTCAGGGTGCTTCCCCACCCACCCACCCATTTTAAACTATTTTTCAGTAATTGACAACAAACCTGGCATTCCAGGATGGAGGGGCGCAGTAATACTGCTTGAAGAATAACTGTAATGCTGATTGGCATAGCCATCTCTCAGATGCAGTAAATCAAACAGATACGTATTAACAGTGGCCTACCCTTTTGTCTGAGAGATTTTGCACGCCCCAGCGAAGTCCTCAATTTTGTCGCCTGCAAGCAAACAATATTGGAGTCTGTGGCTTGCCTGAGATGTTAACTACTATATACATGGTAATATACTAGTTCCAGTGCATGTTGGCACAAATAAAGGAATTTTAAGAAACCATGCAGTGTTGAGAGAATGTGTGTCACTGCTGCAAAACTAGTAAATCAACGTCAATCGTATGTAAATCATAGTTGTTGTTTACAAACTATGCATGTAAATAATTTCCACAAAAAACACATGATCTGTACAATGGCATTAAAGGTGTTCATTGCTGACTTCACAGTGAAAAAGTTCCACAGTATCAAATTTTTATACATTTCACGATGAAAAACATCACTAGACTACTGCTATGCATGACTAGCATGTTAATACTTAGGACTTACTCAATCTAACATCACTTGACACTGCTTCTGTCTGAGCACTATTAGTAGCATTACAAGTATAAACACCACCATCAGTTGCTGTAAAGTTCACGATAGTCAAATTAGACACTCCAACAGACTCCACTATTGATATGGTGCCATCACTTGTTAACATCATACTACCCCTAGTCCAACTGATATTTGGTGTAGGAGTACCAGTAACAAAACACGATAGAGTAAATGAACTACCAGCATCAACTAATTGTGGATCATCTAGAATACCTCCAGTAACTCCATTAGTAACAGTTACCGTCACTTGTTCTATAGTAGAAGCATCAAACACAAAATTTAATGACTATAAATAAGAATGTTTAGTAGTATAGACCATCTTAAAGCACACCCAGTAATTATATACATATGTGACCCACTAAGTATAAACCGGACTGGATTGCATATTTCTTGAATTCTTTATATGATTTCTTTGTTATGTACAGACAAATAGCAAGTGGGCTGTCACAGTTTGGACTTTCTTCATGTTATAGTAATCTAATAAAAAACAGCCAAGCTGTAAAAAAAGGTGCGGCCCCCAAAAAGGCCATGGTGGTCTTGGCACAAAATTCACCTGAATTGTCATTATTAAAATTTTTACCATTAACCTACCATCACAGCCATTTCCTGGCCACCACCTTGGATTTCACATCTTTTTTCACCATAGCCTTTTTTGTGGGCTGCACCCTTTTTTTACAGCTTGGCTGTTTTGGATTAGATTTCATTTCTTTTTGTATTTGTATACCCCAAAGCCAGCCTATGGCCGGCTTTGGGACTTTTTTAACCTATCTTTTTTTCTTTACCACAGGAAGAAGAAAAATGAAGTAGATGTACTTTAAATATTTTATCAGTAAATGTACAAATTATATATATAATACATATATTGAGTACAGAAATCTCCATGGTGGTTTCTTTGTAACTGAACACTCTACAAGGTGACTTCTTCTAGATGCTCTCTCTACAGGGTGAATTGTTTGTAGCTGAACGATCAACAAGGTAACTTCTTCTAGCTGATCTCTCTACAGGGTGATTTGTTTGTAGCTGAATTCTGTACAGGTGATTTGTTTGTAGCTGAACTCTCTACAGGGTGGTTTGTTTCTAGCTGATCTCTCTACAAGTTGATTTGTTTGTAGTCGATCTCTCTACAGGGTAATTTGTTTGTAGCTGAACTGTCTATAAGGTGATTTATTTGTAGCTGATCTCTCTGCAGGTTGTTCTAGCTTATCTCTCTACAGGTTGATTTGTATGTAACTGATCTCTCTACAAGCTGATTTGTTTGTAACTGATCTCTCTGCAGGTTGATTTGTTTCTAGCTGATCTCTCTACAAGTTGATTTGTTTGTTGCTGATCACTCTAAAGATTGATTTGTTTGTAGCTGAACTCTCTGCAAAGTGTTTTGTTTGTAGCTAATCTCTCTACAGGGTAATTTGTTTGTAGCTGAACTCTCTGCACAGTGACTTGTGTGTAGCTGAATTCTCTAGAGAGTGATTTAAGTGTAGTTGAGCTCTCTACAGGGTACATGACTTGTTTATAGCTGAACTCTCTTCAGTGTGACTTGTAATGTTCTGAATCTCTACAGTGATATAATTGTAGCTTAACTCTCCACAGGGTGACTTGCGTCTTGCTGAACTGTCTATAAGATTAACTGTTTGCAGCTGAACTCCGTACAGAATAACTTGTAATGTAGTAGAATTCTATAATGGAGTAAATAAATTAGCTGAATGCTCTATTAGGGAGACTGTTCTATTAGAGTATCTCGATCTCGCATTTGCTACACGGAGTTGGCTTTCGAATCATAACTCAGTGGTTTGTAATCCAATTCTTCTATACTACTGCAAGGACTTTCTATGAAGATTATTCCAGCTATACACTGAATTTCAGCTCATTGCTCTTAGCAGTTTGCCTAGTAGGCGTAAAAACTAATACTTTTTTATTACTAAAACTCTATCGCGTAATTGTGCATGACACAGGTTGGGTTTTGTGTCATATCTTCATGGTCTTAATCTCGATTCCTTTCAAACCACCAAAAGGCAATCCTACGATGGTTACTCCATCTACATAGCAATTTTCAACTCATTCCATGAAGTGGTTTACCCTGTAGGCGTGACAACAAATCGATCTTGTTGTACGCGAATAATCAGTCATAACTCCTGAACAATTCATCGGATTTGCATCAAATTTGATGCTAGGATTCGCCTTTGGACTCCCTTTCTGTGTGCCAAATTTCAAGGCGATTGGAGCACGCATTTGCGTTTTATAGCAATTTTTGCAAGTGTGCGAAAAGACAAAGAAAAAAAAAACGAAGAAAAAAAAAACAAACTTTGCCGCTCATATCTCGGAAATGGCTTGAGTGATTTCCTTCAAATTTGGAATGTAGACTCCCCTAGCTGGCGGGCAACTCTGCAGCAAATTTGGTTTCAATCAGATAAGGTATCACCGAGATACAAAAGTATGAAAATGACGTTTTCTTTCTTCCTGTCAATATACTCACGGTGTGGTGCGCCAGCTTCTTGGGCTGCACGACACACTATCGTGTATCTTGATAGAAAGTAGGAGCAATACAAAAATCAATTTTAACAGTGACTATACTAAAAATAAATTATCACCACTACATATCAGACAAATACAGCAGGCTATAGGTATGGAGGGATATCAAAATGTAGGCTTAATACTGTGCTACTTCTAAATACCAGGGACTCATGTAGTCAAAACCATCACATAGTGTGGTAGTACTGTACAGTATAATAGAGATCAGCATGGAAACCGAGTCACTACTGCTAACCTGGATGACCCGTTGACCCGGATAGCAATTTGGATCAAACCTGGATTGGGCCCGAACTGTGGCATGCGTCAAGAGCCAGGGCTCGACAAGCATGTTACGTACAAGAGTAGTTATATAAAAACTAAGTAGGTAACAATGATATTAGTCAGTGGGCGAGGTTCCATATAAGTTAATTGGCATGGCTGCACGTATGGCTGCAAATACTCATACCAATAAGTGAGCATGGCTCACAGAAAAGCCGGGACTTGCGTTTATACTGTCCAACTAATTAATTTGCTTCACACGTGATCCAATCCTGTATAATCTGTAAAGCGGGTCAGACCCGGATGACCCAGACAAAATGTGACCTGGATGACCCAACCCAGTTTCAATGATGAGCTGTTAGGGATCATGAAGGTTTGGATTTGTCTGGCCAAAAATACCATCCTAAAACCAGCCTCACAATACCTTCATGGTGTCTTGGCAGGTATAACCAAGCTCAAAAGTGTCTTCAGTATGACCTGAAACGCTTCCAAAAAGTTGCTGCGAAATTTAAAAAAAATTATATTTAGCAGAAATTTTAGAAGAACTGACTGACTGATTGACTAATGACTTCAGATAAGCATAACTTGATAACAGCTAAGGATACGGGCTTGGTTTTTTCATTGTCTGATGTTGTTTCAGCCCAACAGGTGCCTTTTGGCATACTGCAGTACGTACAATGCAACTTACCTTTGCCCTTCTTTGTGTCCCATTCCTTTTGCCGACAGCCCAAGGTGTCGATTCACAGTAGTACAATGACTTCCTTGCATTAAATTTTGTAAACAGGAAATATCTGTATTATCCGTGGAGATTGGATTGATTGCAGAGGTTCTCTTTCTTCATTTGTAGCACTGTGTAATGGCTAAAAGCAAAGTGTAATGACCACTTTACTTTCAAATCAGTAATTGACAACTGAAGTGTGCTAATTGTCCGTATTTTCCATAGCGACTGGATTGATTACAGAGGCGTTTCTCATACTGTTCTTCATTTGTAGCACTGCGTAACAAGTTGAGCATGGCTGAAAGCAAAGCATAATGGCAACTTCACTTTACAGTCAGTAATTGCATGATAGCTGGAGTGCATGTTCATATGAAAACATTAACTCTGATGCCATTCTTTCATATGATGCACTATGTGCCAAGTTCACCAGTCATAGAAATGTTACAAAAGTAAATTAAAAAATTAGGTATTTTTAGTCTGATTAGGTATCATAGAAATTCTTTCAACAAGTTGCTACGGAATTTAAAAATACATATATTTAACAGAATTTTCTACAGACCGAGTAACTGAGTAACTGACTGATGCCTTCAGACAAGTGTAACTCGATAACAGCTAAGGCTACATGCTTGATTTTTTCACTGTTTGATGTTGCTTCGGCCCGAGAGGTACTTTTAGGCATACCGCAGTACGTACAATGCATTCTTCATGGACTTACCAGTGTCCTCCTTTGTGTCCCATTCATCTTTGCTGACAGCAAAATGTGTCAATTTGGCAGTAGCATATGATGCTTCCCTTCGTAACGGAAATCGTTCATATTTTTCATAGTGGCTATTTTGATTGCAGCGGTACTTTTCGAACAGTTTTTGAGTCATAATGCTGTGTAACGGGTTGAACTTAGCTGACAACGAAGCGTAATGGATACTTCACTTTCAAACGATAATTGATATAGCTGGGGCGTGCAGCGCCATTTCAGATGCTGTATGCATGGGTTCATCAGTTATAATAATTATTTACAAAAAAAGTTAACAAACAAGTACACAGAAAAATCTTGAGCACAGTAGGGATATAACACTTCTTATTGTTTTACTGTGATTTAATATCGTACACTACTCCAGCTTGTTTCAGTACTTTTTCTTGATGTGCTATGGTCCCTACTCTAGTTGAAAATTCCAAATTTTTCTGTGTACTTGTAACTTAGTGTTTAAGAAACATATCAGCTGAAAATGTCTCCATCTACTAAGCTATGTTGGTGCTCACTACTGACCAAATGTACAGTCAATAGCCTACTCCAGTCTGAAGTTATGAGTTAATTGTCAAAGTTAGCAAATTGGATGTGTGTGGAAGACCCTTTTTTGCAAATCCAGTCACAGATTATACAGCCAAAGGTTCAGCCGGATGAATGTCTTGGAGTTATAGTGCTAGACAGTTGAAATGGAATAAATTTAGTAACAATACTGAAAACAAATTACAGACACTTATTCAATCAATCATAACTCCTGACTAAAACAAGTTATAAAGATGGGGTCTGTTCACCATGAGCTGGCACATCAATCAAGGTATATATAGTGTTTTCCCTAAATGTCTCCATGCAGAAAAAGAAGGTCATTCCAACAATGAAATGATGATGGTAAACTTTATTTCTAACACATTACAAATAAGTACTCATAGCTCACATGCTATACACTGTACGAACACTAGTCCTGGGCGATAGTGAAAATAATGCTATTTGATATATTGACAAGCTTATATTCATGATATGATTAAATATTGATGAGTATAATTAAATCTGTGGAGCAGTGAGACTAGTAACATTACATAACACATTATTGCATCATATTATATCATAGAATGTGAAATGGTGCCAGACAACAGCTGGAATTTGCCCAGAATCAAATTGCCTTTCCTTGTAGGTATATAGCAAGTGCAGGAAACACAACTACTAGCCTGATTTAATTAGGTGATATAGGCGATGTTGATGATTATATTATTTAGACAATATTATTGTGGCTCTATAATTTACCTCAATACGATATATTGTGTAGTTCAATATCGCAACATTGGCAATATATTGAACCAGCTCTAAAGAAAAAGAAACAAAAATTTTCTTACTCCCCGCTATATTGATTTGAGCTCTGTTTCAGTGCATACCAAAGCAATTTAATGCACATAATTCTTATAGGTAACCTGCATATTTTTACCCATTTTACTACAAACATATTTATAATGGCCAGTTTTTGCTCAGCAGGTCACATATGGCTTTTGGCTTCTTTACACACTAGCTATATTGTGCTGTGATTTCAAACAATATATTTCTAGAATATACGTAGACACTTACCATTGACAATAACAGTAATGGTTTGATTGTGAGTTCCAATAGGATTAGTCACAATACATGTGTAGTTTCCACTATCATTCAAGGCAACACTATTAATGGTATAGTCAATATCAAACACTGCCATGTTTGTAGTATGAGTCACTTGATTGATACCAGAGGATGATGTTATTAGAGTACCATCCTTCATCCAGGTGAATGTGTCTGGGGGAGAACCTTGTGAAGTACAGGACAATCTGAGATCATCACCAACAACAACTGTTTCAGTAGATGGCATTGGAGGGTCTATCATTGGAGCAGCTGTGTAGAGAGATGAAAGATGGTTAACAATGAGGTGATGGGGTACATATCAAGTGACTCACTTCTTCCACTAAGGTACAAACCCACCCTTGTGGTCTGTACCATCATTGAACTGTTCATCATCATACATGAGTAAACACCTTCTTCACCAGGAGAAAATGTTCCACACAGATATAAGTTTATTACACCAGGATAGATCCTAGTATTAGCTCCACGTACTTCAATTACAGGACTACCACAACTAATTCTAACAGGTATTTGAGCTCCATTAAAGTGCCATCCACCCAGTATGGTATTAACATCACTACCAGGTCCCAGTCCACTTGCACAACGAATAAATGGCTCATATGGATCAGGCACAAAATCATTATTAGTAAAGACTGAATAATCATCAAGTTGATTAGCAGCAACTAAATCATTTTCTGCACTACCACCAATATTAGATACTACAGCAACACCTAACAGTGTTAAAAGACTTGTAATGATAACACAATAACCAAGTAACATATACATACCATACAGTGGGTTATATATGCAAGGTCCAATGAATTAGTAAATTGAAGTTAATGTCCAGAAGGAATGTAGATAATGGCAGGCATTGAAACACTAGAATGTATTTGGAGGAAAGCCCAGGACTGTAGCGCGTGCCCCATATCACTTTTGTCTATTGGTACATATTGTATCTGTCACCATTAGCATGCTTATTAATACTTACTTGCCATTAACACAATTATCACCACTACTAGCACCTGTTTTATGGCTTTCTCCCTTTAACATGTTTGGGGGGTAATTAGAATTCCATTGTGGGCTCCTACTCCTTGGTCCTGGACTTTGATCACATCTGGAAGAGTGCAAAATCCAGACGAAAATAATTAGGTTCATGGGTGAGAGGTGGGTGGGAAAACTTCACTGCCGATCTTGCACCTTGACATGCGGTAAGGTGTCAGTGGTGTACTCTTGTGTGCATGCATTTACAACTTACGTACTTCTATTTATGACACATGCTGCGGCCAGGCCTTCCTCCATTAACTCCAGTTAACATCCATTTGAACTCTCAATAAAATTTCTGCCAGCAGACTGAATTTATTATATTTTGAAGTGAGCAGAGTTTTGACCAAATCTTCTGTACTTAGTTTTCATAACTGCCATAGCATTCAGATACGTGTAGAATTACAGAGAAATCGTTAATGTCTCGCATATTTCACAATTACAGGAATGCAGGCTATTTTAGCTGCTTTACAAAATTTGGACCTTGCAAAAACAGCCCACTGCACAGTACACACATATGTACCATAGATAAAAATGAATGAAAACAAATATTAGAACTTCACGTACACACATACAACATGTATTTATAAATTTGAAATGAAGAATGTAAATACATACCTTACGTAAGTCAGTCAGATAAACAAAACATACCAATAATGCTATTGCATTTATTATTCAACAGAAGTATATCAGGGGTAGTTACATCTGATTATGTAAGTGACACAAGTTCGGTTGCATTAAAATTTTAACACGTAATTGTGTCAATTTGTATGTGCATATTATGTATTTATACCTGATATACGAAGTGTGAATGATGGACTAGTGTAGTCTATACCACTAATAGTTGCAGTACAAGTGATAGTACCAGCATCTCTTGCAAGTAGATCATCCTCACTAACAGTTTGTGTTGTCTGACCAGCAGGGAAACACCTTCTTTCATTACGATTATTAACATAACATCCTGTAGTGTCCCATGAGTAGTCCATCACTGTAAATGGTGACCCATCATCTGATGTCACATTACATGTCAGAGTTACACTACTCAATATGGGATAGTCAAATGTGTTAGGTTGACTATCCACTGGTGTTCCAACTGGATTACTGACTATTGTTGTAGTATATGTCTGGCCATTAATACCTGTAATGGATGCATATGAAATATGATAGCTATCACTGTGGTAAACACATGTACATATGTACATATACGTATGTATACTGTACTGAGCTTCCTTGTTGAAGAAGTTTAAGTGATACAGTACACTCATCACATCTTCAATTCACTACAGTATGCATCAAAATAAAGATCCCATTTCACTGCCGTTCTGTTCTGTTGTAATGACAGCAGAATGGCATCAAAATGGCAGTGGAATACTGACAGAATGGTGCCAGAACACTATCAAAACAATCACAATGCTCTGCCTGTTACAAAAAGCCATCTATACAGTACAGAGGAACTTCAGTTATACGGACTCCACTTATCCAGATTCTCAATTAACCAAACTACGGAAACAACTGCTCTATTAGAGTAGTGACTGTTCTATTAGGGTAGTTGAAATATTGATATTTAAACAAAAATTTCTTTGTGCTTTTTCAAGTTATTTATACACAGTTTCAGACATACGGACTTTTCAGACTTATGGACCACCCCTGGTCCCAAGAGGTTCGGATAACTGAGGTTCTACTCTATGTGTGTAGCAGTTTTGCTCTATTATATTTGTTATTTAGTGAGAGACTATTAGTTACTGTGTAAAAATGCGCTGTAGCTATTATCACTTTGCTGTTCTTTTTCAACTACAGGTCTACTCAACACTGAAGATGTCTTCCGTCAGTCGCCACTGTAGACTTAGCTATTGCTTTACCAACTCAGTAAGTAGCAAAGTAGCACAAGAGAAGTAGGAATCACTGCTCTGGGGTACTATATGAGTTGTAATGTCTCAAGTTTTAGTTTATAGTCATACTCGTGCAACTGACACAACCATAACTGATCACACGAGAAGCAGCTCTGTCTTCAGTCTGGGAAGCAGAAAAGAGTGAGCAAGAAATTAAATTAGTTAGCTCATGGGTGAACTTATGGGGAACCAGCGCCTGCCTCCTTTTGAGCTATGCACTCTATTGTAGCCATCATCGTGCAAAAGAAACAGCTACAGTATATAACAACAGTTGCCATAGTCCACAATTCACAACACATGGTAATAATAATGTTGTTATTTACTCTTACCTACAGACTTCCCCTTTGTTAGCGTTACAACCACTCAAGAAAGAGAAGATTTATCTATCAGCATTAGCGTCACAGATACCATCACCTCAACATTTGCAAGTAGCAAAGATCTATCTTGGAACTAAGACTAACACCAAGCTACTGTTATCTGTTTTGATTATACCAACCATTGTTACCCCTGTTTAGAACACTATTCAATCACAACTCACCCAGTTACCATACCTATAAAGGCTTTCACTTGCCCACCCAGTTACCACTGAGAAAGAATTCGAGCTTTCATTGCTAATTGGAGCAGATCATTACTGGGACGTCACCAAAGATCACATCATCTGAGGAAGTGGACTAACAGCCATGAAATCGAAATTAGGATATGTACTTTCAGGGCCACTCCCACACTCTATTGCTCTACGGACCAACGAATAGGACTTGCAAAGGTTCTGGGCTATTAAGACATCTGGTACGTCACCTTTCTGTACCACTGACAATGAATCCATACAGTCCTATTGCATTTTGAGAAACAATGATGGATCCTACACTGCAAGATTCCCATTGAACAAAAATCATCCTCCCTTACCAACTAACAGATCTACATGTGAGAAAAGAACACGCTTCTTAGTCAACAAGTTGGTGCAAACTCCTAAACTGTTACATGTTTATGACAGCGTCCTGAATAAAAAAGAACGGGGTTTCATTGAACAAGTACCAACACCAACGTTCACCAAAAATTGTCACTACATACCGCATCATGCAGTTAGAAAGGACTCAATTACAATGCCAATAAGAATTGTCTACAATTGCAGTTGTTGTGAATCCAAGGACTCACCAAGCTTAAATGATTGTTTAGAGATCGGCCCACCATTTCTTACTGACATGTGTTTTGTTCTCCTTAGGTTCAGCGGTCATAGTTTTGGTATCTCAACAGACATTGAGAAGGCCTTCCTTCACGTCCAGCTCTACCTCCATCACAGGGACTTTACACAATTCCTATGGCTGTAACCAACCCCAACAGTGAGTTCAAGGTGTTCCGTTTCAAAGTAGTATTGTTTGGTGCAACCAGTTCACCATTTGCATTACATGCTGTACTGTTTCACCACCTACAACAGTCACACACTCTAACAGCAGCTAACATGTTAAGAAATCTGTATGTCGATAATGTAATCACTGAGTGTATTACACAACAACAAGCCACTCAATTCTATTGTAAATCTAGATCCATCATGTCTGAGGCAAGACTTAATCTTCAAGCTTGGGCATCCAATTGTACCCAACTCAACACTCTAGCACAACAGGAGAATGTGGCTGATAGCACTATCTTAGTCAATGTACTTGACTTACAATGGGACACTGTTACTGATAAACTTCACTTTATTCCAAAGATGATCCTTCCTCAGAAACACACTACTGTTGTAGTCACAAAGCGTTACGTACTCCAGCAATCATCAAGAGTGTTTGATCCTATAGGTTACCTGGCTCCAGTCACAATCCAGGTTAAACTGTTCCTTAAGAAACTCTGGCAACACAAGATCAATCGGGATGACCCACTGGAGAACAGCCTTAAAGATGAATGGCTTACCATAGCCCATGAAATTGAAGATGCCACCACTGTTTTCATGCTGAGGCAATATTCTGCTATTAACAGTTCCGATACAAGTCTACAACTACATGTTTTTGCTGATGCGAATTTGAAAGCCTATGAAACTGTGGCTTACCTCACAGCTGGAGACAATGTAAATTTCATCACTGCCAAGTCCTGGACAGCACCAGTAAAGATATTGACTTTACCAAGATTAGAGCTGATGGCTGTCGTACTTGCTACCAGGGTAAGCAAGTTTATTGCTAACTCCTTGTCATTACAGGCCATACCACTACACCCTTAGTCAGGCAGCCAGATTGTCCTCCACTGCATTCAAAGTAGTAAGAAGCTCCCCTCCTTTGTTTCTCACCGTGTAACTGAGATTAAGGATCTTACCAGCAATGCACCATGGAAGTACTGTCCCACTGATGACAATCCAGCTGACATTCTTACCAAGGGACTGAGTTCACACATGCTGAAATCGTCTACACTTTGGTCATCTGGCCCATCATCTCTACCCTTTGGCCAGCATGGTAGTCCTCACAAGAAATACAATTTCATGCTGCTGTAATCACTGCTGAAGAATTTACTCCGTCTCAGCTGACTACTGAACCATGGGACTACACTGTGTCATTGATCTGAAGAAGTTCAGCAGCCTTGGTAAGCTTGTTGTCACCACTGCTTATGTCCTGTTTCACATATAGCAAACTGTAAACCTGGTGGAACCAAGTAAACAGGAGCACTGACACTACAAGAACTGTATCATGCCAAGATGAAATGGGTGATGAGCTGTCAACTTCAAATGTATAAAAAAGAAATATCCAGTCTCATCTCCACCTCCCAAAGAAGCAAACAACTGACACTACTGTGGCAGTTGCATCTTTTCCTTGGTGACGATGGTTTTATCTGATGATTCAAAATACACTGCTGAGTCAACTTACCAAGTTTCTGTACCTATTACCACCTTACCACCCTCATCATACTCAGTACTCACATCAAACTGTACCATGCTGGTGTCAGTAGCAGGTTACGTAATACTATCATGCAAGAGTATTGGATTCCCACGGCAAGACGATATGTTAAGAGCTTACTGCTTTGCTGTACCATAATTATGTAAGAGACACCAGGGGAAGCAGCCATACATGGCACCAGATTCAGCACCTCCTCTGTAATCTAGAACACACGATTTACCTCCATTTACAGTACCTGGAGTAGACTTCACTCGGACACTCTATGTCCAACAAGACAGAGAAGAGGTGAAGGTTTATATCTGTTTATTTGTGTGCCACAACCAGAGCTATACACCTGGAAGTAGTCACCAATCTGTAAACTGAAACATTTTTACTTGCTTTTTGCAGATTTACCAGCCACAAGTGTTAACTTCAAGTTGTTATCTCCGACAATGCATCCACATATCTGTTGGCTGTAGAGGAATTAACTGAGCTGTATAAATAAATCTAGCAAACACTCTGAGTAAACAAGGAATAACCTGGAAATTCATATCAAAGAGGCCCCCTAGTATGGGGGTTCTGGGAGAAGTTGATTGGGCTAACGAAGAGCTGCCTTACTAAAGTCTTGGGAAGAGCACATATTAATCTCCTAACCCTACAAACACTAGTGGTAGAAACTGAAGCCATTCTAAATTACCAACCATTCACCTATGTCTCAAATGATTCCCAGGACCCAGATCCGTTAAAACCAGCTGATTTTCTTTATGAAAGACGTATAATCTCTCTACCCTACAGACATGCTGAGGAAGATGAACTGACAGATCCTAATATTGGTGATGAAGCACATATCCGGAAGAGAGCTAAGAAACAAGCATTGATCATAGAACAATTTCGAAGCACGAATATCTTACATCATTAAGAGAATTCCATAAAACTTCCGGCAACAACCAACAGAAGGTCAAGACAGGTGACATTGTGCTAAAACATGATGATAAACCCTATGTTGACTGGAGACTAGCTGTCATTGAAGAGTTGATACCTGGTGGTGATGTACTGATTTGTACAGCAAACATACGCACCTCAACTGGCAAAACAAACAGACCGATCACTAAGTTATAACCACTAGAAGTCAACACTAATCTGGATACTACTGCATCTAATGCTCAAAATTCTATCCACCCCCCCAAGGATGTCGAGATTAACTAGAAACATTATTTTTATTAGTAGTAGTAGTAGCGATTCTATAATATGTGAATTATTTATAGATTGTAATCACGTGATTATGCCACGCTTGTACATGTGATCATTAAGAGTTGTAGTGTGACATTGTATCGTCTTCCTCCCAAGTAATCCTACCGTATCGAGCAAACCAGTGTTCTTATCGTGACATTCCCTCATAGTGCATTTTATAGATCCAATGAGTTTAATATTGTCAAGGGTTGTCTTCTTCCAAACTCCAATTAAAGAACCTTCTTCCAAACTCCAATTAAATAACCTTCTTCGCACCAGACCTGCTTACAAGTGATACTGTTCAATCACTCTCATTAACGCACAAAAAGTCACGTGATACAACAAAAATATGTATGCAGTATTACAAAAACCTTTCTATGTTTGATAGATGTATACGACAATCAAAACAGTTTAAAATCTCCTACTACAACAAATAAAATGTCAAGTCTATCTCTATAAAATCGTTCAGTTTCTAAGTCTCTAAGTTTCCCCAGTTACTACTGCCTCTCTTCTTCATTTAGCTACAATTTCAGTAGATTCACCTCCAATCTTGTCCGCAGACACTTCCAGCATCTCAGTTGGTGATGTAGTGCTTAAGAAAGATGACTGTAAGAGAGTGTTCTGGAGACTTGCCATCGTTGAAGAATTGCTTACTTCGTCAGACAGACAAGTACATGCTGCCACCATGACAGTATGCAAGTCTGGCAAGCAGGGACAGCTTTTTCAATGAAGCATTGAACATTTGTATTCTCTAGATTCACCCTTCAACTGAGAATTAATCTTACACGCTTCTCTCAATCTCAGTGAGAATTTCCTGTGCCACTGACTGATGAATTGCTTGTTGCAGGAGATGTCTACGACCTTTGCTTTTTTGCTTAAAGCCTCTAATGACTTCAAAGTGGGAATAGATAGGATTACTAGTGGTTCTCCGTCTGCAGCTTAATTTCAATTAGCAAAGCATATTGAATTGATCAAAGGTAAAAAATGGTTTGTCCCTGAGACAACTTTTAGCACTCTGAATAAGGCATTCAAAGAAGCTACCCCATCACAGGGCTGTTTCAACAATAAATTTCCAAGTGATACAATTTCTCATCAAAAATTTCTGTTCCTCAGAAGAATGTTTACTAGATTTAAATGTCTTAGCATTGTCAGAAATAATGGTGGCTGGACGACCACATGCATTAATGATCTTGGTTGGTTAATAACAACTGATCATGGAGATCACGCTTCTTAACAATCTATTTGTTTGAATAAGACTAACATGATTTCCTCACTTTTTATTTGTCTAGCTACAATGATACTGTAGCATAGTGAACATAACGAATAGTGACTACACCAGTAGAGGCTGACCTAAGATACCCTAATACAGCAGTCACACTAGTTGAACAGTCACATGTGTATGCTATAACAAAAATATAATTATAATCAGTGTATGTGACCAAATTTTAGAAAGTCACCCATATGGGTGCATTCGACACAATAAATGTTTAGTGCTCAAACACAGAATTATAAGTTAAATTTGTACCCATTTAAGGATAAAATAAACCATAGATGATACCTTGAATTACAAGAAAAATATTTGAAAAATTGTTTTCTGCTATAAACAGCACCATGCCAGTTTCAAAAATCCTAATGATTTCAGGTGCGACCATAAGAGTGATTTTCCAAAATTCGGCCGCATATTTAAAAACTATTAATTTAACCCTTAAAACCGCATAATTATTATGCTGATAAATCGGCGCTGGTGTATGGCTGTAAACAAAGAGCTGTAACTTACGAATTGTCATTCCTATGGCTACGTAATCAACACCAATTTATTCATAATTAAACAAGGATTAAAATGGTACCAAGGAGTTTACCCTAGTATGAAAGCATGGGGCCAAAACTTGCCTACTGTAACTATCGTTATGCAAAATAAGCACACAACTCCCTACATACTTTTAGAAAATGGTTAATATCTCCTTCCTACTTTATCAGATTCGTGTGAAATAAACACGTTCCTCATTCAATGGCAAGTCATGCCATACATAGCTCACGTGACTTAATTAATTGTTAATATGACTGCCGTCACGAATAAAAGAAAATTGAGCTGCTGTTTTCCATCACTCCATAACAAGTAAGCCTCTGTTGTTACAGTGGTTATTTGGACTTCCTCAAGTAGCCCAATGAATAAACTTTCTGTTGGTATATAGCTTTAGGCTAACAGCGTTAGGCTAGTCTAGCTATACAGGCCATTTTAAATGGTTTTGTGTAATCACGTATACCTTAAAATTACCTGCGGGTTTAAGGAACTAAGCAATGAAAGTCTGAAACAAGACATAAATGATGGTATCAAACAGTATGGTAATATTGTTTAAGATCCCCACTAAACTGACATGGGCAGCCTAAAATTCTTCCTTTAAAAATCATCCTAGAAACATCTTACACGACGAAAATCACCTTTACAGAATAATATTAGTACAGCTGACATTAAATACAACATTAAACAAGAAAACACTTAGAGGAGGCTGGATAGAATTGTTTTAAAAACCATCCAAACTCAAATTTTCGTTTGCCTGCCTGCCTGCCAGCCTGCTAGACCACAGTTTCAAAGCTGGACGCCAAACAAAGCAGCGCACAGCCACCATTTAACATCAGAATACCTAACTCACCAATGGGATGTGTGTTTAGGGGTTTCAACTAGTGCGTAAACTCTATGTCCTGTCTTTCCTTTATCTGCAATCAGGTTGGTTGTTGTCTTCTCTTCGTGCAACAAAACCATATCAAGGCATTAACTTTCTGCTTAACACTTTCCTTGAGCAGTATATTTAGATGCCACAAAATATTCAAGCGCTTAAGCTACTCTAAAAATACTGGACAGACGGTAGATGCCTGTAACTTAACAATAGGTTTGAGGCCACGCCCATTAGCGATCTTAGTTGATTAGTAACAATTGAGCACAGAGACACACCTCTTAATAATCTACTTGATGACCATACCCCTCATTGGTTTATAATAATAGTACAATGAAAATAGGGATTAGTGACCATGCCTCAGTCTTGGTAGGCTAGAGGCTGACTTGAGACACTCTAATACAGCAGTCACCCTATACAGAACAGTCACACATGTATAGCTGTATGCTATATCAAGACACACAGTAGTGTGTCGTGCATCCCAAAAAGCCGGCATGCAACACTGTGAGTATATTGACAGGAAGAAATAAAATGTGATTTTCACGCATATGTAGCTCCGTGATGTTTTATCCGATTGGAACCAAATTTGGTACAGAAGTGCCCACATGGTAGGGGAGTCTAGACATGAAATTCGAAGAACATCGCCCCAGCCATTTCCAAGATACGAGCGGCCAAAGTTTCAGTTTTTCCTTCACTTTTCTTCTTTTCACACTTTGCAAAATCTTCCATAAAATACCAAATGTGTACTCCGATCAAGCTGAAATTTGGCACACTTGAATGGCTCATTAAGGCGGATCTCAGTACCAACTTTGGTAGGAATCCGATGAACATTCACGGAGTTATGATCGATTATTCGCGTAAAATAAGGTCGAAGGTCTGTCACGTCCACAGGGTAAACCCCTCGAAGGAATGAGCTGATAATTGCTATGTAGATGGAGTAACCACCATAGGAGTGCTTTTTGGGTTTAAAACGAATTCTGATAAAGGCCATTGAGATATGACACAAAACCCAACCTGTGTCACAATTATGCGATTGAATTTTATGAATAAAAACTATTAGTTTTCATGCCTACCAAGCAAACTGCATAGAGCAATGAGCTGAAAATTGGTATGTAGCCGGAATAATCGTCATAGAAAGTCTTTGCAGTAGTACAGAAGAATCAGATTACAAACCACCAGCCAACTACGTGTAGCAAAGCAAGATTGAGATACTCTAATAGAACAGTCACCCTAATAGAGCATTCAGCAACCGAGATACTCTAATGGAACAGTCATCTGTAGAAAGTACAACTACAGATAATTCACTCTAGAGATTCAGACCATTTCAAATCACCCTGTAGGGAGATCAACTACAAACAAATCACACTGTAGAGAGATCAGCTAGAAAAAGTTACCGTGTAGTGTAGAGAGAGCAAATCACCCTGTAGATAGTTTAAGTCACTCTGAAGAGAGATTAGCTAGAAACAAGTTATCCTGTAGACAATTCAGTTACAATAAGCCATCCTGTAGAGAGTTCAGCTACAAACTAGAGAGATCAGCTAGAAACCAGTCACCTTGTGGAGAGTTCAGCTACAAACAAATTGCCTGTTAGATCAGCTGGAAACAGGTCAGCCTGTAGAAGAATCAGCTTATAGAAACAAGTCACCTTGTAGAGAGTTTGGCTACAAAAAATTATCCTGTAGAGTAGGCCTGTGCGATAATGAAAAAACCTATATCTCGATAAATTCCGATAATAAAAGCCTATTTATCTCGATAAACGATATTATCTCGATAATGATCATACAATATAACACTGAACACTAAAGAACTTTCAAGTAAGTGATGGTTGTTAAAACAAAAGATTTAGTCTCACAATAAACAATATTGTTATACCGTTAGTCATACTGTTACTTTTAAATTTATCTTTTCTTCTTGTTGACTTCTAGGTTTGCACCAAGGAAGACCAACATGTTAACATTCTCCAGTAGTAGACAGGCTCTTTTTTCATTTACTACATGTCCAGCCACACTAAACGCACGCTCTGATGGCACTGAGGTTGCTGGAATACATAAAAATTTCCTGGCTAACCGTGCTAACCGTGGATAGTGTTTCTGATTGTCTCTCCACCATACCAGAGGATTACCCACTGTACTAGGATCAATTTCAATGGCAATGTAATTGCTCATTTCCCTTTCTACTTCAGCTTTAATTCTTTCACTGTCTGATAGTGGAGCACCTTCATCTTGAGATTTGGAATTAACAACATCATCCAACAAAGACATCAAGCCTTTCTTGGCCTTTTTAGATGGTGGAGGAGCATCATCATCAGTCAGATTAACAGTGCTTGTACTAGTATCAAGGCTGTTGCTATCATCATCATTCAACTCTTGTGCTTCTTCTTCCACAGAAGCAATTGTAAAGCTCTTGTCACTGTCAGTCATGAAAGCAAGGGCTTTAAATCTAGGGTCAAGGAAGCATGCCTTGTTAATCAAGCTCATGACATCATCGTAACGATCTTTGAGATCACCCATCACAATCTTTTTCATTGTTTTAGCCAGTGAGGAATCTGAAGAATTTTCAACCAAATGTATTGACAAAAGCTTGTATAATAGTGGTCTTACGGCTGAAATGGTTACTAGTTTTTCACCACCTAGTGTCTCAGTGATTTCCACAATGGGTTGTAAAACTTCCAAAACTGTTTTCATTGTTGAAATTTCAGCATCACTAGGCATAAAATCTGTTTTTTTAATTTCAATTAAGGTAGCACACAGTGGCTGACGCTGTTGAAGCAAACGTTTCAGCATGTAATACGATGAGTTCCACCGTGTAGTGACATCTTGAACCAAACTCAGTTCCTCAACATGCAAATCTGTTTGTTTCTGCTTTAATATATTATGAAGACTTAGAAGAGTGATGAAAATGGGTCACTACACGGCGGGCACGAGCAAGAGCTCTTGATATTGGTGGAATTTCCATAGCTTTCTTAACTCCAATTTGAAGAGTGTGGGTTAGACAACCAAAACGAGGCCATGATAGTATTTCAGTTGCACAAACAATGTTTCGTGCGTTATCAGTGGTTATAGACACAAGATCATCATCTTTAAGATCCCACCTTGCAAGGCTATCCTTTAACTCATCAGCTAAATTGACACCTGTGTGCTCCAATGGCATTTCAGCAGTGTCCAAAAGGTGAGCATGTAGATTCCATAATTCATCAATATAATGCATGGTATGTGTAATATAGCTATGGTTAGCACGGGAGGTCCAACCATCTGTGGTAAGTGAAAAATTCTTTAGACCACGTGTCATAGCAGCAGCAATTCTTGCTTTCTCACTCTGATAAATTTCTGGAATGTAATTCTGTGAGAAGGTCTTCCTATCAGGAACCACATATCTTGGCTCAAAAGTACGCAACATAGCCCGAAATCCCACATTGTTGACTATGCTAATGGGCAACATATCCTTCGCTATACAATGGCTTACTGATTGGTTAATTAAGAGTTTTCCACCTTTTCGAGTTTGTTGACAGTGGCTCTAACTGACAGAAAGCTTCACTAATGGGTGGTTGGATGGCAGACATGGCACTACACTTTTGACCAGTTGCCGTTTTGGCTTTTACTTTCAAATATTCCGAGCGGTGGTTGTATTCCAAATGAGAGATCATATTGGTGGTGTTTCCAAGATAGTTCATTTTCTTTGGGCAGAGCATACAGTAGACTTCAGTCCGCTTCTTTTTATCTTTCTCCAAGTACTGCCAATTTTCCGCTGGGAAGCCAAAGTATTCCCAAACAGGACTCTTTGTTTTTTCAAGCTTTAACAGTTCACGAGGACTATCGCGACACTCACTGCTTGAGTCACTGCTAGAATCACTACTCGCACCACTATAAGTGCTCATTTCACTAACGCAGATAAAACAAAACAACACGAGGTGAATCACAAGATACATGATTACGTAAGCAATTGCATCATAATTAATTATCGTATAATAATCGATTACATGGAATATAATATCACTATCTCGATAACCCTTCATCCTATCGCGATAATCGTATTATCGCTATTATCGCACAGCCCTACTGTAGAGAGACCATCTACAAGCAAGTCACACTGTAAAGACATTAACTAGAAAAACTTACCCTGTAGAGACATCAGCTAGAAATAAGTCACCCTGTAGAAAAATCAGTTAGTACCAAGTGACTATGCAGAGAGTTCAACTACAAACAAATCTCCATGTTAGATCAACTAGGAACAAGTGTTCTGTAGAGAGATCAGCTACAAGCAATCACACTGTAGAGAGATCAACTAGAAGTCACCGTGTAGAAAGATCAGCTAGATCCAAGTCACCATGTAGAGGGTTCAGCTACAAACAAGTGACCCTGTAGAGAGATCAGGCCACCCTGTAGAGAGATGAAGCCATTATGTAGAGAGATCAGCTACAAACAAATCACCGTGTTGCTAGAAACAAGTCACCTTGTTGTAAGTTCAACTACAAGCAAATCATGCTGTAGAGACATCAGTTATAAAAAGTTACCCTGTAGAGAGATCAGTTAGAAACAAGTCACCCTGTAGAGAGATCAAGTTACCATGTAGAGAGTTCAGCTACAAACAAATCACCCTCTAGAGAGTTCAGCTACGAACTAGCCACCCTGTCAATTTACCCTGTAGAGAGTTCAGCTACATTTAAGTCACCCAGTGGAGATCAGCTACAAACACGTTATCCTGTAAAAAGAAATGTCATGTAATAAATTCAAAATTTGTACAATTACTGATGAAATCAAAAATACTCTTAAAAAGTCTACTTTGAATGTGTTTCTTCTTTCTCTGTAGAAAAGAAAAAAAAACATAGGTTAAAATAACCCCAAAGCAGACCATAAGATGGCTTTGGTGCAGACATGGGGCCAAGTACATGAGTACTTATACTTAAGTACACTTAAGTACAGATTTGAAAGTACTTGTACTTTACTTAAATACTTCCTTAATTTCCCCAGTGTACTTGTACTTATACTCAAGTACTTTGCTAAGTACTTGTATGTACTTGAGTACTTAAGTACTTGTAAGTACTGCAAACATTGTACGTAGTTTGTACACAGTGGGTACTTAACAAAATTGCATGAAGGAGCATTGTACAATTCTTCTAGTGCCTTCACTAACCTTACTATGTATCATGTAGCCACGATTAACGATGTCATAGAATTCTGGCAAATAAAAACAATGCTGCTGCTAAAGTTAGTGCATTTAAATGTTTAAGAGAGTGAATAGTTGACAAAAACCTGAAAGTACCAACCACACTAGGTACACTTACATACTACAATACACTGAATAAGTGTATATTTTGCTACAGCAAAATGTACTTGTACTTTACTTGAGTACTTCCAGCATGTACTTGTACTTTACTTAAGTACTCTCTTGATTGTCGCCAGAGTACTTGTACTTATACTTGGAAAATTCAAAAGTACTTGTACTTTACTTAAGTACTCTCTTGATTGTCGCCAGAGTACTTGTACTTATACTTGGAAAATTCAAAAGTACTTGTACTTTACTTAAGTACTTTCAAATGTACTTGGCCCCATGTCTGCTTTGGTGTATACAAATACAAAAGGAAATGATATCTAATCCAAAACAGCCAAGCTGTAAAAAAGGTGCAGCCCCCAAAAAGGCCATAGTGAAAAAAAGATGTGAAATCCAAGGTGGTGGTCAAGAAATGGCTGTGATGGTAGGTTAATGGTGAAAATTTTAATAACAATAATTCAGGTGAATTTGGTGCCGCTTGATCTTGGCACCAAATTCACCTGAATTGTTATTGTTAAAATTTTCACCATTAACCTACCATCACAGCCATTTCTTGGCCACCACCTTGGATTTCACATCTTTTTCACCATAGCCTTTTTGGGGGCAACACTTTTCTTATAGTTTGGCTGTTTTGGATTAGAAAACAAAAACAAAACCTAACAAACTAGTATACCAAAAGTGTTAATTTGAGAATGAAGTAGGGATCTAAGCGATAAAAAGTTGTGAAAGCAGAGTGAATGGTGGTATTACAGCAGAACTCTGTGAGAGAATTCCCACATTGGCATGTTATAATTATTTGTTCAATGCCAAAGTAGGGATATTCCCACCAAGCTATTCTGTAATACCATCATTCATCTCTTGTTTCATCACTATTTATCGCTCGGATCCCTACTTCATTTTAAATTAATAAACACACAATCACAATAACATTTATCACACATAATCACTTACACATCACAGTGAGAGTAGTATTACTCTGTACACTATTCACCACATTAGTAACATTACAATAGTACACTCCAGTGTCTCCTCGTACAACACTCATAATAGTAAGGTCACTAGTAACCTGGAACACTTCATTACTACCATCAGTTATCATCACAGGTGAGCTGGTGTCACTTATAGTATATTTGCTATCATTCATAATATTACCATCTGGTCCAGTCCAACTAACTGTTGGAGCTGGTACACCAGTTGCTGTACAAGTGATAGTTGTACTAGTGTCTCCTTCTGTAGCACTGGCCATGTCTGGGGAGTTAGCAGTAGGTTGAACTGTACAAATGACAATGACATAGTATGGCTACTAATTTCAGTATCACTATGCTCATAATATCACAATGCTATGGATGTTGTGGGGTAGCACTAAGTTTATGCAAATACTAACCATGATCGTAGCTGGTCACAAAGTTTTTAATTTAATAATTTCAAGTGTACATTTATGATGAATGTCTACATTGATTCACAACTTAACTCAAAAGCATTCAAGCCACTTAGAAAAAGGCCTAACACACCATATCACTGCCATAACACACCATATCATTTGAAAAAGTTTCATGGTGGAACCTCTCTTAGTGGACACCCCTGAATGGTGGACAGCCTCTTTATAATGGACATTTAATCAAGTCCCAAATGCAACTTCCAGTACTTAACGTGCACTAATACCCCACGAATAGCAGACATCCCTCTACTCCGTAAACCGGACACCATACAATTCCCTGGATGTGCAAACACCACACAAACCAACCTCGTTAATCGCAGACACAGATAAAATCTGGATTAGTAAATTTACAAAGGTTCATCATCAGTTACAATATCATTAATTAATGTATTTCCTAAGTGTGTCTACATGTTTCTTTGGACCATACAGACGATATTTACAAGGAATTTCTAGTCCATATCCTGCCCCTCTGTTAATTCACTCTCCGGTAACTTCTACAGACCACTTGTTTATGCTTCTGTTTAAAAAGCGAGATACTGTGGGAGCAATGTTGAAGGGGACATGTCCTACCATACAATCTTCAAGTTTTACAGCGACTGCAAATTTATCCTCAGGGTTAGTGGGCCCCTGCTCGATAGGCAGAACTTCTCCCAGCTTAGGACTCCACAAGTCTTGATAAGCATGGTAGCCCCTGACAAATGACTTGATTTCAAAGACTTCTAGTGGTTCGTTTCTACAAACTACTTGGCTTGCCATAACATGCTTTATAACACACTTGCCATACTGAGCTACCACAAAATGTGTTCACTCTAATTAGTGTCCTTGTTGGCTTTCACATGCTTGCTACTTGGTCCAGCTGTAACAGAGCGTGACTGGCAACTATCTTTGAGGGATATGTCTACTCTAAAGCCTCCAGGGAAAATACACTTACTCTCAAGCAAAACGTAGAAGTAATAAAGACAGCTGATAGCAATCCTAAACTAGGTGTAAGGAAGCTTGCTGAGTTATATGACTGTGGAAAGACACAGAGTTCCAGTATCCAGAAAGAAAATGAGGCTAGTGACAGGGAAAAGGACAAGAACTTGTGAGTATTCAGATATTAATGAAGCTCTACATGAGTGGTATTTACTTGCGTGCTCTAAGAATATCTATCCGGTTGGTTTACAATTGTGTAAAAAGGCCAAACAAATAGCAGAACGTCTTCAGAAGCCAGAATTCAAGGAATCTTAATGGCTGGCTTGATAGATGGAAGAAACGGTATAACATAAAACATGTAAAGATCAATGGAGAGTCAGGTGAAGTAAGTGGAGTAACTGTAGATTCCTGGAAGGAAAGGTTACTTGAATTGCTCCAAGGATATACAAGTGAAAATATTTGGAATCTTAATGAAACTGCTTGCTTTTGGCGTGCCCTTCCTGACCACGGATTTGGCCGAAAGGGCACTCAGTGTAAAGGTGGAAAAAAAGTAACACAGAATAACAGTTGCCTTAATAGTAATGCAACAGGTAGTAAGGAAACTGCTGCGGTTATTTGGAAATCAGCAAAGCCAAGGTGCTTCAAGTCAGTTGATACAGCCACTCTTCCTGTACAATATTTTAGTCAACCAAAGGTGTGGATGACAGGAAAAATACTCTTATCTGTGTTGCGCAAGTTGAATCAACGATTGAGTGACAAATCTCGGAAAATTGGTCTGTTCATGGATAATGCAGGATATCATCCAGAGGATATCAAAGATAGCCTTAACAACATCAAAAGTATATTCTTACCTGCAAACACGACATTGATGTTACAACCATTGGATTTGGGAATTATCAAAAACTTTAAGGTGCATTATCGCACTCATCTGCTACGATTTGTTATTTCTAAAATTGAAACTTGCACAACTGCATCAGAGGTCACAAAGAGTATAAATATTTTACATGCAATTAGATGGGTGGCCCAAGCTTGGGAAGCAGTCAAACCCAAGATGTGCTTTAGGAAGGGAGGTGTCTTAGATGAAAGCTTTGCAGTACCCAGTTGTCCATGTGAGAAAAGTGACGCATTTAAAGATGAGGATGAGGTAGACACTTCAGAGATGCACAACCTCATAGGTCAGTTAGGACCTGCAGAAGGGTAATTGTTCAGTTAGTGAATACATCAGTGGGAATGACAATGAGGTTGACAGTGAACAGTGGGAAGAACAGCTTTTTTCATCCATTGACCCAACACATTCACCATCCTCTTGCATTGAGTCTGAAGGTGAACCTGAAATCAAGCCTCCACCTCCCAAGTTAAGGAACCTTGGTGAAGCTGTAAGAAATCTAGAAAATGTATAGGAGTTTCTAGACAGCAAAGGATATATCTCTGAAGCCACTGACATAGTTTCTGTGATTGATGCAGTAGGTACCTTACGATTCAAAGTCAGCCATCAGAGTACTTTTGACCAGTTCTTATACAAATCTTAGCTATCGATTATCCAATTAGAGACTACGTAGCTTGTAGATTACCATAATATTTAATCATCTCTCTACATGTGTGTTATACTATACCACAGTGTATGCTTTCTTTGAACAAAACTATTTTTGCATTAAACATCATTGTTTTAAAAATTGAAAAATCCCTAAAATAAGGACACCTCCATATAAAGGACACAAGCCATTTTCCCAATGGTATCCATCTTAGAGAGGTTCCTATGTAAATGTTTAATTTAGAGCAACACAGTAGTGTTAAGTTAATCCTTTTTGATCACAAATAAATGAAACTGAGTGTATAGCCATGAAAATGAAATGAAAGTTACATTCATAGTCATGAGTAAATGCTGAAATACAAGCAGATGCATATTCAAGTACTATGGAAAAATAAACAAATACCAAGAAGGTGGGCCTAATATCACCTTATGACCATCATGTGAACAGCTATGCATGTATGATGTACTCATGTATTATTAAACACTACTCCACTTACCATGGATCATAACATTGATGATTGTCATATTATTTCCAGCAAGATTTGACACATTCACAATATAGTTTCCATCATCACCAGTATTGGTACTATGTACAGTCAGTGATGAATTACCAGTGGTATTATCACTGGATAATATAGTGGTAATGGTATAGTCACTATTAGTAGTTAATGGTTGATTGTTATAGGACCACTGGACAGTTACTGGAAGGTTGGATGATCCAATGGTGACTGAGATGGTAACATCTTCAGGTGATGTAACTGTTCTTGTAGCATTCCCAATAAGGGCAATCACTGGAGGAGCTGCATGGGATAAAATGTAATGATTATGAATTCAGATCATACAGTGGAATTTATTAGAATCATATAATGGTGATAAGGTGCAGCTCAGACACAAAGTCCCATTCAGAACTCAAGTGTGTGCATGTGTGAACCACCAGTGGTTTTGAGGAAACTCATGCATACGCTGGAAAGGATTAGAAAAAAATAGCAGTAACAATACTTATCTAATGCAAAACAGCCAAGTTGTAAAAAAGAGTGTGGCCCTCAGAAAGGCTATGGTGAAAAAAGATGTAAAATCCAAGGTGGCGGCCAAGAAATGGCTGTGATGGTAGGTTAATGGTAAAAATTTTAATAACAACAATTCAGGTGAATTTGGTGCTGCTTGGTCTTAGCACAAATTCACCTGAATTGTTGTCATTAAAATTTTTACCATTAACCTACCATCACAGCCATTTCTTGGCCGCCACCTTGGATTTCACATCTTTTTTCACCATAGCCTTTCTGAAGGCCACACTCTTTTTTACAGCTTGGCTGTTTTGGATTAGATTTCACTTCTTTTTGCATTAGTATACCCCAAAGCCGGCCTATGGCCAGCTTTAGGGCTTTTTTAACCTACCTTTCTTTTTCTTTACCACAGGAAGCAGAAAAAGATACATGTGATTGGTTTGCAGCTGAACTCTCTACATGGTGGTTTCTTTGTAGCTGAACTCTCTACAGGGTGACTTCTTCTAGCTTATCTCTCTACAGGGTGATTTGTTTGTAGCTGAACTCTCTACAGGTAATTGTTTGCAGCTGAACTCTCTACATGGTGGTTTCTTTGTAGCTGAACTCTCTACAGGGTGATATGTTTCTAGATGAATGCTCTACAGGTGATTTGTTTGCAGTTGAACTCTCTACATGGTGGTTTCTTTGTAGCTGAACTCTCTACAAGGTAACTTCTGCTAGCTGATCTCTCTACAGGGTGACTTGTTTGTAGCTGAACTATCTGCAGGGTAATTTGTTTGTAGCTGAACTCTCTACAAGGTGATCCTTCTAGCTGAACTCTCTAAAGGCAATCTTTTCGTAGCTGAACTCTCTACAGGGTGATTTGTTTGCAGCTGAACTCTCTACATAATGGTTTCTTTGTAGCTGAACTCTCTGCAGGGTGATTTGTTTGTAGCTGAACTCTCTACAGGATGATCTGTTTGTAGCTGAACTCTCTACAGGATGATTTTTTTGTAGCTGAACTCTCCGCAAGGTGATTTCTTCTAGCTGATCTCTCTACAAGGTGACTTAGCTGATCTCTCTACTTGGTGACTTGTGTCTAGGTGAACTCTCTACAGTGTGATTTGTTTGTAGCTGAACTTTTTGTGGGTGATATGTTTGTACCTGAACTCTCTACAAGGTGACGTTTTCTAGCTGATCTCTCTACAGAGTAACTTGTTAGTAAAGCCGAACTCTTTACAGGGTGGATTTGATTGTTAAACTCTCTGCATGAAGACTTGTTTATAGCAGAATTCTCTACAGAGTGAATTGTTTGTAGCTGAACTCTCTACAGCATAACTTGCAATGTAATAGAAATCTATAATGGAGTAAGTCATGAGCTAGCTGAATGCTGTATTAGGGTGACTATTCTATTAGAGTATCCCGATCTCGCATTTGTTACATAGAGTTGGCTTTGGAATCATACCTCAGTGGTTTGAAATCCGATTGTTCTGTACTACTGCAAGGACTTTCTATGATGACTATTCCAGCTACATACCCATTTTCAGCTCACTGCTCTAAGCGGTTTACCTGGTAAGCATGAAGATTATTGCTATTTTTATTCACAAATCTTGATCGTGCAATTGTTACATACCTTCAGTTTTGTGTCATATCTCCATGATCTTTATTTCGATTACTTTCAAACCACCAAAAGGCACTCCTACAATGGTTGATCTATCCACAAAACGATTTTCAACTTATTCGATGAAGTGGTTTACCCTGTAGGCGTGACAACAAATTGATCTTGTTTTACGTCAATAATTGGTCATAAATCCTTAACCGCTCATTGGATTTACATCAAATTTGATACTAGAATTTGCCTTTGGACTTCCTTTCTGTGTGCCAAATTTCAAGGAAATTGGAATACGTGTTTGCATTTTATAGCAAGTTTTGCAAGTGTGCGAAAACACGAAGAAGAATAAGAAGAAAAACCAAGAAAAAAACCCGAAACTTTGGCTGCTCGTATCTCGGAAATGGCTGGAGCGATTTCCTTCAAATTTGGAACGTGGACTCCCCTTGCTGGCGGGCAACTCTGCAGCAAATTTGGTTCCTATCGGATAAGGTATCACCGAGATACAAAGGTGTAAAAATGACTTTTTTTTCCTTCATGTCATTATACCCACAGTGTGGCGCGCTGGCTTCTTGGGCCGCACGACACACTATTGTGTGTCTTGATGTTGTTACAAGGTTATATAAAAACAAAGAACAATTGGACATGGTTGAGAGACCAATACATTATGAGAAAAAACAAGTGCTATATATACTAGTCTTAAGCTTTAAGTGTTATATATGGTACTTTCTCTAGTACATACACATTGAGCTGGATCCTCAAAAATGATTAATAACTCACGATTGCTACATCGCATGGGCTTCCAGTATTACTCATTTGGTAGTGCCTTTCAACTGGAGGTGTACCAATACACTGATACATATTGCATTGGTGACTGATATAGAAATTTTGACTATATCGGTGGGAGCCAATATTGCTGATAAACACTGATATGATACACCGATATACAACTGAACTATCTTGAGGACACTGTCCAATGATCAAGCCACATTATAAACCCTATTATTTAGCTAATAAGGGTGGGAAACAGTAGTTATGTTTCTTGTCTAAAAGCGGTACACTGCACAAAGCCATCTAAGTGCATCCATAACTACTGTTTTTGTTGTCACAATACTTACCAATCATACAACAAACATTCATAGTGGTGGGCCTAAGGAAACAGCAATAAAATAAACCAAGAGCACAGCATAAAACAACCAGCCATTTCTACAAGTCATTAAAATGCGGAGTAATCCGGACTAGTCTTGGCAGGGGCATGTATTAAAATATTTGTGGGTGCCTTATAGTCTGAGCTGTCAATAGAGGCCACACCCCCATGGGTAACCAAGCATAGCCAATAATCTTAAGACTGTCTTCAGTTCATTTGAATGTACTGTAAGACACTCCAGTTATGATGCTGTAAAGTTTCACCATTCATTTTCCAATAGGAAGCCTCTAAAGTACAGCACTTTGACATGTTATATTAACGCATGTTTGTGGTGAAGCCAGACGTTACCTCAACATGTATGATTTCACTATCTATTACGTAAGAGGCAGTAATACACTTCAATTGCAAGAACAATAAAACAGTTTATGTGCATGTGTAAAGCAAGTGGAAGAAGAGCTGGGGCCACTGTTGCATTGTATTTAGAATATAAGTGGCACACTTATCTTAAGGGAAAAAACCTCTTCAGCTTTAAAGAGGAAAAACCCAAATTATAACAGCTCAAAATCTGTTATGCATCATTGTGCACCTGCAAATGAGCCAAAGATCTTTTTTTTTCTTTCTTTCTAACTTTAGATTTACCACACAGCTGCCCATCCTCTTTTGTTCCAATTTAGTCAATTCGTCATTTTAATCCTTTTCACATCACTTCACCACACATGTATACAACTTTTCCAGCCAGCATTTTGTTTTTGAAGTGAAATAATACTGTTTGTATCTGATAGTACCTGTAGTGA
Organism: Dysidea avara; assembly: GCF_963678975.1. Lineage (NCBI taxonomy): Eukaryota > Metazoa > Porifera > Demospongiae > Dictyoceratida > Dysideidae > Dysidea > Dysidea avara. Next base: position 40,446,032 of record NC_089276.1, read on the forward strand.
CTTTCAAACACTCCTGCACTGATCAAACACACAATGGATGATATGTTCCAACTTCTGCTAGCATACTAAAGCAATAATATGTTTTATTAAAGTGTACACACTTGTATTTCATCTGAATGCTCATGTATTTCACAGAGTTTAATTCCAACCACCCGATGACTCCTGGGGAACAACATCAAGTTGTAACACCAGTGCTGCAAATATCAAACAATCCTACATCAGATGAAGTAGGCTCAGAAGAAGACTTGGACTCGCTGCTGCTGCTAGTGGAAGAGTCATCAATTTCACCATTGCCACCATCATCATCTTCACTATTGCTAACACTGCTAAAGTGAATGAGGAATCGCTCTAGAAGTTTTTCATGACGTCCATCTTGTTCCCAGTATGATTTTGACCTTTTCTTTATCAAGGATTGCCACCTCCAGGATGTAACAGCCTTCAAATCCTTGATAAATCAGTTCCTTAACTTCAGTCAAAGTAAACTGTTCACAAACAGACACATAGTCCATAACAATGTCATTATACCTCCTGTTGTTCTGTTTTACATGTCCCTTCACTTGACTCCAGGCCATCTCAATTGGATTCAGCTCACAGTGTGCAACCAGCAATCTAACTACTTCATGGCCTATTATTATCATGTTAGCCACAAAGAATTGGCAGTATTGACTTAAATATATAACCAGAAGTTAAAAGTTGCACATACAAAACACATACTTCCCATTATGTCGGAACCACAATGTACACCATCTATCGTACCTTTACTTCCAGCTAATCTCATCTACAGCATATCTTGGAGTTTTTGCTCATTTGATGATTTCACACAGATCTCTCTTCAGTGATTTTTCTGGATATGCTATACCTGTGAATCACCATACAGTCACATACTGAAACAGTGACGTGTATGTGCAAACTGCCTTATGTTTCTTATCTTATTCTTTCAGCTGTACTTTTTGCTACTTCTGCTTTGGTTGCTCCTCCAGGTGGCGACTGTAGTTAGGACAGCAATGTTTACAGTTGACCTACCTATGATAACTGGCATTGTCCATTACAATCAGAAAATTGGCTGGTAATGCTGGAAGTAACTTTTCTTGAAACCATCTTTCGAATTTCTGTGCATCTATTTCTTAATGGTAATCTGCTGCAGATCCCTTCTTAGTTTTGAAAACCCAATCACAACCTAAAACAACTGCAATTACTTGTTCCTTCACACCATAGAAAATTACCGGGAATCCATCCATCTTTGCAACCAGCATGCAAGATAATAAGGTGCTCTCTTTTACCTGATGGCATAGCTTGCTGTACATGAATCACGTTAAACAGCATAAATTTGAAAGTATTTGACCAACCTGACTCCTCCTATGTACAGTCTCCCCAGTAGTCTTAATTATCAGCCTCTACACAGGCTTTGGACTTTCTATTGTGTGCATTAGCCCAAGTCTCATCCAAGTACACAACTGGTCTTCCTTCTGCTCTGTTGCGCCTCATTCATCTTATTTACTTATGACCCTGATGGACTATGCGGGGCTGCTCATAGTATACCGTTAATGTATGTGTAGTGACATTAAAGCACAAACTGTTGCAATGATAACCTCTTGTCATTAATACTCTTGTACCTAAATCTCATATTACTTAACACCCTTTTAAGCAGTGTTCTCCCCTCCAGAGAAAACACCATCATTCTGAGTTTGGACTAAGACAGAGTATGTGACAAAGGTTCCAGCATTCAAAATTAACTTACCAAATGATCTATCATATAATATAGTAGAGGTGTACCGATATGGGTTTTTTGTTGTTGTTGCAGATATCCGATATTGATGCAGCTAAAAGTAGCCGATACCGATATAACCGATCCGATATCTGTATATACTTATATTTTGTACGTTTAATATTACATTGAAACAATTAAACAAGGTACATTCACACTGTTGTATAGTCACTGACACTGTTATATAGCTATTGCCTGCTGTAAGTATAGTCATTCCCAACTAATGCAAAGTTGTACTTAATCATCAATAGTGACTCAGCTAATTTTGGCTGTAGCCGAGACCATTTCTCATCATACACCTAACCAGCACCACAGAAAAGACGCTCTGAATGAACACTTGTTGCTGGTGAGGGAAGATATCTCCATGACACTTTTGCTAATATTGGACAATGTTTATAATGATCTTGCCACCACTTGAAGGGGTTGCCTTTCTTAAAATCTATCAAGGGGGCAGAAAGGAACTGGTCAACTTCAGGTTCACTAGGTTCTATGTCTTCACCAGTGGATATAGCTGGACATACAGATTGATTGGATTCTTGTATGATTTCTGACAAACAACCCCAAAGCTTGCTGCTATTACTTTCTTCTTCTAAAGCAATCGTTTTGCTGCAGGTTCATATACTTCAATCTCCTCTTTAGCATGTAAATATTCTTTCAGTAGCAACCTCTTGCTGAATTTACGTGTTGATCCACTGCTAAAAAAACTTATCTATATATCTTGGGTCTAACAACGTAGCAAGCAGAAGAAAATCTTTGTCTTCAATATCAACAAACCTTGAATGCAGCGAATCTAGCATTTTGCTTTTCATGGCACGAACACCAATGTCTTCAGCCTCTTTTTCTAATACCTTAGTTAAGGCTCTTACAAGTGGTATAACTTGGGATATTGATGCAGCTTCTGCAGAAATATTTCTTGTTATTTCTTCAATAGGTGACACGATATCAATAACTTTGGAAGCAATATCCAGTTGTGAAGCAGATAGTATAGGTATTGATCCATCAACACCATAAGTAGCAATTGCCATTTTTTGTTCAACAATTGACTGAATCATGTATAATGATGAGTGGCTCATCTTGCTTCAGTTGATGTTCAGGCAACCCAAGGTTCTTCTGAATCTCTTTAAACTTTCCATATGCCTATGTAGACCTCTTAAAATGGCCTACGATGCGTCGACAAATTGCAAGCAAATCAACTACACATCGTTGGGCCAGCACACCATCATTGACTACAAGCTGGAGGCTATGGGCGAAACATCCATAACTTGGAATGGCAGCATCTCTCATTGCTTTTTCCATGTTTGCAGCATTGTCACGTAATACTAAGTGTACACTGCTTTTTTCAATGTCCTACTCTGAAAGCATAGAAGTACATTTTGCACAAATTATACTTCCAGTATGTGAACCTTCCAACTCCTTCACACACAACACTGCAGATACTTTTGTGAAATCTTGCTCAACCCAATGAGCCGTCTGACTCAACAGGGAATGTGTACCAACATTCGTACTCCACCCATCTGTAGTAAAGCTGTAGTATTCTATACCGGGAGCATGTAGCTTCTTCATCACTTCTGCTTTGATCCCTACGTCAATTTTTCTTAGTACAGTTTCAGTCACATATTTTCTGCTAGGAACTTCATACCTAGGCTCTAATGCACCAACAAATCGTAAAAAATATACATCTACAACAGAGATGGGTTGACAATCCATAGCCATCATTTTGCCTAATTTCTTGTTGATCACTTTAGCTCTGGGATCATTGATGTCCCATGGCTTAATGCAATCTTGACTCCCTTGCAGTGTCAGCTGACGCAAGGCTGTGAAGCCTCCTGACTCCACCCTCTCCCTCCTTACATCTTGTCTTTGACTTTCCTTCTTGTCTTTAATTTTACAGAATTTCTGATACACAGCTGGGTGGTTAACTTTCACGTGGCTAACCAAATTTGTAGTAAATGCCTTGCTGTTGTCTCCACCTCGCAATACTACCTCTCCACATTCCTCGCATTCCACAAAGTTTTTGCTTTGGCACACACTAAAAAATTCCCAAACTGGTAATCTCCACACAACCTTAAGTCTTGGCTTAGGAGCAACAGGCGTTGAAAGCAGCAAAGCCGCAGCAGTTATACTAGCTAGCTGTTCTTCAGCACCAGAGTCACGATGACAGTTTCATCTGAGGAAATGGCTATCGAGGTAGTAGTAACTGTATCCGACAATAACGACGATGGTTCTAGTGTTGGACTTAAAGGAGAACCACATGAAGACAAAGACATTTCAGTTCACATTTAAAACGTGACGAACGGCATTAATTGGAATAATTATCAATACACATGTGCCAATATCAGTACAACGTAAACAACTGTACCAATTACTGATATTGCAAAAATAGCAATATTGGTAGCCGATATATCGGCCAAGCCGATAATCGGTACACCCCTAAAATAGATCTTCCATCTGATGGCATCTCGGTTGTACCGGTGACCTTCATGATTCTCTTCTTGATGTTGATGGAAACTTTAGACTTCTTCACTTCTTGTTCAATGTAGTCCCCACATAGTTTCATAAGTACATACTTTGTTTGGCTGTTTAACCTCTTTTTAAGAGGGTTTCGCTCTGCACTCGCTGACGCTACACTGGATGCCATATTCACAACAATTAAGTATGCGCCCGTAACACAAGCTTACGAATAAATGTGTCATTAACATCATGTTCAAATCCTTTGACCATGTATGGCTTCTTATCCATCAACCCAGGATCCAGCTCAGCACATACATACTATAATCACCTTCAAAGTGTTCATCTGGAGTATTCCAACCACATCAGTTTTAGGCTATCAGACTATTTGTTTAGTGAGTGTATATATATACAATTTGTTCTAGTCATATAATAAGCAGCAAAGATTAATTTAGCTTTAAAGATGAGATCTACTAGGCTGTTTTCCTCAAAGGAAAATGACATACTGTTTACTCAAAACATTTTAATAATTGATCTATAACTTTATTGTCCATAAAATCCCTGCTACTCTATGGAAGTTAACGCACACTTCAGCACTTTGATCCTTCACAATTATGATATTGCATAATTTTGAAGATTGGTGTTACAGAAAGTTTCAGTTCATTGTGGTGAGAATTATGGAATTATAGTGCTAGATGTTAGGAAGAGAGATTTGCACAGCTTTATACCAACATGAGCATAAATTACATTAGTTCATAGACTTGGCCCAAAGTGCTCATCATGAATTGGCAAATCCGCCTAGATATATTTTCAGTAAGGAGCGGTCCATATAAAGCTATCTGTGAGTAAACGTGACCTAACAAGATCATGTCACAGCTGAATATTAGTATCTAATCCAAAACAGCCAAGCTGTAAAAAAAGTGTGCGGCCCTCAGAAAGGCTATGGCGAAAAAAGATGTGAAATCCAAGGTGGCGGCCAAGAAATGGCTGTGATGGTAGGTTAATGGTAAAAATTTTAATAAAGACAATTCAGGTGAATTTTTGTGCCGCTTCACAAAATTTACCTAAAGTGTCATTATTAAAATTTTTACCATTAACCTACCATCACAGCCATTTCTTGGCCGCCACCTTGGATTTCACATCTTTTTTCACCATAGCCTTTCTGAGGGCCGCACACTTTTTTTACAGCTTGACTGTTTTGGATTAGATTTCATTTCTTTTTGTATTTGTATACCAGCTTTGGGACTTTTTAAACCTACGTTTTCTTCTTTACTATAGGAAGAAGAAAAGATGAAGTAGATGTACTTCAAATATTTTATCAGTAAATGTACAAATTATATATACTGTATAATACATATTTGACCGCATTTGCGAAAAGGGGTCTTCCACACACATCCAATTTGCCAACTTTGACAATTGATAACTTCAGATTGGAAAGAGCTATTGCCTTGATATATGGGGCAGTGGTGAGCACTACTATAGCTGAATACATGGTGAAATTTTCAGGTTAATATGTTACTTGAACACTGAGTTATGGTCTCCAACGTTTACGGAATTGGATGTGTGTGGAAGACCCCTTTTCGCAAATCCGGTCACATAATTTATATTGATTACAGAAATCTCCATGGTGGTTTCTTTGTAACTGAACACTCTACAAGGTGACTTCTTCTAATTGCTCTCTCTACAGGGTGAATTGTTTGTAGCTGAACGATCTACAAGGTAACTTCTTCTAGCTGATCTCTCTACAAGGTGATGTGTTTGTAGCTGAATTTTGTATAGGTGATTTGTTTGCAGCTAAGCTCTTTACAGAATGGTTTCTTTGTAGCTGAACTCTCTAAAAGGTAACTTCTTCTAACTGATCTTTCTACAGGGCAATTTGTTTCTGGCAGAATTTTCTACAGGGTGATTTCTTTGCAGCTGAACTCTCTACGTGGTGGTTTCTTTGTAGCTGAACTCTCTACAAGGTAATTTCTTCTAGCTGATCTCTCTACAGGAAGATTTGTTCGTAGTTGAATTCTGTACAGGTGATTTGTTTGCAGCTGAGCTCTTTACAAAATGGTTTCTTTGTAGCTGAACTTTCTCCAAGGTAACTTCTTCTAACTGATCTTTCTACAGGGTGATTTGTTTGTAACTGAACTATCTACAAGGTAATTTCTTCTTGCTGATCTCTCTACAGGGTGATTTGTTTGTAGCTGAATTCTGTACAAGTGATTTGTTTGCAGCTGAGCTCTTTACAGAATGGTTTCTTTGTAGCTGAACTCTCTACAGGGTGATTTGTTTGTAGCTGAAATCCCTACAAGGTAACTTCTTCTAGCTGATCTCTCTATAGGGTGATTTGTTTGTAGCTGAACTCTCTACAGGTGATTTGTTTGTAGCTGAACTCTCTACAAGGCGATACTTCTAGGTGATCTCTCTACAGGATTCCTTGTTTCTAACTGAACTCTCAACAGGGTGATCTGTTCATAGCTGAACTTTCTACTGGGTGATTTGTTTGCAGCTGAACTCTCTAAATGGTGGTTTCTTTGTAGCTGAACTCTCTACAATGTGACTTCTTCTAGCTGAACTCTCTACAAGGTGACTTGTTTCTAGCTGATCTCTCTACAGGGTGACTTGTTTCTAGCTGAACTCTCTACAGGTGATTTGTTTGTAGCTGAACTCTCTACATGGTGACTTCTTCTAGATGCTCTCTCTACAGGGTGAATTGTTTGTAGCTGAACGATCAACAAGGTAACTTCTTCTAGCTGATCTCTCTACAGGGTGATTTGTTTGTAGCTGAATTCTGTACAGGTGATTTGTTTGTAGCTGAACTCTCTACAGGGTGGTTTGTTTCTAGCTGATCTCTCTACAAGTTGATTTGTTTGTAGTCGATCTCTCTACAGGGTAATTTGTTTGTAGCTGAACTGTCTATAAGGTGATTTATTTGTAGCTGATCTCTCTGCAGGTTGTTCTAGCTTATCTCTCTACAGGTTGATTTGTATGTAACTGATCTCTCTACAAGCTGATTTGTTTGTAACTGATCTCTCTGCAGGTTGATTTGTTTCTAGCTGATCTCTCTACAAGTTGATTTGTTTGTTGCTGATCACTCTAAAGATTGATTTGTTTGTAGCTGAACTCTCTGCAAAGTGTTTTGTTTGTAGCTAATCTCTCTACAGGGTAATTTGTTTGTAGCTGAACTCTCTGCACAGTGACTTGTGTGTAGCTGAATTCTCTAGAGAGTGATTTAAGTGTAGTTGAGCTCTCTACAGGGTACATGACTTGTTTATAGCTGAACTCTCTTCAGTGTGACTTGTAATGTTCTGAATCTCTACAGTGATATAATTGTAGCTTAACTCTCCACAGGGTGACTTGCGTCTTGCTGAACTGTCTATAAGATTAACTGTTTGCAGCTGAACTCCGTACAGAATAACTTGTAATGTAGTAGAATTCTATAATGGAGTAAATAAATTAGCTGAATGCTCTATTAGGGAGACTGTTCTATTAGAGTATCTCGATCTCGCATTTGCTACACGGAGTTGGCTTTCGAATCATAACTCAGTGGTTTGTAATCCAATTCTTCTATACTACTGCAAGGACTTTCTATGAAGATTATTCCAGCTATACACTGAATTTCAGCTCATTGCTCTTAGCAGTTTGCCTAGTAGGCGTAAAAACTAATACTTTTTTATTACTAAAACTCTATCGCGTAATTGTGCATGACACAGGTTGGGTTTTGTGTCATATCTTCATGGTCTTAATCTCGATTCCTTTCAAACCACCAAAAGGCAATCCTACGATGGTTACTCCATCTACATAGCAATTTTCAACTCATTCCATGAAGTGGTTTACCCTGTAGGCGTGACAACAAATCGATCTTGTTGTACGCGAATAATCAGTCATAACTCCTGAACAATTCATCGGATTTGCATCAAATTTGATGCTAGGATTCGCCTTTGGACTCCCTTTCTGTGTGCCAAATTTCAAGGCGATTGGAGCACGCATTTGCGTTTTATAGCAATTTTTGCAAGTGTGCGAAAAGACAAAGAAAAAAAAAACGAAGAAAAAAAAAACAAACTTTGCCGCTCATATCTCGGAAATGGCTTGAGTGATTTCCTTCAAATTTGGAATGTAGACTCCCCTAGCTGGCGGGCAACTCTGCAGCAAATTTGGTTTCAATCAGATAAGGTATCACCGAGATACAAAAGTATGAAAATGACGTTTTCTTTCTTCCTGTCAATATACTCACGGTGTGGTGCGCCAGCTTCTTGGGCTGCACGACACACTATCGTGTATCTTGATAGAAAGTAGGAGCAATACAAAAATCAATTTAACAGTGACTATACTAAAAATAAATTATCACCACTACATATCAGACAAATACAGCAGGCTATAGGTATGGAGGGATATCAAAATGTAGGCTTAATACTGTGCTACTTCTAAATACCAGGGACTCATGTAGTCAAAACCATCACATAGTGTGGTAGTACTGTACAGTATAATAGAGATCAGCATGGAAACCGAGTCACTACTGCTAACCTGGATGACCCGTTGACCCGGATAGCAATTTGGATCAAACCTGGATTGGGCCCGAACTGTGGCATGCGTCAAGAGCCAGGGCTCGACAAGCATGTTACGTACAAGAGTAGTTATATAAAAACTAAGTAGGTAACAATGATATTAGTCAGTGGGCGAGGTTCCATATAAGTTAATTGGCATGGCTGCACGTATGGCTGCAAATACTCATACCAATAAGTGAGCATGGCTCACAGAAAAGCCGGGACTTGCGTTTATACTGTCCAACTAATTAATTTGCTTCACACGTGATCCAATCCTGTATAATCTGTAAAGCGGGTCAGACCCGGATGACCCAGACAAAATGTGACCTGGATGACCCAACCCAGTTTCAATGATGAGCTGTTAGGGATCATGAAGGTTTGGATTTGTCTGGCCAAAAATACCATCCTAAAACCAGCCTCACAATACCTTCATGGTGTCTTGGCAGGTATAACCAAGCTCAAAAGTGTCTTCAGTATGACCTGAAACGCTTCCAAAAAGTTGCTGCGAAATTTAAAAAAAATTATATTTAGCAGAAATTTTAGAAGAACTGACTGACTGATTGACTAATGACTTCAGATAAGCATAACTTGATAACAGCTAAGGATACGGGCTTGGTTTTTTCATTGTCTGATGTTGTTTCAGCCCAACAGGTGCCTTTTGGCATACTGCAGTACGTACAATGCAACTTACCTTTGCCCTTCTTTGTGTCCCATTCCTTTTGCCGACAGCCCAAGGTGTCGATTCACAGTAGTACAATGACTTCCTTGCATTAAATTTTGTAAACAGGAAATATCTGTATTATCCGTGGAGATTGGATTGATTGCAGAGGTTCTCTTTCTTCATTTGTAGCACTGTGTAATGGCTAAAAGCAAAGTGTAATGACCACTTTACTTTCAAATCAGTAATTGACAACTGAAGTGTGCTAATTGTCCGTATTTTCCATAGCGACTGGATTGATTACAGAGGCGTTTCTCATACTGTTCTTCATTTGTAGCACTGCGTAACAAGTTGAGCATGGCTGAAAGCAAAGCATAATGGCAACTTCACTTTACAGTCAGTAATTGCATGATAGCTGGAGTGCATGTTCATATGAAAACATTAACTCTGATGCCATTCTTTCATATGATGCACTATGTGCCAAGTTCACCAGTCATAGAAATGTTACAAAAGTAAATTAAAAAATTAGGTATTTTTAGTCTGATTAGGTATCATAGAAATTCTTTCAACAAGTTGCTACGGAATTTAAAAATACATATATTTAACAGAATTTTCTACAGACCGAGTAACTGAGTAACTGACTGGTGCCTTCAGACAAGTGTAATTCGATAACAGCTAAGGCTACATGCTTGATTTTTTCACTGTTTGATGTTGCTTCGGCCCGAGAGGTACTTTTAGGCATACCGCAGTACGTACAATGCATTCTTCATGGACTTACCAGTGTCCTCCTTTGTGTCCCATTCATCTTTGCTGACAGCAAAATGTGTCAATTTGGCAGTAGCATATGATGCTTCCCTTCGTAACGGAAATCGTTCATATTTTTCATAGTGGCTATTTTGATTGCAGCGGTACTTTTCGAACAGTTTTTGAGTCATAATGCTGTGTAACGGGTTGAACTTAGCTGACAACGAAGCGTAATGGATACTTCACTTTCAAACGATAATTGATATAGCTGGGGCGTGCAGCGCCATTTCAGATGCTGTATGCATGGGTTCATCAGTTATAATAATTATTTACAAAAAAAGTTAACAAACAAGTACACAGAAAAATCTTGAGCACAGTAGGGATATAACACTTCTTATTGTTTTACTGTGATTTAATATCGTACACTACTCCAGCTTGTTTCAGTACTTTTTCTTGATGTGCTATGGTCCCTACTCTAGTTGAAAATTCCAAATTTTTCTGTGTACTTGTAACTTAGTGTTTAAGAAACATATCAGCTGAAAATGTCTCCATCTACTAAGCTATGTTGGTGCTCACTACTGACCAAATGTACAGTCAATAGCCTACTCCAGTCTGAAGTTATGAGTTAATTGTCAAAGTTAGCAAATTGGATGTGTGTGGAAGACCCTTTTTTGCAAATCCAGTCACAGATTATACAGCCAAAGGTTCAGCCGGATGAATGTCTTGGAGTTATAGTGCTAGACAGTTGAAATGGAATAAATTTAGTAACAATACTGAAAACAAATTACAGACACTTATTCAATCAATCATAACTCCTGACTAAAACAAGTTATAAAGATGGGGTCTGTTCACCATGAGCTGGCACATCAATCAAGGTATATATAGTGTTTTCCCTAAATGTCTCCATGCAGAAAAAGAAGGTCATTCCAACAATGAAATGATGATGGTAAACTTTATTTCTAACACATTACAAATAAGTACTCATAGCTCACATGCTATACACTGTACGAACACTAGTCCTGGGCGATAGTGAAAATAATGCTATTTGATATATTGACAAGCTTATATTCATGATATGATTAAATATTGATGAGTATAATTAAATCTGTGGAGCAGTGAGACTAGTAACATTACATAACACATTATTGCATCATATTATATCATAGAATGTGAAATGGTGCCAGACAACAGCTGGAATTTGCCCAGAATCAAATTGCCTTTCCTTGTAGGTATATAGCAAGTGCAGGAAACACAACTACTAGCCTGATTTAATTAGGTGATATAGGCGATGTTGATGATTATATTATTTAGACAATATTATTGTGGCTCTATAATTTACCTCAATACGATATATTGTGTAGTTCAATATCGCAACATTGGCAATATATTGAACCAGCTCTAAAGAAAAAGAAACAAAAATTTTCTTACTCCCCGCTATATTGATTTGAGCTCTGTTTCAGTGCATACCAAAGCAATTTAATGCACATAATTCTTATAGGTAACCTGCATATTTTTACCCATTTTACTACAAACATATTTATAATGGCCAGTTTTTGCTCAGCAGGTCACATATGGCTTTTGGCTTCTTTACACACTAGCTATATTGTGCTGTGATTTCAAACAATATATTTCTAGAATATACGTAGACACTTACCATTGACAATAACAGTAATGGTTTGATTGTGAGTTCCAATAGGATTAGTCACAATACATGTGTAGTTTCCACTATCATTCAAGGCAACACTATTAATGGTATAGTCAATATCAAACACTGCCATGTTTGTAGTATGAGTCACTTGATTGATACCAGAGGATGATGTTATTAGAGTACCATCCTTCATCCAGGTGAATGTGTCTGGGGGAGAACCTTGTGAAGTACAGGACAATCTGAGATCATCACCAACAACAACTGTTTCAGTAGATGGCATTGGAGGGTCTATCATTGGAGCAGCTGTGTAGAGAGATGAAAGATGGTTAACAATGAGGTGATGGGGTACATATCAAGTGACTCACTTCTTCCACTAAGGTACAAACCCACCCTTGTGGTCTGTACCATCATTGAACTGTTCATCATCATACATGAGTAAACACCTTCTTCACCAGGAGAAAATGTTCCACACAGATATAAGTTATTACACCAGGATAGATCCTAGTATTAGCTCCACGTACTTCAATTACAGGACTACCACAACTAATTCTAACAGGTATTTGAGCTCCATTAAAGTGCCATCCACCCAGTATGGTATTAACATCACTACCAGGTCCCAGTCCACTTGCACAACGAATAAATGGCTCATATGGATCAGGCACAAAATCATTATTAGTAAAGACTGAATAATCATCAAGTTGATTAGCAGCAACTAAATCATTTTCTGCACTACCACCAATATTAGATACTACAGCAACACCTAACAGTGTTAAAAGACTTGTAATGATAACACAATAACCAAGTAACATATACATACCATACAGTGGGTTATATATGCAAGGTCCAATGAATTAGTAAATTGAAGTTAATGTCCAGAAGGAATGTAGATAATGGCAGGCATTGAAACACTAGAATGTATTTGGAGGAAAGCCCAGGACTGTAGCGCGTGCCCCATATCACTTTTGTCTATTGGTACATATTGTATCTGTCACCATTAGCATGCTTATTAATACTTACTTGCCATTAACACAATTATCACCACTACTAGCACCTGTTTTATGGCTTTCTCCCTTTAACATGTTTGGGGGGTAATTAGAATTCCATTGTGGGCTCCTACTCCTTGGTCCTGGACTTTGATCACATCTGGAAGAGTGCAAAATCCAGACGAAAATAATTAGGTTCATGGGTGAGAGGTGGGTGGGAAAACTTCACTGCCGATCTTGCACCTTGACATGCGGTAAGGTGTCAGTGGTGTACTCTTGTGTGCATGCATTTACAACTTACGTACTTCTATTTATGACACATGCTGCGGCCAGGCCTTCCTCCATTAACTCCAGTTAACATCCATTTGAACTCTCAATAAAATTTCTGCCAGCAGACTGAATTTATTATATTTTGAAGTGAGCAGAGTTTTGACCAAATCTTCTGTACTTAGTTTTCATAACTGCCATAGCATTCAGATACGTGTAGAATTACAGAGAAATCGTTAATGTCTCGCATATTTCACAATTACAGGAATGCAGGCTATTTTAGCTGCTTTACAAAATTTGGACCTTGCAAAAACAGCCCACTGCACAGTACACACATATGTACCATAGATAAAAATGAATGAAAACAAATATTAGAACTTCACGTACACACATACAACATGTATTTATAAATTTGAAATGAAGAATGTAAATACATACCTTACGTAAGTCAGTCAGATAAACAAAACATACCAATAATGCTATTGCATTTATTATTCAACAGAAGTATATCAGGGGTAGTTACATCTGATTATGTAAGTGACACAAGTTCGGTTGCATTAAAATTTTAACACGTAATTGTGTCAATTTGTATGTGCATATTATGTATTTATACCTGATATACGAAGTGTGAATGATGGACTAGTGTAGTCTATACCACTAATAGTTGCAGTACAAGTGATAGTACCAGCATCTCTTGCAAGTAGATCATCCTCACTAACAGTTTGTGTTGTCTGACCAGCAGGGAAACACCTTCTTTCATTACGATTATTAACATAACATCCTGTAGTGTCCCATGAGTAGTCCATCACTGTAAATGGTGACCCATTATCTGATGTCACATTACATGTCAGAGTTACACTACTCAATATGGGATAGTCAAATGTGTTAGGTTGACTATCCACTGGTGTTCCAACTGGATTACTGACTATTGTTGTAGTATATGTCTGGCCATTAATACCTGTAATGGATGCATATGAAATATGATAGCTATCACTGTGGTAAACACATGTACATATGTACATATACGTATGTATACTGTACTGAGCTTCCTTGTTGAAGAAGTTTAAGTGATACAGTACACTCATCACATCTTCAATTCACTACAGTATGCATCAAAATAAAGATCCCATTTCACTGCCGTTCTGTTCTGTTGTAATGACAGCAGAATGGCATCAAAATGGCAGTGGAATACTGACAGAATGGTGCCAGAACACTATCAAAACAATCACAATGCTCTGCCTGTTACAAAAAGCCATCTATACAGTACAGAGGAACTTCAGTTATACGGACTCCACTTATCCAGATTCTCAATTAACCAAACTACGGAAACAACTGCTCTATTAGAGTAGTGACTGTTCTATTAGGGTAGTTGAAATATTGATATTTAAACAAAAATTTCTTTGTGCTTTTTCAAGTTATTTATACACAGTTTCAGACATACGGACTTTTCAGACTTATGGACCACCCCTGGTCCCAAGAGGTTCGGATAACTGAGGTTCTACTCTATGTGTGTAGCAGTTTTGCTCTATTATATTTGTTATTTAGTGAGAGACTATTAGTTACTGTGTAAAAATGCGCTGTAGCTATTATCACTTTGCTGTTCTTTTTCAACTACAGGTCTACTCAACACTGAAGATGTCTTCCGTCAGTCGCCACTGTAGACTTAGCTATTGCTTTACCAACTCAGTAAGTAGCAAAGTAGCACAAGAGAAGTAGGAATCACTGCTCTGGGGTACTATATGAGTTGTAATGTCTCAAGTTTTAGTTTATAGTCATACTCGTGCAACTGACACAACCATAACTGATCACACGAGAAGCAGCTCTGTCTTCAGTCTGGGAAGCAGAAAAGAGTGAGCAAGAAATTAAATTAGTTAGCTCATGGGTGAACTTATGGGGAACCAGCGCCTGCCTCCTTTTGAGCTATGCACTCTATTGTAGCCATCATCGTGCAAAAGAAACAGCTACAGTATATAACAACAGTTGCCATAGTCCACAATTCACAACACATGGTAATAATAATGTTGTTATTTACTCTTACCTACAGACTTCCCCTTTGTTAGCGTTACAACCACTCAAGAAAGAGAAGATTTATCTATCAGCATTAGCGTCACAGATACCATCACCTCAACATTTGCAAGTAGCAAAGATCTATCTTGGAACTAAGACTAACACCAAGCTACTGTTATCTGTTTTGATTATACCAACCATTGTTACCCCTGTTTAGAACACTATTCAATCACAACTCACCCAGTTACCATACCTATAAAGGCTTTCACTTGCCCACCCAGTTACCACTGAGAAAGAATTCGAGCTTTCATTGCTAATTGGAGCAGATCATTACTGGGACGTCACCAAAGATCACATCATCTGAGGAAGTGGACTAACAGCCATGAAATCGAAATTAGGATATGTACTTTCAGGGCCACTCCCACACTCTATTGCTCTACGGACCAACGAATAGGACTTGCAAAGGTTCTGGGCTATTAAGACATCTGGTACGTCACCTTTCTGTACCACTGACAATGAATCCATACAGTCCTATTGCATTTTGAGAAACAATGATGGATCCTACACTGCAAGATTCCCATTGAACAAAAATCATCCTCCCTTACCAACTAACAGATCTACATGTGAGAAAAGAACACGCTTCTTAGTCAACAAGTTGGTGCAAACTCCTAAACTGTTACATGTTTATGACAGCGTCCTGAATAAAAAAGAACGGGGTTTCATTGAACAAGTACCAACACCAACGTTCACCAAAAATTGTCACTACATACCGCATCATGCAGTTAGAAAGGACTCAATTACAATGCCAATAAGAATTGTCTACAATTGCAGTTGTTGTGAATCCAAGGACTCACCAAGCTTAAATGATTGTTTAGAGATCGGCCCACCATTTCTTACTGACATGTGTTTTGTTCTCCTTAGGTTCAGCGGTCATAGTTTTGGTATCTCAACAGACATTGAGAAGGCCTTCCTTCACGTCCAGCTCTACCTCCATCACAGGGACTTTACACAATTCCTATGGCTGTAACCAACCCCAACAGTGAGTTCAAGGTGTTCCGTTTCAAAGTAGTATTGTTTGGTGCAACCAGTTCACCATTTGCATTACATGCTGTACTGTTTCACCACCTACAACAGTCACACACTCTAACAGCAGCTAACATGTTAAGAAATCTGTATGTCGATAATGTAATCACTGAGTGTATTACACAACAACAAGCCACTCAATTCTATTGTAAATCTAGATCCATCATGTCTGAGGCAAGACTTAATCTTCAAGCTTGGGCATCCAATTGTACCCAACTCAACACTCTAGCACAACAGGAGAATGTGGCTGATAGCACTATCTTAGTCAATGTACTTGACTTACAATGGGACACTGTTACTGATAAACTTCACTTTATTCCAAAGATGATCCTTCCTCAGAAACACACTACTGTTGTAGTCACAAAGCGTTACGTACTCCAGCAATCATCAAGAGTGTTTGATCCTATAGGTTACCTGGCTCCAGTCACAATCCAGGTTAAACTGTTCCTTAAGAAACTCTGGCAACACAAGATCAATCGGGATGACCCACTGGAGAACAGCCTTAAAGATGAATGGCTTACCATAGCCCATGAAATTGAAGATGCCACCACTGTTTTCATGCTGAGGCAATATTCTGCTATTAACAGTTCCGATACAAGTCTACAACTACATGTTTTTGCTGATGCGAATTTGAAAGCCTATGAAACTGTGGCTTACCTCACAGCTGGAGACAATGTAAATTTCATCACTGCCAAGTCCTGGACAGCACCAGTAAAGATATTGACTTTACCAAGATTAGAGCTGATGGCTGTCGTACTTGCTACCAGGGTAAGCAAGTTTATTGCTAACTCCTTGTCATTACAGGCCATACCACTACACCCTTAGTCAGGCAGCCAGATTGTCCTCCACTGCATTCAAAGTAGTAAGAAGCTCCCCTCCTTTGTTTCTCACCGTGTAACTGAGATTAAGGATCTTACCAGCAATGCACCATGGAAGTACTGTCCCACTGATGACAATCCAGCTGACATTCTTACCAAGGGACTGAGTTCACACATGCTGAAATCGTCTACACTTTGGTCATCTGGCCCATCATCTCTACCCTTTGGCCAGCATGGTAGTCCTCACAAGAAATACAATTTCATGCTGCTGTAATCACTGCTGAAGAATTTACTCCGTCTCAGCTGACTACTGAACCATGGGACTACACTGTGTCATTGATCTGAAGAAGTTCAGCAGCCTTGGTAAGCTTGTTGTCACCACTGCTTATGTCCTGTTTCACATATAGCAAACTGTAAACCTGGTGGAACCAAGTAAACAGGAGCACTGACACTACAAGAACTGTATCATGCCAAGATGAAATGGGTGATGAGCTGTCAACTTCAAATGTATAAAAAAGAAATATCCAGTCTCATCTCCACCTCCCAAAGAAGCAAACAACTGACACTACTGTGGCAGTTGCATCTTTTCCTTGGTGACGATGGTTTTATCTGATGATTCAAAATACACTGCTGAGTCAACTTACCAAGTTTCTGTACCTATTACCACCTTACCACCCTCATCATACTCAGTACTCACATCAAACTGTACCATGCTGGTGTCAGTAGCAGGTTACGTAATACTATCATGCAAGAGTATTGGATTCCCACGGCAAGACGATATGTTAAGAGCTTACTGCTTTGCTGTACCATAATTATGTAAGAGACACCAGGGGAAGCAGCCATACATGGCACCAGATTCAGCACCTCCTCTGTAAACTAGAACACACGATTTACCTCCATTTACAGTACCTGGAGTAGACTTCACTCGGACACTCTATGTCCAACAAGACAGAGAAGAGGTGAAGGTTTATATCTGTTTATTTGTGTGCCACAACCAGAGCTATACACCTGGAAGTAGTCACCAATCTGTAAACTGAAACATTTTTACTTGCTTTTTGCAGATTTACCAGCCACAAGTGTTAACTTCAAGTTGTTATCTCCGACAATGCATCCACATATCTGTTGGCTGTAGAGGAATTAACTGAGCTGTATAAATAAATCTAGCAAACACTCTGAGTAAACAAGGAATAACCTGGAAATTCATATCAAAGAGGCCCCCTAGTATGGGGGTTCTGGGAGAAGTTGATTGGGCTAACGAAGAGCTGCCTTACTAAAGTCTTGGGAAGAGCACATATTAATCTCCTAACCCTACAAACACTAGTGGTAGAAACTGAAGCCATTCTAAATTACCAACCATTCACCTATGTCTCAAATGATTCCCAGGACCCAGATCCGTTAAAACCAGCTGATTTTCTTTATGAAAGACGTATAATCTCTCTACCCTACAGACATGCTGAGGAAGATGAACTGACAGATCCTAATATTGGTGATGAAGCACATATCCGGAAGAGAGCTAAGAAACAAGCATTGATCATAGAACAATTTCGAAGCACGAATATCTTACATCATTAAGAGAATTCCATAAAACTTCCGGCAACAACCAACAGAAGGTCAAGACAGGTGACATTGTGCTAAAACATGATGATAAACCCTATGTTGACTGGAGACTAGCTGTCATTGAAGAGTTGATACCTGGTGGTGATGTACTGATTTGTACAGCAAACATACGCACCTCAACTGGCAAAACAAACAGACCGATCACTAAGTTATAACCACTAGAAGTCAACACTAATCTGGATACTACTGCATCTAATGCTCAAAATTCTATCCACCCCCCCAAGGATGTCGAGATTAACTAGAAACATTATTTTTATTAGTAGTAGTAGTAGCGATTCTATAATATGTGAATTATTTATAGATTGTAATCACGTGATTATGCCACGCTTGTACATGTGATCATTAAGAGTTGTAGTGTGACATTGTATCGTCTTCCTCCCAAGTAATCCTACCGTATCGAGCAAACCAGTGTTCTTATCGTGACATTCCCTCATAGTGCATTTTATAGATCCAATGAGTTTAATATTGTCAAGGGTTGTCTTCTTCCAAACTCCAATTAAAGAACCTTCTTCCAAACTCCAATTAAATAACCTTCTTCGCACCAGACCTGCTTACAAGTGATACTGTTCAATCACTCTCATTAACGCACAAAAAGTCACGTGATACAACAAAAATATGTATGCAGTATTACAAAAACCTTTCTATGTTTGATAGATGTATACGACAATCAAAACAGTTTAAAATCTCCTACTACAACAAATAAAATGTCAAGTCTATCTCTATAAAATCGTTCAGTTTCTAAGTCTCTAAGTTTCCCCAGTTACTACTGCCTCTCTTCTTCATTTAGCTACAATTTCAGTAGATTCACCTCCAATCTTGTCCGCAGACACTTCCAGCATCTCAGTTGGTGATGTAGTGCTTAAGAAAGATGACTGTAAGAGAGTGTTCTGGAGACTTGCCATCGTTGAAGAATTGCTTACTTCGTCAGACAGACAAGTACATGCTGCCACCATGACAGTATGCAAGTCTGGCAAGCAGGGACAGCTTTTTCAATGAAGCATTGAACATTTGTATTCTCTAGATTCACCCTTCAACTGAGAATTAATCTTACACGCTTCTCTCAATCTCAGTGAGAATTTCCTGTGCCACTGACTGATGAATTGCTTGTTGCAGGAGATGTCTACGACCTTTGCTTTTTTGCTTAAAGCCTCTAATGACTTCAAAGTGGGAATAGATAGGATTACTAGTGGTTCTCCGTCTGCAGCTTAATTTCAATTAGCAAAGCATATTGAATTGATCAAAGGTAAAAAATGGTTTGTCCCTGAGACAACTTTTAGCACTCTGAATAAGGCATTCAAAGAAGCTACCCCATCACAGGGCTGTTTCAACAATAAATTTCCAAGTGATACAATTTCTCATCAAAAATTTCTGTTCCTCAGAAGAATGTTTACTAGATTTAAATGTCTTAGCATTGTCAGAAATAATGGTGGCTGGACGACCACATGCATTAATGATCTTGGTTGGTTAATAACAACTGATCATGGAGATCACGCTTCTTAACAATCTATTTGTTTGAATAAGACTAACATGATTTCCTCACTTTTTATTTGTCTAGCTACAATGATACTGTAGCATAGTGAACATAACGAATAGTGACTACACCAGTAGAGGCTGACCTAAGATACCCTAATACAGCAGTCACACTAGTTGAACAGTCACATGTGTATGCTATAACAAAAATATAATTATAATCAGTGTATGTGACCAAATTTTAGAAAGTCACCCATATGGGTGCATTCGACACAATAAATGTTTAGTGCTCAAACACAGAATTATAAGTTAAATTTGTACCCATTTAAGGATAAAATAAACCATAGATGATACCTTGAATTACAAGAAAAATATTTGAAAAATTGTTTTCTGCTATAAACAGCACCATGCCAGTTTCAAAAATCCTAATGATTTCAGGTGCGACCATAAGAGTGATTTTCCAAAATTCGGCCGCATATTTAAAAACTATTAATTTAACCCTTAAAACCGCATAATTATTATGCTGATAAATCGGCGCTGGTGTATGGCTGTAAACAAAGAGCTGTAACTTACGAATTGTCATTCCTATGGCTACGTAATCAACACCAATTTATTCATAATTAAACAAGGATTAAAATGGTACCAAGGAGTTTACCCTAGTATGAAAGCATGGGGCCAAAACTTGCCTACTGTAACTATCGTTATGCAAAATAAGCACACAACTCCCTACATACTTTTAGAAAATGGTTAATATCTCCTTCCTACTTTATCAGATTCGTGTGAAATAAACACGTTCCTCATTCAATGGCAAGTCATGCCATACATAGCTCACGTGACTTAATTAATTGTTAATATGACTGCCGTCACGAATAAAAGAAAATTGAGCTGCTGTTTTCCATCACTCCATAACAAGTAAGCCTCTGTTGTTACAGTGGTTATTTGGACTTCCTCAAGTAGCCCAATGAATAAACTTTCTGTTGGTATATAGCTTTAGGCTAACAGCGTTAGGCTAGTCTAGCTATACAGGCCATTTTAAATGGTTTTGTGTAATCACGTATACCTTAAAATTACCTGCGGGTTTAAGGAACTAAGCAATGAAAGTCTGAAACAAGACATAAATGATGGTATCAAACAGTATGGTAATATTGTTTAAGATCCCCACTAAACTGACATGGGCAGCCTAAAATTCTTCCTTTAAAAATCATCCTAGAAACATCTTACACGACGAAAATCACCTTTACAGAATAATATTAGTACAGCTGACATTAAATACAACATTAAACAAGAAAACACTTAGAGGAGGCTGGATAGAATTGTTTTAAAAACCATCCAAACTCAAATTTTCGTTTGCCTGCCTGCCTGCCAGCCTGCTAGACCACAGTTTCAAAGCTGGACGCCAAACAAAGCAGCGCACAGCCACCATTTAACATCAGAATACCTAACTCACCAATGGGATGTGTGTTTAGGGGTTTCAACTAGTGCGTAAACTCTATGTCCTGTCTTTCCTTTATCTGCAATCAGGTTGGTTGTTGTCTTCTCTTCGTGCAACAAAACCATATCAAGGCATTAACTTTCTGCTTAACACTTTCCTTGAGCAGTATATTTAGATGCCACAAAATATTCAAGCGCTTAAGCTACTCTAAAAATACTGGACAGACGGTAGATGCCTGTAACTTAACAATAGGTTTGAGGCCACGCCCATTAGCGATCTTAGTTGATTAGTAACAATTGAGCACAGAGACACACCTCTTAATAATCTACTTGATGACCATACCCCTCATTGGTTTATAATAATAGTACAATGAAAATAGGGATTAGTGACCATGCCTCAGTCTTGGTAGGCTAGAGGCTGACTTGAGACACTCTAATACAGCAGTCACCCTATACAGAACAGTCACACATGTATAGCTGTATGCTATATCAAGACACACAGTAGTGTCGTGCATCCCAAAAAGCCGGCATGCAACACTGTGAGTATATTGACAGGAAGAAATAAAATGTGATTTTCACGCATATGTAGCTCCGTGATGTTTTATCCGATTGGAACCAAATTTGGTACAGAAGTGCCCACATGGTAGGGGAGTCTAGACATGAAATTCGAAGAACATCGCCCCAGCCATTTCCAAGATACGAGCGGCCAAAGTTTCAGTTTTTCCTTCACTTTTCTTCTTTTCACACTTTGCAAAATCTTCCATAAAATACCAAATGTGTACTCCGATCAAGCTGAAATTTGGCACACTTGAATGGCTCATTAAGGCGGATCTCAGTACCAACTTTGGTAGGAATCCGATGAACATTCACGGAGTTATGATCGATTATTCGCGTAAAATAAGGTCGAAGGTCTGTCACGTCCACAGGGTAAACCCCTCGAAGGAATGAGCTGATAATTGCTATGTAGATGGAGTAACCACCATAGGAGTGCTTTTTGGGTTTAAAACGAATTCTGATAAAGGCCATTGAGATATGACACAAAACCCAACCTGTGTCACAATTATGCGATTGAATTTTATGAATAAAAACTATTAGTTTTCATGCCTACCAAGCAAACTGCATAGAGCAATGAGCTGAAAATTGGTATGTAGCCGGAATAATCGTCATAGAAAGTCTTTGCAGTAGTACAGAAGAATCAGATTACAAACCACCAGCCAACTACGTGTAGCAAAGCAAGATTGAGATACTCTAATAGAACAGTCACCCTAATAGAGCATTCAGCAACCGAGATACTCTAATGGAACAGTCATCTGTAGAAAGTACAACTACAGATAATTCACTCTAGAGATTCAGACCATTTCAAATCACCCTGTAGGGAGATCAACTACAAACAAATCACACTGTAGAGAGATCAGCTAGAAAAAGTTACCGTGTAGTGTAGAGAGAGCAAATCACCCTGTAGATAGTTTAAGTCACTCTGAAGAGAGATTAGCTAGAAACAAGTTATCCTGTAGACAATTCAGTTACAATAAGCCATCCTGTAGAGAGTTCAGCTACAAACTAGAGAGATCAGCTAGAAACCAGTCACCTTGTGGAGAGTTCAGCTACAAACAAATTGCCTGTTAGATCAGCTGGAAACAGGTCAGCCTGTAGAAGAATCAGCTTATAGAAACAAGTCACCTTGTAGAGAGTTTGGCTACAAAAAATTATCCTGTAGAGTAGGCCTGTGCGATAATGAAAAAACCTATATCTCGATAAATTCCGATAATAAAAGCCTATTTATCTCGATAAACGATATTATCTCGATAATGATCATACAATATAACACTGAACACTAAAGAACTTTCAAGTAAGTGATGGTTGTTAAAACAAAAGATTTAGTCTCACAATAAACAATATTGTTATACCGTTAGTCATACTGTTACTTTTAAATTTATCTTTTCTTCTTGTTGACTTCTAGGTTTGCACCAAGGAAGACCAACATGTTAACATTCTCCAGTAGTAGACAGGCTCTTTTTTCATTTACTACATGTCCAGCCACACTAAACGCACGCTCTGATGGCACTGAGGTTGCTGGAATACATAAAAATTTCCTGGCTAACCGTGCTAACCGTGGATAGTGTTTCTGATTGTCTCTCCACCATACCAGAGGATTACCCACTGTACTAGGATCAATTTCAATGGCAATGTAATTGCTCATTTCCCTTTCTACTTCAGCTTTAATTCTTTCACTGTCTGATAGTGGAGCACCTTCATCTTGAGATTTGGAATTAACAACATCATCCAACAAAGACATCAAGCCTTTCTTGGCCTTTTTAGATGGTGGAGGAGCATCATCATCAGTCAGATTAACAGTGCTTGTACTAGTATCAAGGCTGTTGCTATCATCATCATTCAACTCTTGTGCTTCTTCTTCCACAGAAGCAATTGTAAAGCTCTTGTCACTGTCAGTCATGAAAGCAAGGGCTTTAAATCTAGGGTCAAGGAAGCATGCCTTGTTAATCAAGCTCATGACATCATCGTAACGATCTTTGAGATCACCCATCACAATCTTTTTCATTGTTTTAGCCAGTGAGGAATCTGAAGAATTTTCAACCAAATGTATTGACAAAAGCTTGTATAATAGTGGTCTTACGGCTGAAATGGTTACTAGTTTTTCACCACCTAGTGTCTCAGTGATTTCCACAATGGGTTGTAAAACTTCCAAAACTGTTTTCATTGTTGAAATTTCAGCATCACTAGGCATAAAATCTGTTTTTTTAATTTCAATTAAGGTAGCACACAGTGGCTGACGCTGTTGAAGCAAACGTTTCAGCATGTAATACGATGAGTTCCACCGTGTAGTGACATCTTGAACCAAACTCAGTTCCTCAACATGCAAATCTGTTTGTTTCTGCTTTAATATATTATGAAGACTTAGAAGAGTGATGAAAATGGGTCACTACACGGCGGGCACGAGCAAGAGCTCTTGATATTGGTGGAATTTCCATAGCTTTCTTAACTCCAATTTGAAGAGTGTGGGTTAGACAACCAAAACGAGGCCATGATAGTATTTCAGTTGCACAAACAATGTTTCGTGCGTTATCAGTGGTTATAGACACAAGATCATCATCTTTAAGATCCCACCTTGCAAGGCTATCCTTTAACTCATCAGCTAAATTGACACCTGTGTGCTCCAATGGCATTTCAGCAGTGTCCAAAAGGTGAGCATGTAGATTCCATAATTCATCAATATAATGCATGGTATGTGTAATATAGCTATGGTTAGCACGGGAGGTCCAACCATCTGTGGTAAGTGAAAAATTCTTTAGACCACGTGTCATAGCAGCAGCAATTCTTGCTTTCTCACTCTGATAAATTTCTGGAATGTAATTCTGTGAGAAGGTCTTCCTATCAGGAACCACATATCTTGGCTCAAAAGTACGCAACATAGCCCGAAATCCCACATTGTTGACTATGCTAATGGGCAACATATCCTTCGCTATACAATGGCTTACTGATTGGTTAATTAAGAGTTTTCCACCTTTTCGAGTTTGTTGACAGTGGCTCTAACTGACAGAAAGCTTCACTAATGGGTGGTTGGATGGCAGACATGGCACTACACTTTTGACCAGTTGCCGTTTTGGCTTTTACTTTCAAATATTCCGAGCGGTGGTTGTATTCCAAATGAGAGATCATATTGGTGGTGTTTCCAAGATAGTTCATTTTCTTTGGGCAGAGCATACAGTAGACTTCAGTCCGCTTCTTTTTATCTTTCTCCAAGTACTGCCAATTTTCCGCTGGGAAGCCAAAGTATTCCCAAACAGGACTCTTTGTTTTTTCAAGCTTTAACAGTTCACGAGGACTATCGCGACACTCACTGCTTGAGTCACTGCTAGAATCACTACTCGCACCACTATAAGTGCTCATTTCACTAACGCAGATAAAACAAAACAACACGAGGTGAATCACAAGATACATGATTACGTAAGCAATTGCATCATAATTAATTATCGTATAATAATCGATTACAAGGAATATAATATCACTATCTCGATAACCCTTCATCCTATCGCGATAATCGTATTATCGCTATTATCGCACAGCCCTACTGTAGAGAGACCATCTACAAGCAAGTCACACTGTAAAGACATTAACTAGAAAAACTTACCCTGTAGAGACATCAGCTAGAAATAAGTCACCCTGTAGAAAAATCAGTTAGTACCAAGTGACTATGCAGAGAGTTCAACTACAAACAAATCTCCATGTTAGATCAACTAGGAACAAGTGTTCTGTAGAGAGATCAGCTACAAGCAATCACACTGTAGAGAGATCAACTAGAAGTCACCGTGTAGAAAGATCAGCTAGATCCAAGTCACCATGTAGAGGGTTCAGCTACAAACAAGTGACCCTGTAGAGAGATCAGGTCACCCTGTAGAGAGATGAAGCCATTATGTAGAGAGATCAGCTACAAACAAATCACCGTGTTGCTAGAAACAAGTCACCTTGTTGTAAGTTCAACTACAAGCAAATCATGCTGTAGAGACATCAGTTATAAAAAGTTACCCTGTAGAGAGATCAGTTAGAAACAAGTCACCCTGTAGAGAGATCAAGTTACCATGTAGAGAGTTCAGCTACAAACAAATCACCCTCTAGAGAGTTCAGCTACGAACTAGCCACCCTGTCAATTTACCCTGTAGAGAGTTCAGCTACATTTAAGTCACCCAGTGGAGATCAGCTACAAACACGTTATCCTGTAAAAAGAAATGTCATGTAATAAATTCAAAATTTGTACAATTACTGATGAAATCAAAAATACTCTTAAAAAGTCTACTTTGAATGTGTTTCTTCTTTCTCTGTAGAAAAGAAAAAAAAACATAGGTTAAAATAACCCCAAAGCAGACCATAAGATGGCTTTGGTGCAGACATGGGGCCAAGTACATGAGTACTTATACTTAAGTACACTTAAGTACAGATTTGAAAGTACTTGTACTTTACTTAAATACTTCCTTAATTTCCCCAGTGTACTTGTACTTATACTCAAGTACTTTGCTAAGTACTTGTATGTACTTGAGTACTTAAGTACTTGTAAGTACTGCAAACATTGTACGTAGTTTGTACACAGTGGGTACTTAACAAAATTGCATGAAGGAGCATTGTACAATTCTTCTAGTGCCTTCACTAACCTTACTATGTATCATGTAGCCACGATTAACGATGTCATAGAATTCTGGCAAATAAAAACAATGCTGCTGCTAAAGTTAGTGCATTTAAATGTTTAAGAGAGTGAATAGTTGACAAAAACCTGAAAGTACCAACCACACTAGGTACACTTACATACTACAATACACTGAATAAGTGTATATTTTGCTACAGCAAAATGTACTTGTACTTTACTTGAGTACTTCCAGCATGTACTTGTACTTTACTTAAGTACTCTCTTGATTGTCGCCAGAGTACTTGTACTTATACTTGGAAAATTCAAAAGTACTTGTACTTTACTTAAGTACTCTCTTGATTGTCGCCAGAGTACTTGTACTTATACTTGGAAAATTCAAAAGTACTTGTACTTTACTTAAGTACTTTCAAATGTACTTGGCCCCATGTCTGCTTTGGTGTATACAAATACAAAAGGAAATGATATCTAATCCAAAACAGCCAAGCTGTAAAAAAGGTGCAGCCCCCAAAAAGGCCATAGTGAAAAAAAGATGTGAAATCCAAGGTGGTGGTCAAGAAATGGCTGTGATGGTAGGTTAATGGTGAAAATTTTAATAACAATAATTCAGGTGAATTTGGTGCCGCTTGATCTTGGCACCAAATTCACCTGAATTGTTATTGTTAAAATTTTCACCATTAACCTACCATCACAGCCATTTCTTGGCCACCACCTTGGATTTCACATCTTTTTCACCATAGCCTTTTTGGGGGCAACACTTTTCTTATAGTTTGGCTGTTTTGGATTAGAAAACAAAAACAAAACCTAACAAACTAGTATACCAAAAGTGTTAATTTGAGAATGAAGTAGGGATCTAAGCGATAAAAAGTTGTGAAAGCAGAGTGAATGGTGGTATTACAGCAGAACTCTGTGAGAGAATTCCCACATTGGCATGTTATAATTATTTGTTCAATGCCAAAGTAGGGATATTCCCACCAAGCTATTCTGTAATACCATCATTCATCTCTTGTTTCATCACTATTTATCGCTCGGATCCCTACTTCATTTTAAATTAATAAACACACAATCACAATAACATTTATCACACATAATCACTTACACATCACAGTGAGGGTAGTATTACTCTGTACACTATTCACCACATTAGTAACATTACAATAGTACACTCCAGTGTCTCCTCGTACAACACTCATAATAGTAAGGTCACTAGTAACCTGAAACACTTCATTACTACCATCAGTTATCATCACAGGTGAGCTGGTGTCACTTATAGTATATTTGCTATCATTCATAATATTACCATCTGGTCCAGTCCAACTAACTGTTGGAGCTGGTACACCAGTTGCTGTACAAGTGATAGTTGTACTAGTGTCTCCTTCTGTAGCACTGGCCATGTCTGGGGAGTTAGCAGTAGGTTGAACTGTACAAATGACAATGACATAGTATGGCTACTAATTTCAGTATCACTATGCTCATAATATCACAATGCTATGGATGTTGTGGGGTAGCACTAAGTTTATGCAAATACTAACCATGATCGTAGCTGGTCACAAAGTTTTTAATTTAATAATTTCAAGTGTACATTTATGATGAATGTCTACATTGATTCACAACTTAACTCAAAAGCATTCAAGCCACTTAGAAAAAGGCCTAACACACCATATCACTGCCATAACACACCATATCATTTGAAAAAGTTTCATGGTGGAACCTCTCTTAGTGGACACCCCTGAATGGTGGACAGCCTCTTTATAATGGACATTTAATCAAGTCCCAAATGCAACTTCCAGTACTTAACGTGCACTAATACCCCACGAATAGCAGACATCCCTCTACTCCGTAAACCGGACACCATACAATTCCCTGGATGTGCAAACACCACACAAACCAACCTCGTTAATCGCAGACACAGATAAAATCTGGATTAGTAAATTTACAAAGGTTCATCATCAGTTACAATATCATTAATTAATGTATTTCCTAAGTGTGTCTACATGTTTCTTTGGACCATACAGACGATATTTACAAGGAATTTCTAGTCCATATCCTGCCCCTCTGTTAATTCACTCTCCGGTAACTTCTACAGACCACTTGTTTATGCTTCTGTTTAAAAAGCGAGATACTGTGGGAGCAATGTTGAAGGGGACATGTCCTACCATACAATCTTCAAGTTTTACAGCGACTGCAAATTTATCCTCAGGGTTAGTGGGCCCCTGCTCGATAGGCAGAACTTCTCCCAGCTTAGGACTCCACAAGTCTTGATAAGCATGGTAGCCCCTGACAAATGACTTGATTTCAAAGACTTCTAGTGGTTCGTTTCTACAAACTACTTGGCTTGCCATAACATGCTTTATAACACACTTGCCATACTGAGCTACCACAAAATGTGTTCACTCTAATTAGTGTCCTTGTTGGCTTTCACATGCTTGCTACTTGGTCCAGCTGTAACAGAGCGTGACTGGCAACTATCTTTGAGGGATATGTCTACTCTAAAGCCTCCAGGGAAAATACACTTACTCTCAAGCAAAACGTAGAAGTAATAAAGACAGCTGATAGCAATCCTAAACTAGGTGTAAGGAAGCTTGCTGAGTTATATGACTGTGGAAAGACACAGAGTTCCAGTATCCAGAAAGAAAATGAGGCTAGTGACAGGGAAAAGGACAAGAACTTGTGAGTATTCAGATATTAATGAAGCTCTACATGAGTGGTATTTACTTGCGTGCTCTAAGAATATCTATCCGGTTGGTTTACAATTGTGTAAAAAGGCCAAACAAATAGCAGAACGTCTTCAGAAGCCAGAATTCAAGGAATCTTAATGGCTGGCTTGATAGATGGAAGAAACGGTATAACATAAAACATGTAAAGATCAATGGAGAGTCAGGTGAAGTAAGTGGAGTAACTGTAGATTCCTGGAAGGAAAGGTTACTTGAATTGCTCCAAGGATATACAAGTGAAAATATTTGGAATCTTAATGAAACTGCTTGCTTTTGGCGTGCCCTTCCTGACCACGGATTTGGCCGAAAGGGCACTCAGTGTAAAGGTGGAAAAAAAGTAACACAGAATAACAGTTGCCTTAATAGTAATGCAGCAGGTAGTAAGGAAACTGCTGCGGTTATTTGGAAATCAGCAAAGCCAAGGTGCTTCAAGTCAGTTGATACAGCCACTCTTCCTGTACAATATTTTAGTCAACCAAAGGTGTGGATGACAGGAAAAATACTCTTATCTGTGTTGCGCAAGTTGAATCAACGATTGAGTGACAAATCTCGGAAAATTGGTCTGTTCATGGATAATGCAGGATATCATCCAGAGGATATCAAAGATAGCCTTAACAACATCAAAAGTATATTCTTACCTGCAAACACGACATTGATGTTACAACCATTGGATTTGGGAATTATCAAAAACTTTAAGGTGCATTATCGCACTCATCTGCTACGATTTGTTATTTCTAAAATTGAAACTTGCACAACTGCATCAGAGGTCACAAAGAGTATAAATATTTTACATGCAATTAGATGGGTGGCCCAAGCTTGGGAAGCAGTCAAACCCAAGATGTGCTTTAGGAAGGGAGGTGTCTTAGATGAAAGCTTTGCAGTACCCAGTTGTCCATGTGAGAAAAGTGACGCATTTAAAGATGAGGATGAGGTAGACACTTCAGAGATGCACAACCTCATAGGTCAGTTAGGACCTGCAGAAGGGTAATTGTTCAGTTAGTGAATACATCAGTGGGAATGACAATGAGGTTGACAGTGAACAGTGGGAAGAACAGCTTTTTTCATCCATTGACCCAACACATTCACCATCCTCTTGCATTGAGTCTGAAGGTGAACCTGAAATCAAGCCTCCACCTCCCAAGTTAAGGAACCTTGGTGAAGCTGTAAGAAATCTAGAAAATGTATAGGAGTTTCTAGACAGCAAAGGATATATCTCTGAAGCCACTGACATAGTTTCTGTGATTGATGCAGTAGGTACCTTACGATTCAAAGTCAGCCATCAGAGTACTTTTGACCAGTTCTTATACAAATCTTAGCTATCGATTATCCAATTAGAGACTACGTAGCTTGTAGATTACCATAATATTTAATCATCTCTCTACATGTGTGTTATACTATACCACAGTGTATGCTTTCTTTGAACAAAACTATTTTTGCATTAAACATCATTGTTTTAAAAATTGAAAAATCCCTAAAATAAGGACACCTCCATATAAAGGACACAAGCCATTTTCCCAATGGTATCCATCTTAGAGAGGTTCCTATGTAAATGTTTAATTTAGAGCAACACAGTAGTGTTAAGTTAATCCTTTTTGATCACAAATAAATGAAACTGAGTGTATAGCCATGAAAATGAAATGAAAGTTACATTCATAGTCATGAGTAAATGCTGAAATACAAGCAGATGCATATTCAAGTACTATGGAAAAATAAACAAATACCAAGAAGGTGGGCCTAATATCACCTTATGACCATCATGTGAACAGCTATGCATGTATGATGTACTCATGTATTATTAAACACTACTCCACTTACCATGGATCATAACATTGATGATTGTCATATTATTTCCAGCAAGATTTGACACATTCACAATATAGTTTCCATCATCACCAGTATTGGTACTATGTACAGTCAGTGATGAATTACCAGTGGTATTATCACTGGATAATATAGTGGTAATGGTATAGTCACTATTAGTAGTTAATGGTTGATTGTTATAGGACCACTGGACAGTTACTGGAAGGTTGGATGATCCAATGGTGACTGAGATGGTAACATCTTCAGGTGATGTAACTGTTCTTGTAGCATTCCCAATAAGGGCAATCACTGGAGGAGCTGCATGGGATAAAATGTAATGATTATGAATTCAGATCATACAGTGGAATTTATTAGAATCATATAATGGTGATAAGGTGCAGCTCAGACACAAAGTCCCATTCAGAACTCAAGTGTGTGCATGTGTGAACCACCAGTGGTTTTGAGGAAACTCATGCATACGCTGGAAAGGATTAGAAAAAAATAGCAGTAACAATACTTATCTAATGCAAAACAGCCAAGTTGTAAAAAAGAGTGTGGCCCTCAGAAAGGCTATGGTGAAAAAAGATGTAAAATCCAAGGTGGCGGCCAAGAAATGGCTGTGATGGTAGGTTAATGGTAAAAATTTTAATAACAACAATTCAGGTGAATTTGGTGCTGCTTGGTCTTAGCACAAATTCACCTGAATTGTTGTCATTAAAATTTTTACCATTAACCTACCATCACAGCCATTTCTTGGCCGCCACCTTGGATTTCACATCTTTTTTCACCATAGCCTTTCTGAAGGCCACACTCTTTTTTACAGCTTGGCTGTTTTGGATTAGATTTCACTTCTTTTTGCATTAGTATACCCCAAAGCCGGCCTATGGCCAGCTTTAGGGCTTTTTTAACCTACCTTTCTTTTTCTTTACCACAGGAAGCAGAAAAAGATACATGTGATTGGTTTGCAGCTGAACTCTCTACATGGTGGTTTCTTTGTAGCTGAACTCTCTACAGGGTGACTTCTTCTAGCTTATCTCTCTACAGGGTGATTTGTTTGTAGCTGAACTCTCTACAGGTAATTGTTTGCAGCTGAACTCTCTACATGGTGGTTTCTTTGTAGCTGAACTCTCTACAGGGTGATATGTTTCTAGATGAATGCTCTACAGGTGATTTGTTTGCAGTTGAACTCTCTACATGGTGGTTTCTTTGTAGCTGAACTCTCTACAAGGTAACTTCTGCTAGCTGATCTCTCTACAGGGTGACTTGTTTGTAGCTGAACTATCTGCAGGGTAATTTGTTTGTAGCTGAACTCTCTACAAGGTGATCCTTCTAGCTGAACTCTCTAAAGGCAATCTTTTCGTAGCTGAACTCTCTACAGGGTGATTTGTTTGCAGCTGAACTCTCTACATAATGGTTTCTTTGTAGCTGAACTCTCTGCAGGGTGATTTGTTTGTAGCTGAACTCTCTACAGGATGATCTGTTTGTAGCTGAACTCTCTACAGGATGATTTTTTTGTAGCTGAACTCTCCGCAAGGTGATTTCTTCTAGCTGATCTCTCTACAAGGTGACTTAGCTGATCTCTCTACTTGGTGACTTGTGTCTAGGTGAACTCTCTACAGTGTGATTTGTTTGTAGCTGAACTTTTTGTGGGTGATATGTTTGTACCTGAACTCTCTACAAGGTGACGTTTTCTAGCTGATCTCTCTACAGAGTAACTTGTTAGTAAAGCCGAACTCTTTACAGGGTGGATTTGATTGTTAAACTCTCTGCATGAAGACTTGTTTATAGCAGAATTCTCTACAGAGTGAATTGTTTGTAGCTGAACTCTCTACAGCATAACTTGCAATGTAATAGAAATCTATAATGGAGTAAGTCATGAGCTAGCTGAATGCTGTATTAGGGTGACTATTCTATTAGAGTATCCCGATCTCGCATTTGTTACATAGAGTTGGCTTTGGAATCATACCTCAGTGGTTTGAAATCCGATTGTTCTGTACTACTGCAAGGACTTTCTATGATGACTATTCCAGCTACATACCCATTTTCAGCTCACTGCTCTAAGCGGTTTACCTGGTAAGCATGAAGATTATTGCTATTTTTATTCACAAATCTTGATCGTGCAATTGTTACATACCTTCAGTTTTGTGTCATATCTCCATGATCTTTATTTCGATTACTTTCAAACCACCAAAAGGCACTCCTACAATGGTTGATCTATCCACAAAACGATTTTCAACTTATTCGATGAAGTGGTTTACCCTGTAGGCGTGACAACAAATTGATCTTGTTTTACGTCAATAATTGGTCATAAATCCTTAACCGCTCATTGGATTTACATCAAATTTGATACTAGAATTTGCCTTTGGACTTCCTTTCTGTGTGCCAAATTTCAAGGAAATTGGAATACGTGTTTGCATTTTATAGCAAGTTTTGCAAGTGTGCGAAAACACGAAGAAGAATAAGAAGAAAAACCAAGAAAAAAACCCGAAACTTTGGCTGCTCGTATCTCGGAAATGGCTGGAGCGATTTCCTTCAAATTTGGAACGTGGACTCCCCTTGCTGGCGGGCAACTCTGCAGCAAATTTGGTTCCTATCGGATAAGGTATCACCGAGATACAAAGGTGTAAAAATGACTTTTTTTTCCTTCATGTCATTATACCCACAGTGTGGCGCGCTGGCTTCTTGGGCCGCACGACACACTATTGTGTGTCTTGATGTTGTTACAAGGTTATATAAAAACAAAGAACAATTGGACATGGTTGAGAGACCAATACATTATGAGAAAAAACAAGTGCTATATATACTAGTCTTAAGCTTTAAGTGTTATATATGGTACTTTCTCTAGTACATACACATTGAGCTGGATCCTCAAAAATGATTAATAACTCACGATTGCTACATCGCATGGGCTTCCAGTATTACTCATTTGGTAGTGCCTTTCAACTGGAGGTGTACCAATACACTGATACATATTGCATTGGTGACTGATATAGAAATTTTGACTATATCGGTGGGAGCCAATATTGCTGATAAACACTGATATGATACACCGATATACAACTGAACTATCTTGAGGACACTGTCCAATGATCAAGCCACATTATAAACCCTATTATTTAGCTAATAAGGGTGGGAAACAGTAGTTATGTTTCTTGTCTAAAAGCGGTACACTGCACAAAGCCATCTAAGTGCATCCATAACTACTGTTTTTGTTGTCACAATACTTACCAATCATACAACAAACATTCATAGTGGTGGGCCTAAGGAAACAGCAATAAAATAAACCAAGAGCACAGCATAAAACAACCAGCCATTTCTACAAGTCATTAAAATGCGGAGTAATCCGGACTAGTCTTGGCAGGGGCATGTATTAAAATATTTGTGGGTGCCTTATAGTCTGAGCTGTCAATAGAGGCCACACCCCCATGGGTAACCAAGCATAGCCAATAATCTTAAGACTGTCTTCAGTTCATTTGAATGTACTGTAAGACACTCCAGTTATGATGCTGTAAAGTTTCACCATTCATTTTCCAATAGGAAGCCTCTAAAGTACAGCACTTTGACATGTTATATTAACGCATGTTTGTGGTGAAGCCAGACGTTACCTCAACATGTATGATTTCACTATCTATTACGTAAGAGGCAGTAATACACTTCAATTGCAAGAACAATAAAACAGTTTATGTGCATGTGTAAAGCAAGTGGAAGAAGAGCTGGGGCCACTGTTGCATTGTATTTAGAATATAAGTGGCACACTTATCTTAAGGGAAAAAACCTCTTCAGCTTTAAAGAGGAAAAACCCAAATTATAACAGCTCAAAATCTGTTATGCATCATTGTGCACCTGCAAATGAGCCAAAGATCTTTTTTTTTCTTTCTTTCTAACTTTAGATTTACCACACAGCTGCCCATCCTCTTTTGTTCCAATTTAGTCAATTCGTCATTTTAATCCTTTTCACATCACTTCACCACACATGTATACAACTTTTCCAGCCAGCATTTTGTTTTTGAAGTGAAATAATACTGTTTGTATCTGATAGTACCTGTAGTGACTTTCAAACACTCCTGCACTGATCAAACACACAATGGATGATATGTTCCAACTTCTGCTAGCATACTAAAGCAATAATATGTTTTATTAAAGTGTACACACTTGTATTTCATCTGAATGCTCATGTATTTCACAGAGTTTAATTCCAACCACCCGATGACTCCTGGGGAACAACATCAAGTTGTAACACCAGTGCTGCAAATATCAAACAATCCTACATCAGATGAAGTAGGCTCAGAAGAAGACTTGGACTCGCTGCTGCTGCTAGTGGAAGAGTCATCAATTTCACCATTGCCACCATCATCATCTTCACTATTGCTAACACTGCTAAAGTGAATGAGGAATCGCTCTAGAAGTTTTTCATGACGTCCATCTTGTTCCCAGTATGATTTTGACCTTTTCTTTATCAAGGATTGCCACCTCCAGGATGTAACAGCCTTCAAATCCTTGATAAATCAGTTCCTTAACTTCAGTCAAAGTAAACTGTTCACAAACAGACACATAGTCCATAACAATGTCATTATACCTCCTGTTGTTCTGTTTTACATGTCCCTTCACTTGACTCCAGGCCATCTCAATTGGATTCAGCTCACAGTGTGCAACCAGCAATCTAACTACTTCATGGCCTATTATTATCATGTTAGCCACAAAGAATTGGCAGTATTGACTTAAATATATAACCAGAAGTTAAAAGTTGCACATACAAAACACATACTTCCCATTATGTCGGAACCACAATGTACACCATCTATCGTACCTTTACTTCCAGCTAATCTCATCTACAGCATATCTTGGAGTTTTTGCTCATTTGATGATTTCACACAGATCTCTCTTCAGTGATTTTTCTGGATATGCTATACCTGTGAATCACCATACAGTCACATACTGAAACAGTGACGTGTATGTGCAAACTGCCTTATGTTTCTTATCTTATTCTTTCAGCTGTACTTTTTGCTACTTCTGCTTTGGTTGCTCCTCCAGGTGGCGACTGTAGTTAGGACAGCAATGTTTACAGTTGACCTACCTATGATAACTGGCATTGTCCATTACAATCAGAAAATTGGCTGGTAATGCTGGAAGTAACTTTTCTTGAAACCATCTTTCGAATTTCTGTGCATCTATTTCTTAATGGTAATCTGCTGCAGATCCCTTCTTAGTTTTGAAAACCCAATCACAACCTAAAACAACTGCAATTACTTGTTCCTTCACACCATAGAAAATTACCGGGAATCCATCCATCTTTGCAACCAGCATGCAAGATAATAAGGTGCTCTCTTTTACCTGATGGCATAGCTTGCTGTACATGAATCACGTTAAACAGCATAAATTTGAAAGTATTTGACCAACCTGACTCCTCCTATGTACAGTCTCCCCAGTAGTCTTAATTATCAGCCTCTACACAGGCTTTGGACTTTCTATTGTGTGCATTAGCCCAAGTCTCATCCAAGTACACAACTGGTCTTCCTTCTGCTCTGTTGCGCCTCATTCATCTTATTTACTTATGACCCTGATGGACTATGCGGGGCTGCTCATAGTATACCGTTAATGTATGTGTAGTGACATTAAAGCACAAACTGTTGCAATGATAACCTCTTGTCATTAATACTCTTGTACCTAAATCTCATATTACTTAACACCCTTTTAAGCAGTGTTCTCCCCTCCAGAGAAAACACCATCATTCTGAGTTTGGACTAAGACAGAGTATGTGACAAAGGTTCCAGCATTCAAAATTAACTTACCAAATGATCTATCATATAATATAGTAGAGGTGTACCGATATGGGTTTTTTGTTGTTGTTGCAGATATCCGATATTGATGCAGCTAAAAGTAGCCGATACCGATATAACCGATCCGATATCTGTATATACTTATATTTTGTACGTTTAATATTACATTGAAACAATTAAACAAGGTACATTCACACTGTTGTATAGTCACTGACACTGTTATATAGCTATTGCCTGCTGTAAGTATAGTCATTCCCAACTAATGCAAAGTTGTACTTAATCATCAATAGTGACTCAGCTAATTTTGGCTGTAGCCGAGACCATTTCTCATCATACACCTAACCAGCACCACAGAAAAGACGCTCTGAATGAACACTTGTTGCTGGTGAGGGAAGATATCTCCATGACACTTTTGCTAATATTGGACAATGTTTATAATGATCTTGCCACCACTTGAAGGGGTTGCCTTTCTTAAAATCTATCAAGGGGGCAGAAAGGAACTGGTCAACTTCAGGTTCACTAGGTTCTATGTCTTCACCAGTGGATATAGCTGGACATACAGATTGATTGGATTCTTGTATGATTTCTGACAAACAACCCCAAAGCTTGCTGCTATTACTTTCTTCTTCTAAAGCAATCGTTTTGCTGCAGGTTCATATACTTCAATCTCCTCTTTAGCATGTAAATATTCTTTCAGTAGCAACCTCTTGCTGAATTTACGTGTTGATCCACTGCTAAAAAAACTTATCTATATATCTTGGGTCTAACAACGTAGCAAGCAGAAGAAAATCTTTGTCTTCAATATCAACAAACCTTGAATGCAGCGAATCTAGCATTTTGCTTTTCATGGCACGAACACCAATGTCTTCAGCCTCTTTTTCTAATACCTTAGTTAAGGCTCTTACAAGTGGTATAACTTGGGATATTGATGCAGCTTCTGCAGAAATATTTCTTGTTATTTCTTCAATAGGTGACACGATATCAATAACTTTGGAAGCAATATCCAGTTGTGAAGCAGATAGTATAGGTATTGATCCATCAACACCATAAGTAGCAATTGCCATTTTTTGTTCAACAATTGACTGAATCATGTATAATGATGAGTGGCTCATCTTGCTTCAGTTGATGTTCAGGCAACCCAAGGTTCTTCTGAATCTCTTTAAACTTTCCATATGCCTATGTAGACCTCTTAAAATGGCCTACGATGCGTCGACAAATTGCAAGCAAATCAACTACACATCGTTGGGCCAGCACACCATCATTGACTACAAGCTGGAGGCTATGGGCGAAACATCCATAACTTGGAATGGCAGCATCTCTCATTGCTTTTTCCATGTTTGCAGCATTGTCACGTAATACTAAGTGTACACTGCTTTTTTCAATGTCCTACTCTGAAAGCATAGAAGTACATTTTGCACAAATTATACTTCCAGTATGTGAACCTTCCAACTCCTTCACACACAACACTGCAGATACTTTTGTGAAATCTTGCTCAACCCAATGAGCCGTCTGACTCAACAGGGAATGTGTACCAACATTCGTACTCCACCCATCTGTAGTAAAGCTGTAGTATTCTATACCGGGAGCATGTAGCTTCTTCATCACTTCTGCTTTGATCCCTACGTCAATTTTTCTTAGTACAGTTTCAGTCACATATTTTCTGCTAGGAACTTCATACCTAGGCTCTAATGCACCAACAAATCGTAAAAAATATACATCTACAACAGAGATGGGTTGACAATCCATAGCCATCATTTTGCCTAATTTCTTGTTGATCACTTTAGCTCTGGGATCATTGATGTCCCATGGCTTAATGCAATCTTGACTCCCTTGCAGTGTCAGCTGACGCAAGGCTGTGAAGCCTCCTGACTCCACCCTCTCCCTCCTTACATCTTGTCTTTGACTTTCCTTCTTGTCTTTAATTTTACAGAATTTCTGATACACAGCTGGGTGGTTAACTTTCACGTGGCTAACCAAATTTGTAGTAAATGCCTTGCTGTTGTCTCCACCTCGCAATACTACCTCTCCACATTCCTCGCATTCCACAAAGTTTTTGCTTTGGCACACACTAAAAAATTCCCAAACTGGTAATCTCCACACAACCTTAAGTCTTGGCTTAGGAGCAACAGGCGTTGAAAGCAGCAAAGCCGCAGCAGTTATACTAGCTAGCTGTTCTTCAGCACCAGAGTCACGATGACAGTTTCATCTGAGGAAATGGCTATCGAGGTAGTAGTAACTGTATCCGACAATAACGACGATGGTTCTAGTGTTGGACTTAAAGGAGAACCACATGAAGACAAAGACATTTCAGTTCACATTTAAAACGTGACGAACGGCATTAATAGGAATAATTATCAATACACATGTGCCAATATCAGTACAACGTAAACAACTGTACCAATTACTGATATTGCAAAAATAGCAATATTGGTAGCCGATATATCGGCCAAGCCGATAATCGGTACACCCCTAAAATAGATCTTCCATCTGATGGCATCTCGGTTGTACCGGTGACCTTCATGATTCTCTTCTTGATGTTGATGGAAACTTTAGACTTCTTCACTTCTTGTTCAATGTAGTCCCCACATAGTTTCATAAGTACATACTTTGTTTGGCTGTTTAACCTCTTTTTAAGAGGGTTTCGCTCTGCACTCGCTGACGCTACACTGGATGCCATATTCACAACAATTAAGTATGCGCCCGTAACACAAGCTTACGAATAAATGTGTCATTAACATCATGTTCAAATCCTTTGACCATGTATGGCTTCTTATCCATCAACCCAGGATCCAGCTCAGCACATACATACTATAATCACCTTCAAAGTGTTCATCTGGAGTATTCCAACCACATCAGTTTTAGGCTAT
This sequence comes from Dysidea avara, assembly GCF_963678975.1. Taxonomy (NCBI): domain Eukaryota; kingdom Metazoa; phylum Porifera; class Demospongiae; order Dictyoceratida; family Dysideidae; genus Dysidea; species Dysidea avara. Next base: position 40,485,816 of record NC_089276.1, read on the forward strand.
CAGACTATTTGTTTAGTGAGTGTATATATATACAATTTGTTCTAGTCATATAATAAGCAGCAAAGATTAATTTAGCTTTAAAGATGAGATCTACTAGGCTGTTTTCCTCAAAGGAAAATGACATACTGTTTACTCAAAACATTTTAATAATTGATCTATAACTTTATTGTCCATAAAATCCCTGCTACTCTATGGAAGTTAACGCACACTTCAGCACTTTGATCCTTCACAATTATGATATTGCATAATTTTGAAGATTGGTGTTACAGAAAGTTTCAGTTCATTGTGGTGAGAATTATGGAATTATAGTGCTAGATGTTAGGAAGAGAGATTTGCACAGCTTTATACCAACATGAGCATAAATTACATTAGTTCATAGACTTGGCCCAAAGTGCTCATCATGAATTGGCAAATCCGCCTAGATATATTTTCAGTAAGGAGCGGTCCATATAAAGCTATCTGTGAGTAAACGTGACCTAACAAGATCATGTCACAGCTGAATATTAGTATCTAATCCAAAACAGCCAAGCTGTAAAAAAAGTGTGCGGCCCTCAGAAAGGCTATGGCGAAAAAAGATGTGAAATCCAAGGTGGCGGCCAAGAAATGGCTGTGATGGTAGGTTAATGGTAAAAATTTTAATAAAGACAATTCAGGTGAATTTTTGTGCCGCTTCACAAAATTTACCTAAAGTGTCATTATTAAAATTTTTACCATTAACCTACCATCACAGCCATTTCTTGGCCGCCACCTTGGATTTCACATCTTTTTTCACCATAGCCTTTCTGAGGGCCGCACACTTTTTTTACAGCTTGACTGTTTTGGATTAGATTTCATTTCTTTTTGTATTTGTATACCAGCTTTGGGACTTTTTAAACCTACGTTTTCTTCTTTACTATAGGAAGAAGAAAAGATGAAGTAGATGTACTTCAAATATTTTATCAGTAAATGTACAAATTATATATACTGTATAATACATATTTGACCGCATTTGCGAAAAGGGGTCTTCCACACACATCCAATTTGCCAACTTTGACAATTGATAACTTCAGATTGGAAAGAGCTATTGCCTTGATATATGGGGCAGTGGTGAGCACTACTATAGCTGAATACATGGTGAAATTTTCAGGTTAATATGTTACTTGAACACTGAGTTATGGTCTCCAACGTTTACGGAATTGGATGTGTGTGGAAGACCCCTTTTCGCAAATCCGGTCACATAATTTATATTGATTACAGAAATCTCCATGGTGGTTTCTTTGTAACTGAACACTCTACAAGGTGACTTCTTCTAATTGCTCTCTCTACAGGGTGAATTGTTTGTAGCTGAACGATCTACAAGGTAACTTCTTCTAGCTGATCTCTCTACAAGGTGATGTGTTTGTAGCTGAATTTTGTATAGGTGATTTGTTTGCAGCTAAGCTCTTTACAGAATGGTTTCTTTGTAGCTGAACTCTCTAAAAGGTAACTTCTTCTAACTGATCTTTCTACAGGGCAATTTGTTTCTGGCAGAATTTTCTACAGGGTGATTTCTTTGCAGCTGAACTCTCTACGTGGTGGTTTCTTTGTAGCTGAACTCTCTACAAGGTAATTTCTTCTAGCTGATCTCTCTACAGGAAGATTTGTTCGTAGTTGAATTCTGTACAGGTGATTTGTTTGCAGCTGAGCTCTTTACAAAATGGTTTCTTTGTAGCTGAACTTTCTCCAAGGTAACTTCTTCTAACTGATCTTTCTACAGGGTGATTTGTTTGTAACTGAACTATCTACAAGGTAATTTCTTCTTGCTGATCTCTCTACAGGGTGATTTGTTTGTAGCTGAATTCTGTACAAGTGATTTGTTTGCAGCTGAGCTCTTTACAGAATGGTTTCTTTGTAGCTGAACTCTCTACAGGGTGATTTGTTTGTAGCTGAAATCCCTACAAGGTAACTTCTTCTAGCTGATCTCTCTATAGGGTGATTTGTTTGTAGCTGAACTCTCTACAGGTGATTTGTTTGTAGCTGAACTCTCTACAAGGCGATACTTCTAGGTGATCTCTCTACAGGATTCCTTGTTTCTAACTGAACTCTCAACAGGGTGATCTGTTCATAGCTGAACTTTCTACTGGGTGATTTGTTTGCAGCTGAACTCTCTAAATGGTGGTTTCTTTGTAGCTGAACTCTCTACAATGTGACTTCTTCTAGCTGAACTCTCTACAAGGTGACTTGTTTCTAGCTGATCTCTCTACAGGGTGACTTGTTTCTAGCTGAACTCTCTACAGGTGATTTGTTTGTAGCTGAACTCTCTACATGGTGGTTTCGTTGTAGCTGAACTCTCTACAAGGTAACTTCTTCTAGCTGATCTTTTTACACTGCATATTTGTTTGTAGCTGAGTTCTCTACAGGGTGATTTGTTTGCAGCTGAACTCTCTACATGGGAGTTTCATTGTAGCTGAACTCTCTACAATGTGACTTCTTCTAGCTGAACTCTCTACAGGGTGACTTGTTTCTAGCTGAACTCTCTACAGGTGATTTGTTTGCAGCTGAACTCTCTACGTGGTAGTTTCTTTGTAGCTGAACTCTCTACAATGTGACTTCTTCTAGCTGAACTCTCTACAGGATGATTTGTTTGCAGCTGAACTCTCTACGTGGTAGTTTCTTTGTAGCTGAACTCTCTACAATGTGACTTCTTCTAGCTGAACTCTCTACAGGGTGACTTGTTTTTAGCTGATCTCTCTACAGGGTGACTTGTTTCTAGCTGAACTCTCTACAGGTGATTTGTTTGCAGCTGAACTCTCTACATGGTGGTTTCTTTGTAGCTGAACTCTCTACAAGGTAACTTCTTCTAGCTGATCTTTCTACAGGGTGATTTGTTTGTAGCTGAATTCTCTACAGGGTGATTTATTTGCAGCTTAACTCTCTACAAGGTGACTTCTTCTAGCTGAACTCTCTACAGAGTGATTGATTTTTTTTGCAGCTGAACTCTCTACATGGTGGTTTCTTTGTAACTTAACTCTCTAAAGGGTGATTTGTTTGTAGCTGAACTCTCTACAGGGTGATCTGTTCATAGCTGAACTCCCTATAAGGTAACTTCTTCTAGCTAATCTTTCTACAGGGCGATTTGTTTGTAGCTGAGTTCTCTACAGGGTGATTTGTTTGCAGCTGAACTCTACATGGTAGTTTCTTTGTAGCTCTACAATGTGACTTCTTCTAGCTGAACTCTCTACAAGGTGACTTGTTTCTAGCTGATCTCTCTACAGGGTGACTTGTTTCTAGCTGAACTCTCTACAGGTGATTTGTTTGCAGCTGAACTCTCTACATGGTTTATTTCTTTGTAACTGAACTCCTTGCAAGGTGACTTCTTCTAGCTGATCTCTCTACAGGGAGATTTGTTTGTAGCTTAACTCTCTACAGGTGATTTGTTTGCAGCTGAACTCTCTACATGATGGTTTCTTTGTAGCTGAACTCTCTACAAGGTAATTTCTTCTAGCTGATCTCTCTACAGGCCGATTTGTTTGTAGCTGAACTCTCTACATGATGGTTTCTTTGTAGCTGAACTCTCTACAAGGTGATTTCTTCTATAGCTGATCTTTCTACAGGGTGATTTGTTTGTAGTTGAACTCTCTACATGATAGATTCTTTGTAGCTGAACTCTCTACAAGGTGATTTCTTCTAGCTGATCTTTCTACAGGGTGATTTGTTTGTAGCAGAACTCTCTACAAGGAAACTTCTTCTAGCTGATCTCTTTACAGGGTGAATTGTTTGTAGCTGAACGATCTACAAGGTAACTTCTTCTTACTTATCTCTCTACAGGGTGATTTGTTTGTAGCTGAACTTTCTACAAGGAAACCTCTTTTAACTGAGCTCTGTACAGGGTGAATTGTTTGTAGTTGAACTATCTACAAGGTAACTTCTTCTAGCTGATCTCTCTACAGGGTGATTTGTTTGTAGCTGAATTCTGTATAGGTGATTTGTTTGCAGCTGAGCTCTTTACAGAATGGTTTCTTTGTAGCTGAACTCTCTACAAGGTAACTTCTTCTAGCTGATGTATCTACAGGGTCACTAGTTTGTAGCTGAATTCTCTACATGGTGGTTTCTTTGTAACTGAACTATCTACAAGGTGACATCTTCTAGCTGATCTCTCAACAGGGTGATTTGTTTGTAACTGAACTCTCTACAAGAAAACTTCTTCTAACTGATGTCTGAACAGGGTGAATTGTTTGTAGCTGAACTCTCTACAGGGTGATTTGTTTGTAGCTGATCTCTATACAGGTTACTTATTTCTAACTGATCTCTTGAATTCTGTTCAGGGTGACTGCTCTATTAGGATGACTGCTCTATTAGAGTATCTCGATCTCGCACTTGCTACACCAAGTTGGATTTCGTGTTATAACTCCGTGGCTTTAAGTCTGATTCTTTTACACCATTGAAGAGCCTTTCTAAGATGATAACTCCATCTGTACAGCGATTTTCAAAGCATTACCCCAAGTGGTTTATCTGGTAGGCGTGGCAAGCATAATAATAATAATAATAATAATAAAATTAAGAAATTAAAAATTAGCTAATCTCGATTGCGTAATTGTTACACACTGTTGATTTTTTCGCTGTATCTTCCTGGTTTTTAGCTCGATTTCTTTCAAACCACAAAAGGTTTGAGGTTCAATAGTTAACCTATTCACCCACCGATTTTCAGCTTCTTCCCATACGCGGTTTACCCTGTAGGCGTGACAACATATTGGTGTTATTTTTCGTGCATAATCGCTCATAACTCTTTGTCTGTTTATGGTATTCCAGCCAAAGTTGGTACCGAGATGCGCCTTTATACCCCCCTTCTGTGTGCCAAATTTCAAGGCAATCGGATAACGCGTTCGCGTTTTATAGCAGTTTTTGTAAGTGTGCGAAAAGAGGAAGAAAAATAAGAAGAAGAAAAAAAAAACGTAGAAACTAAGCCAATTTTTGAAGTCGCATATCTCAGGAATGCCTGAAGCGCTTTCGCTCAAATTTGGAATGTGGAGTGCTGAAGGTGGAGGGAATCTACACAGCAAAATTTGTCTTGTTTCATCAAGGCAGCACAGAGCTACGGAGGTGCGAAAATTGCGTTTTCTTTCTTCCTGTCAATATACTCACGGGGTTGCGTGCCGGCTTCTTGGGCCGCACGACACACTACCGTGTGTCTTGATTACAGGCTTTATAGAAAATTTTAAACCTTACCAACCAAGTTATTGGAAGCTAACATTAACTAGTACTATTAGACACACTTAACATGCTTAAAGCTGCTGTAATTTGGATGACTTAGTAGCAAAGGGAAGTAGTTTTTTGAGGTTTGGTGCAGGTTATCTCTTTAGCGTATGTGACCGAGTCTGACAAAACCTGTCTTCTAGCTTGAAAATACATATGTTAATATTGCATGAGTATAATTAGTTTTAATAACAGGTGTTTCCATTCTTTCCTTTGATGGTTCACCAGTAATGAATTATGTGATCACAAAAAGTAAACAAACAAGTATATGGATAGCTAGAATTTTTTTTACATTTGAGTTGAAAATGAAACTAGGGAAGTCATCTATCTACACCTGCTGCTATACTAAGTGACGTAATTATTACTCGGATTAATTTTGAACATGAATGCGTAAGTGTGAGCTATAGGCAAAGTGTCAGGTTTCTATTACTGTACAACAGGAAATTCTTATACATGAAATGAAACCAAATTTCATGTGCTACAATAACATTTAAACAGTTTTATACAATACTAAAGAGCACTTTGGAAACAAAGCAATGAATGGCAGACATTGTCTTTGCTGGCATTATTAGTGTCCATTGTAATCTATTGCATACCACTGGATTCTGTAGCACATGAGGATTCTAATGGCACTTAGTTTAAGGCCATAGCATCAAGTATGGTAAAGATATTCTTTGTTTATTGAAGCAACGTACAGCCATGGCAGATTTTTGATGAATAATTTTTTAAGTGGTGTGATATGGCATTGTACCCAACTACATCAATGCTTGGTGCCATTTTATCGTGAAGATCATGGTGAGTAATGTAGTCGCTGTGAGATTTCCTATTGTTAATACTTGTGAAGTTAGGTATGTATATTAGTTTGTATAGAGGCATGTGTCAAAGTCTAAATATGTGACCGGATCTTGGAAAACCTACCTTTTGGGCACAAGCAAACTTTTTGGGAAAACTCAAATGAAAATTTCAACACTTTCTTTTAAATTCATTTTTTTACACATTTGGATAAAGCAACTATTAAACCTTCTTGCTGTGAAGTTTCACACCCATAGCTTCTTTTTCCTAGTAGATATGGATGATTATATCAGACCATGTAGTAATTTCACATGCGTGGGATAACAATTAACTTACAAATTGGGTGATTTGTTCAGCTGCTGGAATGGCTAAAACTTAGTCTTAGACAATGACACATGGCATTTAATTGCAGAAAAGTACCAATACTACTTCATTAATCTATCAGAAATGTATTTTAAAGTATTTTAGATGGTAACAATGGAATTATTGGTAAACAAAGTGATTTGTCACCATTTGTCACCCTTAATCACTCAAAGAATTCAATACATTACCATAAAAGTTAGTTTGTAATGTACAGGACAGAAAATTGGCCATATCTCAGTAATGCTTCAAGATATTAAGCTGAAATTTTAACATAAGATAGATGAGCACCTAGTACCTCATTTAAACTATAAAACAGAAAATTGACCAATGTGCCAAAAAGGTAGGTTTTCCAAGATCAGGTCACATATAGGCTTACAGGGTTTGAAGGGATAATTATTAATTTAGATAATTCCTATTTCAATCATAGCTGTACTATTGACAGGCTGTATATTACTAAAGTGCGAATTAAATATCAACTAGTATAGTTACAGGTGTAGATGATCTCCCTTGTTTCATTTTATGATTTCTATTCAAACAAGTACACAAAAAAATACAGAGTAGGGACCATACCACATCAATAAAATTTACTGAAGCAGCACAGTGGAGATATAACACTTCTTATTGTTTTACTGTAATTTAATATCATGGACTACTCCAACTTGATTCAGTACCTTCTGTTGATGTGCAATGGCCCCTACTCTAGTTGAAAAATACAATTTTTTCATGTAGTTTGTTAACTTTTAAAATAATAATTGCAGATTTCGGTAATTGAATTCTTCAATTTAGCAAATGAATTCATCACTTTGGCAATTGAATTTGTTGCATTGGCACAAGAATTCATCATACTTAAATTGTCTTCAAAAAAATAACCACTCATCATGAAGTGAATCATTTTCACCATGGAGATTTGCGCTTCAGACACTAGAAGGTAATCGAAGCTGGTTGTATGCGAAGCTGGTGGCTGTCTGGAAAGTTAATTAGCTTGTTCGTGAGTGACCATGCCCAATACTATAATACAGTTGCGAATGTTGCTGAAGAAGTTGTAGTGGAAGAATTATCTCCTTACAAAGAGTTGTTTACTTACTAAAAGGCGTAAGATTGTGGATTTGTCCTACTAAGCTAAGTTGCATGGGGCATACAAACTAATCTCTACAATTATATAACTCTGTATTAGGCTTTAGAGCATGTGTACAACACTATATGGTCTGTGGAGTGCTGGTCTAGTCCTTCACACATGCGCTTATAAATGGATAAGTGCTATGACAGGATCAATGCCCGGGTCTGAAAGCGAAGACTGCTGTAAAAACAACTTTAGGTATGAAAAGTAACTGTTATATAAATGTAAAAGTGCTTTTTGAAAATGTCTGTGTCTGATCGTATCAACCTTTTCCAATTACCCGTTTACTATAGTTGTACCTGAACAAGGTCTTGTAGCAGCTGCTACATCTTGTTTTTTGTGTTTTCTCCAGCTGCCAATCTTGTTATGGACGAATTCTAATGCCGAAGTGACAAATTCAATTGCCAATGAGACAATTCATTTGTCAAAGTGACGAAATCAATTGCCAAAGCAACAAATTCAATTGCTAAAACCTGTATTATGACTGGCGAAACCACACATATCGCATCAAAAGAAAGAAATGGTGTAGCATGCCCCAGCTTTATCAATTATTGTCTGAAAAGTGAAGTATCCATTACGCTTCATTGTCAGCTATGTTCAACCCATTACACAGCAGTATGAATCAAGAACTGTTCAAAAAGCACCTCTGCAATCAAAATAGCCACTATGAAAAATATGGATGATTTCCGTTACGAAGGGAATCCATCACATGCTACTGCCAAATTGATACTTTTCGTTGTCAGCAAAGATGAGTGGGACACAAAAGAGGACACTGGTAAGTCCATGAAGAATGCATTGTACATACTGTGGTATTCCAACAGGCACCTCTCAGGCTAAAGTGACATCGAACAGTAGAAAAATCAAGTCCGTAGCCGTATTGAGTTACGGTATCAGTTAGGCCACTCCAAATAATTTTCTCTGTTTCCCATTCACCACCCACATCTGGTTACTTTCCATTATTTTCTGGTTATTCTATTCCGTACAGGCTCAATTAAAGTAATCTTGTAATAGTGTTAGCTCACATATCATTGTGTTCTCAAGTTGGCACAAATTCATGTTTGTGTTATTTTTGCAACTTAAGATGAATGTACAAGCACTACGCATGCTTTTATACAGCTTCTATGGTTGTGCCAAGTAAACAATGGCTTGAAAAGCTGCCATCTTATAATGAAATAATGGAAATGGACCACATTCCCGCATGCAAATGTGTCTGAACCGAGGACGGGAAACAGAGAATTTATTTGGAGTGGTCTCAGTCAGTCAGTCAGTCAGTCAGTCAGTCAGTCAGTCAGTCAGTCAGCCAGCCAGCCAGTCAGTCAGTCAGTCAGTCAGTCAGTCAGTCAGTCAGTCAGTCAGTCAGTCAGTCACTAGAAAATTCTGTTAAACAATTTGTTTAAAAATATAGAATTCTGTAGCAACCTGTTGAAAGTATTTCAAGTCAATCTGAATCGTACTGTATAGTGGGTGTGGCACATGAAAAACATCACCCAAAAAACCAGCCTCACCTTTCTCCGATGATGATGAGGTAGTACTGGTTAGGCCCGAACAAGCCTTCAGATTGACTTGAAATACTTTCAACAGGTTACTACAGAATTACTGTATGATGCAAACTTTTTCCCTGCACTTGTTAGAATGTATGAATTTTACTCATATTTTTGGGCTTGAAAAGCTCACTGGTTTCCATTTCAAGAAAGTAATTAAACTCCCTGCCTGCTTTTAACACTGGATTTACTTGTGCTAACAAGTATGAGGAAATTTCAAATAAAGAAACTGGGTAAAACACACATATATTATACATGCCCTTTAAGCTACAAATATGAAACAGAGCAGTGAAGAGATTGAAATTCCCTTTACTGAGAAATAATGTGATTTAAAATTTTCAGCATTATTTTTTTCAATGCAATTTGGTGTGAACACCACTGATCATGGTGTACTATTGCTTGAGTTGTCATATATGAAACTACATACAGTATATACTTTTAAGTCAGGTAGTAGTCTATGATATTGATTTGTTGAATACTTGCCATTGTTTGTTTTGAAGTTCTGAAGGTGCGTGGTTTAGGGATCAATTTTACGTAAGTTGAAATACGGATAAAAAAGTAGTGAAAAAAAGAAATAGCTAAAAGGTTGTGAAACAAGATAGGTTGGCTATACCTGCAGTTATACTAATGGAGATTTTATAATTCCTATACTTCAGCCTATAACCACTACTGAAATAGAGATTAAAAGTCCACTAGTATATAGACAATCCTTCTTGGGTCACAACTTTTAAGCCACTCCCTTGTTTCGCTACTTTTTTTTCATTTGATCCCTAATCCAACTTTCTGCAAATAATTAAGCTGCAACGGAAAATCTGGGCGATAAATGTGAAGCCAGTCAACACAGCCACAGGTACTATCGCAAATCAGCACCTTGCATAGTCAGCAAAAAAAAAACTGGAACACAAAGGAGGACAAAGGAAGTTCATGATACATGTATTATACATACTGAGGTTTGCAAAAAGACACTTCTTGAGATGAAGTAATGTCGATCAGTGAAGAAGCCAAGCCTGTTGTAGCCTTATCTATTGTTGAGTTATGTTTGTCTGAATGCATCAGTTAGTTAGTCCAGCATAAAAAAAGTTAAATGGAAAAATTTAACAAAAATAATAAAGAAATTTGTTGGAAGGGCTTAGAGTTGGTGCATACACATTTATGGGCTGGCTAGTCTAACCAATAACGCCAAGTTGTTATAGAAGCTGTTTTTTGGGTAATATGGTTGGACAAGACTCACTTCTATTCAATGTAAGATGAGTTACTTATGTGAGCATTACACAGTATACAACACTCACTTGCTGGTTCAACAGTGAAAGTTTCAGTATCACTTCCTAAACTATTAGATACTCCACACACATAACTCCCATAACCACTACTATCAGATATTGTAAAGGTATACACTTGATCAGTAGACAACACATCAGATGGATTATCTTGTCTGGTCCAGTTAAAAGTTAGTGGAGCTATACCAGTAGCACTACATGATAGTGTAGCCTCAAACCCAATTGGTACTGGATCAATACTCGATATTGTAGTAATTGGTAGTGCTGTAGAATAGTTGAAGTGAACTAACATAACTGTGCTATTGATCCTCACCTGTTGAATCATATATTGTAAGGCTCCTAGTCTGCATAGTCCCATCAACATCTGGTATAGTACAAGTGTATACTCCAGTATTACCTGATATTGTACTGGCTGCACTAGAACTGATGACTAGTTCACTAGTACCAACATCACCACTAACAGTATTAGCTTGTATTGCTCCACTTGTAGGGATTGGACTACCACCAGGAAATGACCACTGACCATTACTAGTAGTACTACCAGAACGACACACTATTCTTATCTCCATATCTTGATATAGTAGAACAGAACTACTATCGTATGTGATAGTGAAGTCTGGACTGTGTAGGGTGACACCTAATAATGGACAATACACATGAATTATACAAAATTGTCAACATGTGTATGGTACCAGTTTACCATATTTTGCAATAGGTCAGAATGATCCCTGACAAACTCACAGATTATGGTAGAATCTAATTATTTCAATAGTAAGCATACAGAACTGTTTAAGTCCTTGAAATTAGGTTAGGTAATCCTAAGGCTGCAGCACATGTTGCTGCAGACCTTCAGTGCTGGTCACTGTAAAGCATTAATACAATAAATACTTTAGGATTAAGGAAGAAAATCCATCCCTCCTGGAGGAGACTGAGTGTGGCCCCGACTAGACATTGGGTGACCTGCAGTTCGATTCCTGGGGTTGGAAGGATTTTTTTCCTTACTTTGGCCCCTTTTCTGTTACACCTTTTCAGCTATAAGTCACTAAGTTTAAGTCCTTGAAATTAGGTTAGGTAATCCTAAGGCTGCAGCACATGTTGCTGCAGACCTTCAGTGCTGGTCACTGTAAAGCATTAATACAATACAATAATACAAAGAACCTTGTTGCAGTATGTTGTGAATGTAGTCAAAGAACTTTGGAGTGAAAGATAGCCTTGCATTTTTGTCCCAAACACAGGACAAAAATAGCCCTGCATTTGCCATATAGAACAATTTACGCAACTACACTACTATATTGGTGACCACCACGCTATATCAAGGTAGTTGTAGCACTGTGCGTGGGCAGAAGACAATTATATAGTTAAGCAGTGTCCTACCCTAAAATTGAGACAAAAAAAGACAATTAACCGAAGAAGAAACTACCCCAGAAGTATTCCAGAGGTCTTTCAAGGCACGCCTGTATCCAGAGCAAAGTTGATTGTTTCACTGAAGGCTGCTTGGTGAGTCTTGAATAATTGTTTCATGCATATTTCACTCGAGATCCAGTTCAAACTTGGAAGTTCTTTAAATCAGTTAACCACTGTCTTGCCCGTGCTATATGAAAAATGTAGCACTCAATGAGTGTTCTTGAGATAAAATAGAGCACTTGGCTTTGCCTCATGCTAAATTTGTTTTAACCCACTTTATATGTGCTATATTGTATTCATATAGCACTCATAGCAGTGCCTTAACCAATATTAATGGCTTAAAGCCACTAGATAACAGTTGTATAATACATATCTGCATGTGAACTCACATGTATTACTGACATGGTTACTTGTAGACCTTTCATCAGTCGGTTGGCTCAAATTTAAAGTTGATAAGTTTGAAAATTAGAAGTTGCAAGGTAAAGAACAATAACTACAAAGACTTTAACAAAGTAGTCAGGGACAAACTGAGTACAAACACTTCATTCTATTTTGCTATAATACATTGAAATAAACTGAATAAAGTATGATTGCCACATAAAAAATTAAGTACAGTTTAATTTCTTAGATACACAGTAAAACAAGGCTCAAATCAATAAAACCCATACACCATCATCAGTTCATGGAAAGCAAGATATCTTTGTTTCATGCTCATACAATAAAGAGTACATGAGCTATACGTAGGTTTCTATTTATAATGTAGTAGAAATAAAATTTACCATTCTCATTTCTTTGTAGGAATAGCCTTCTCTTTGAATGTAGGAAAAACACTATTATCTATACCATGATGGACTTGCCTGTTTATAATCAATGACTTAAGCCAATTCCAGGTTTGTAGCTAGTTTCAGTCATGAGTTACGGTGATTTAATAAGTGTCTAAAACTTATTTGCCACGTGGTTGCTGTAACAAACCAAATTTCTTACTGTTCAAACTGTCTATACTAATCAGCATAAATGAATTCTTCGCTACTATAGAAAATACAGAAGCAATAAAATGGAATTCAAGAAATGTGCAAAAGTGGTGAACTTTTGCTCAGCCAGTAACAAATTTGAAGATGTACAGCCTGAAATTTCCCTTTCTCGGTAGTGCAATTAGGATAGTGCTGTACAACAGATCTTTGAACAGATCGTATATAGTTTATGAAACAAAGCATTAAGTGAGTGCTGTAGGTTTGTTCAAAATTTTCTTGTCTTAAGTCTAAAGTTCTACAGTGGGTCTTTGCAATTTATTTGAATATGGATTTTATACAAGAAAAAAAACAAGTGGTATGTAAACACTTGAGAAAACACTCTAGTTTGTTCAGAAACAATACTTGTTTCTTTGATATTCAAATTATTTTATAAGACTGCCTGCAATGTGCTGCACAATTGCAAACTTTCAAGCTAATGAAGTACTATGGTCCAAACTACTATGCACATGTACATTTACTCTTGCACAACAAAATATGTAATTACCTTCCACTCTACTAATAGTAGCAGTAGACATAATTGTACCACCATCAGTTACTGTACAAGTGTAACTACCAGTATCACGAGCTCTCACATTAGCTACTGATAATACACTCTGATCAGTACCAGTCAAGTCACCATCACAATCAGGAGAACAATTACTACTCCAACTATAACTCTCTGAACCAGTTGGACCACCAGATATCATACAAGTTAAAGTGACTGACTGAGCTACTGGGAAACTGGTCCTTCCTCCTGGACTACGAGTGATATACACTGGACCTGTAATGTACATGAAATGGCTGGTAATGACGTTAACAAGATACTACATAAACAGCAAATTTCTGTGTATGTGTCGGTCATACTGTAATAATATACATCAGTTGTAATTTCAAACCAATATAAAACATTAATCCTATTTGATACACACACATATGCAACCGAATCTGCAAAAACTCGACTTAATAACATAAATGCCTAAATTGTACAGTATAAAGCACTGATTACAATAAGTAAAATAAATATGTAATAAAATACTGTAATTTTCTAAATGCTTTTTTCTTCATGAAGAAAGGGTCTTATGGTAAAACACAGATATCATCTTTTCACCTACTGAAGAGATATTCAAAACTTTACCAGAGCATACACTTGGCTACATGTAGACAATAAATATTTAGTATCCAAGAATTCTATAAAAGTGCTATTACATTGGGTTTTACAGGTCTGGTCACATATTCCTGAAAAGGAGTAGGAATCCAAATATATAACTCAATAAATTGGGTTTGCTATTTTCGCAGATAATCTAACTGTATAATTATTAACATAATGAAACTTTATTATTAAGTTACCATTTAACAATAGTCTAAGAGAACAATACAGTTGATAAAATTTTCTGCCTCTGCTTGGTCAAAGGAGTGTTTTGTAAATTACCCCATGCATCTTGTATATTAACCCATTTGAAAATATATAGCTTTAAAATCAGGTAATACTTTAGATAAAATTGATCCCAAACATGCATTTGTATAAGAAAATCTAACTCCACTACAAATATTTAAAAATAGTAAAAGTAGTAAAACAATAAATGAATACTAGTATTACAGCCGTGTATGAAAATCAGCCTTATCCGCCAATAGACCGTATTCCAAATGACGTCATGAAAAAAATGGTTGCGGCTGTTTGGGATATTCTAACAATTTCGAGTGAGAGTTCCAATGGGGCTTAATAAGATACAAATCACTATTCAATCCTGGAAAAAGATATTGACCTAAAACTAACAGGTACAGTTATAAGGGTATAAAATCTATTCTCTAACGCCGGGTTAGAATCTTTCAGCTGGTTTTCAAAGTTTAGAAGAAATACTAAATTGTTTCTTTGCTGTAATAACCAAACCTGGTAGTTTCGCCTCAATATCTTGTTTGTTAGTCTCTATATCAATCTTCAAAATCTCAATCGTCATTGGTGATAATACATGAAATTATAAGACTCCCCCAAATAGAAAATTTGTGTGATGTCATTTGGAATACGGTCTATATCTTAGGGAGTTACAGTCCTATAAAGTAGCAACAACAGAAAAATTGATTTGTACAGGAAGTATTGGGAAAATTTAAGGTGCTTACTAAAACAGTTGCAACTCACAAACAGAAACATTTAAGGAGTTAAAATTTGCACCATCATGTTTGTCATGAATAGGGGAGTCAATTACTGGGTAAGTGTTTCCTTGTATCACCTTGTTTCACTACATACAGTACAAAAATAGTGAATAAGATTGATTGTGTACATCATTTCAACGTGATGTTAACAAATGCCCATAACTTGCTTATCCTTGGGTCTACTGCAATGGAACAAAGATTTTGACGAGTTCCTCTTGAGTAGGCGAACAAGATGATATCTATGTTTTGTTATTAGACCCTTTCTTCACCAAGAAAGCGTTCAAAAATTTACAGAATTTTTTTGATGATACACAAGTATTTTACACATTGTATCCTTTATACTGGAAATTTAAGCTTGCACAATTGTGTCGGATTTCACTAGGGTTCCACCAATACAGAAAAATACCTACCAATCCGATACCAATACCTAGCAGTAAATTTTCACCGATACAGATACCAATACCAATAATTGCCACACAATTTACACACCTCTCAAGTTAGCTAGTGTGACTTCTCTATTAGAATATTTTATTGTGCAGTGACTGTTCTATTAGAGTATTTCAATCTTTTTTATGCAAACATATATGTGACCAGATTTTACAAAACTACTCAAACTAATTGAGGCTGGTTTTAACAGACAACTTTTCTGGGTGGTGTGGAGAGCTCAAATGGTGGTTTCTGGCCTTGTGAAGGACCTGGCTTGGTAAGAATCAGTGGTTTACTGGTGGACAGCCTTATAATGTTGGCCAGATGTTTCCTCTGTTGATTTTGCTACATATCAACCACTAAGGAGCCAGCACAGCCCTGTAAACTTGTGTCTGGACTCCAATTGTGTTCTGCCTCCATTTAGAAGCCTACCTCTTGCCCACACCTCCACCCCTTGTGAGCACTTGTGCTTATCCAACTGCTCAAATTTTCTATCTTATTTGGTGGGAAACTCTACAAGCAGCTACAAGTACTGGAAGTGGTCTGAAAGATAATAGATTGATGCATCTTTTGTGTAAATTTCATACGTGTGCTTGCTATCATTGGCAAGTTATGCTGACTTGAATTCTTTAAAACCGTTTATCCCAAAACTTCTAATGTGTGGTTTGGATCGTGTTTTCAAAATCCAGTCACGTATATGTAGTAAGTAGCAGTTGCTCAATGTTTAACAAAGCAATTCCTGTACCATTTATGCTAGAAGAATACTCAATACTATTTCCAGCCTGTTATACCCCACGTTTTACTATCATAGCATTTATGATAATAATTATGATGATGATTGGCATGAGTGGCTATCAATTGGTATCAGAATACCTAAATAACCAAACCGATCAATATCAAAATGCCCAGTATCGGCTCCAATTCAATACAAAACTGATTATCAGTGGAACACTAGTTTTTGATTGATTGTTTTTCATTGATTGAGATACTCTAATAGTACAGTCACCATATTAGAGCAATCAGTTTGCATACAGTTCAAATTACATAGCTAGTTCCGATGGTTTCTATTCAACTGATGCTGTTTCTGTTCTTGTAAAAAAACAAGAAAAAGAAGTAAATTGGATACTGCTCAGTTACAAACAAGTCATAAGTTAAACTACATAATATAAGCAACCCAGTAGAAAGTTGAGCTACAAACATATCACCCTGCAAAATATCACCCTGCAAAGAGTTCAACTACACACAACCAGTAGAGAGTTCATCAACTACAAATAAATTACACTCTAGAGAGATAATTATACTACAAACAAATTACCCTCTAAAGAGCTCAACTACAAACACGCTATCTGAGATCAGCTAGAAATAAGTCATCAGTAGAGAGTTCAGCTACAAACAAGTCATCCAGTAGAGAGTTTAACTACAAAAGTCACACTGTAGAGAATTCATCTAGAGTACAAATAAATCACCCTTCAGCTACAAAACAAACAGCCTGTAGAGTGTTCAGTGACCTAAAACTCACTTGCAATTTAGCTACTTTTGTAACTAAGTTACATAATATATTATTATTGAAGTAACTGTGGTAATAAAACTAGTTACACAGTAATTTGTAACAAGGATTGAGTTCCCACAAGTTGGAATTGTTACATAGTTGCATAATATCTGCCTGTTGAGATTAATTTATATAAAAATTCTATACAATTATTTAAATCCAGATCTTCGCTTTCCTTCCTGTAGAAAATTAAAAAGACAGGTAAAAAGAAGCCCTAAAGCTGGCCTATGGACTGCTTGGAATATGCAAATAGAAAAAGAATAATCCAAAACAGCCAAGCTGTAAAAAAAATGTGGTCCCCTAAAAGCCAGGGTGAAAAAAAAGTGAAATTCAAGTTGGCAGCCAAAAAAAGTTGTGATGGTAGGTAAACGGCAAAAATTTTAATAATGACAATTCAGGTGAATTTGTTGCCAAGTCCTAGGAGGAGGCAGTAAAACTTTACCTAAATTGTCGTTATTAAAACTTTTGCGATTTACCTACCATAACAGCCATTTCTTGGCCATCAATTTGGATTTCACAAATTTTTTCAGCATGGCTTTTTGGCAGCCGCACCCTATTTTACAACTTGGCTGTTTTAGACTAGACCTTAACTACATGCCATAGCAACACTTAAATGCATTGATGTTATTACTTCAAATAGGAGTACAAGCTGAAGTAGTATATGAGCAGAGAACTAAAGTCTGAAGACACTGATAGAGCTGTGGTGTTACACAACTTTATTGTCATCATCTCTATAAACTAGTATAGCCTTCTTGCCTGTATGAATGGGCGGAAATCTGCCTAAAACTATACCTTGATGAGTTCACGATGGGAATAATGAGATACGAAAGTTTCAACTTTATAGACTGTTGCAAAAATAACTTTTGGATGATTTAAAAGCACCTGTAGCTTATGTTATAGTTGTAACACAGGCATGAGGGCTTTTCCTGATATGTATGCCCCGTTTTATAGCTAATACGTAAGTAAAGCTTATCAGGTTGATAGCCTGTACAGGGCCCAAGCCAACATGAGTGCAGCCACTAGATATATTATATATACATACCTAAAATTTTCCAATATGTGTCAGCAGCTAATACATTCTGGTCACGTTTGGTTACAATGGAACGGACATATCCTAGAGATATTTCAGAGAATTGAACGGTGACGATCTTTCTTCTTTGTAACGTAATTATTTAAAATCGCTTGTCCATCTCTACATAAATTGCTGCATCACGTGATTTTCTATACCAAAATATTCAGCTCTAATTAAGGAACACTATGAAAGTTGAGTCATTAAAATTGGTTCATCAGAGAGGCAGATACAAGGCAATTTCTACAAGGTTAGTTTTGTTGTAGTTGTGTAAATAGAATATTGTCTTTATTACAAGGCTAGTTTAGTTTCACATAACATTTTATCATTGTACATCAACAGAGTCGCCTACTAATGGTGAAAAAAGGCCTTTATTTAAAGCCGGTGGCTTCTACTACTGCAAAGATATAGCTGTTTGTTTACTGCCTATTCACTTGGAAGTACATGTACGACAGCGGGCTTTTGCGTAAGGCTATCTTTCAATGTACACCTACAACGCTGGTCCCTAAAGGGTTTTTCCCGTTTCACCTTATTATTAGTTAGGTTAAGTAATCATTTAATGAAGTGGCTATATTTACGGGACCATAACGTAGGATTTTTTTGCTATATTTACAGCATTCCTAAGTGCACATGTGTAAGCATCTCGTGACTTAGTCGGTCACGGTACAATAGCCGGTTGTTTGTTGTATAACTCGAGTATCAAACACACTAGTTGTATGAAGGTAAGTTTTTGGATGAGTTCAAGGCAAGCTAGGGTTGGAGCGAGTGAAGCAAGAATTTCGGCGAAGCCAGGCCAACCCTAACTTACCTTGAACTCACCCAAAAACTTCATACAGGCAGTGAAAGTCATCATTGTGTTTAACAGGCAAACGTCAGGTTAACGTTAGGATTAGGGTCGGGTTCAGGTTTGGCTTCTTCTTCATTGGTATGGCTATGGGTTAGACTATATAGCTACTATTGTATAATTGTAACATTTAAATAGTACAAAAGCAAGAGGAGTAGCCAGCAAGCACTGGTGGTACAGTGGTAGAACGTGGGTACTCCAAACCTGGATGTGTGAGTTCAAGCTTCGGTCACATCACACCTTTTTTCTTCGTTTCTTATACCTTTTCGTGTCATGATTTTCTCTAAGCTTTTTAAAATAACAAATGTAACAAACTAAGTCACGAGATGTTTGCACATGCGCACTTAGGAATACCATAAATATAGCAAAAAAATCCTACGTTACAGGCCCGTAAATATAGCCACTTCGATCATTTAAAGTCTCCAGTTCTTGTTAGGTTAAGACTGCAGTACATGCTGTCAGACCTTCAGCGCTGGTCACTGTAAAGTACTAATAATCAAGACACACGATAGTGTGTCGTGCGGCCCAAGAAGCCGGCGCGCCACACCGTGAGTATATTAACAGGAAGAAAGAATCAAGACACATGATAGTGTGTCGTGCGGCCCAAGAAGCCGGCGCGTCACACCGTAAGTATATTAACAGGAAGAAAGAAAACGCAATTTTCACACCTATGTAGCTCTGTGATCCCTTATCCGATTGGAACCAACTTTGCTAGAGACGTGCCGCCCAGTTAGGGGAGTCTACATACCAAATTTGAAGAAAATCACTCCAGCCATTTCCGAGATACGAGCGAACAAACTTTCGTTTTAATTTCTTCATTTTTTTCTTCTTCATCTTCTTCATTTCGCACACTTCGCAAAATTTGCCATAAAACACGAATGCGTGCTCGGATTGGGCTGAAATTTGGCACACTTGAAGGGCTCATTAAGGCGGATCTCCGTACCAACTTTGGTAGGAATCCGATGAACATTCACGGAGTTATGACCGATTATTTGCGTAAAATAAGGTCGAAGGTCTGTCACGCCTACAGGGCAAACCCCTTGGAGGAATCAGTTGAAAATTGATATGTAGATGGAGCAACCATCGTAGGAGTGCCTTTTTGTGGTTTGAAAGGAATCAGGATAAAGACCATGGAGATATGACACAAAATCCAACCTGTGTCAAAATTACGCGATCGATTTTTATGAATAAAAAAATTATTAGTTTTCGTGTCTACCAGACAAACCGCTTAGAGCAACAAGCTGAAAATCTATATGTAGCTGGAATAATCATCATAGAACGTTCTTGCAGTAGTACAGAAGAATCGGATTACAAATCATTGAGTTATGATTCGAAAGGCAACTACGTGCAGCAAATGCGAGATCGAGATACTCTAATAGAACAGTCACCCTAATAAAGCATTCAGTTGCATGTATAATTTACTCAGTTATATTACATTGCAAGTTATTCTGTAGGGAATTCAGCTACAAACAAGTCACCCTGTAGTCAGATCAACTAGAAGAAGGTACCTAATAGAGAGTTCATCTACAAAGAAGCCATCATGTAGAGAGTTCAGCTCAAATAAATCACCCTGTAGAGAATTCAGCTACAAACAAATTGCCCTGTAGAGAGATCAGCTAGAAGAAGTTACCTTGTAGAGAGTTCAGTTACAAAGAAACAATCATGCAAAGAGTTTAGCTACAAACAAATCACCCAGTAGAAAGTTCCGCTATGAACAGATCACACTGTAGAGAGTTCAGTTAGAAACAAGTCATCCTGTAGAGAGATCAGCTAGAAGAAGTTACCTTGTAGAGAGTTCAGTTACAAAGAAACAATCATGCAAAGAGTTTAGCTGCAAACAAATCACCCAGTAGAAAGTTCACGCTATGAACAGATCACACTGTAAAGAGTTCAGTTAGAAACAAGATAGATCAGCTAGAAGAAGTCACTTTGTAGAGAGTTCGGCTACAAAGAAACCACCATGTAAGAGAGTTCAGTTGCAAACAAACCACTCTGTACAGACTTAAGCTACGAACAGATCACCCTGTAGAGAGATCAGCTAGAAACAAGTCATCCTGTAGAGAGTTCAGCTAGAAGAAGTTACATTGTAGAGAGTTCAGCTAGAAAGAAACCACCATGTAAGAGAGTTCAGCTACAAACAAATCACCTGTAGAGAGTTCAGCTAGGAACAAGTCACCCTGTACAGAGATCAGCTAGAAACAAGTCATCCTGTAGAGAGTTCAGCTAGAAGAAGTTACATTGTAGAGAGTTCAGCTACAAAGAAACTACCATGTAGAGAGTTCAGCTGCAAACAAATTGCCCTGTAGAGAATTCAGCTACAAACAAATCACCCTGTAGAAAGAAGAAGTTACCTTGTAGAGAGTTCAGCTACAAACAAATTACCCTGTAGAGAGTTCAGCTAGAAACAAGTCACCCTGTGGAGTGATCAGCTAGAAACAAGTCACCTGTAGAGAGTTCAGCTAGAAGAAGTTACATTGTAGAGAGTTCAGCTAAAAAGAAACTACCATGTAGAGAGTTCAGCAGCAAACAAATTGCGCTGTAGAGAATTCAGCTACAAACAAATCACCCGGTAGAAAGATCAGCTAGAAGAAGTTACCTTGTAGAGAGTTCAGCTACAAACAAATCACCCTGTAGAGGGTTCAGCTAAAAACAAGTCACCCTGTAGAGAGTTCAGCTAGAAGAAGTTACATTGTAGAGAGTTCAGCTACAAAGAAACTACCATGTAGAGAGTTCAGCAGCAAACAAATTGCCCCGTAGAGAATTCAGCTACAGACAAATCACCTTCTAGAAAAATCAGCTAGAAGAAGTTACCTTGTAGAAAGTTCAGCTACAAACAAATCACCCTGTAGAGAGTTCAGCTAGAAACAAGTCAGCCTGTACAGAGATCAGCTAGAAACAAGTCACCATGTAGAGAGTTCAGCTAGAAGAAGTTACATTGTAGAAAGTTCAGCTACAAAGAAACTACCATGTAGAGAGTTCAGCTGCAAACATATTGCCCTGTAGAGAATTTAGCTACAAACAAATCACCCTGTAGAGAGTTCAGCTAGAAACAAGTCACCCTGTAGAGAGTTCAGCTAGAAGAAGTCACATTGTAGAGAGTTCAGCTACAAAGAGACTACCATGTAGAGAGTTCAGCTGCAAACAAATTGCCCTGTAGAGAATTCAGCTACAAACAAATCACCCTGTAGAAAGATCAGCTAGAAGAAGTTACCTTGTAGAGAATTCAGCTACAAACAAATCACCCTGTAGAGAGTTCAGCTAGAAACAAGTTACACTGTAGAGAGATCAGCTAGAAACAAGTCACCCTGTAGAGAGTTCAGCTAGAAGAAGTTACATTGTAGAGAGTTCAGCTACAAAGAAACTACCATGTAGAGAGTTCAGCTGCAAACAAACTGCCCTGTAGAGAATTCAGCTACAAACAAATCACCCTGTAGAGAATTGAGCTAGAAACAAGTCACCCTGTAGAGAGATCAGCTAGAAACAAGCCACCCTTTGAGTTCAGCTAGAAGAAGTTACATTGTAGAGAGTTCAGCAGTTTAGCTGCAAACGAATCACCCTGTAGAGAATTCAGCTACAAACAAATCACCCTGTAGAAAGATCAGCTAGAAGAAGTTACCCTGTAGAGAGTTCAGCTACAAACAAATCACCCTGTTGAGAGTTCAGCTACAAACAAGTCATCCGGTAGAGAGATCAGCTAGAAGGATCACCTTGCAGAGAGGTCAGCTACAAAGAAATCACCCTGCTTCATCTTTTCTTCTTCCTGTAGTAAAGAAAAAATGACAGGTTAAAAATCCTATGGCCGGCTTTGGGGTATACAAATACAAAAAGAAGTGAAATCTAATCCAAAACAGCCAAGCTGTAAAAAAAGAGTGCAGCCCTGAGAAAGGCTATGGTGAAAAAAGATGTGAAATCCAAGGTGGCGGCCAAGAAATGGCTGTGATGGTAGGTTAATGGTAAAAATTTTAATAACAACAATTCAGGTGAATTTGGTGCCGCTTGGTCTTGGCACAAAATTCACCTGAATTGTCGTTATTAAAATTTTTACCATTAACCTACCATCACAGCCATTTCTTGGCCGCCACCTTGGATTTCACATCTTTTTTCACCATAGCCTTTCTCAGGGCCGCACTCTTTTTTTACAGCTTGGCTGTTTTGGATTAGATAAAAATAAATGCTGCAAATTCTGCTTCAATCTAAGAAGTGCCAAGAAATTCTACAGTACAGTCGACTTATAATCAAACATGTATAGCATTTTTGCTGTGGCGCCTTGCATTGCTCTGTGTGTATACAGCAAATTTCATGCATAGATAAAAGTAAAGCTATATGTGAACCATGTGTGGGTGTACTGAATCATGCGTGGGTACACAAAAGCCATGCTCCGGAGAATGCTATGGCCACGAATGGTTAAACTACAACAGGACCGGCAGCACTATAGTCATGGTCAACAAAGCTCCGCAATATGTGACTGGATCTGTGAAAACCCAACACAATCGTGCATTTTTCAAATTCCTATTTATTAATTATTTAAGCCAAGTGTACCCTCTGGCAAACTTTCAGTCTCATATGCTAATAACTTCAGAGTTACAGTCCTACAAAATACAACAGCAGAAAATCGATTTAGCCACGACATAGCCATCTTATACTTAATATCGTCGTACCTCCACTTCGCAAACATTACTTTTTTTTTCTCCTGGAAAGTGCCACTCGACAAGTCGTGGAGTCAGTGTAGCTTTTTTTATTTTTTTCAAAGACACAAAAACTATAATAACAGCATAAACACAAAGTACAGAGCAAACAGATTACAATGTTAGATTAAGAATTGAGTTTCTGATTGGATCAGGTCCACCGGAGCACACTTGATGTAATAGCGTTGAGAAGACCAGGCCCCTCTGATACACTGTTTAGCTTACGATAATAATAATAACTATAATAATACATGTTATAAAGAATAGCAATAAAGAATTACAGTTGTGAAAATTTTAATCGGCACAAATGGCCGACCAATGGCTACATTGATCAGTCAACAGCATCACTTGGTTGGAAAATGGCCGATGGCTGACTGTTATTGTACTCTGCTTAGCTAGAGGCTGAAGAGACCACGAAACATCTGGGTAATATGACTATATCTTACAAAGTTAAAATAAACAAGTACATGTTTGGGTCATTACTACCACAAATTCGGTCGTTTGAATTGCAGGTATCCAAAAAATTTGGTTATTTGTACCCAATTAAATTTACAGTGCACTACACTACACACTATAAACACATACATAACTAACACATACTTACAATACCCTACACACAAAAACAAAAAATGCAGCAAACGTCAAAGCAGCCATACACACACTACTGCCATACACCCCCCCCCCCCCCCCCCCCCACACACACACACACATGCACTTTACATAAATTACACCAATATCAATGTCCCAAGTATACCAAAATATACAAGGGATACCAAAATGAGCAGTCATAATTGTAAACTCACATAAAACATACATAATATCCACTAAAAATAATTAAACACAAAATCTCACATAGTTCACAGCTGGTTCCTTCCACACTGATCACATTAGATTGAGCACAACAATCATCATTAGTATCAGCACCAGATATCATCAGACCCAGACTAGTAGATAATGTTTCATTACAACCAGTCACTGGAAAACATCTTCTCTGAATAGCTATAAGACAACATTATGTGAGCTATTGTTACGCATTACCAATCATTTATTATTACCACATAAAATGCTGGAGTGAAATATAGCAATTAAAATTGCAAAAAATTATGTACATAGCATAACCTTAACTTTAAAAGTTCCATTCATCTTCACACTCATTATTATGAACCCGGTATATGTACCCCTTCAATTCAAAGCTGGCTTATATTCATGATAGGCTACTAAATGGTTTCTGACTATTAAATGTCAATAGAGCTCAACTAGTAGAGCGACATAATCATGATGGTTTTGTGCACTTTGTGAGACAACCATTAAACTTAGCACATAGTTTATACTTCCAGTGGCATTCATTTTTGGATATAGTGCCATTGCATATTTGACCTTTGGTGACCTTTATGGCCATTTAACATTGAAAATTCATCAGTTTTGTCTTTATTTCCCTAGGCATTGTTTTACATCATTAAAACATGGTTTAAGTGGGGCTGAAGTAATTATATGCAGCCATACAATGCCCATTTGTCATGATTAAGATTAGCCCACGCACCTAATTAGCTATTTCGGGTGGTGGAGAACTCCACTTGTGAACCATGTAGTGTAGATCTAAAGGGTTATTATGATAGTCTGCAATGTTGTAGCTTAACATACCAATTAATTTTCAAGAAATCACCTGCTTTAATTTCGTGCCTATTCAACTCTGAACTTACGAGCTGATTTTTAAAATAACTCACCCTAGAAACAACCTAGTACTAAGCCACTTTGGCTCTTATGGTTTCTCACCTTGTAGAACAACTGTATGGATTTCTTTTTAACAATAACAACATGGAAACTGGTTTAAATGCATACAAGCATCTTTCAACATGGGATAACACACCCATCAAGAGCAAATCATGAAAAATCGATGCATAACCCTATAAAGAAACGCTTCTCCAGTGCCTCTGCCAAAATTTGAGGGTCTGCAGTACATAAATATGGAGTTATTTTGCAAATTGTGAGACAGTGTAGCTGGCCAGGGTGCACTCCGTAAAGCAGTAATCATGCGATGGCAGCTGGTGTTGTTCGCCTGTGAAGTTACCAGAGTTTTGACAAGGTGATGAAGTTAGTACATGAATATCGTCACTTGTATCAACAGTAGTAGCCTGACAGTCTGATAGAGCTGGTTCTTTCAATACTTGGAAGCGCTTCGATTTGTTTAATAGTTTTCTGGTTTTTTTTTTTTGCGCATTACCATAAACATGATGTCCCACTAGCCTTGTAAAGCTTATTTGATTACTTCAGCACCACCTTAAAGGTCTTGTTGAAAGAAACAGCTTGGACGTCAATCAGTAACTTTATTCCAAAGGTATGATCATTTTTACTAGCTGTAAAATTTTACCTTCCCATTCATAAGTTACACCCCAAGGGCAGATAAATTCAAAGAATTACCAGAACTTTGGAGTGGAATGAGCTCTTAAATTCAAATAAAAATCAAGTTGTTTCTTAGGTTGACATCTTAAATTTGGAACCATGTTTTAAAGTAATGCCTCATGGAAATAAAGACGAAAATGTCAAATGGAGAATTCAGTATTAAATAAGTCACCCTGAAGGGATTTTGTCACACTTTAGAGAGATCAGCTACAAACAAGCCACCTGGAAGAGAGTTCAGCTACAATCAAGTTACCCAGTAGAGCTATAAACAAATCACACTGCAAATTTTCCCTTTTTTTACCAGTAGCATTAGAAAGTGGAGCATCTGTTAGCTACTAAATGTTCAATCATATACCAGGTGCTATTGCATCTCACAGTACAATCTACAGTGTATCTAGAATTTTTGTTGATCCACATTCATTTGAGAATGGTAACTATTGCTTGTATACTTCAGTCATTGCCAATATGCTGTGATGGAAATGACCTACTAAATTTGCGAGCAGCATCAGGAGTTTTATCAACAGTCATATTATTTTAAAACCTTTGCCAATGCAAAGTTGTAGGATGCAAGCTGAGCAGTTCATTCTGGCTCATCCCTTTTCAATTCACAACAGATCAGTGGCTTGCCTCACGTTTGATCCTTGATCATGTACCTTGATCATGTACTTTGATCATGTACAATACTACTGACTGCACGGTCAGCAATTTCAGTAATCTCCTTTACTGTAGAAGAAATGTTCTCTCCTGTATGGTGGTCAGGAAATGATCTTTTAACAAGTACACAATCAACAATTTCCCACTGTAATGTAAGAAAATGGCAAGTAAGTAAAAAAAAAAGCTTCTGTAGAACTGCTCATCCATATATCGGTGGTGAGGGAGAGTGAAAATGCATCTGATCAAAGTTTGTCAGTGAGTAATGCTTTCCACTTGTATATCATCAAAGATAAGCTTACTGATACGTTTCCGTCCAGTATTCCATTAGCTCCTAAAATAATTCTCCAACCTTTAGTGCTAGTTGTAAATTGTGAACAGTCAGTCCAACTGTCATATGTGACCAGATCTGCAAAAACCCTACACAATGTCGCAAGCCTAAATTTTCAATCGAATACAATGGGTGAAAAATTTGCGTATTATTAAAAAATCTGTAAATTGTTGAGCTCCTTTTTCTTAGTAAAGGAAATGACTAACATTAAAACCTTAGATATCATCTTATTTGTCTACTCAAGAGTAGTTGGAAACTTTGTTTCATTGTAGTAGATCTAAGTACACGCAAGTTATGGGCATTTGTTTATGTCACAACAAAGCGATCGTAGGCAATTAATCTTTGTTTGCTATTTTTGCCTGGTATGCAGTGAAGAAAAGTGATAAAAGGACAAATGTACTCAATAACCAATTTCCTATTCATGGCAAACACAATGGTGCGAAGTTCAGCTCTGTATGTCATTCCGTTCATAAGCTACAACCATTTTAGTTAGCACCTATACTCTATTTTCCCTGTACAAATTGATCTTTTTGTTGCTGCTACTTTGTAGGGCTGTAACTCCGATAGTTATTGGCATATGAAACTGAAACTTTGCTAGAGGGTACACTTGGCTAAGTAGACTATAAATATTTAATAGACAGGAATGCACAGGTTATTGCAGATTCGGTCACATATTGTCTAGAACCTAGGCTACATGTCTACACCTTCATTACAGAATCATGCAATCTTGGGCTGTCTACAGTCATGAGCATAAATGGCGGAATAGCTCTCTCGCCCACAAATTTGATGTGTTGCCATGGAAAGTAACCCATACAAAGGATACAAAAGCACTCCTACTCTCCTCCTTCTTAAAGTACTGCCACATATCCAACTAAGTATGCTGATCACCTGAAGCAGATTCCATGGATAATATACTTCGTTATAAAGAATGCAAACATGTATTATTATAGCCATTCAAATGAACCTTCGATTCTTTCACATTCATCCCAGCACTAAGAAAAACAGAATACAATCATGAACCACTACTGTGGTTCATAATAGGGATCACCTTGGAATTTTTGCAAACCCCTAATAGAGCAGTTACCTAAAAACCACCAGACTTGGCTATGCAGTAACACTAACACTCAGAAAGTAGACTTGGCTATGCAGTAACACTAACACTCAGAAAGTTTATTATCAATCACTGAACTTGGTGTTCTTATGATAAAAAAGAGTGGGATAAAATTTGGGGACATTCAAAAATTGAAAAATTTGTTCAAACTGTTCATCTCCATATGTGACCCAGTCTGGGAAAACCGGTCTTATTGCCCATGTCAGATATTTTACCCAGAACACACATGAATAAACTATCTAATTCCACAATCAAAATCAGCTAGACTCGAGTGGTCTAGGTTTGCTGGCTGCTTTTCCCAAGCCCAGTGGCAATCCGTACGTGCGGTGTGGGGCTGTAATGGAGCTCTGGTCAGCGTCAGCCTGGAAATCGCTAAATGTGGCTGTACAGCTCCGTGGTGTTGAATAAATACATCTGCTGTAAATTTCCTTTTATTTTAGCCAGTTTTGATACCTGAGTGGCCCATAACTTGGTCTAATTCATCCTAAATGTTCCTCTTCAATTTTAAAACAGCATCTTTTCTGCATTCCAGCCCCCACCTCCCACCCCTTTTGGAGCTCGTCTGATACAGCCAACCTTGGTTACTAAACTATCTAAAATGGCGGGAAACTTAGCTTCTTCAGTGGATGATCTGGAAGGTAATAAATTGTTGTAAGACGTGCGAAAATTAGGTATGCGTAGCTACCACCAGTACAACACTCTGAATATTTAAAACCGGTGTTTCTCGATACGTTCAGATGGGTGATAAGACCAGTTTTCCCAGACTGGGTCACATATTGTTATTATTCATCTTATTGTTTCACAGGCCTACAGCAAATTTTTCCACTTTTTCATGCTAAAAACTATAAAATTATAGTCATACTTACTGAGTCCTTCTGCATGTCCACGACCCATTTACAGACCTGTATTTAACAAATCAATATCACCCTCAAACTCGATAAATTTCTATGTTCTCTTTGCCATTTATTGCCAGTGGTTCACATACTAATCGTAGTCTTAAGTTTTATTTGTGGTTTAAAGGTAGTTTGTTCAATTACACTTTGTTAGCGATGAAATAGTGGTTATTAATGAATTACAGAATACTTAAAATTATACTATGTTGCATGCATTATTAAAAGCCACAACTAATAATAACACCATAGTTTAAAACTAATGCTTATAGTAGGGGATAGTATTAATCGAATGGCTGCCTACTGCCTAGTTTTTATAAGTAGTTTAATCAATCTGCTTTGTTTCCTCATCCCTAGTGTGCACTCACAGCCGGCTGTGGGTGTGCCTGGTGCAAAAATTGGTCGACTATTTTTCTGATTACCCAGTTCATACTGCACTGCTTGGCTAAGCTCCTTACCATTGACAGTAATGTTAAAACTATCACTTCCAATAGGATTAGTCACAGTACACGTGTAGTTTCCACTATCACTTGTAGTAACACTATTAATGGTGTAGTCACTACGGAATGTTGCAGTAGTATCATCATGTGCCACTGTGGTGATACTAGGAGTTGGTGTTAATAGCATACCATCCTTCATCCAGGTGAATGTGTCTGGGGGAGAACCTTCTGAAGTACAAGACAATGTTAGAGGAGAACCAATTATGCCATTAACAGCAGATACTGTAGTGGTGATCATTGGAGCAGCTGTGTGTATGAAGTTTGTTAACAACAATTGATCACACTATAAAGTGACTCACTTCTCACAGGTAAGTACACACCCACCCTCACAATCTGGTCCACCATACTACTGTTCATTATGGTACAAGTGTAAACACCTTCTTCATTAACAGTAAATGTAGCAGAACACAATTCTACATTAATAACTCCAATGAAATTAGTAATATTAGCTCCACGTGGTTGTACCACAGGTCCATCACATAAACCATGAGATATTTGGGCATCATTAAAGGAAACTTGACCCAACTCTTCATTACTGTTACCACTAGGTCCTAATCCAGTCACACAACGAAACAGTAGACCAGGTGATGTATCAGTCACATTAATAGCAGAATAGTCATCAACCATGTTACCAGAGACAACAGCATTTGATCGAGTAGTCTGAATCCCTCCAACAAGTCCAACTCCTATAGTCATGTACAATAACAAGTGACATAATACTCAATAATAGTTATTAATTATATCACCTGATATACGAAGTGTTAGTGGATCACTAGTATAGCCCACACCATCCAAAGTTACAGTACAAGTAATGGTACCAGCATCATTTGCCATTAAACTGTTTTCAGATACAGTTTGTGTTATCTCACCAGTAGGAAAACATGTTGGATTACCACTATTACGAGCAATGTTAGTATAACATCCTGTAGTGTCCCACTGATATGCTGTAGTTCCAGTAAATGCTTCTCCATTAGACAATGTCACATTACATGTTAGATTAACACTACTCAATATGAGATAGTCAAATGTGTTAGTAGATACATTAACTGGTGTACCAGTTGGAGTACTGACTATGGTGACACCTGAAATAATTACGTACAGGGATTAACACTCATAAATAGCAAACACAGAAGGCTGATGACAACATGTAAATGTACGTACAATGCTAATAGAATAATAACTGCTACAGTAAAATATTAAGATTGTGTGAAGTAAAGAATGATGGCAACTGTACTAAATCTAATGCACTGTATGTACTGATGTGCACAAGTACGTAAATTAGGGATTCATTTTTGAAAGTACAAGTGGTTTCAGAGCATAGGGTATAAGACGTTCTCTCAACCTTTCATATTTAATTGAAGCTTATTTTAAGGCAGATTGTCACCTCAGTTACTGGCATTATACAAGAGACAAAAAATTATGTAAAATTTTGGAATTAATTTCATACCTCTGTGCTCCACCCTCCTTGATGGTTTCCTCAGCATATCTAATAGGTTAAAGTTTGGAAGGAAAACTATTGGATACTTTTCACTTTATTGTTGATGAAATTTTAAGAAACCATGGTTGCTATATTTGAGACTCAGCATTTATTTAAAAGCTTGTCTTTATTTCAGTTGTAACAATTTCTATTCCATTCCTGGCAATTAAACAGGAGTTGGGGACGAGTATTTTACTTGGGACAGGTCTAGTTTGAGGCAAAATGGTAGCTACATGACTGATGGCTTTACAAAGCTAAAGTGACTGTTATAACTCTTTTGTAGTTTAGGGCAAAACCATACAAGCAAGGATAATTGCATGAATACACTATAAATGAACTTTGTGCTATGAATGGAGCATGAGCTGATGACCGGATATCATTTGGCAAGGTCATCAGTAAAAACACAAAGTGGAATATCTTGGTGGAGTAAATTGACTTTGACATTTATTTAAATATGTAATTTATTGCACTAGTCTTACATCTTACATAACTAAAACCTTTTAAATGGGAATAAAAATGGACAGCTGAAAAAAAAACACGAAACAAGAAGGGATTGCTGGGGTGGTAATGTAAACCACAAATCCCTATTTTGACTCTCTGTCATAAAGTTTAGCTACATGTTCCATCATCTGAGACAAGTCAAAATAGGGATTTGTGGTTTACATTACCACCCCAGCGATCCCTTCTTGTTTCATGGCTTTTTCAGCAATTCCTATTTAGTAGAGTGCCATAGTGTGCATTTCGTGTACATACTTTGTAATACAATTATGAAACTTTCCACATAAATAGTAATCCTTGTGACATTTATTTTTTGATATAGAACCACTGCATATTTGGCCTTAGGCAACATTTATAACCATTTTTTGCATTGAAAATTTATCATCTTTGTCTTATCTCCCTGAAGCATTATCAAACAGTACAGTTGGTACTGTTTAAGTAGGGATCCCCTGAAAGTGACGTGCGTCATCCAAAATTCTGCCTTTAAATCATCCTAGAGATATCTTATGCCACAAAAATCACCTTTACAGAATAATATTAGTTCATCTAACATAAAATACAGCATTAAAAACAAGACAACACTTACCAGTGACCATATAATTTTTTTTTTAATCTCCAAAACTTGAAATTTCATCTCACTCACGGCCTCACTGACCACAGTCGCAAGCCTAGAGTCCAAACAAAGCAGCGCACGGTCACCATTTTTCGCCACAACAACAAACTCCTCACCAGTGGGATGTGCTTTTTGGGGTTCCGATGAGAGTACACCCTGTGCACCTTGTCTTTCCTTTTATCTCTTCTTCCAACATCGAAACCATACTGAGGTGTTAATTTTCCATATCAACACTTCTCTGAAGACTCCACAAAATTATTTCAGAAAGCACTTATGCTGCTGAGAGAGTGGGGCACTCATAATTTTAAGCGTTGCATGTGAAACATTAAAGCTGACTTCGACTTTTGCCAATGCCTGGACTGCAAATCGACAAA
Organism: Dysidea avara; assembly: GCF_963678975.1. Classification (NCBI taxonomy): domain Eukaryota; kingdom Metazoa; phylum Porifera; class Demospongiae; order Dictyoceratida; family Dysideidae; genus Dysidea; species Dysidea avara. Next base: position 40,518,097 of record NC_089276.1, read on the forward strand.
GAGATTTGTTACTTAATATACGGACTGATACTCGACAGCTTGTTCCTCTGAACACACTGACTCAGCCACTCAGTGCCAGATGACGAGATCAGTGAGTGATTGGATACGGCACTCAAGTGGAAATTGTATTAGTCGAGACTAAGCTCCAGACAACTGAAAGGGCCTGTTCATTTGAACAACTTCTGGCCTGGGTGTATAGAACATGGACCATTGTACTGAGACAGGTCATAGATCTGAGCGGCGCCACTGCTACTATAAAGTAAGCTATGCATGTTACTGCAGGCCTATGTGCTTCCAATTTTGGCACAGTATGTACTTTAATAAACTGTACTGGAACTTGATAGCTAGTTCACAAGTTACACTGCAACTAGCTGTGCTAGCTACAACAAAAACTAAACAAACTAGTATTTTTTAATTGTTAATTTAAAAATGAAGTAGGGATCTATGCAATAAAAAGTAGTGAAACAAGAAGATGAATGATGGTATTACAGCATAGCTCGATGGGGAAGTCCCTATTTTGGCACATTAGCTGTAATTTTGCTCAATGTCAAAATAGGGACTTACCCACCAATCTATGCTGTAATATCATCTCTTGTTTCACTACTTTTTATTGCATAGATTTCTACTCATTTTAAAGTTAATAATTTTTTTTTAAATACTAGTTTTACACTGTTAAAACAGTTTTTTATCTAGTTTGTGTACTTTTTAAATGACCCAGTAATGGATTAGTTTTATTGACAATAATGATTGTCGAAGACAGAGCAATTTACATTAGTGTCTTTAATAGCTGTCAAGTTCAATGTAAGCTTTGTTGTTATCAGACATGCACACTTGACTGCATTATTAGAGTATTTATGTGATTGCTATTGGCTGTGGACAAGACTACATAGTACACATTCCCAACATTGAGCAGCAGTTGTCATACTACATGTGTATAGTTGTAGATTTAGGCTCTTAGTCATTGTCATCACATTAGCATCCTCATGCAGTGCTCATAAAAACACACCAGATGCTGTACACTGAACTAGCTACCTGTCACAAGGCATTAAACTCTGATAAGCAGTGAAAGTCCGGCAGTGGTTGTGCATTTAATACCACAACGCTATAAAACATGTTTTACCAGAGATGTACTTTTTTTCAAATCCTAGCTCCATTGTTACACTGAACAGTGCTGTGGTCAGCAATATTGTGGTTAGCATGTATGTAATGGCTTCCCACAGATTATGTGGCACCATATGGTGGCACCCACAAAATGAATCATAGACTACAAGACTACAACGAAGGTAAGACTGGAGGTACAGTGGAACCTCAGTAATCCAAACCCCTTGGGACCAGGGGTGGTCTATAAGTCTGAAAAGTACGTATCTCTGAAACTAACTTTAAAATAGTATAAAGAACATTATTAAAAGTATCAGTATCATCAACTATCCTAATAGAACAGTCACCACTCTAATAGAGCAGTCATTTCCGCAGTTTAGTTAACTTGGGTCCGATAACTGAGGTTCCACTGTAATAAGCTGTCGAAACAGAGCTTCACACTACAGCAAATCTAACAGTTTACTAAGGCTTAACAGATTCTGCGTATAAGCAACCTGCCCACGTATACTAATCGCAAAACCATCTAAGAGCAAACTTTTGTGCACAGGTTAATCTTCCTCACTTACTATGAGCTTAATTTTTAATTAATTAAGTAATTAATAATTATCCCTTTCACAGCTGAATTTTCCGGCGGACCATAGAATCTGCTACAAATTGTACTATACAAGCTTAACTGTACACCATAGTACTTAGTTACCATACCTCTAAGTAATCACTATAGACTAAGGACCTTGACTAGGTTGTTTTTGTTTACATAAATAAAACTGCTAAGTAATTACAAGACAACAAAACTGAAAAATACGGTAAAAGCAGCTTAAATAAGTAGTTAGATACAAATAAAGTTACTACAGGTAAGTATTACAACTATTCTAAACAGTCTCCTTACTGAGTGATTGTTTCTTCGGCTGGTTTCTTTGAGATTTATTCCAAATCTTGTATCATGCATGCGTATACGCACATGAGCAAATCACACCACACTTCTGAAAAACAGCCAACAGTGATCCTTGGCTGTCTTAGCCTATCAATAACAATCCAGTGAACTTCAAAACGTGACTATCAACTTGAGGATGCATGACAGTTGTCTTTTCTAACAAGAAAAACTTTGTGGTATTATGTAACAAACTCGCAATAGTGCACGAAGGATCCGGTTATCCCAGAAATGGGACCTCTGTGGGCGTGCGCATTTCAGGGTAAGCGCATCGTACTATACAATGCATGATAGAAATGGTAGCTCATTAGAATTGTACTCGAAGCACCTTTATAGCATCAAACCAGATAAATCTGGTTGAAGCGGTGAAAGGGTTAATACAACAGATTTGATTAACAAAATCTATGTGCGTGATCGAGCAAAGCAAACACTTCATAGTGCAACCTTTAATGTAGAGGTGTACCAATATACTGATACATATTGTATCGGTGGCCGATATAGAAACTTCTACTATATTGGTGGGAGCCTGTATTGCTGCTAAAAACCAATACAATACACCGATATACAACCGAACTATCTTGAGGACACTGTCCAATCATCAAGCCACATTATAAACCCTATTATTTAGCTAACAAGGGTGGGAAACAATAGTTATCTTCCTTGTTTTTAAAGGTGGCATGCTACGTGAAGCCATCTAAGTACATGTATAATTACTGTTATGTTGTCACAAAGCTTACCAATCATACAACAAATACTCATAGTGGTGAGCATGGGGAAACAACAATAAGATGAATTAAAAACACAGCATAAAACAACCAGCCATCTCAACAAGCCATTAAAATGTAGAGTAATCCAGACTAATCTTGGCAGGGGCATGCATTAAAATATTTGTGGGTGCCTTATAGTCTGAGCTGTCAATAGAGGCCACACCACCATGGGTAACCAAGCATAACCAATAATCTTAAGACTGTCTTCAGTAGTTAGAATAAAGGTGAAACATGGCATATTGGTTCCTCAAATATAAACAGTTATACCAGTATATCGGATTGGTATCGTATCGGTTTCAAAATGATTAACCTCATATCAGATTGGTATCGAATCGGTTTAGTTTTCTTATATCAGTACACCTATACTTTAATGGTTTCACATATAGAAAGGAGTCTTAGCAAGAAAACATGCCCTGTTTCCAGCTTTAAAATGAAGTGGAAGATGGGTCATGGGAATGGACTGAGTATGCACCACTATATAGATTTTAATTGCAAAAGAGTTGATAACTTTTGCTGTACATCCGTGAAACAAAACAAAAATATAAAGATGACCAAAACGGCAAATTTCAGCTTTTGTCTGAATACACATACTGTTCCCTTTTCACTTGATACTTACTAGTGGACTTATACTTATTGCAAAGAACCACCAGAGGGTTGGTGGTTTTTAGGTGTGCACTCTATTAGAATTATTACAAATAACATGGGAGGTCCCTAATATGAATCCACTTATTGTGGTTCATGATGATAACACCAGAAATCAGACAGCATAGATGTCTGACCATAATGCAATTTGTCCAGACATAGTGTTTCATCAAAGTACAAGGAGGGAACCTAAGGGTTGAGCTGGCACAATAACAGTCATTTGGTTACTACGAGACAAGGGATTGACAACAAATATACCATTGCCAACCCTTTGGGGGTAGGTATAAACCGTGGAACTGGGAACCGGGGATCCAAGGACCCGGGAGCCAACTTTTCATGGAAATTTTCATACTTCTCAATGTTTACATACTAGTGATGAGCGATTATCAAATTTTCACTCACGATTATTGTGAACCCAAAACATTGCAATTATCACGATTATTGTCAGCTCTCATGTTCTTTTCATTGGCAAAAGTAGTATACAATTACAAAAATGGTTAATAGAGTTAAACAGCACTAGCATTACACAATACAGTATCATACAATATAGTAGTACAAGTAAACAGTGGTACAAGCAAACGATTGCAGTGTGTGAAAAGATACAAAGTAAGTTTTTAGACAGAAACACTAGTTTGTTTATGTTTTCTGGAAGTAAACAATTTCTTAAATTATTATTTATGCAACCAGCACTACTAAAGACTCTTTCAGAAGATACACTTGTACCACAAATGCAAAGATACCTTTTTGCCAAATTGACCAGGTTTGGGAATCTGGTATTTTCATTTCTCTACCACACAAGGGGATCAGTATCAGGTTTAAGCACTGGATGATCCAGGTAAGATGTTATTTCTTTGTTTATTTTCTATAGGGGAGTTAAGGGTGTGGCATGTTCTGGATTGTTTTCTTCTGTGATGTGTTGAAGTACAGCTGCAAGACCTTCAATCATTTAGTGGGACATAACACTTGTATATCAGAAGTACTGGAGTCAGCGAGGCTTTCACTGGCTTCATTCACATTGACTGTTTGATAATATTGTAAACACTGATCAATGATTTGTTTTTTTCGTTCCTTCTATATCAGACAGGTGCTGCTCTTTAAACCTGGGATCAAGGAATGAAGCCAAATCTAATATTTCACACACCTCAGGATCAGAATATCTTCTTTTCAAATCTGAACTGATAACTTCTTTTAATTCTTTAGCTAGGCTAGTGTCACTTTCTATCTCAGTTAGTTTTTTCTGAATATGCTTCAAAACTGGGTTGACCGCTGATGCAGTGACATGCTTTTCCCCAGCAAGAGCATCTGTTAAATATGACAACGGCTTGAGGACATCATTGACAGTTTCTAAAACAGATAATTCAGTATCAGTTGGCCACTTTTTCCTGTCTTCAGCTAGCACGGCACTCAATGCTTGCTGCTGCTGCTCAAGTATCCTTGAAATCATGAGGTAGGTTGAGCCCCAGCGTGTTACAACATCACCCAAGGGTTTGTGCTCAGGTAATTGGAGGACTTGTTGCTTTTCTCATAAATCCCTAGCTTTCTTCCAGCTATGGTGAAAGAGTTCCACCAAAGAATGACATCGGCCAATGGCACATTGGACTTGAGTGTTTCGTAAGCCTTTGTTAATTGCCAGGTCTAGATTATGACCAAAACAGCTATACGAAGCAGTAAAGAAGTACTGAATGCTGCTATCATGTTGGACCCATTGTCTGTTGTGATTGCAACCAGGTTACTTGTACTCAACTTCCAGTTCTCAAATATGTCCAGTACAGCATCAACAATGTTCTGCCCTGTGTGATCTTCATACATAGCAGTAGTATCTAGGCAATAAGATTTTAATTCCCAATTAGATGTGATGAAGTGTACAGTGAGTGTAAGGTAAGGATGACAGCTACCACTAGTCCACAGGTCTGTGGTGGCTGCAAAGAAAGTAGATTCCTTTAGTGAAACTGCCACAATGTTGTCTTTCACATGAGAGTACAAGTGTGAGGAATTTCGTGATCAGTAAAATGTTTCCTACTAGGAATTTGGTACCTTGGGTGTAATTTCAGCAGTAAATGTTTACAACCAGGTTTCTCCACAGTGCTTATGGGTATTGAGTCCTTGGCAATAAAATAAGTGATGGTACGAGTTAACTCCTTAGCTTGAGCACTGTCTGCTGTGTACTTTATTGATCGTGCAATTGATTCTGTTAGAGTTAACTGCGAAGACTGTGAGTCATTTCCATCACTACTTTTATCTTTGGACTTGCTTGAAGACGGTTCTACATCTGCATACAATTGTGGGTGGTGCTCGCGAAGATGCTGGAAGAGATTTGAAGTGTTACTTCCTTTGTTTGTACGGATCTACCACATTCGCGACAAACTGGTTTATCTTTATCTCTCTCGATAACTGCCCCATCTTCTGTAGCCACCAAACCAAAATGCTGCCATACAGGGCTTTTAGTACTCCTCTTCTTCATGAGGTACAAACTAAACCGATTCTCTGCCATTTTTGTTCACACACGTGACATTGCATAATCGCGATAATCGCCTTGTACGATAATCGCTTAGAGTTGAAATTAAGCGGTTTGATTATCGCTTTGTCCAAATACCGCGGTTTAATCGTCAAACCGGTTAATCGCCCAACACTATTACATACATTCTTTACTTTAAAGGAAAACTACAGTAAAAATAAAAGCTCCATTTCATGAACCACGGTAGTGGTTTATAATAGAGATCACCTGTGTTTTTGCCAAAATCCTAATAGAACACACACCTACTGTAAACACCACCTTAGGAAGTTCTCTCAACCACAAAAGAAGCCTTAGAAGTTAATTTGGAAGAAGTATACGTCCACTGGAAAACATGAGGTCAAAAGGAACCAATAAAAGTATTTTTTAATAACTGAAATATGGCTGCACTAATGTGTATGCCTATTATGATAAATCATAAGCCATACTATTGTTGACCACAACATGCTATACACTGCATATTGTTGGTTCTATGTCAAAGCAGTACAGTACAAAGTACATTCAGTAGTAAGGAAACAATATATTGGTGTTTGCTAACTCCGATAATATTAGTTGACTACTTTTAAAACATGTTTAGCACTGTGTAATATCAAGCACTACCTGTAACCCGTATTTTCATATTAGCTGTCCATTAATGGATTTATAAAAAGTAAACAAACTAGTGTAAAAATAATTTTAAAAATTTAAAAACATGGGAATAGAGATTGCTGAAAAAAGTAAAGAAACAAGAGTCAAACAAGCCAACATGTTAAACACACAGAGATCTCTATATGTGACTGAATTTGACAAAACAAGGCTTCGACGCACAAAGCTTTGTTAGGAGATATGGCGATTTTAAGGAATCATTGTGTAATAACTTCCCAGTGCTTACAGCTGTGCAAACAAAATTTGCACCAATTGTTCATCTGTTCACTAGCTATCACTGAGTGGGTGTATACATTTCTGATACCCAAAATTTGACCTGTTTTGAGCAGCTTTTTTCGAGCGGGTAATAATATCACAGGTGGTAGTAATAGGGTGGGAGGGTGGGGGTGGACGGTGGTCTTAATATACGGGTATAAAATGAAGTAAGAAGACGATTGGAATCCAGAGGCCAAGTTTGGGCTCTCCATGGCCCTCAAATTACTCCAAATTGACTGAGAACACTATTGGAGAGCTCTCTGTGAAGTCCCAGCTCACTACACACCATTATCACAAAGCCATGGCCATTTAATGGTGCCAATCTCACACTCGTGGCTTTGACAGGGTTGGAAGAAAGCTGCTACAGAAACCAGACTTTCCAGTGCTGAAGGAAGTACAGTGTGAAATATGATAGTGTATTAGACCAGCAATCCATTTCTGGTAAAATCGTAAGTTTGATTTTGCGTGTGTGGAAGCCTTGTTATGTGAAATCCGGTCACATATTTGGACTCAAATAAACATTTATACAAAAGGATTCTCAGTACTTATCTGCCCTTGATCTATGGAGAAACTACTGTTTTTTCCTTAGTCTCTACCATATCCATTGAGTCCAAATAGAGATTTCTCTGTGTTTAACAAACCGGCTTGTTTGATTTTTGTTTCTTTACTTTTTTCAGTGATCTCTATTCCCATGTTTTAATTTTTAAAACTATTTTTACTCTAGTTTTATAATATAAAGTAATCGTTTATAGAGGTTTTGCCGAGAGTATTCACCAATCACATACTTAGACAATGTGAGTGGATTGAATATGGAAAAATACCGATACCCACAGTACATTAGAAACTCGCAAATAGATTTTCTTGAGCCTCAACATTTGTTTCACTGCAAAAGGCCTCTTTATGCAATGGTACGTACATGTGACTGGCTGAGCAAAAACCGGCTGTTTTCGCATATTCCTTGAAATCCATTTTATTGCTTCTCTGTTATCTATAGTAACAAAGGAGTAGACAGACAATGTTCCAGTCTTTAGTGATGGAGTTATAGTGCTAGACAGTTTGAACAGGAATAAATTTGATTTGTACAGTAACAATATGGCAAATAAATTTATAGGTGCTTATTTAATCGATCATAACTCACGACTGAAACAAGCTACAAAGATGGAGTTTGGCTCAGTCTGTTCATGACACATTGATCAAGGTATCAAGACACACAGTAGTGTGTCGTGAGGCCCAAGAAGCTGGCCCGCCACACCGTGAGTATATTTACAGGAAGAAAGTAAACGCGATTTTCACACCTTTGTAGCTCCGTGATTCCTTATCCGATTGAAACTAAAATTGCTACAGAAGTGCCGGCTAGGTAGGGGAATCCACATTCCTAATTTGAAGAAAATCGCTCCAGCCATTTCCGAGATACGAGCGGCCAAAGTTTGGGGTTTTTTTTCCTTCGTTTTTTTCTTCTACTTCTTATTCTTCTTCTTTTCGCACACTTTGCAAAATCCGCCATAAAACACGAATGTGTGCTCCAATCGGGCTGAAATTTGGCACACTTAAAGGGCTCATTAAGGCGAATCTCAGTACCAAGTTTGGTAGGAATCCGATGAACAGTCACGGAGTTATGACCGATTATATATGTAAAATAAGGGGTCGAAGGTCTGTCACGCCCACAGGGTAAACCGCTTGAAGGAATGAGCTGAAAATTGCTATGTAGATGGAGTAACTATCGTAGGAGTGCCTTTTTGTGGTTTGAAAGGAATTCAGGTAAAGGCCATCAAGATATGACACAAAACCCAACCTATGTCACAATTACGCGATCGAAATTTATGAATAAAAAAACTATTAGTTTTCACGCCTACCAGGCAAACCGCTTAGAGCAGTGAGCTGAAAATCGGTGTGTAGCTGGAATAATTATCATAAAAAGTCCTTGCAGTAGTACAGAAGAACCGGATTACAAACCACTGAGTTATGATTCCAAAGCCAACTACGTGTAGCATATGCGAGATCGAGATACTCTAATAGAACAATCACCCTAATAAAGCATTCAGCTACGTTTATAACTTACTCCATTATAGAATTATATGACATTGTAAGCTATTCTGTAGGGAGTTCAGCTACAAACAGTTAATCTTATAAACAATTTAGCTACAAGCAAGTCACCTTGTAGAGAGTTCAGCTACAAATATGTTGCTGTAGAGATTCAGAACATTATAAGTCAGACTGAAGAGAATTCAACTATAAACAAGTCACCTTGTAGAGAGTTCAGCTACAACAAGTCACTCTGTAGAGAATTCAGCTACAAACAAATCACCCTGTAGAGAGATCAGCTAGAAGAAGTCACCTTGTAAAGAGTTCAGTTACAAAGAAACCACCATGTAGAGAATTCAGCTATGAACAGATCATCCTGTAGAGAGTTCAGCTAGAAACAAGTCATCCTGTAGAGAGATCAACTAGAAGAAGTTACCTTGTAGAGAGTTCAGCTACAAAGAAACCATCATGTAGAGAGTTCAGCTGCAAACAAATCAAACTGTACAGAGTTCAGCTACAAACAAATCACCCTGTAGAGAGATCAGCTAGAAACAAGTCACCCTGTAGAGAAATTAACTAGAAGAAGTTACCTTGTAGAGAGTTCAGCTACAAACAAACCATCATGTAGAGAGTTCAGCTGCAAACAAATCACCCTGTAGTGAGTTCAGCTACGAAAGGATCACCCTGTAGAGAGTTCAGCTAGAAACAAGTCACCCTGTATAGAGAGATCAGCTAGAAGAAGCTATACCTTGTAGAGAGTTCAGCTACAAAGAAACCACCATGTAGAGAGTTCAGCTGCAAACAAATCGAATCATAGAGAGTTTAGCTACAAACAAATCACCCTGTAGAGAGTTCAGCTATAAACAAGTTATCCTGTAGAGAGATCAGCTAGAAGAAGTTACCTTGTAGAGTGTTCAGCTACAAACAAACCATCATGTAGAAAGTTCAGCTGCAAACGAATCACCCTGCAGAGAGTTCAGCTACGAAAAGATCGCCCTATAGAGAGTTCAGCTAGAAGAAGTCACCTTGTAGAGAATTCAGCTGCAAAGAAACCACCATGTAGATAGTTCAGCTGTAAACAAATCATCCTGTAGAGAGTTCAGCTATGAACAGATCACCCGGTAGAGTTCAGCTAGAAACAAGTCACCCTGCAGAGAGATCAGCTAGAAAGAAGTTATGCTGTAGAGAGACCAGCTAGAACAAGTCACTTTGTATGTAGAAAGTTCAGCTACAAAAAATCACCCTGTAGAGAGGTCAGCTAGTAAAAGTCACCTTGTAGAGAGTTCAGCTACAAAGAAACTACCGTGTAGAGAGTTCAGCTGCAAACAAATCACTTGTAGAGAGTTCGGCCAGAAACAGGTCACCCTGTAGAGATCAGATAGAAACAAATCACCTTGTAGAGAGATTAGCTACAAAGAAACCATCCTGTAGAGAGTTCAATTACAAACATATAACCCTATGGAGAGTTCAGCTAGAAACAATTCACCCTGTAGAGAGATCAGTTAGAAGAAGTTACCTTGTAGAGAGTTCAGCTACAAAGAAACCATCAGGTAGAGAGTTCAGTTGCAAACAAATCACCCTGTAGAAAGTTCAGCTATGAACAGATCACCCTGTAGAGAGATCAGCTAGAAGGATCACCTTGTAGAGAGTTCAGCTGTAAACAAATCACCCTGCAGATAGTTCGGCTACAAACAACTCACCCTGTAGAGAGATCAGCTACAAACAGATCACCCTGTAGAAAGTTCAGCTACAAACAATTCACTCTGTAGAGAGATTAGCTAGAAGAAGTCACCTTGTAGGGAGATCAGCTACAAAGAAACCATCCTGTAGAGAAGTTCAGCTGAAAACAAATTTCCCTATAGAGAGATCAGCTAGAAGAAGTTACCTTGTAGAGAATTCAGCTACAAAGAAACCACCATGTAGAGAATTCAGCTATGAACAGATCATCCTGTAGAAAGTTCAGCTAGAAACAAGTCATCCTGTAGAGAGATCAGCTACAAATATGTTGCTGTAGAGATTCATAACATTATAAGTCACACTGAAGAGAATTCAACTATAACACCTTGTAGAGAGTTCAGCTACAACAAGTCACTGTGTAGAGAATTCAGCTACAAACAAGTCACCCTGTAGAGAGATCAGCTAGACGAAGTCACCTTGTAAAGAGTTCAGCTACAAAGAAACCACCATGTAGAGAATTCAGCTATGAACAGATCATCCTGTAGAGAGTTCAGCTAGAAACAAGTCACCTTGTAGAGAGATCAGCTAGGAGAAGTCACCTTGTAAAGAGTTCAGCTACAAAGAAACCACCATGTAGAGAATTCAGCTATGAACAGATCATCCTGTAGAGAGTTCAGCTAGAAACAAGTCATCCTGTAGAGAGATCAGCTACAAACAGATCACCCTGTAGAAAGTTCAGCTACAAACAATTCACTCTGTAGAGAGATTAGCTAGAAGAAGTCACCTTGTAGAGAGATCAGCTACAAAGAAACCATCCTGTAGAGAGTTCAGCTGAAAAAAAATCACCCTGTAGAAAGTTCAGCTACAAACAATTACCCTGCAGAGAGATCAGCTAGAAACAAGTCATCCTGTAGAGAGACCAGCTAGAAGAAGTCCCTTTGTATGTAGAGAGTTCAGCTACTAAAAACCACCCTGCAAATAGTTCAGCTACAAACAAGTCACCCTGTAGAGAGATCAGCTAGAAGAAGTTACCTTGTAGAGAGTTCAGCTATGAAGAAACCATCATGTAGAGAGTTTAGCTGCAAATAATTCACCCTGTAGAGAGTTCAGCTATGAACAGACCACCCTGTAGAGAGATCAGGTAGAAGAAGTCACCCTGTAGAGATATCAGCTAAATACAAGTTACTCTATAGGGATCAGCTACAAACAAATCACCCTGTAGAAATGTGTGTTGGAAACAAATCATCATGTAGTGAGTTCAGCTAGAAACGAGTCACTCTGAAAAGAGTTCAGCTACAAACAATGAGGGTTTCAGCTACAATTCATTTATGTATAAGAAATCACCTTATGACCTATATGATTATCATTCATTGTTAAATATACAAATATTTTTAATCAGACAAAAAACTGTACACAATATTTCTTCCTTTGTTCCATAATCCCTGCAGAAAAGAAAAAAAAATTAAAAGTAAGCACCAAAGCCAGTTAATGGCTGGCTTTGTGGCTTGCAATACAAAAAGAAGTGATATCTAAACCAAAACAGCCAAGCTGTAAAAAAAGAGTGCGGTCCCCAAAAAGGCCAGGATGAAAAAAGATGTGAAATCCAAAGTGGCGGCCAAGAAATGGCTGTGATGGTAGATTAATGGCAAAAATTTTAATTACGACAATTCAGGTGAATTTGATGCCGAATCCTAGTGGAGGAGGCAATGCAAATTCAAATGAATTGTCGTAATTAAAATTTTTGCCATTAATCTACCATCACAGCCATTTCTTGGCCGCCACCTTGGATTTCACATCTTTTTTCATCCTGGCCTTTTTGGGGGCCGATTTTTTTTTTTACAGCTTGGCTGTTTTGGTTTAGATAGTGTTTTCCCTGTACATCTCCATGTGGACAAAGAAAAAAGCCATTCCAATAACCGTAAACTTTATTTCTATTGCATCATTAAAAGTGCCCATAACTCATGATTTATACACTGTACGAACAAGAAACAAAAATTTCTTATGCACGATGAACAGGAGAATATGGTGGTATATCGGTTTTACTAATAAAATTTGAGCTTTGTTTTAGCACATACCACACATATTTTACCTAGTTTATTTCAATACGTGTATATTTTACAAAAACGGCTGATTTTTGCTTAGTGGGTCACATATTGTACCAGTTAATATATCTCCACACCAAAACTTCTTGTTTAGTGGTTTTAAAAATTGGTGCAGAATGCGGTAATCTTTATCCACAATAATCCAAGGACAATCTGTATTTGTATGCATACACATGACTCAGGAATGCCTCCTGCAATTCTCTATAAATTATAAATCATTGTCACCACTGTGGGCTCGTATAAATTTTATTGATGGCTGGATTCCTGATGGCCACTGGCTGAATTGCCAAATCATGTCATATTAACCTTACTACACATGAAACTACTTATTACAGTAGGATCTCCATTACCTGAACACCTGTACCCAGTTAAATCACAAAAGTGTTCAGATAAGTGAATTTGTTTATAGAGCAGTTGCTTATACTGATTGGAAAATCAAGATCCGAACAATCAAGGTCATACTTAACCATGCGTCTAAATACTCACTATGAACTTCACTGTATTTGTTGCCCCTGGCGCTAAAAGTGCTGCGTCAAAAAGCATCATGGAAATATACCTTTATGGGGTACCCCTTCAATACAAAATGCAGCATTAAAACTTACAGGCAGCCTAATGTTGTTGTTTTTTTTTAATTGTCAAAACTTGTATTTTGGTCTGCCTGCCTCACTGACCACAGTCAAAAGGCTAGAAGCCAAACAAAGCAGTACACGGCCACCATACCACAACAACAAACTCATTGGTGGGATGTGCCTTTTGTGGTTGCAATGAATGTCTGCCTTTTGAGCTTTGCCATTGTTTTCAATTAGCCCTTAAAGCTGCACATAACTTTGGAGAATTGCATGTTTACACAATATAGGCATACACGGCGACATTAGATGGGGTAACTTAATCCCTGTAGCCTGAAACTACATATCAACTGAAAGTCTATTTTTTTACTGGGCTAAAGTTTAAATGACCACTGTAACTACAGAGGCTCACTTGTTGTGAAGCAATGAACAACAATGATCAGGTTTTCTGTGATTTAATCTTCTTGCCAAGTGTTCAACTTTGATTGTGGGCTTGATCATGTGAGTCAGATATGGCCTAATGACACTTATCTAAAATTACGTCACAAAAAATCAGCCGCCAATAATGGTGGAACTTTAATATTTATGAGTGTATGGATTGTTGACTAATCATAATACTTCAGCCGTGATAGAAAATATGGAACTCTAACTAGCAGGTATGGTTAAAAATAACTAAAAAATAAGGATGAACTTACACTATAGTAGAAATCTACGATCAAAAAGCTTCCAAAAGATGCTTAAATGATTTGTTGTAATGTCTTATAACCATACCTGTTGGTTGTAGCTTTTTATCTATTTTCCAGTTGAAATATGACCATCCAAAAAAATTTCTCCATAGGCGTCTGTACTGGAAAATACTGAAGTCCCCCCCCCCCCCCCCCACTATTGATGGCCATTTTAAGTTTGTGGCATCATTTCAGATAGAGGTCATTCGAAATTTAATGACAAATCGAATGGAACTTATTGCAAGTTGATAAAAGTAGCCACTATCAAGTTATGGATCATTTTCTAATAGTACCTAAAGGATTTGCATGTTTAATTAACGAACAGTTGCTTACATGGTGATTGTGCTGTAGCACAAGGATACACCTTAGGTATTATTTTATTCCTTATTACGTACATCACGAGTAGAATGACATAGATTGTGTAGTCATAGGTCCGCAAGAAAACCCACTATACGGTAGTTTTGTGGCATCTAAATTCGCTCCATGGAAAGTGTCGATACAGAAAATTAATGTCTTGGTATGGTTTCCTGACATGAAGAAGATGGCTATTTAATCCATAAAGCCACATAAGCCTATATGTAGGCAGATATGCTAAACAAAGTGCGACAAATTTATTTGTGAAAATAAAATCGAAAATAAAATCATGTGGCAAGATGAATTGATGCAGGCACCTGGGAAACAGGTAGGGCAGCTGCGTTCAGCAATGTTTAGTGAAGAAACGCGTGTTGTGTTGTGTAGGGGAACCAGCAACTGATGGAGCTGTTACAAAACAATCAGCAAGCTGTTATGTACAAACAAGCACCTGGTTTGTTGTTGAGCATTCCAACACAACAGTATTACAGGCGCTGAATACCTGAGATAAACAAAACTGCACGTGATAAAATATATTGTGAAGTGCCCAAAACGCGAGATTAAAGCCCTCACGATAAAAACCCGCTATACGGTATTTGATTCACTTAATAGACTGTAGCATTCTGGGTACCAGCTAAGCTGGACTCATAAAAAGATTACAATGGGCCATGCCCCTTTACATAAATTATCAGAACAAACTACAACACCTCTAATAATCAGTGCTGAGGCCATGCCCCTCATAGAAAACAAGGTATTGTACTATGCCCCTAGGTTAAGCTACTTGAGTAATACTATAGTGAGATTGAGATACTCCAATACAGCAATCATAACCACACATGTATTTATAGCTATGCTCAAGCAAAAAAGTTAATAAACTAGCACAATTAATTTAAAAATGAATAAGGGTTCCAATGATAAAATGTAGTGAAACAAGAGATGGTGGTAGTTATGAGGGAAAATCCCTACTTGGCGTTGTAATCATGGTTGGAAAATCCCTACTTTGACATGGAAAAGATGCCAATATAGAGATTTTCTTACATTGCTACAATGCCATTAGGGATTTCCCTCATAGCTACTATTACCTCATTTTGTTACTTTTTATTGCTGGAACCCTACCTCATTTTTAAATTAATTACATTTTAATTACACTAGTTCTGTATATTTTACTTACAGTGTGATCAATTTCATAGCCAGTTATTTTTTCATGTTTTGCCCCACTTCCAGTGTGGCGTATACATATATGTACTTGTGTGCACCATGCCACAACAGTCGAAGGTCATCTCTACCTGTTTTCATTGATGTATAATAGCAGTGCAATAAAGTTCAACTCAACAAACAATTTTTTAATAGTAAGCACCTACCCGTAATTACATAATAATCATGCACTAGTCCAGTTATCCCATAAATGGGACCTCTATAGATGTGTCCATTTTAGCATGAGCACATTCCACTATGAAACATACTAAACAATTTGTACCAAAGCTAGATTATATTATTTGTGTGATTTGTAATCCATTCCGTCATATGGTAGCTATAGCTACTAATGGTATAACTAACATACGTACAATGGTTTTTAGTGCATGCAATCACAATACGATTATGGATACATAATACGTACACCCAGTGGCATAGCTACCATTGAAGTAACAGAGGCACCACCACAGTAAACATAGACAACTGAGTTTGAACACCTTTTTGTCTCAAATTATGGCCTGGGCGTTTATTTCCTTCAAGCAACTTTTTACCCCAGCTACTAAACGAGACCAGCATTTATATACCTGATCTGGCAGCATTCACAAGTTAACTTCATACTTTGGTCTCCTGGACTCTCCTTGATGCTTCCCTCAGCATTTTCACAGATTCAAGCTTAATATATATATATATATATATATATATATATATATTTATAGTTACACAGGGTTCTATGGAATTTAGAAACCCAAAAGGCCCTGAGGGTTTCAAAATTTCGTAGAACCCTGTGTTTCGATGTTTAACTAATTTAGACCACAGTTCATTCATGTTCCTTCGCTGCTGTTTGTTGTACCTTCCCAGCACGAGAAATGTAGCATTCGTGAGTAGAACAAGCCCCCTGTAACTTATAATGGAACTTACTATCCAGTTAAACGTCTAAGTGTTACCAATGTTACAGGTACGTAATTGACATGTTTTGTATCGCCCCAGAGACAGGGATCTATTGAGACATGAACAAGGGATCTACAGGATTTAGATACCTGTAAGTAGCCAATGAAATTTGAGTATTTTAACTTGCTGTGGTCTAAAAAATGTTCTTCACTTCATCGTTTATACATCAACTGGAATTGTTAAAGATAATGACTGCACTAGATGTGTATTCGAGACCCAGCTATTGATTTTTGTCATGATGCTGTATACCCCTGGTGACTAAACGGGACCAGGCGTTTATACGAGACTGGCCGTAATTCAAGACAATACAGTAAAGAGAACTTGGAAGAGATATTATAATAGAACAGTCACACTATCCTTGATCCTAATAGAACAGTCAGGTATGCTTTGAATTGTAATATTTCTGGCTACGACTTATGAATCTCCACAAATTCTGTGATACTAAATAAGTACAACAAAATACAAATAAAAACAAGTTGATGTTGTGCTACTTCTAAAAACCAGGCACCATGCAGCTAGCTAACTCATCTGGAATTAGCTATAGACAGTATATGCTACTATGAATTAACCAACTATGTATTACTATTTTACAATAGGGTAGTTTTGGGTTGTGCAATAATATTATTAGCTAATTCTCATATTTTGTAATTCATGAAATATTCGTAATTCGTTCAATTACGTTGCTATGCACTGCTAAGGAAACGTTTGTTAACAAACCGCTTTTACCAACATATTATGCACATAAGTATCTTCTAAACTGTTTTATAGTGTGACTAACATGTTTGTTCCCACAAATTCTCTTGACAAAGCTTCAAAGCTGCTCTTCATTTTTGTTCGCATATGTAAGGGATACGCCCCCTTTCAATTCGAAGCGATAGGCTATTCCTGGTAATGTACGAGGCCTGCACCACTGTTTTTCAGTTGCTAAATGCCTGAAAACCTCAAGGGGAAGGTAGTCTGAGGAAAGTCGCCACACCCGTATTTCAGTCCGCTGAAAAGAAACCACCTCAGAGCAAAGTTCACCTGTGCAGAAGGTTAATACAGACTTCATTTCATTTTTACTTCTTACGTAAAAGCTGCTTTTACCATTATTTAACGATTTTGCTCACGTCGGTGCGTACGGACAAACATAGGTAGGTAGGCAGGCAGGCAGGCAGGCAGGCAGGCAGGCAGGCCAGGCAGGCAGGCCAGGCAGGCAGGCAGGCCAGGCAGGCAGGCAGGCAGGCCAGGCAGGCAGGCCAGGCAGGCAGGCCAGGCAGGCAGGCAGGCCAAGCAGGCAGGCACACACACACACACACTTTTACGAAAACAATTTCAGTAAACCAGCTGTGGGCGCGCGCCTGGTTTAATAAACTTTTAAAGTGTTACATCTAACAACCAACTTCTCTGCAGCTTGTATAATAGTGTAAGAAATCAATTAACCAGTTCAACGTTACTATAAACTACCACAAATGGCACTTATCTTGGACACTCCTGTAAACTTAAAAAACAAAATACATGTGAGAATTAGGTAGTTTATCATTTAAATAAACATAAGCAATGATTTACAGGTTGCTAGATGCTCTAAATAAGTGAGGCAATGACATATATACTGAAAGTTACAACCATATAGGTTGAGTTCACGGAATGTATTTTAGGTGAGTACTAGAGTAGAGCACTTCATTACAGTATTATTGACAGCATATTTAGAATGATTAGGACACTACACCAACATCAACTCACCAGAAACTACAACAACAGTAATGTTAAAACTATCACTTCCAATAGGATTAGTCACAGTACATGTGTATGTTCCACTATCACTTGTAGTAACATTGTTGATGGTATACCGAGTTTGGAATTCTGCATTAGAATTATCATGATTTATTGCAGTCAAATTAGAGGTCAGTGTTCCTGGAGTACCATCCTTCATCCAGGTGGATGTGTCTGGGGGAGAACCTTGTGAGGTACAGGACAATGTGAGGGAATCACCAACAGCAACTGTTACAGTAGACGATGATGGAGGATCTATCATTGGAGCAGCTGTGTATAGAGATGAAAGATGGTTAACAATGAGGTGATGAGGTATATATCAAGTGACTCACTTCTTCCACTAAGGTACAAACCCACCCTTGTGGTCTGCTCCATCATTGAACTGTTTGTCATTGTACATGAGTAAACACCTTCTTCATCAGGTGATAATGGTCCACATGGATAGAGGTTGATTACTCCTGGATTACCCCTAAAACCTGCTTGGCGTACTTGAAACACAGAACCACAAGGTTGGGCTACAGGTATCATAGCTCCACCAAAGTACCAATCACCCAGTTCATTATTGGTTTCACTACCAGTAGGTCCTTGTCCAGTAGCACAACGTAAAGCTACACCACTTGTGTCAGTTGGGAAAGTGTCATCTTGCATAGAAGCAGTGATGAATGAGTAATCAGCAAGTTGGTTAGCACTAACTAAATCAGTTGATGGATTGGAATGAGCTGGTCCAGAAGTAGTCACTGAAACACCTAATAAGTGTTATCATTATGACATTGTAACATAATAATTATGCACAGCCAGAAAAGACACAATAGGAATACAACCGCACATAGAGTTAACATAACATACACACCATATACATACATATACACAGTACCTGAAATACGAAGTGTAAAGGGTCCACTGGTGAATGAACCACTATTGATAACTGCAGTACACCTCACTGTCCCAGCATCCTTTGCAAACACATCATCTTCACTAACACTTTGCGTATCCTGATTACGAGGGAAACACCTCCTATTACCACGATCATCAGCAAAACATCCTGTAGTGTCCCATGAATAGCTAGTTACTGTAAATGGTGACTCATCATCTGATGTCACATTACATGTCAGAGTGACACTACTCAATATGGGATAGTCAAATGTGTTAGTAGATCCACTAACTGCTGTACCAGATGGAGTACTGACTATGGTGACTGTGAACTGACCATTAATACCTGAAATGTATAAAATATATACTTAACGAAATCACAGCATTAAACAATAAACTGATTTCATTTGACTTGGCAGAACTTCTGTGATGTTACAACTTACATATTGGATAATTAGCTAGATAATATACAACAGTTACAAGCAATATGTACAAACAATAAGTTTATATACACACAATTAATATGTAAGTGTATGAAATACGATCAATTGTGAGCAGCTGAACAAAAACTGTTTGTATTGACACATTCCACAAATTCCATTTTATTACTTCTCCATTAATTATAGCAAAGTAACAAAGAAGTTGACAGCTAACTTCTGTGATAACAGTCTAAGGAGTTTTAGAGTAGTGATGTGCAATATATCGAAAAATATTGATTTTGCAATAATTTTGTCGATATCGTATCGATTTTCGATACTGCTTTAGCAGATTTCGATATTTATCAAAAAGGTAATATTTTGCAATAATTATCAAAATATCGAAGAATATTTCAATAAATCTACAGCATTGAGTGTGTGATTGCACAATCACACTAGAAATGAAGGTTGGTTCTGTACTATCTAGCCACTTTAAAAACATGTCTACCAGTTTTCTAGGCTTATTATTAGTTTTATGCAATAGTTTTAGTGTGTAAATTGTATTTCAAGCATATTTATAAATATCGTACGCCCACGCAATTACACCACTCACACAATTAAAAATTATCGAAAATTGTATCGAAATTTTGATATTTACCCCAATATCGTATCGATATCGTATCGAAATAAAAAATCCTGATATCGCATACCAATATTTTAGAGATAGACAGTTGGAACAACAATACTACGGCAATTATACTTTTTCTTCCATGGTCCCTAAAATTGAGCTTAAAATTTTTTATACTTGTATATAAAAGCCCAGTACTGTTAATTTTTTGTAATTTTTGTAATTATAGAAACCTACAAAATTTTCTTCCAAAAATTTGATGAGCAGCACTGAAAAATACAGTATTATGCACAAGTCAATCTCAAGATAAGGTGAAGAGTGTATTGCTAGAGTTACATCAGCTATTATTGTGGCTCACAAAAGTCCTGCTATTCTTTCGTGAACCACACCACTTATAGTAGAGTGGCATAACACCAAAAAATGAGCATTTCTTACACTTTGTGATACAAATATAAAACTTTCCACACAAATTGTGCCCCTTGTCACATATGTTTTTTGATATAGAACCATCACAGATTTGACTTTTGGTGACCTTTACGGCCATTTTGTCATTGAAATTTTACCATTTTTGTCTTTATCTCCCTGAGGCATTATTTTACACTGTTAAAATATGGTATCAAATTAAAGGTGTTGATCTAAGAACTATATTGACTTTTGTTTGAAGTTAGTATTTCATTCCACTACAAAGTATTTCATTCCACTACAAAGTTATGATCATTTTTATAAGTTATAAAAATCTTCGCCCTTGGGGTGTAAATTACTAATGGGCACGTAATTCATATGGCTAATATAAATGATCATAGCTTTGAAACGCAATCACCTTTTGACTTCAAATAAAGCCGGGTAGTTCGTTTTAGCAGCACCTTTAATTTGAAACTGTGCGCCTCAGGGAGATATAGACAAAGATGATGAATCTTCAGTCCAAAATGGCTGTAAAGATCACCAAAGGTCAAATATGTGATGGCACTTTATCAAAGAATTGTCACAAGGAGTACAACTTATATGGAAAGTTTCATAATTGTATCAAAAAGTGCATAACTATCACACTATGCCACTCTATATACTATTATTGGGTCAACTACTTGTAGGCATACGTGCAACCTTGCCCATTTATCAGTAGTACTGCAGTCTGTAGGTTTGTAAAAATGTATGTGTGCTGCTGCCTACAGGCTTACATTGAGCCACGCCAACTAATTGTTTTCTCTAGCCCTTCACAGCAAAAATATCGTAATCGTTACAATTACAAAGGAGTATTTTGCCCTCACACCAAGGTCTACTATTCGTCTCAAGATTCTCATACACAAGTTAAATTACCCTCCTCCTCCAGTAGCTGCTATCACTGAACATCTTTGCATCCACATGCGATGAATCACATAGCTGCACAAGTATGCATACGTAAATGTGACCAAATTTTTGAAAACTATCGATCTACGCACACACGCCAGTGCACGTCACCTAAAATTCTACCTTCAAAAATTATCTTAGAGACATCTTACACCATGAAAATCACCTTTACAGAATAATATTAGTCCATCTAACATGAAATACAGTACTAAAAACAAGAAAACACTGGTACCCGGATATAGAAATTTTTTTTTAAATCACCAAAACTTGAAATTTGTACCTGCCTGCCTTGCTCACTTACTGCCTGCCTTGCTCACTTACTGCCTGGCCGCAGTCACAAGCCTAGAGGCCAAATAAAGCAGCACATGGCCACCATTTTATGCCACAATAACAAACTCACCAGTGGGATGTGCCTTTTGGGGTTCCAACGAGTGTATGCCCTTTGCGCCTTGTCATTTCTTTTGTCTTCAATCAAGCTGCTTGTCTTCTTCATCCAACGAAACCAGGCGTTAATTTTCCGTATCAACACCTTCTTTCAGCAACATATTTCGACATCGTAGAATTATTTCAGAGCTGGATTTCAGAAGCGCTTCAGTCCTGGCACTACTATAAGAGGTATAATAGCTAGATATCTGCAACTTTGCGATTGGGATCCCATTTGCGATAGGTTCGCGACCACACCCATCAAATAAAAATCTAGGTGGACTAATAGTAACATACTGTGACCACACCTCTTAACAATCTAGCTATTTACTTAACAGTACAAGATGACCTCATCCCTTATTGGTCTAGCTAGCTGCACACCCCTTGTCTGACTTGAGATATACTCTAATAGAACAGTCACTCTAATACAACGGTCATGTATGATATTCTAATAGGCCTTTTCGGTTAAGGCATTGATATAGGCAGTGTTTGTAACAGTGTAACTGCCGTATATATCACTAACAATTTTGTATGAATAGGTAAGGATTGGCGAGTGGTGGATTACTACTTCGCAAGTAATTAATGAGATTATCAAGTTGAAGCTGTCTTAGCTTTGTGGTCATGTTAGGTGAATGCTAGTCCTGTATAATTCACTGAATCAGCATGAAAGGAGAGTAGTGTATACAGTTAGCCCAGCAATGTAGCCTAGATCAACAGCATGGCACTCACAAGCTATCTAAGAGCTACAATAGCGTCAGATAAATTCCTAGCAGTGCGTAGATTCATAGCATCACTGCCAGCTATTTTTACCTTCTATAGCCTCTCTAGTAAGCTGGTTCCTCTACACAATAACTACCATCAAAGTTAGGGAACAGTACACAGGTCAAATGGTGCCTTCACTATTGTCCCAGGTATATCATTCACTATAAGACTACTATTTTCTGTTGTTGCTATCCTTAGCTTTGCTTGAATGGCTGCTAGTGGTGAGAGCTATCATTAGCACTAGAATTATCACCAGTGGCTTCGTTAACTACAGCACAAAACGAAGTGATTAAGTACACGAACAGCTGTTAATACAACTTCTGTAACTCGAAGACGGGTTGTTGTAACATAACAAAACAAAATTTCCTGAGAGAGAAAGACCACATCTAACAACTTGGGATCCACATGTGGTAGTATGAAAAAGTTTCAGCTTTTGTATTTAAAAAAAGTATTTTTGTATAGGAGACAATGGGAACCGCGAGTTGTGGTTAGCAATATCGCACTCCGGAAAAGTGAAGGAAGCAATTAATACTAATGACACATGTGACCGTCTCAGCGAAAACCTGTCCAGTTCACACAAGTATGCATATTGAGAAAATCGAAATTTAAAATAATTCATAAAATTACACATGCTACAAGAAAAAATATGCAAGTTTTTATCAGACCAGTACTCGAAGAAGGCAGATTCAAATCGATTAAAACTATACATCATCCTATTCGCCTACTCATGGGGAGTTTGCAACTTTTTTGTTTCATTTCTGTAGCCCCAATGGTTTGTGTGTCACGTACATTGGCTCACAATGCGGTAGACGTAAACAAACTTATTGCCATTTCTTCAACAAAACTGCCTTTATACGCCTGTGCGCAAGTGACTGCAGGGCTAAAACTATACCTTGGTTTATCTGCCAATCCGTGGTGAAGTCATGGTTGTGAATGCAAGCACCTGTAGTATGCAGTATAGTCACCGTACAAATCGATTTCCTTGTTCTTCCTACTTTCTAGCACTGTAATTCCACTACAGAAGGCTGAAACTTTGGTGAACCATTCCTTGGACAATGCAGATAATGCTGAGAATTTTTTTATTTAAATCGGAGGTTGTGCGAACTAGATGGGTTTTCGCTGAGATGGTCACATAATTTGGTTAGTTAAACAAAAAGGCCTAGAGATCTATACAATAAAAAGTAGTGAAACAAGAGATGAATGATGGTATTACAACATAGCTCAGTGGGAAAGTCCCTACTTTGGCACATTAGCTACAATTTTGTTCAATGCCAAAAATGTTAGTTTTATTGTACACGTTACATATAAGTAGTTTTGTGTTGTTTTGTAATGTATGTAGAATACTTTAAAACTTTTAATAATGTACCGTTGCGTGAAAGGTGGTCACCAGTGCTTACTACAAAGGGCATAGTTACTTCGCTTGGGTTAGCCATTTTCAGCAATTTTCTGATGGCTGTGTCATCAGCTCAAAAGTATAAACCACTTCAAAGTCAGCGTAACAATGTCATAATTGAAGCCATAACTCCACCTTAGGTATTGTTGCATCATTGTGGTACCTCCACGTTAGTTGTTTACCTTTATAAGTTGTTAACTTGATGTTTTTGGGGGGAGCCTGAGCGAGCCCCACACTAGCGAGTCGCCACGTAACTTTCGTCTCAGCAACCATGCCCAAAAAACTACAGAAGAAATCGGAAAGAGACCCTGAAATAAACGGACTTACCGTGAAATAAACGGCGTAAATCACAGCACTTCCATATATGTTCGTCTCATCGACCATGCCACGGAGAAATATACGATGTAGATTACAGCACTTCCATATATGTTCGTCTCATCGACCATGTCACGGAGAAATATACGACGTAGATTACAGCACTTCCGTATATGTTCGTCTCATCGACCATGCCACGGAGAAATATACGACGTAGATTACAGCACTTCCATATATGTTCGTCTCATCGACCATGTCATGGAGAAATATAGGACGTAGATTACAGCACTTCCATATATGTTCGTCTCATCGGCCATGTCACGGAGAAATATATGACGTAGATTACAGCACTTCCATATATGTTCGTCTCATCGACCATGTCATGGAGAAATATACGAAGTAGATTACAGCACTTCCATATATGTTCGTCTCATCGACCATGTCACGGAGAAATATACAACCTAGATTACAGCATATGAAACACGTGTATCAGCGCGAGAATATGAAAATCACCTAAGGTTGGCTAAATGAATGCAGAAGAACGGCTTACAAGAAGGAGACAGCTGTACAGATTGAGAAGGGACCAAGAAACACCAGAAGAAGCTGAAGAAAGACGAAGGAGAAACAGAGAATACTCCAGAACAAGATATGCTCGGCAATCTTGCAGCAGAGAAGGCAGAATTAGTATGTAAAATAATGAATCAGTCACAAAACAATAACATCACATCGTGCTACCACGTTCACTTGAATATACACTCATCATCAACTACCTATTGCTGCTATGCATACTCCCATTAAATATGTTCAGGCTCGCCCCACGATGCTGTTTGCATCTGTCTAGTTACTTACTTGAGATAGCCACTTGCCTATGGGTATACACCACTGTATTGAGAAGTGTGCAGTAGGTGAATCATATTTGCTTACTACAAAGCATACAAAGATCGCTGAGATCCAATAAGACCTGAAGTTACTCTCATTACATGTACAAACTTGCAGCTGGAAACAACTGCAGTTTCAAGATAGTCCAGATTGCTAGATGGCTTCCTGATTCAATAGTGCCACTTTTCCTTTTAAAACGTATGGGGAGCCTGGAAAGAAAAATGTACCTTTTTTCAGTTTTTAAGCACTGCATATGCCAAAGTAGCTAATTCCAACCCAACCTTGGCAGTATTGGTTAGGTATAACCAAGCCCAAAAGTGCCTTCAGTATGGTCCTAAAGGCTTCCACAATAAATTGTTACGAAATTTTTAAAACAATTTATTCAATTGAAGTTTCTACTGACTAAAACGTAACTCGATAATGGCTAAGGCCATGGGCTTGATTTTTTCACTGTTCAACGTCGCTTTGTCCTGTGACGTGCCTTTTGGCACACTGCAGTACATACAATGCACGCATCATGGACTTACCTTTGTACTCCTTTGTGTTCCATTTCTTTTTGCTGACAGCCAAGGTGTCAGTTCGTGGTAGCACGATGCATGGCTTCCCTACAGTACATTTGTAAATGGACTGATTGCAGAGATGATTCTAACACTGTTCTTCATTTATAACACCGTGTAAAAGGCTGAACATAGCTGAAAGCGAAGTGTAGTGGCCACTGCACTTTCGAGGCATTAATTGATAGTTAAGAGTGTGCGAATTGTCATATTTTCGTGGTGACTAGAGGCACTTATTTTACTGTTTTTCGTCTGTAGCGCTGTGTAATGGGCTGAACATAGCTGAAAAGTGTAATGGCCACTGCACTTTTGAAGTAGTATTTGATAGCTGGGGCGTGCGTTCAGATGAAAACATTAATTCTGGCACCATTCTTTCTTTTGATGCAGTATGCGTGGTTTCACCAGTCATAATAATGTTACAAAAAAGTAAGCAAACAAGTCTAAGTAAAAAATGAGAAATTTTTTAAGTTCAATTAGGGATCATAGGAAAAAAAAGTAGGGAAACAAGGTAGGTCACCTACACCTGCAGATATACTAGTGAACATTTAATCACTAATTCAGTCATGGTTTTGGGTATAGACTGAATTAGGGATTAAATGTTCACTAGTATATCTGCAGGTGTAGGCGACCTCCCTTGTTTCCCTACTTTTTATTCTATGATCCTAAAATTTCTAATTTGCTTAAACTTGTATAATATATGGACTAATACTATTCCATAAAGGTGATTTTCGTTGCACAAGATGTCTCTAGGTAATTTTCAAAGGTGGAATTTTGGGCGACGCGCAAAAGTTTTGGGACAATCCCTACTTAAACCGTATTACCATACCATTTCATAAATCAGAAGCCATACTATTGTTGACCACAACATGCTATACACTGCCTATAGTTGAACATGTCAAAGCTGTATAGTACAAAGTACATAGGAAACAATACACCGGTGTATGCTAACTCTGATAGTATTATCTGACTACTTAACAGCTACTGTACATGATGACATATCAACGAAGTCTCCAAGGCAGTACAGAGTGCTGGGAAACACAATGAAATACAGGTTGGCAGAACCAACATAACGGTGTCAACAGTGTCATCACTGGTTGGCGGAGTCAACATAATGGTGGTTGAACAGCAGCAGAGTAACCCCAGCGAGACGGAGGATTTCAGCTGGGAGCAGATGATGGAGGACGCAGAAGACCTGCCCGCTAATCAAAACCTATCTGCTGCTACTAATGTGTCAAGTGATCGCGACGGAGTTCGCCTTGTCACTGTGTCTGCCCCAACAGAGTTCTTGAAAGAAGTGTTCAAGACATTGACTAATACAGAGAAAAAGCAGCAGCTGAAAAACCAGTTCACTGCTCCTGATCTTTCCCTCACCCTAACTCCAAGGCTGGATATGGTGTGGGAAGCAGAGTGCTCCAAGGGTGTGAAGTCCCTCAACCAGCAGTTATCAGAAGGCCAAGCATTTTTCCTGGACACAACTGGACACCTGGTGGAAATCATAGACACCATCAATACAGGCAAACAGTTGTCCATTGATGATGTAGAGGAGCATGTTAAGACAGCTCTTTCTCTATTGGGAAATGCCCCAAGCCAGCTATCAACTCTCAGACAGGTGAAAGTGGTGGAAGAGTATGACAAGGACCTTATTTCCTTCTGTCAAAATTTCAAAGACTACCAGGCTGAAGCTCCTGACCTGTATGGGGTAGAATTCTGAGAGAAGGCCCTCGTACACCTTACTCAAGTGAGAGAATTCAGAAAGGCCAAAGCCCCTCCTCAAATGACACAACAGGGCCAGGGGGGAGGGGGGCATCAAATCAACTACTCGCAACACAGGAGGCACTCTCCTTACAATGAGCACAGCTCTCAGGTTGGGAAGGCAGGCAACAGCGGCTGCTTGAAGATGAAGCCAAAGGGTTGACAATTAACTCCAATAGATACTCTTTGTACTTATTGAAGTGTAAAAAGAGATGTCAATTATATGTTGGTAGGAATAATCAAGTCAGGCTTTGCTCGAATGTTACCTGGGGTGGAGTCCCCAACAAGGGTGGCAGGAAGGTTACAGCTCTTCCAAGCAACTGGCAAGTTACAACAAAGGACCAATGGGTCTGGGAGACAGTGAAGGGCTTCCCAATACCATTAACAGACCAACCACATCAAGTGGTGAGACCCACACCTCCCTAGAGCAGAGATTCCAGCTGCAAGAGGAGGTACAAACCCTGTTAGACAAGGCAGTGATTTCAGTACCTCTGCAGGAGGAGGGGGGTTTCTTCTCCTCCCTGTTCCTGATTCCAAAGAAATATGGGAGAATGAGGCTAGTCATAAACCTAAAACGGCTCAACTGCTGGGTTCTCACTCAGCATTTCAAAATGGAGGGAATACACAGTCTCCAAGACCTTCTAAAAGCAGGGCGCTTGTTTGGCAAAAGTAGACTTGAAGGATGCATACTGTACTTCATGGTCCCAGTATGCCCAAAACACCAACAGTACCTAAGGTTCTCAGTACAAGGGGCCAATTATCAGTTCGCGTGCCTGCCATTTGGGCTGGCGTATACCCCATGGGCCTTCACAAAACTCATGAAGCCAGTAATGGCATTTCTCGCACAGGGGAATCCGCCTTGTAATTTATATAGACAACATGCTCCTGTGCTCCTGATAGCAGACAGTCCCACACAATAGAATGAGCATGTGGAGGTTCTCTAATTCGTCCTAGAGAACCTGGGATTTGTGTTGTATATAGAGAAGTCCATAGTCAGTCATCACCCCAACCCAGAGACTAGAATTCCTGGGTCTAATGGTAGATAAAACAACCTTCATGCAGATCAGTCTGCCAGGGGAAAAGATCAGGTACATTCAGGCGGAAGCAATAAAGCTTCAACAGATGCATCAAGTATAGGCTCATACTGTGTCTCAATTTCTGGGCAAGCTGAGTGCAGCCTCTCAAGCAATTTTTCCAGTGCACAGGAGGAACTGGCCTGGTGGCAGGCGCATTTGACATCCTGGAATGGCCAGACACTGCTCCAGTATACGAAGCAAATCATGATCCAGTCAGATGCATCGCAGTTGGGCTGGGGGCAGCCTCTCAGGGCATAAGGATGGAGGGGTCCGTGGTCCTAGTAGGAGAAAGAGATGCACATCAACTGTTTGGAATTGAAGGAGACCACTGAGTGTTCAGACATTCCTCAAGGATCGCCAAGGCATTTCAGTGTCGCTGGAACTGGACAACCAAACAGCAGTGGCCTACATCAACAATCAGGGAGGAACCGTGTCCCCCACACTGACAGCTCTAGCAAAATTTCTATGGCTCTGGGTCTTGACCAGGAATATTCTCCTGACAGCCCAGCACATTCCAGGAGTAACCAACTTCATAGCAGACAAGGAATCTCGCCTACCGCTGGACCGGTCAGACTGGAAACTTTGCCCGAAAGTATTTGGAATTATCAATCAAGTATGGAGAACTCATGCAGGCCTCATGGTGATCAAAGTCTTCAAAGTCATATGACTCTCACTTTAGGAAGTGGGCAAGCTGGTGTGATAAACGGGGCCATGATCCCACTTCGGGTCCTGTGTCAGAGGTAACAAACTTTTTGGCAGCCCTGCATGTAGACGGCTACTAATCTAGGTCCCTTAACAGTTTTAGGTCAGCAATTTCATCAGTTTGTGATAAGGTGGGTGGCATGGAGGTTAGAAAGCATCCTGTAGTGGCCATTGCCCCGCTACACAGCTACCTGGGATGTTCAGGTGGTTTTTTAGTACATAGAAGCCATCTACTATTCTACCTTTGAAGTTGCTGCCATACAAGTTAGTAATGTTGCTTGCTCTGACAAGGCCATCATGTTCAGCTGACTTAGCTTCAATGCACATACGATACCCAGGAGACAGTATAAGCCAGAAGGAGTAGTCTTCTTACCTGCAGCTTTGACAAAACAATCAAGACAAAGCAAACAGTTAGTGGAATTTTTCTTCCCTACCTTTTCACAAATAGTGAATTATGCCCTGTTAGGACTCTTCAGTCTTATGAACGTCTGACAGAGGAGTTTAGGTCTGGGAAGTCAGACCTTGGTAAGCTTTTTCTTTCCGTAGTCGAGCCTCACCACCCGTTGACCTCTTGCACAATTGCAAGATGGCTACGTGAAGTGTTGAAAGGAATTGATGTGAGTATTTTCTCTGCACACTCAGTACGAGGAGCCTCAGCTTCAGCAGCTGCAGGAGCAGGGATTACCACAAATGACATATTGAAGGCAGCAGATAGGAGTTCTGAATTGGTTTTCCGAAAATTCTATTACTGTTCTATCTATGACCATGGTACAGACATGCAGTGTTGTCACAGTCCCAATCCTGTGGCAATGACAGTGAATAACTAATTAATAATAGTTCAGTAGCTAATGATTAATTGCACACTCAATTTCACAGTAGTACTAGTGTTTCAGTAGTACCAAGATTGGGAGTCACAGTACCCTATATGAAGCTACAAACAACACCATTGTTATGTGAGATTGAGCTTCTGAAATGTAATGGGATGGATAAAACCCGGACCGGACTGGACCAAAGGTTAATTCTTCAGGTAGGCCAATTCACACAATAAGTTACAATGTACACTTCTCACCTTGTAGCAGTTCTGCCGAGAACGCGATCGATGGCTCAAACATTAACAGTAAGGCTTAACCCTTAAAGTCACATAGGTTGATATATTGGCCACTTTGCATGATTGCAAACAAAGTACTGTAATTTTCTAAGTGTCCATCCTATGGCTACACAATCAGCATCATTTTACTGATGACTTAATAAGCTATACCTAGGGATTTAGCCTACAACAAAAGTATATGGACCAAAACACGCCATGAAAATAAATTTCAATTTACAAACACGCAAATCCTTTAGAAAATGGTCCATAGCTCGGTCCCAGTTGATCCTATTCACTCCAAATAACTGTTGACATTCACCATTCAATGGCGAGTAAGGCCATATACAGCTCACATGATTCTGACATTAATAAGATGGCAGACAAAGCGTGGAATGTGACATGGCAACAAAATCACCCGCTGCTCTTCATCACTTCATACCAAGTAAGCCACCATTGTTACAGTGGTTATTTAACCCTCCCCTTGTAACCCAATGAATAAATTTTTGTTTGATATCTAGTGTTAGGCTAATAGATTTAGGCAGGCCAAGTTAGATGGCCATATAAGTCTGTTTTGCATAAACACGCACTTCTCAGAATCCTGTGCGACTTTCAGAGTTAATAGGATGTACATGATACTACATTTGCTCTAAAAACAGCCCAACTAAGCTAAACTATACTTTCCAATACATTTACTACACAATTGCTACAAAACTATGAGTTCTTCCTACCACAGATAGTACATTTATATATGTTTCTACTACCATACGTGAGTAATCCTCCAAATTTATTAGAACTGAGTTGCACAAAAAGACAGAAGTTAAAGATCACAGTTAACCTTCAAACACATAATTATGGCCATGGATGATGAAGCTAAGGAATTGAAGGTGAGCCCTAAACAATTTAAGTAGATTATTCCAGGGTATAGAGACTCAGTAAAACTTTTATTCTATTTAAATCCAGGAGCACATCGAATTCTAAGGACAAGGGAGCATGTAACTCTGTAAACAGAAATTCAAACATGGCCTATAATAAGAAACTTTTAAAATTTTCTAATTAGGATATTTTGCGGAGGCACATGTTCAAGTATGTCATGTTTCTGCTGCGACAAGACAAATTTATAGAAACGAAGCTCAATGGCACGACGGAGGAATAGTAACACAGACTTAGCAAGACAGTCTTTCTACAGTCGATAAGGCCATGCAAAGTTAATTATATGTTTCTGGTCCTACCAATTCCCCAAAATTCACCAGGTGACCAGGCTTTTTTTTTCTTTTTTTTTTTTGCTGCTGCTGCAACTTTTGGATGTGGTACACTATACATTTGACATAGCAGTACATGGAATTATAGGGAAAACAAACTTATTGTATAAAGTTAGTGCACTTTATAAGGAAAGAGTGTTTACAAGACATGAAAACCTTTTAACTATTTCAAATTATTGTATGGTGATTGCACAATTCGTTCAGCAAAAAAATGACCAGGAAGGGAACCAGAAACATATAATTAACTTTTCGTGGCCTAATCATGGAAAATTACTCCGCTTGACTATTCCAAGCTTCACCTTCGACTATATTCCTATCGAAGCAGCTTTGCTACTTTCACATAAGATGATGAGTAGCAGCCCATTCAGTGTATCTCTGTTGTGCGTAAGAATGATGTAACCAATTATGTACATAGTAACACTGGATGCCATGTTTGCCCGTAGTATTGGTAGTGTACGGAGTTACACGCTCCCCTTGTACATAGGATTCGATGAGCTCCTGTTAAAGCTACCCTTAAGCCTGCAAATAGTCCCTCACAATTTAACTTATTTGTTTTACAAATAAGTTTAAAGAGTAACTTGTCTTTTAACTTCTGTCACCTCAATATGGGCAATTACGTGTGTAAGGTGGTTGACATTAGTAGAAAGAACTCATAGTTTTGTAGTAATTGTGTAGTAAATGTATTGGAAATAGTTTATCTTTGTTAGGCTGTTTTTAGAGTGAATATAATTTCACGTACATCCTATTACGCTTGTCTGAGCCATTGATCACATCCTCAGCAGAAATGCTACAAGGTGAGGAGTGTACATTGTAGTATATTGTGTGAATTGGCTTACTTGAAGAATTGACCTTTGGTCCGGTCAGGGTTTTATCCATCCCCCAATGTAATAATCAAATTACAAAATACTTCATGAATTACAACACTACAGTGGAACAACAATAAGCTACAAGCCCAATGATGTTCCCAATTCTCCAATGCCAAAATGGCATAACTGATATAGTACAGCAAATTCCCCATATATTTTTGCATTGGGCATATTTTAGGCCATATAATGGCATAATAATCCATGACATGTGATAAATACCTCAGATTCCAGACTAGATTTGGAAACAGCAGTGAATGGTGATATAAATGAGTATTAGCACAAAGAAATCAGAGGAAATTTAAGAGTAAAGTTGAAAATCACTTTCTTGTTCTATGGCAAATTCAATGGCAGATATTAGGAAATGAATGCTCTGAAGACATTCCAATGTCTGGACACCCACTAATCCTCACTACATTAGTGCTACACCAAAACAAAAGCATTGAAAACTAGCTCTGCAGGTTACTTTGTGAAATGTAGAGTGTTTCCGTGATTAATGTCCGTTTTTATAGCAAACTTCTTCATATGACAGGGCTAAAACTATACCTTAGTTGATCTGCTAATCCATGGCACACAGTCTAAGCCAAATTCAAATGTTGTAGACTAGTGAAAATGAAAGCTACCAATGTGAATGTAAGCACTTGTAGTTTATTTTCAGTATAGTCACTGTACAAATTGATTATCTTACTCTTCCTACTGTATAGCACTATAATTCTAAAACTACCCACCACAAATAGGCTTGAGTTTATTACGCTCCAAAATTTGCCTATTATGCTTGTTTTTATGCTTTTCAGAAATGCATTATGCTTTTATTTTGTGTTTTTTCTTTGTGCAGAGAATTCTTCATATGATTGAATGTAAATGGAGAAGTGTCAATTCAACTACAACATACAAATAATAGCAATAGCTTGAAATTGGGATGTGTTCCAGAGTTGGTAGGAATATTAGAGCAGGGGTGCAAATTTATAGTCCCTCAAAAGCTATACGGATTTTTCAATAGGAAGTAATGATTATTGAATAGAAAATTCAATCTATTTTGTTATTTTATATTATTTAATCCAAGGACATTTTCTAATACCCTTACTGTGTTACGACTTACCCCGAGTTTTCGGGATTGAAGGGCAATTTGTACGAACATGCTTTTTATTCATTAGAACTGGAAACTTTTTCTAATTTCTTTGTAGCTTTGTATGCAAATAATTATGTATAAAATATTATGCATGGTTTCTGATTGATCTTCTGAGTTGTAGCAATTGGTATTCAAAGGACAGACTCTGCTCAGTATAATATGTAACTTGCATTTGCAGCACCATGCCAAGAACATGTTAGCCTCCCAGAGACAAACATTTAAATGGTTCTCATTCTCTCTGTTGCAAACGATGACTGTTCTATTAGAGTGTTTGACTGTTCTATTAGAGAATCTCGGTCATTTTAAATATTTCATGGTTTGACCTGCAGAGACTCCACTATTTTCAATGCCCACACATTCACTAGCTATACTGACTCAACACTAACTTTATCATCATCAGAGCTTCTATTGTATTGTCTTCCAATCAGTCAAGCTTCCAATATTCATAATGATCATATCACATTTTATTCAAAATCAGACGATGAGACGTTTTATATACCAAATGCAATGATCAAAGTCCACCTAAACTGACTTCTTTGCTATGCCTTAATTGGTACTAGCTATAAAACTCAAACCCACAATGGAAAAGCATTCATTCCATCGAGTGCAAACTTGTAGTAGCTAGGACTGTAGTGCATTTTTCTACTCATTGTCAAGAATGATTTCACCATCCAAAACAGGTTAGCCATTGACTTTATGACTGTTATAGCAGAAGTTATACTTAGTGTGGCAGAAACTTGCCCATTATGCTCCTAATTATGCTCCGTTATGCCAGCATTATGCTTTATGCTTTTCATCCCCCATTATGCCAAACATTATGCTGGCATAATCGACACAAGCCTAACCACAAAAGGCTGAAGCTTTGGTAACCCATTCCTGGGACTCTGCATATAATGCTGAGAAAACTATTTAAAAATCAGGAGTTGCGCAAACAAGGTAGGTTTTTGCTGAGACATATGGTAACTTTGCAATAAGAAATTTTTGCCATTTAAAAAAACACAATAAAAAATAACAAAATTTTAATTTCAACTCTGAATTCATGGTATCAGTCAAGTAAGTAGGCATTACGTGCCAAATAGAAGAGACGTCTCCATTTTAGCCTTTTGAAATAGTTTTGATTATTATTATTTTTCACAAATAGCTTTGTTTTATTGTTTAGTGGTCATAATTTATAAGCATTGGTATTATAAACCAATGCTTTTGAAAAATGAAGCTTTTAGCTAAGCTACTGATTTAGTTAGAATATTTTATATTGCACACATTTGACAAATGATAATGAGGACTGCTTTGATTGTACATTAATTGTGTCACAACGTTTTCTATACTGTACTTTAAAAAAGATTTACTGGAAGAGCAAACAAAAGAAAAGGGCATTTGGTACTAGTGAGGTCACATAATTTTGAAAGGTAGAAGAAACTTGATTTTTAGCAATAGCACCTTGTAAAGTATGAAAAATGCTTCAGATTGAAATATATTGCTTTTGTAACAGCTAGTAACCGTAATTACCGTATAGCGGGAAATTCCCGAAAGGTTAAAATTTCAAAAAAGAGTGCTTGATTGAAAATTCGAAAAAATATTTTCGAAACTGTCTCTTTACCGCGCCGCACCATAGATAATTAATCCACGGAGGAAGCTAACAGTGGTTACGTTCTGATCACATACATAGCTAGAATTAGCTGCTTTGATCTCGGCTTTGATTGTTCAGTATAGCTAAATAAACGCTCAATCTGGCTTTGATAGATCGCATAGCTATCCTAGGGTCTTCCTTCGTAGGTTGAACCATGTTGGTTGGCGGACTTCGCCTCAGTGGCCTGCGGATACAGCTATAGCTAAGTATACCACATGGCGTTTTTCAGCCCATATAGATGTTTGCTGATAATTATACTCTTCCTAGTAATTTCTGGTCTCTCGAGCTCTTATAGGCTTCAAGACTCGTGGTGTCATTCGTGCTCGCTCATATGCACGCGTGTCGTAGCTATAGCTATATGGCTAGCTACTCGTGTGTGGCCCAGTGCCTAGTTATAATACATTAGGCCTATAGCTAACTGATATTAGCAGAAACTATGCATGTGTGCACTCGCAAAAATCTTTTCTATATACCCAGCTATACTTTCTTTGATTGTCACTTCAAAGCCGGGATGTACCATTTTCGAAAACTTATTTTCGAAAACACATTGTTATTTTCGAATTTTTCAAAAATTTAACCGTTCGAAAATTTCCCGCTATATGGTAGGCAGTTCTCCATGCATCTCTATTGAGCACCATTGGTAGCCACGGCACAAAACAAAAGCAAGTGACATACATTGACAAAATTACATCACTTTGTATTATGAAGTGCATAGCATCACCAATAAACTATTAAGTTGTATCTTCCAATGAGCAAAAACCATCCAACCCATGAGCTGGACCACTTATTAACGTAGCGAACAATGATACTTTCTTTCCCGTAGGTTTTCTATGGAAAGAATTTACAATGGAGCTTAACCAGCTCTGACCATGAAGAAACTCATCAGAAGAACACCATCTTTACTAAGTCAACACTATGAAACAACTGAACCTACCACCTAACCTGTCTACAGGACGAGCAGCTATTGTGCCACTCTTACTATGCAATTTACGGGAGAGGAAATTCCACGATTTTTGCAGGGTTTTGACATCACAGTGCATCACTAATAAAACTACATTATGACAGCACACAACTCCAATATGCAGTGTACATTTCTAAACAGTTACTAGAGATGCAACGATACAGTGTGTAGACATATCGATATATTGCCTCTGGTGTATCACAATACAGTGATATATTGCACGATACAAAGTGGAGTCTAAGCAATGGTCTATGAAGAGAAATAAGTGAGCTAATTTTTCTTTGAGAAGCATTACATACTACTCAGTTTAACCACAATGTACAATAATTTGATTATCAGCCATGTTAACAAGCCACGGTATGTCGATATATCACGATACGCGATGTATCAATACATTTGTATCGATATGGTGATATTGTCTTAAAACAATACAATACGCAATATATTGTTGCATCTCTAATAGTTACTATACATACATTTATAGAACTTTGCGTGGGCGAGATCAAAGGAAAAGATGTACTTTAAATTTCATAAAGTACACTCTCAGCCGGCCAACAGCTTCATCGACCACAAAGAGTGCTTTATTCGTTCAATAGAGCACTCTTTGCAGTGCAATAAAGCACTCTTTGTGGGCAATAAAGCACAGTTGCCCACGTGCTCTAGTGCAAGCTAATAGCCTGCGGGGCTCACGCCGGTACGACTAATCACCCACGCCGGTGAAGGCTGATAGCCTCGCCACGCTGAGTGATCAATCACCCCAGCCAATACGAGTTCTACCACTAAATAGCTTTTATAGACATACCTAAATGCTTCGATGATGGGTAGGAGAAGGTAACGTTGCTGTTACGTTTGTTAATGTAAACGGACAAGTCCTGGAGATATCACGGAAATGTTCCACTATGTGACTAACAATGGAATCGATTGTGGGTTGCGAGCAAAACCTGCCAAAATACGTGATGAACGTCCACCGTACCAAACTATGGTGAAATACGCGTGAGTTACTTTGTTAAACTAGTTGTGTACGTTCAGGCTGCTAATAGTTCGTGCAACGCGTGTTAATTACGAGCCCTAGTGTATAGTGAAGCTACACGACCAGAAAGTTCCATAAATCATTTAAAGAATAGCCTTGTTTGTGCTATATGACAAAATAAAGATGTCGGCCGCGCCTCATGCTTTTAAAAATGTTCTATATTTGCCATAAAGGTGCAAGTGTTCTATATTGGGCAGTTATAGAACACTTTAATAGACCACAGTTCTATATCAGGCAGTTATAGAACTGCCAGGTCTATATTTGTAGACTGATAGCCTACTTACGCATTCTGGTCAGTACAACCAATCAACCAAGCCAGTGTAGGCTGATAGCCTGACTGCACTGGCTGACCAGTCAATCCAACCAGTAAGAATAAAACCACTGGATTTTATTTATAGGCAGACTTGAAGATTTCGATGATGGTTTCTTGTGGTCAGCAGCAGTGAACGTTCTTAGTACGTTTTGCTCACACAAACGGACGAGTCCTAGGAAATATGTTTATTAATATACCACAATCAAAAACGTTACATATTGAGAAGACGGACTAGACTCACAAAACGACTAATGAAGGCGCAGCACAGTGCAACGCAGGCTAAACACAGGCACAATGCCTATTCTACCGATGATAACACTCCTCCGTGAGTTTCTAATTGTTTCGTGTGTCTTGTGTGTACCACAAGTTGACAGTTCTCTATACCAGATAAAGCACTGCCTTTCGCTCGTGCTATAAGGGAAATATAGCACTCGCAGCAGTGCTTTATCTAGTATATATATATATATATATATATATATATATATATATCGTACAGTACGATAGTAGTGTATAGTAGGGACCACAAAGGAGTAGGCGTGGCCCACAAAATAACATCACCTAAAAACCAACCTCAATTTCCCCTGACAACGATGAGGCAGTATTGGTAGGTAAAACTAAGCCCAAACAAGCTGTCAGATCGACCCAAAACGCTTTCAGCAAGTTGCTGTGGAAAAAATTTTTTTAAATTATTTAACGAAATTTTCTACTGACTGACTGATGCCTTCAGACAAGCGTAACTCGATAATAGCTACGAGCTTGATTTTTTCACTGCTCGACATCGCTTCAGCCCGAAATGTGCCTTTTGGCATACCGCAGTATGTACAATGCATTCTTCATGGACTTACCAGTGTCCTCCTTTGTGTCCCATTCATCTTTGCTGACAGCGAAAAGTGTCAATTTAGCAGTAGCATGTGATGGCTTCCCTCCGTAACGGAATTCGTCCGTATTTTTCATAGTGTCTATTTTGATTGTCGAGGTGCTTTTCAGACAGTACTTGATTCGTACTGCTGTGTAACAGATTGAACATAACCAACAATGAAGCATAATGGATACTTCACTTTTCAGACAATAACTGATACAGCTGGGGCACGCGGCACCATTTCAGATGCGGTATGCATGGGTTCACCAGTCATAATAATTATTTATGAAAAAAGTTAACAAACAAGTACACAATTTTTTTTTTGGAATTTTCAACTAGAGTAGGGACCATAGCACATCAATAAAAAGTACTGAAATAAGCTAGAGTAGTGCACAATATTGAACAATAAAAAAGTGTTAGATTTCTACTGTGCATGATACGTAGTAAATCACAGCATAGATAATGCATGTCACGTGGATTGAAAATGCCAGTATTATTTACATAGAGACGTCATGGGCCATCCTCGTTTTGCACCAATGAATGTGCACAAGAACCCTAAGCCCCCCAGGGTCTCGACACAAAGGAAAGAGAAGTTAACAGAAGCAGTTAGAGTGGAATATTTTTTCAGCTTTGCAATTTCAGCAGAGTTCACCAGCCAGCTGGCACCACCAGAAGAGGTAGCATTCGAAGGAGCAAGGGTATCAGAGCAAGTAAAGTCTAAAATGAGAGGTAAACCCCTCCACCTAGGAATGAAGGACGTTCCATCTGGCCTCTTTTCATCATCACGGCATATACCGACAGGCTCCAAAACAGCAGGCACACCCCCAGACACTAAAGCACAACAATCATTTCATTTAATGCAGCATGTCAGGGAATGTGGCCTCCACTACACCTACAAGACAAACCATGAGATCTATATACATCAACATTACTACCACAAACACAAGTATGCTCGACTGCTAAATTATTAGCTGGTGCGTGCCTGCCATTGTCACCTATCACCTTCAAACAAGGGCCAAACTGCCACTCGGTAGATTTCAACAAATTTACGAATACATTGGTACACCATAACTAGGATAGGAAAATAATTTAATGAGTTTCCAATCCACTAGGAACACATACGTTATCTATGATCACAGTAAAACAATATAATCTCTACTGTGCATTTCCACAGTAGGAATATAACACTTTTTTTTTTTACTGTGATTTAATATCATGCACTACTCCAACTTGTTTCATTACTTTTTATCAATGTGCTATGGTCCCTACTCTAGTTGAAAATTCCAATTTTTATATACAAGCTACTAATAACATCATGACACTCCCCCGATGCCATCGTCTATTTGAGCAACATCATTTCCGGCATTATTCAGACCATTAGTGACTAATCGTGTACAAGAAACTAGCCGCTGAAAACGCTGCTTAAGCAGCACTTAAAGAAATGAAGCTAGCTTGTTTGCACCAGTAGCGTTTCCTGAACGCTTCAAGGTAGCTACTGACCCTAATAATAGAGGTTTTATTTTTGCAATTTTTTGTATAGATATTGTGTGGAGACAGAGTGAAAGTAATTTATTACCAGAGAAGATAGTGGGCGGGGCTTGGTGGTGCTGATACACTCGGTAATAATCCAGAGCTACTACAATATTCAGTTATAATTTACTCCACAGTAAGTGATTTTAAGCTGCTAGTACTTTTTTAATTAAACATCACCAGTACTATGATAGACCCTATGCATAGATAAGTTTTAAAAAGTTATCCTTATGGAGCCAAAAAAATACTGAAATCACTGAGATAATCTATGATATATTAATTGCACAGTAATGAAATTTATTGACAAAACTATGCACTAGCTTTTTGCTTATCATCTAAAGAGCAATTACCAACTATTACGTTTTGCGCAATCTTACGTTTTATTGCGTTTTTCGCAATATTTGATCACGCGATGTTGACGGCATCACGTCATACAGCGACAATGGATACCTCTAAAAAGAAGGGCTGTAAGAGGCGTAAAACGAAAAGAGCGAGGTTTAAAGCAATGGCAAATATTAGATGGGGCAAGGCTAATAATGTGACAGCAGAAAGTCAGCTTGTAGATGAGACACGTGCGGGGACACGTGGCAGCTATGATGGCGGCGGAGATGGGGAAGATACAGGAGCTATAGACGCTAGAGGGAATAGTGAAACCATGGAAGACAATGAGCATTCTCTTACTAATGAAGCAAGTAATCCTGTAGCGCGTGTGACAATGGAAGAAGGTGAAACGAGCTCTGTAACCACTGAAGACAGTGAAAGTTGTGAAGACAGTGAAGCTACTACTGAAACTGCGGAAGAAGAGAGTGTTGTGATGAATGAGTGTGAGACTCTAGCATACACCGAGACTCCTGTAACTACGGATAGTAATGCTGCTACCATATATGTTGTGGCTACTGAGACTACTCTACCTCAGGAAGACAATGAAGTTCAGGTTAGATTCTTGACATATACTATCAAGACACACGGTAGTGTGTCGTGCGGCCCAAGAAGCCGGCGCGTAACACCCGTGAGTATATTGACAGGAAGAAAGAAAACGCAATTTTCGCACCTCCGTAGCTCTGTGCTTCCTTGATGAAACAAGACGATTTTTGCTGTGGACATGCCCCCCAACTGCAGCACTCCACATTCCAAATTTGAGCGAAATCGCTTCGCGCGTTCCCGAGATATGCGACTTCAAAAATTGGCTCAGTTTCTTCGTTTTTTTTTTCTTCTTCTTCTTCTTCTTCTTCTTCTTCTTATTTTTCTTTTTCTTGTCGCACACTTACAAAAACTGCTATAAAACTCGCACGCCATATCCGATTGCCTTGAAATTTGGCACACAGAAGGGGGATATAAAGGCGCATCTCGGTACCAACTTTGGCTGGAATACGATAAACAGGCAAAGAGTTATGAGCGATTATTCACGAAAATTAACACCAATATGTTGTCACGCCTACAGGGTAAACCGCGTATGGGAAGAAGCTGAAAATCGGTGGGTGAATAGGTTAACTATTGAACCTCAAACCTTTTGTGGTTTGAAAGAAATCGAGCTAAAAACCAGGAAGATACAACGAAAAAACCAACAGTGTGTAACAATTATGCAATCGAGATTAGCTAATAAAAAACGACTGCTTGCCACGCCTACCAGGTAAACCGCTTGGGGTAATGCTTTGAAAATCGCTGTACAGATGGAGTTATCATCTTAGAAAGGCTCTTCAATGGTGTAGAAGAATCAGACTTAAAACCACGGAGTTATAACACGAAATCCAACTTAGTGTAGCAAGTGTGAGATCGAGATACTCTAATAGAGCAGTCATCCTAATAGAGCAGTCATCCTAATAGAGCAGTCACCCGAAGAGAATTCAAGAGATCAGCTAGAAACAAGTAACCTGTATAGAGATCAGCTACAAACAAGCCACCCTGTAGAGAGATCAGCCACAAACAATTCACCCTGTAGAGAGATCAGCTAGAAGAAGTTACCTTGTAGGGAATTCATGCAACTATAGAAAGAGATAATTCAGCTAGAAGAAATCACCTTGTAGAGTTCAGCTACAAAGAAACCACAATGTAGAGAGTTCAGATACAAAGAAACCACCATGTAGAGAATTCGTTTACAAACAAGTCACCCTATAGAAAGATCAGCTAGAAGAAGTTACCTCGTAGAGAGTTCAGTTACAAAGAAACCACCATGTAGAGAATTCATTTACAAACTAGTGACCCTGTAGAGACATCAGCTAGAAGAAGTTACCTTGTAAAGAGTTCAGCTACATAGAAACCATTCTGTAAAGAGCTCAGCTACAAACAAATCACCCTGTAGAGAGATCAGCTAGAAGAAGTTACCTTGTTGATAGTTCAGCTACAAAGAAACCATCATGTAGAGAGTTCAGCTACAAACAAATCTCCCTGTAGAGAGATCAGCTAGAAGAAGTTACCTTGTAGAGAGTTCAGCTTCAAACAAATCACCCTGTAGAAAGATCAGCTAGAAGAGGTCACCTTGTAGAGAGTTCAGTTACAAAAAAACCACCATGTAGAGAGCTCAGCTACAAACCAGTGACCTTGTAGAGACTTCAGCTAGAAGAAGTTACCTTGTAGATAGTTCAGCTACAAAGAAACCATTCTTTAAAGAGCTCAGCTGCAAACAAATCACCTGTAAAGAATTCAGCTACAAATAAATCACCCTGTAGAAAGATGAGCTAGAAAAAGTTACCTTGTAGAGAGTTCAGTTACAAAGAAACCACCATGTAGAGAATTCAGCTACAAACTAGTG
Organism: Dysidea avara; assembly: GCF_963678975.1. Classification (NCBI taxonomy): domain Eukaryota; kingdom Metazoa; phylum Porifera; class Demospongiae; order Dictyoceratida; family Dysideidae; genus Dysidea; species Dysidea avara. Next base: position 40,560,802 of record NC_089276.1, read on the forward strand.
ACCCTGTAAAGACATCAGCTAGAAGAAGTTACCTTGAGAGAGTTCAGCTACAAAGAAACCATTATTTAAAGAGCTCAGCTGCAAACAAATCACCTATATAGAATTCAGCTACAAACAAATCACCATGTAGAGAGATCAGCTAGAAGAAGTTAACTTGTAGAGAGTTCAGCTACAAACAAATCACCCTGTATAGAGATCAGCTAGAAGAAGTTACCTTGTAGAGAGTTCAGCTACAAAGAAACCACCATGTAGAGAGTTCAGCTGCAAAGAAATCACCCTGTATAAAATTCTGCCACGAACAAATTGCCCTGTAGAAAGATCAGTTAGAAGAAGTTACCTTGTAGAGAGTTCAGCTACAAAGAAACCATTCTGTAAACAGCTCAGCTGCAAACAAATCACCTGTACAGAATTCAGCTACAAACAAATCACCCTGTAGAGAGATCAACTAGAAGAAATTACTTTGTAGAGAGTTCAGCTACAAAGAAACCACCATGTAGAGAGTTCAGCTGCAAACAAATCACCCTGTAGAAAATACAGCCACAAACAAATTGCCCTGTAGAAAGATCAGTTAGATGAAGTTACCTTTTAGAGAGTTCAGCTACAAAGAAACCACCCTGTAGAGAGATCAGCTAGAAGAAGTTACCTTGTAGATCGTTCAGCTACAAACAAATCACCCTGTAGAGAGATCAGCTAGAAGAAGTTACCTTGTAGAGAGTTCAGCTACAAAGAAACCACCATGTAGAGAGTTCAGCTGCAAAGAAATCACCCTGTAGAAAATTCTGCCACAAACAAATTGCCCTGTATAGAGAGATCAGTTAGAAGAAGTTACCTTTTAGAGAGTTCAGCTACAAAGAAACCATTCTGTAAAGAGCTCAGCTGCAAACAAATCACCTGTACAGAATTCAGCTACAAACAAATCACCCTGTAGAGAGATCAGCTAGAAGAAATTACCTTGTAGAGAGTGAAGCTACAAACAAATCACCCTATTGAAAAATCAGCTTGTAGAAGTCACCTTGTAGAAAGTTCAGTTACAAAGAAACCATTCTGTAAAGAGCTCAGCTGCAAACAAATCACCCTGTATGAGAGATCAGCTAGAAGAAGTTAACTTGTAGAGAGTTCAGCTACAAAGAAACTATCATTTAGAAAGTTCAGCTTCAAACAAATCACCTGTAGAGAGTTCAGCTACAAACAAATCTCCCTGTAGAGAGATCAGCTAGAAGAAGTTACCTTGTAGAGAGTGAAGCTACAAACAAATCACCCTATTGAAAAATCAGCTAGAAGAAGTCACCTTGTAGAAAGTTCAGTTACAAAGAAACCACCATGTAGAGAGTTCAGCTACAAACTAGCCACCTTGTAGAGACATCAGCTAGAAAAGTTACCTTGTAGAGAGTTCAGCTACAAAGAAACCATTCTGTAAAGAGCTCAGCTGCAAACAAATCACCTGTACAGAATTCAGCTACAAACAAATCACCCTGTAGAGAGATCAGCTAGAAGAAGTTAACTTGTAGAGAGTTCAGCTACAAAGAAACCATCATTTAGAAAGTTCAGCTTCAAACAAATCACCTGTAGAGAGTTCAGCTACAAACAAATCTCCCTGTAGAGAGATCAGCTAGAAGAAGTTACCTTGTAGAGAGTGAAGCTACAAACAAATCTCCCTATTGAAAAATCAGCTAGAAGAAGTCACCTTGTAGAAAGTTCAGTTACAAAGAAACCACCATGTAGAGAGTTCAGCTACAAACTAGCCACCTTGTAGAGACATCAGCTAGAAAAGTTACCTTGTAGAGAGTTCAGCTACAAAGAAACCACCCTGTAGAGAGATCAGCTAGAAGAAGTTACCTTGTAGATCGTTCAGCTACAAACAAATCACCCTGTAGAGAGATCAGCTAGAAGAAGTTACCTTGTAGAGAGTTCAGCTACAAAGAAACCACCATGTAGAGAGTTCAGCTGCAAAGAAATCACCCTGTAGAAAATTCTGCCACAAACAAATTGCCCTGTATAGAGAGATCAGTTAGAAGAAGTTACCTTTTAGAGAGTTCAGCTACAAAGAAACCATTCTGTAAAGAGCTCAGCTGCAAACAAATCACCTGTACAGAATTCAGCTACAAACAAATCACCCTGTAGAGAGATCAGCTAGAAGAAATTACCTTGTAGATAGTTCAGCTACAAACAAATCACGCTGTAGAAAGATCAGTTAGAAGAAGTTACTTTGTAGAGAGTTCAGCTACAAAGAAACCATTCTGTAAAGAGCTCAGCTGCAAACAAATCACCTGTACAGAATTCAGCTACAAACAAATCACCCTGTAGAGAGATCAGCTAGAAGAAATTACATTGTAGATAGTTCAGCTACAAACAAATCACGCTGTAGAAAGATCAGTTAGAAGAAGTTACTTTGTAGAGAGTTCAGCTACAAAGAAACCATTCTGTAAAGAGCTCAGCTGCAAACAAATCACCTGTACAGAATTCAGCTACAAACAAATCACCCTGTAGAGAGATCAGCTAGAAGAAATTACATTGTAGATAGTTCAGCTACAAACAAATCACGCTGTAGAAAGATCAGTTAGAAGAAGTTACTTTGTAGAGAGTTCAGCTACAAAGAAACCATTTTGTAAAGAGCTCAGCTGCAAACAAATCACCTGTACAGAATTCAGCTACGAACAAATCACCCTGTAGAGAGATCAGCTAGAAGAAGTTACCTTGTAGATAGTTCAGCTACAAACAAATCTCCCTGTAGAGAGATCAGCTAGAAGAAATTATCTTGTAGAGAGTTCAGCTACAAAGAAATCATCATGTGGAGAGTTCAGCTGCAAAGAAATCACCACTGCCCAAATTTCAAGGCAATAGCTCTTTCCATTCTGAAGTTATCAATTGTCAAAGTTGGCAAATTGGATGTGTATGGAAGGCCCCTTTTCGCAAATCCGGTCCCATATGTATTATATATATAATTTGTACATTTACTGATAAAATATTTAAAGTACATCTACTTCATCTTTTCTTCTTCCTGTAGTAAAGAAAAAAAACATAGGTTAAAAAAGTCCCAAAGCTGGCCATAGGCCGGCTTTGGGGTATACAAATACAAAAAGAAATGAAATCTAATCCAAAACAGCCAAGCTGTAAAAACAGTGTGCGGCCCTCAGAAAGGCTATGGTGAAAAAAGATGTGAAATCCAAGGTGGCGGCCAAGAAATGGCTGTGATGGTAGGTTAATGGTAAAAATTTTAATAACGACAATTCAGGTGAATTTTTGTGCCGCTTCACAAAATTTACCTGAATTGTCATTATTAAAATTTTTACCATTAACCTACCATCACAGCCATTTCTTGGCCGCCACCTTGGATTTCACATCTTTTTTCACCATAGCCTTTCTGAGGGCCGCACACTGTTTTTACAGCTTGGCTGTTTTGGATTAGATTATATTATCTACTATTTCCTTTACAGCGTGTACATGTACTTGATACATCATCAGAAAGTGACGAAACTTCACCTTACTCAAGCAGTAGTTGTAGTGAGTCAGAATACCTCCCTACCCCAATTAAAAAGAGCCGTGTAAGTGCTATTGACATAGGAAATGGCTTATTTATGTGCGAGACGTCACAAGTACAGCAATTTATTAATGAAGTTAATGCAACATCTGTATGTTATACACCTGAATGTGGGGGAAAGTTATTCCCAGTCAATATCAAGCGTGTTGGTCTTGGTGGGAGTGCTACTATCCAATTTTCATGTTCGGGATGTACTCAGCGAGTGCTGATTTTGAAAAGTTCTATAGACATTTCCTATTCAAAGCGTACTGTTTGTAGTTTAGCATTACAAGTTGCTTTTATTGCCGGTGGATGCATGCATGCACAATACAGTAAAATTCTAAGGCAACACTTGGGTTTACCAGCAGTTGACGCCAATACATTTTTTCAAACAATTAAAATGCTCCACCCTATTGTGCAAGGTATGTTGCAAGAATTGTGTGACGAGGCTAAACTTGATATGAAAGCAATGGATCCAGCTACCATAGGAAGTTGGCAAAGAGCTGTGACATCCTCAGATGGTGTTTGGTTGACCAGAGGAAAATTCAGTAAAAACAGTACCTTCACAATAAGAAATTACACTAACAATTCGCTTCTGTATTTTGTACACCTTAGTATGCGTGGTAAAGTGTCGGATACGGGCATTGAATTGTTTAAAGGCACATCTAAAGGTGCTGAAGGGTATGCTGCTGGAATAGCTTTCGGTAAATCTAAGGAAGAAGGGATGAATATTGAAATCCAGTGGCAAGATGGTGATTCTTCTGCTGCTAAATCGTTTAAGGAGCACTATCCTAATGGTGAAGTGATGCTATGTGGTGGACATGTAGCTAGAGCCCACACTAAGCGCTTAGAAGAGTTGTCTAAACGAAAATCGTTTTCTGCAACAGTTCAAGATAATTGCAAAAGTGATTACCCTACTGTTACCACTGTTACATGTCACTGTCCCAAGCGCCATTCAAAGCACTGTGGGTGTTTGTCAAAAGCTTTTTTGCGTGGAGCAAGGACAAATTTCTTTTATTGTTTATTAGACTCCGATACCAATCCCAATACATTTGCAACCCGAATGCGTGTTTTGGGGAAATACCATGCACGTGATATCCATGAATTTCCTGGTGGGCAATGTGGCTTCCATGCTTTGAACACATGTAACTGTGGTCAATGTGAAGAAGAAATATTATGTCAGGGTGAAGAATACCATACCAAAAATCCACTCACATGTCCCTTCCATGCACTGGCTTATGAAATAGAATGCAATGCTCGAGCATCTCAGTCTACAGAAATTATTCACAAAGAGTTGGGTCGTGGCCACTCTAATTACCCAGAAGCCTCCCATAATGTATTGGTTCGATTCAGATCTAAAGATACAAACATACAATGTATCCATTATATGGTTACCACAAATTTAGGGTTGCTTCAGGCAAACATGTCATATCTATACGAGAAGAAAGGTGCATCGTATCACTGGATACTTGATTTGTTTTCCCGTTTGCGATTACCATTATTAGATGGTATGCAAGAAGCCTTACTTATGGCCAATCAGAAACGCCACAAAAATTTAGTAAAAAAGCAAAGTGAAGAAGGAAAAGATGCTCGTACAAGGTGGAAAAAAGCCCGGGTACAAGAACATGAAGAAAGGAAATTATGGAGCCGTCAGCAGAGTATTCCCCATACTTATGGGTCTGAGTCAGACAATGTTGAAGATGAAGAAAGCAGCAACACCACAACCACCTCTACTAGAATTGCAAGGAGTACAAGAGTACGTAGGAATCATGTGCATGTGCAGTTTGCTGCTGATGATAGTGATGACGAATGTGGACAAAATGAAGACAGAGTTTGTACGTGTGGATCAGCAAGAGCTACTCACCAGCGGAGCTGTCCGTTGAACCCACGGAACTTTTAATGTACCTGACAGTACCACTTGTGCTTTACTTATTGGACCCTTGTGTGAGTTTATTTGTTGTACCACTTGTACTTCATGAGATCACTTATTGTATCTTTGTGTACTTTAATTTGCTGTCACTTGTACTTCCACTTATTGTATCCTCGTTTACAGTACCACTTGTGTGACTTACACTTGTACTTCGTTGTACCACTTGTACCTCATGAGATCACTTATTGTATCTTTGTGTAACTTTATTTGCTGTCGCTTGTACTTCCACTTATTGTATCCTCGTGTACAGTACCACTTGTGTGACTTACACTTGTACTTCGTTGTACCATTTGTACCTCATGAGATTACTTATTGTATCTTTGTGCAACTTTATTTGCTGTCACTTGTACTTCCACTTATTGTATCCTCATTTACAGTACCACTTGTGTGACTTACACTTGTACTTCATTTATTTACTAGCTAAACCAAATCACATTTTACCACAAGTGTAAAACTTTCAACATACTATAGTACAAGCATACCCTTGAAAATTGTATGCATACAGCAAGTTACACACTAACTAAACAGATATCATGTCCAATAATATATGTTGGTAAATCACTGCTCTCGTCTGTTGATGATTCTTGGATTGTAAATCACTGCTCGTGTCTGTTGATGCTTCTTGAATTATCTAATTAACTTGTCTGCTTAGAGTAACCTGCCTGTCATCATATACACTGGCTCTCCACTTGTGGCCTATATTACCTACACAGTTACGTGTAAGGCATTAAATAGAGTTTTAAAATTAAGAAACAATTTTTCCATACATACAGCACATTAATTGCAAATATAATATAGCTATGCGTTATTCACCTCTTACATGGTTAATGTTCGGGCATTTCCACTGTTTTCACCACGACGCTCGTCGCTACAACTGGATCACGTGATGTGCCGGAAGACTATAAAAATCAGTCGTTGATCAGCGTTTCTTATGACTCTGTAATAGTTAAGGTTAGTTTATTGTATATATCCTTAAAAATCTGAATTTTAAAATGTTTGTTTTTCACCCTCCGCAGCTACCTTCAAAGCTTTGAGCATTTCGCAACATCAAAGTACACCATCATGTAATAACATAGCTTATACGCACGATGACGATCTAATAGTAGAGAAACTTTTTTTTTCCAGGGTTAGAGAAACAGTTATTAAACAACATTACACGCGCACTACAAGCAAACACGCGCCAATACACACAAACACAAACAATCAACAAACCTCGAGTGATAAATCCACACAGGAGAAGGCAAAACGCAATCGCGGACACCATCTCCGCCTGCGATAGCTCTCAGAAAATGACCTCTGAATATGGCGGAAGGCTTTCTTCTTGCCTGGTGGGCGGGACGAACACCTTAAATGGTTTTTATACACGTGAGTGTTCACGTGATTGCTAATTTTTTTTTAAATATAGCGCACCATTTCTAAGCAGTCGGAGACCGAAAGTTTTGCGTAACAGTCGCAACAAGATGGTAAGTGACTTTTGTAGATCAAAGAATGAGATTTTTGACATATTGTGTGCATTCATTAACTTCAATCATAGGGTAGCTACACAGTATATGTTATCTATGCTTTAATTTTGTACAAGTACACCTTAGGCAAGTCATAGATAATATATACTGATACGTAGTATATGTTATCTATGGGCAAGCATCATGGTAACAAGGTCTCATTGTGTTACATCTTAAGCACTGCAGAAATGGAAAGCATAACCCGTACGTAAGGTGTGTCACTGAGCCAAGACCTGTGGTAAGCACCTCATACAGGCACTACCTTCAACTTTAAACTTGTTAAGTTGACTAGTTGTTTTGTTGACATTCATGAATTAGTCTATTGTTTCATGGGCCAGCCTGTATGTACATATTATGTAGAGAAGGTAAGAAGGGAACACTTGGTAGTTTGTTTGACATACATAACAGTATTGATCACTTGATTCAGTGCAAATTTAACACCTTATTAACTTGCTGGCCACGCACAGGCTGATATGCAAGTGAGTAGATCATGGCTATTTTTCTATGCTTCTTAGCTGTAAATGCATGGCGTGTCAGCTGTTACAGTTTTAGGTATATCGGAAACTTGTAGTCTTCAGTATGGTTATGATGATGTACAACATATGTGACCCAGTCAGGGAAAACCGGTCTTATCGCCCATGTCAGCAGATTCGATTTTTTACTCAGGACACAAAGCTACATGAATCAACTATCTAATTCCGCAATCAAAATCAGCTAAACTATAGTGGTCTGGTTTTGCTGGCTGCTTTTCCCAAGCCCAGTGGCTATCCGTACATGCAGTGTGGGGCCTTAATGGAGCTCTGGTCAGCCCGGGGATGACTGTATGTGGCTGTACAGCTCTGTGGTGTTGAATAAGAACCTATGCTGTAAATTTTCTTTCATTTTAGCCAATTTGAGACCTGAATGACCCAAAACTTGGCCTAATTCGTCCCTACATCTTCCTTTTCAAATTTTGAATACCATCTTGCCTGCCTTCCAGGCCCCTGCCTCCCACCCATTTTGCAGCTCGCCTGATACAGTCAACCTTGGTTTAAAAACTAACTAAAACAGCGGGAAACTTAGTTGTTGGCTACTTGCACAGTGGATGCTCTGGAAGGTAAGGAATTAGTATAAAACAGTGAAAATTTGGTACACATAGCTTCACCCATTGGCAAGCTACAACACACTGAACACTTATAACCAGCATTTCTCGATACTTGACCAATTTTCCCAGACTGGGTCACATATTTTATTGACTTTACCAAGACTTTCATACTATTAACTTAACACTGATAATGGATAGCAGATACTATCTAATGTCTAACCAATCTTGTACAGTGTGATAACAGTTTAAATAGTTTATGCTACTACTAAGAATTGTATAGCATCTAAATACAATTGAGGTAAGATTGAGAGAATGTACAACATGAAACAAAGTGCTTGATACTGTACCTTTCCTATTAGTGGTTTATTTTTAATAAAACCAAGTCAAGTAAACAGTGTGTTGTTTAGAGCATTCATCTGCTTAGCTGTCAGATCATCAGTTGATATTAAGCAAAGTGAAGCTTTCTTTAGTCTGCTAACTTTAATGACTATCTTAACTCCTTATACGTATTTGTGGACAATGTACACTGGTAAGGCAGGGATGATTATAGCAGTTTAAAGTACTGTAGTTTCAAAAGTTATAGTAGATTTCAGTTGATATTCAGGAGATCTTAAATGGGGATGAGTTGGGAATCTCATATAAGGCCTCTAGTTACCATTTAGGTCATTAACAACTGTTATTATCTAAAATTAATTACAACATTTTTTGGCTAAAGATTGAGTTTCTTGAGCCTGTCAATTCCTTACCCAAACTTTTGACCCTAAAATGGTACACTTGGGGATACTGATGTCTTTTAGAGCAACTTCACTGGCTAAAGTGGTTACATGCAACTCTAATGAACCAATCTGCCACATAGTCTAAGACCTCTAAAAATTATTGTTGCATAGCTGTTTACAAATTCACATTGCATACTTTCAAAGTATTTTACTCTACCACTTTGTAAGATGCATGAATACAATAGAGGATGATAATAAGATCAAGGGGTGTTTTAGTAATCATAGGGCTTCCTTGTATCACTCATCTTTTTTTATAAAGTCCCTAAATGGCAAGATCAGGTGCATCTTTTAAGATCATGTGAGGAAAAGACTTCTGGAAGCCTGACAACCCTAGAAACTGTCCCCTGCAAGTTTATCATGTTGTGGCAAATGTATGAAAGTAAAGTGATACACAACATTTATGAGGTTTCTTTATCATGCATAGTTGCATATATGTGTTTGTGTTAGGGCCGGGATGAAGCTTCGAATGTTTCGGTGGTTCAAAGGTTAAGTAAATGTCGAATTTTAAAGTATCCTTCGAAGGTTCGTAATGCACTCATTGTTTACAAAAGAATTACAAATTGTCTTTATTGCAACTGCTTATTAATCTTGTACAATCGATGTTCGTCTCTTCGTGAGTGTCATGCCCACTTTTAAACCATTGCAGTTTATAGCCTTGAAAGTTGAAACACCTTATAAAGTGATAGATATTGCAGGAAAACATCCATTTAGCCATTAGTTGGCGTTTACTTATGCATGATTGCAGAATAGCGGACATGCCCATTTACAATTGATCGATCACTTCATTCAGTACTGCTGCTATGTGCTTTCTAAATGCTTGCAAACTTATTAAATAGGACTAGAAAAATAAAACTTAAGAAAGATGTTAGTAAGTACAAGAAAACCAGCTAACACCGAAGCTTCGAATGTTCGAACATTTTACAAGCGAATATTCGAAGGTAAATTTCAATATTCGTTCCAGCCCTAGTTTGTGTGCAAAATTAACAGTGAGTGTACTGTCTATCCTTACTGTGTGTCATGAGATTTGTTGTGCTTTGTCTATCAAGTCCTTGGTTTGGTTTCTTTGCTATGTTGCTCAATTATAAACTTACTAATTGTCCGCCATAGAAATAAAACCATGTAACATACATGTGTGTGATTCAACATACCATAGTAGTCAGTAATGAAAGACCTAGCTACTTGTTGAATTTGTAGTTCTGTGTGACCTGCAAAGAATTTTGTGAGTGATTGATGTTGTTTCAGATTACCTTTTGTGTTTCTCATCTAATCTCTTTTTTTCTTTCTTTTCTGAGCGAAATTTTCTGTTGGCAAAAAGAAAGCACTTTTTAGTGACTGTGCCCCTCCTCTATATCTGGCATTGGCCTTGCTCATGTTTTCCTTACTATTCACTGGTAAAAACTTAGTTCTGTGTGTTAAGAAGCATATAAAGTTAGCTGTTGTTATTACAGTGGAATTTTGTAAAAGTGCTACCAGTGTCAATGTCAAGATGTCTGTTTTGTAAACATTTGTTGGGGTACGCCCCAGCACACTACACTTAGTCAATACTTTCTCTCACAATATCCACTTTGCCGTCTCTGCATGGAAGTTTTAGGAAAACCACATGGCTAATTTTAATTTTATTGGTTTGTTATGTGATGAGTGGTATCTATTTGAACATTGCAAGTGCTGCTTGAAAATACAGTGTACATGACATACAGTGTACATGACATACAGTGTACATGACATACAGTGTACATGACATACAGTGTACATGACATACAGTGTACATGACATACGGTGTACATGACATACGGTGTTCATGACATACGGTGTTCATGACATACAGTGTACTGGTAGTGTTGTGTACATAATAGATAACATACTTAGGATCAGATGAATACTGTAACTAGGGAAAGTTTTGTTGTACAAAAGTTTCATGTTTTTCACAGTTTTAAAAACAAACTGTGCCCAATAAAATTTATTTACAATTTTAAGCATATACCAGGAATCATCTTGGTAAGCCTTAACCCAGCAAAACTTTTCCTGTTTATGGTATTTAATAACTTATAGTATTACATTTCGAATGTCAATAGATAAAAATCCCCTGTGATTGTGATGGTGTGTAATGAGCTATGAATAATAATAACTTTCAACACTAGTCATCAACAATATGGGTTCTGCCATTGACTAGTGGTAGTGTATTGGCTGTAATGTTATACTAAGGGAAGTCCCTTCAGTAGTCATAAGTATGAGACTTCCTTCATTGTAAGTTTTTACACTGCTACCTGTTTGATTTTTAGGATGTGGCTCCATTATGCAGATAGAGACACAAAAGCAAATGTTACTAGCAAAGTTTCATGAAAAGTTTAAAGATGGTTGATCCTTACAATTTTCTAGTGAGTTACGTTAACTGGTGAACTACATTACTTGTGACAGAGTGACGTTTTACAATCTGGTTTAAAACTGCCGTTCTCACAATACCATGTTATACCTGGAAGATCAGCGTATTAGTTGCAGGGTCTTTTGTACAAACAGGAGACTGAACATATCCTAATACTGTAAGGCGGTACACTTATAGAAGGATAAAGCAGTTAACCATTTCAGCTCACTACATGTAGCTCTACGGTACTACTTGGAATACATAGATAGACAACAAGGCTTCAACAACACTACAATTTACACATACATATTTTTTTTATGTGTGCCTACTCATTTAAGAAGGTGTGAATTGAATGTACCTTGTTGTGTGTGTGTGGGTTTGAAGGTGATATGGCCACAGCAAGTGTTGTAGTTCAAATATGTCTTGTTAGTTGCATATTATAGGTTTGATTGATCAGGTGCTAATACCACAATAATAAACACTGCTATAGATATGGTTTTGTGGCTACTATGGAATTATGTTTTTTATGGTGTCAGTTGCTACAGGAAATGGTTAGTGGTTACTATGTGGTGTTATCAAATTTATGGCTTCCATTTAGGTACAGAATGGCAGGAATGACTTTGCAATATGCCTATATATAACAAACATGTCACAATGACACTTTGTTACATCACAGTTACTAGCCTGTAGATGCATTTCATATAGAAGCCAGATTATGAATGATCTATAGATACATCTTGTCAGATATTGGTCATGTTCCAAAGTTGAGTTTTAACTCATGCATACACACACATTTGATTGTTAAATCTTTTGTAGTTTTCCATCAAGTGCATACTGTTATCACATTCATTAAAAAGTAATCAAGAAAACACTAAACAGTGCTCTAATAGCTATAACAGAGAGGAACACTTAAAAGGGACAGATTTTCCAAAGATTTTTTGAAAAATCACTGAGCAGAGACCTCACTCATAAGTTAGTAAACCTGACTCCGTTGCATGAGATCTCTGTTGGTGCAAAGGAACAGTTCTTAGTATACTGTGTTATGTGACTGTAAATTTTTGTATAACATTCACTGATGGTAACACCGGTTTGATATGGTGTTTAAATACTGTACATCACATACCATGTACATGTCAGTAGAATTTATGAATTGTTAATGAAATACATTTAGCGTGCAACACATTCCCCACAAATCTTTCTAGTGTATACATAGAACATCATGCAAGGATAATTATGATGTCCACTATAGCTGGTGTGTACAGCAATGTTACTAAGCAATGAATACTGATAATACAGACTATCAACAATTGTGACCGGATTTGCAAAAAAGGAGTCTTTCACACACACTCATCCTATTCCATAAGCTTTGGAAACGATAACTTAGTGTTCAAATAACATATTAATCTGAAAGTATCCCCATATATTCAGCTATGTTGGTGCTCACTTCTGACCAAACGTCAAGTTAACAGCTCTTTGCAATCTGGAGTTATGAATTGTCAAAGTCGGCAAATTGGATGTGTGTGGAAGACCCGTTTTCGCAAGTCTGGTCACAATTTAGGGAGGAGGGAATCAAATTGATTGAAAATGGTAATATTCACATCGGCAGCTACAGGGAAAAATTAATCATCACCAGACATAGAAGAATCTTGCAGGCCTTCTGATCTTCAAAAACATGACGATGGCCAGTTGGTTGTGACAAACTGTGGGTTTAATTTGTAGGACAAAAAAAATATCATGGGTATGTGTACAAAGGATCCTACCATTTGTATTGTGCTCGCACACTAACAATTTGAGAATATATAGTTTTTCAAAACAGCATATCTTGGGATTTATCAAAGTTACAGCATTTTTGTGTAAAATATGAGTTGTTCTTACAAGCAAAGAAATTTTCAAAATTTACCTCACAAATTGTATCATGACCATGTACATACATGTAGTATTATGTAACCTGGGGCCTGTGAAAATAGGATATGTGGGCACATAAAAAATGCCAATTTTTTTCTAACTTTAATGCATCGTAATTTTGTATTCCATTATTGCTCGGCCATGAGATTTTCAGCACTTATTAAAATTCAGTGGCTTTAAACTACAAGTTACAGAATGACAATATTCTATTCCAGTACTGAGATATGAGATGTTATGTGGCAGGATGTAGTTTGTGCCCACATGCCCTATTTTTGCAGGCCCAGTCATATATTGGGATATTTAGCTGAAATGATAAAGCATGCAAAAAATAGTTTGTACCAAATCATTGTTAGATGTGTCCCACATCACATGATTATTAATCCAAAGAAATCACATGTTCCTAGAAAAGATCCAAGTGTCCTGTACATGTACAAACATAACAAAAATATGTGCTAGCTAGTGTACGTGTTCATTTAAAATCTGTTTCAGCATAAGCTGGATTCTCCATCTCTGCATCATCTGTATTTGGTGAAGTTGGTTGAAGGTTGATGTTCTCATACTCAACTACATCTGGGTTGACATTAGCTTTGTTTGCTAACACAGTTGATTTGTAAGCTGGGTTCTTTTCCATGGTGACTTGCTTGTGATCAGGTGCTAATGGATTAACACTGTCATACACTACTGGTGTACTTGTGATGTAATCATATTCACTTTCACGTTCCTTGATACTACAACAGGAAGTAGCAATAAATTTAAATTGGGTGTGTAAGTTTGTCTGGGGGGAGCGTGTGTGCATGTATGCTATATTATGGTTATTTGTAGCAAATCTGAAAATGTCACTATTACTACAATAAAACTACCTGATCTATAAAGAGTTGTCAGAACTCACTTTTTGTTTGGTGCATACTGTATTGAGACATTTTGCCAAAAAAAAATGACACTGGTAGACTGCGTGGCTCTTTATATTAAGCTAGCATTGGTACCTGCCCTACGTGCAGGGACCACATCATAGTAACAATTAAACATCAGTGCCATGCATTCATGCTCTGCAGTATGTATGGTGATATCATTTTTAATACCACCATCTTGCTAAGTATACACTGTATACTGAAGTGATGGGAAGCATGCAGGTACTCCTGAACCTGCAGAATTGCAGTAACTAAGCTAACTACTGTAGTGATGTGTATGCTTATAACACACAGGTGTGAACAGTGTGGATGGTTCTAGTAGTACCCTACTGAATGCAGAAGTTACCATATTGCATATTATATGTTGGGAATATAGCTAATGTAATGGAAAGCATACATTAAAATTCATTGTAGCATGTATAATGAATACCACTGTTAAAGAACATGAGGCCATCCTGCAAGTACATAGAATGATGTGAGCATACATAAACAGCAGAGCTGTGTGTACGTATGCATAGCTACATAAGCAAAGACAACTGTAAGGCCAGGCATATATGACATTTAACTTACTGACAAAGAAAAGAAACTATAATATAGGGTGCAGTACATGCCTACGGTGCAGGCTGAGCTTTGTATGTTAACAATACTACACTCCCTAATGTTCCCTTTACTACACTACAACCTATTGTCATCACCTCTAACCTCCATGATCCCTACATTTATAGCACCACTATACTGTATGATATTTTGAGTAAGCTACTACTGACTATTATAACCTATTGTCATTACCTTTGTACAGCTATTATCAACCAATACAGTGGAACCTGTTAATCAGGACACTTGAAAATGAGGACACTTGCATAATCTGGACTAGGGACCCGTTGATTTCGCCAGCAAAAGTTTTGGTAAAATGGGTAGGTAAAAACAATGAGCAAAATGCTGGCATAATAGGTGCAATTTTTGTGAAGTGGACATAAAAATTGCACAAAAGATCGAGATACTCTAATAGAACAGTCAGACGCGCTAAAATATCGACAATGCATAGCTAATTGTTACAGGAACAACAAGTGACAATCGAGATACCCTAATAAAACAGTCACACATGTTAATCAATATTAGCTAGCTTCTTGCTTTACATGTTAGAAGTAATTGCTGATTTAGATACTCTAATAGAACAGTCACTTTAAGGCGAAACTGTAGCTTTGCAATTGGAAATATTCAATTAACAAAGATCAGTGCTGAGCAAAATTTATATTTCTTGAGCAAAATATGGAGCATAATAGGTGAAAAATAAAAGAATTGCTGGAAAGAAAAATAGGTGAAAAAAAAGAAGCAAAATAGACTGGTCCCTAATCTGGACACTTGGTAATAGTTCTAAAGTATCCCTTAGATCAGGAAACCTTTATAATCGGGACACTTGGTAATGGTCCTAAAGTATGCCTTAGTATGTAAACTGACCTGGAAAATCAGGAAACCTATGTAATCGGGACACTTTTGGTCAGCCCCAAGGTGTCCTTAATACACAGGTTTCACTGTAGAGTAAGAAAAATAGCATGAAAAGAACACACAACAGAAAAACCTGTTACCAAAAAGGCTGTCAAAACAAAAAAAAAGTAGCAAAAAAAGGTCGTTGAAGAAAGAAAATGTTGTAACCAAAAGGTTAGAAAACTTGTGGTTACCATGTCTTTAAAAGTTGTTTATAAAGGCATGCTCAAGTAGAATGGAATAGGTGTTTGCATGTGGTTTACAGAAAGAATTCAAGCAAATTTTTGTCTACACTCTTGCACTAAACGTGCTGTAAACGACAAACGACAGAGCTAGAAGCTTCATTTAAACACTAGCTTATTCCTAGATGATGACCGCTTTGTTTGGTGCCAAACCGCTTCGATGTGTGCAGTAACTGGTGAGAAGAATACGTGAACTCAAATGGAATGCAGACAGACAGATGGTCAGACAACTTTTCATCTTTATATATAATGAAGATGATACAGCCAGATACTGTAGTGTCAGTGTATATTATACAATGACAGGATAAAGAAGGAATCAAATGTCAGCTAGTATAACCACAGGTGTAGACGACCTCCATTGTTTCATCACTTTTTCTTCTGTAAATCCTACTCAAATGTAAAATTTCCAAGGTTTCCTTACACTTGTTAGTCTTTAACGCTTAGCTGAGTACTAGTGAACTAAACAAATATCATATTCTAATCATATTATTGATATATGGTACTCGTGGCTAGTGAGCCATTTTGATTAGTGAGCCATTTTGATTAGTGAGTCATTTTGTAAACAGGGTACTGACATCTAATCCAAAACAGCCAAGCTGTAAAAAAAGTGTGCGGCCCTCAGAAAGGCTATGGTGAAAAAAGATGTGAAATCCAAGGTGGCGGCCAAGAAATGGCTGTGATGGTAGGTTAATAGTAAAAATTTTAATAACAACAATTCAGGTGAATTTTGGTGCCGCTTGGTCAATTGGCACAAAATTCACCTGAATTGTCGTTATTAAAATTTTTACCATTAACCTACCATCACAGCCATTTCTTGGCCGCCACCTTGGATTTCACATCTTTTTTCACCATAGCCTTTCTGAGGGCCGCGCACTTTTTTTACAGCTTGGCTGTTTTGGATTAGATTTCATTTCTTTTTGTATTTGTATACCCCAAAGCCGGCCTATGGCCAGCTTTGGGACTTTTTTAACCTATGTTTTTTTCTTTACTACAGGAAGAAGAAAAGATGAAGTAGATGTACTTTAAATATTTTATCAGTAAATGTACAAATGTGACTGGATTTTGGAGAAACGATCCAAATCGCACATTAGAAGTTTCGAGATAAACGGTTTTAAAGAATTGAAGCCAGCATAACTCTCCAAGGATAGCAAGCACGTGTATGAAATTTACACAAAAGATGCATCAATCTGTTACCTTTCAAGCCACTTCCAGTACTTGTAGCTGCTTGTACAGTTTCCCGCCAAATAAGATAGAAAATCTGAGCAGTTGGACGAGCGAAGTAGTATCATGAGTGCTCACAAAGGGGTGGAGGCTGGGGGGTGGCGGGGAGGGCAAAAGATAGGCCTCAAAATGGAGGCAGACCACGATTGGAGTCCAGACACGAGATTACAGGGCTGTGCTGGCTCCTTAGTGGCTGATATGTAGCAAAATCTACAGAGAACACGTCTGGCCAACATTATAAGGCTGTCCACCAGTAAACCACTGATTCTTGCCAAGCCAGGTCCTTCACAAGGCCTGAAACCGCCATTTGGGCACTCTACACCACCCAGAAAAGACGTCTATTAAAACCAGCCTCGTGTAGTTTGAGTAGTGCTGAGGGTCAAAACTTGTAGTACGATAGTGTAGCTATCCACTGGTGGTGTTAGTTTGATTTTGCCTGATGTGCGATTTGGTTCGGTTCTGTAAAATCTGGTCACAAATTATATATACTGTATAATACATATGTGACCGGATTTGCGAAAAGGGGTCTTCCACACACATCCAATTTGCCAACTTTGACAATTGATAACTTCAGATTGGAAAGAGCTATTGCCTTGAATTTTGGACAGTGGTGAGCACCACTATAGCTGAATACGTGGTGAAAGTTTCAGGTTAATATGTTACTTGACCACTGAGTTATGGTCTCCAACGGTTACGGAATTGGATGTGTGTGGAAGACCCCTTTTCGTAAATCCGGTCACATAATAATTATTATATTGATTACAGAAATCTCCATGGTGGTTTCTTTGTAACTGAACACTCTACAAGGTGACTTCTTCTAATTGCTCTCTCTACAGGGTGAATTGTTTGTAGCTGAACGATCTACAAGGTAACTTCTTCTAGCTGATCTCTCTACAAGGTGATGTGTTTGTAGCTGAATTTTGTATAGGTGATTTGTTTGCAGCTGAGCTCTTTACAGAATGGTTTCTTTGTAGCTGAACTCTCTAAAAGGTAACTTCTTCTAACTGATCTTTCTACAGGGCAATTTGTTTCTGGCAGAATTTTCTACAGGGTGATTTCTTTGCAGCTGAACTCTCTACATGGTGGTTTCTTTGTAGCTGAACTCTCTACAAGGTAATTTCTTCTAGCTGATCTCTCTACAGGGAGATTTGTTTGTAGCTGAACTATCTACAAGGTAACTTCTTATAGCTGATCTCTCTACAGGGTGATTTGTTCGTAGTTGAATTCTGTACAGGTGATTTGTTTGCAGCTGAGCTCTTTACAAAATGGTTTCTTTGTAGCTGAACTTTCTCCAAGGTAACTTCTTCTAACTGATCTTTCTACAGGGTGATTTGTTTGTAGCTGAACTATCTACAAGGTAATTTCTTCTAGCTGATCTCTCTACAGGGTGATTTGTTTGTAGCTGAATTCTGTACAAGTGATTTGTTTGCAGCTGAGCTCTTTACAGAATGGTTTCTTTGTAGCTGAACTCTCTACAGGGTGATTTGTTTGTAGCTGAAATCCCTACAAGGTAACTTCTTCTAGCTGATCTTTCTACAGGGCGATTTGTTTGTAGCTGAGTTCTCTACAGGGTGTTTGTTTGCAGCTGAATTCTCTACATGGTGGTTTCTTTATAGCTGAACTCTCTACAAGGTGACTTCTTCTAGCTGAACTCTCTACAGGTGATTTGTTTGTAGCTGAACTCTCTACATGGTGGTTTCGTTGTAGCTGAACTCTCTACAAGGTAACTTCTTCTAGCCGATCTTTCTACAAGGTGATTGAGTTTTTTGCAGCTGAACTCTTTACATGGTGGTTGCTTTGTAGCTGAACTCTCTAAAAGGTGACTTCTTCTAGCTGAACTCTCTACAGGATGATTTGTTTGCAGCTGAACTCTCTACGTGGTAGTTTCTTTGTAACTGAACTCTCTACAATGTGACTTCTTCTAGCTGAACTCTCTACAGGGTGACTTGTTTTTAGCTGATCTCTCTACAGGGTGACTTGTTTCTAGCTGAACTCTCTACACGTGATTTGTTTGCAGCTGAACTCTCTACATGGTGGTTTCTTTGTAGCTGAACTCTCTACAAGGTAACTTCTTCTAGCTGATCTTTCTACAGGGTGATTTGTTTGTAGCTGAATTCTCTACAGGGTGATTTATTTGCAGCTTAACTCTCTACAAGGTGACTTCTTCTAGCTGAACTCTCAACAGAGTGATTGATTTTTTTTGCAGCTGAACTCTCTACATGGTGGTTTCTTTGTAACTGAACTCTCTACAGGGTGATTTGTTTGTAGCTGAACTCTCTACAGGGTGATTTGTTTGTAGCTGAACTCTCTACAGGGTGATCTGTTCATAGCTGAACTCCCTATAAGGTAACTTCTTCTAGCTAATCTTTCTACAGGGCGATTTGTTTGTAGCTGAGTTCTCTACAGGGTGATTTGTTTGCAGCTGAAAAACTCTACATGGTAGTTTCTTTGTAGCTCTACAATGTGACTTCTTCTAGCTGAACTCTCTACAAGGTGACTTGTTTCTAGCTGATCTCTCTACAGGGTGACTTGTTTCTAGCTGAACTCTCTACAGGTGATTTGTTTGCAGCTGAACTCTCTACATGGTTTATTTCTTTGTAACTGAACTCCCTGCAAGGTGACTTCTTCTAGCTGATCTCTCTACAGGGAGATTTGTTTGTAGCTTAACTCTCTACAGGTGATTTGTTTGCAGCTGAACTCTCTACATGATGGTTTCTTTGTAGCTGAACTCTCTATATACAAGGTAATTTCTTCTAGCTGATCTCTCTACAGGCCGATTTGTTTGTAGCTGAACTCTCTACATGATGGTTTCTTTGTAGCTGAACTCTCTACAAGGTGATTTCTTCTATAGCTGATCTTTCTACAGGGTGATTTGTTTGTACCTGAACTATCTATATGATGGTTTCTTTGTAGCTGAACTCTCTACAAGGTAATTTCTTCTAGCTGATCTTTCTACAGGCCGATTTGTTTGTAGCTGAACTCTCTACATGATGGTTTCTTTGTAGCTGAACTCTCTACAAGGTGATTTCTTCTATAGCTGATCTTTCTACAGGGTGATTTGTTTGTAGTTGAACTCTCTACATGATAGTTTCTTTGTAGCTGAACTCTCTACAAGGTGATTTCTTCTATAGCTGATCTTTCTACAGGGTGATTTGTTTGTACCTGAACTATCTACATGATGGTTTTTTTGTAGCTGAACTCTCTACAAGGTAACTTCTCCTAGCTGATCTCTCTACAGGACAATTTGTTTGTACCTGAACTCTCACATGATTGCTTCTTTGAAGCTGAACTCTCTACATGGTGATTTCTTCTAGCTGATCTTTCTACAGGGTGATTTTTTTGTAGCAGAACTCTCTACAAGGAATTTTCTTCTAGCTGATCTCTCTACAGGGAGATTTGTTTGTAGCTGAACTCTCTATGCATGATTTGTTTGCGGCTGAATTCTCTACATGATGGTTTCTTTGTAGCTGAACTCTCTACAAGGTAACTTCTTCTAGCTGATCTCTTTACAGGGTGAATTGTTTGTAGCTGAACAATCTACAAGGTAACTTCTTCTAACTGATCTCTCTACAGGGTGATTTGTCTGTAGCTGAACTCTCTACAAGGAAACCTCTTTTAACTGAGCTCTGTACAGGGTGAATTGCTTGTAGCTGAACTATCTACAAGGTAACTTCTTCTAGCTGATCTCTCTACAGGATGATTTGTTTGTAGCTGAACTATCTACAAGGTAACTTCTTCTAGCTGATCTCTCTACAGGGTGATTTGTTTGTAGCTGAATTCTGTATAGGTGATTTGTTTGCAGCTGAGTTCTTTACAGAATGGTTTCTTTGTAGCTGAACTCTCTACAAGGTAACTTCTTCTAGCTGATGTATCTACAGGGTCACTAGTTTGTAGCTGAATTCTCTACATGGTGGTTTCTTTGTAACTGAACTATCTATAAGGTGACATCTTTTAGCTGATCTTTCAACAGGGTGATTTGTTTGTAACTGAACTCTCTACAAGAAAACTTCTTCTAACTGATGTCTGAACAGGGTGAATTGTTTGTAGCTTAACTCTCTACAGGGTGATTTGTTTGTAGCTGATCTCTATACAGGTTACTTATTTCTAACTGATCTCTTGAATTCTGTTCAGGGTGACTGCTCTATTAGGATGACTGCTCTATTAGAGTATCTCGATCTTGCACTTGCTACACCAAGTTGGATTTCGTGTTATAACTCCGTGGCTTTAAGTCTGATTTTTCTACACCATTGAAGAGCCTTTCTAAGATGATAACTCCATCTGTACAGCGATTTTCAAAGCATTACCCCAAGTGGTTTATCTGGTAGGCGTGGCAAGCATAATAATAATAATAATAAAAATTAGCTAATCTCGATTGCATAATTGTTACACACTGTTGATTTTTTCATTGTATCTTCCTGGCTTTTAGCTCGATTTCTTTCAAACCACAAAAGGTTTGAGGTTCAATAGTTAACCTATTCACCCACCGATTTTCAGCTTCTTCCCATACGCGGTTTACCCTGTAGGCGTGACAACATATTGGTGTTATTTTTCGTGCATAATCGCTCATAACTCTTTGCCTGTTTATGGTATTCCAGCCAATGTTGGTACAGAGATGCGCCTTTATACCCCCCTTCTGTGTGCCAAATTTCAAGGCAATCGGATAACGCGTTCGCGTTTTATAGCAGTTTTTGTAAGTGTGCGAAAAGAGGAAGAAAAATAAGAAGAAAAAAAAAAACGAAGAAACTAAGCCAATTTTTGAAGTCGCATATCTCAGGAATTCCTAAAGCGATTTCGCTCAAATTTGGAATGTGGAGTACTGAAGTTGGAGGGAATGTGCACAGCAAAATTTGTCTTGTTTCATCAAGGCAGCACAGAGCTACGGAGGTGCGAAAATTGCGTTTTCTTTCTTCCTGTCAATATACTCACGGGGTTGCGCGCCGGCTTCTTGGGCCGCATGACACACTACCGTGTGTCTTGATATGTACACAGCCACAAAAAAAATGAAAAAAATGGAGAAAGTTGCAGTATCAACCAGGGCTGGAGCCCATGGTCCAGTTGATCCGGCATTGGTCAGACCACTTTTCTGCTACTTGAATTTTTAAAAAGATCGAGATACTTTAATAGAGCAGTCATCACAGTTATACTCTAATAGAACAGTTGTCATGATACTCTAATAGAGCATTCAGTACTATATACCCACAGATCTAATAATCTAATTACACTGCTTAGCCTAAGTATTATAACTATACAAATGTCTTAAAGTTCCAGTGAATTATATGCATGGCATTGCATTGATCATGCATGTCTTGCATTATAGTAAATTGCTTCCAAATCTAAACTCACTTTATTGTATAGCATGGATAAAATTAATTAGCTAATAGCTACTAGACATGACATTGAGGTAATGTAGCACAAAATTACCAGGGTATATCCTAGATTGTTAAAACAGGAGAAAAAGACTGCATGTAAAAAAAGCACCAAATGTAAATTCACAACATCTATTTTCAAACTTTTCCTGGTGGAGCATGTTCCACCCCCTAGCTTTGCATACTTACACTTGCAGCATGTGCTTTACACATGAAAATAAAATGTGCATTTAGCTACTCCCATTGCTATAGTCCATAGATGGCCTGACCATTCAAAATCTCTGGGCTCCGGCCCTACTCAACTGATACATGTGACACTAAAATTACAGTACCCACACATTTACATGCAGTAGGACGAGTCCTAGGAATGTGATGGAAATATGTTTAGTACCACAATCAAAAACTTTTAGCTATTGCAAAGACAGACAAGTCCAGAACAAGAATAATGCAAGTACAACACAGGTGAAAATGCCTCTTCAACTGAGGATAGGAGTACTCCTTGAGTTTCTAGTGCTATAGTTAATGTATAGCAAGAGCCTAGGCAGTGCTTTACCTGTTATAGAGAACCATCAACTTGAGGTACACACAAGATACACAAAACAATTAATCATCAGGCAACACATTGGGTGTTTTATTTTTGATGTATGGGCTGTGTATATACAGTAAATATTTGTATAATAGTGATTTATTTAACTACCTGTAACTAGCCTTTCGCTTCCGATACATCACAATCAGCACCACAATAATTACCAATAATATGACAATGATCACTACTGCAATGGCTGCTCCAGCAATTATACTAATGGATGAAGAGTTGCTGGATGAAGAGCTGGTGGGTGAACTAGGAGATGGTGTTGGTTGTTCTGTTACAATAACACAATCAGGTGAATTGAATGAATCAAGCATTGCTGGACAGTTAAGATCTACATCTAGAGTCACGGAGGCAATTGTTATTGATGCTGAAGATTCTACCCAGTTTGATATATCATTAACAACATCATCAGCAGTAATAACTGAAGCAGGACCTTGAGCACTTACTCTAGCTCTAAATACAACAGTGTTCTCAAAGTTTTCTTGTGCTCCTCGACAACTAAAACTGTCACTAACAATCTCAAATATACAAGAACATCTTGGTGTTATTTCTTCCATCACTGTTGATATAATGTCATCCAACTTTTTCTGCTGTCGGTCTTCCTGTAGTGCATAAAAGGTTGACGTATCACAACTCACATGTAATGTGTATATAATATGAAAACAATAGTAACTTATGTAGTCAAGCTTCATGGCTACGCTACAAGCTGCAAAATGCAGGTTAAGTTTTTAAAGTAAGCAAAATTGTTGCAAAACAGTAACTTTCTTAACTGCAATAGTGCAAAGTTAATATACAGAATTGGATACTACAAAATAATTTAGTTATGATACAAGTAAGTACTAAAATATTCTACTTGAAACAGATACAGTAGCAGATCTAAAATATTGAGATCAAAGTGGACACTTGTGGGTTCATGTTATGTACGCATATCCATATATTTAGGTAGTAAAGGATCTGAGTGTGTTCCCTGGCAGTAAAATACATTCTGATACAAGTATAGCAAATAGTTTACATATGTAGTGAAATTTAAAAAGGAGCTAAATGTCTTTAAGGCAGGGGGTCAGGGATGCATGTACCCCTCCCCCAAAAGATGGCTGTTCTTTGTGGTAACAACAATGTTCTCCATAATTATACCAGTACATGTGAATGTTGTCAAACTGGAAGAATGGGGGTAATACAAGTATGCTAATTCATTGAACTATTTGCTATGCAGTCACACAAGTTCGTTTCATCGTTTATACAAACTTTCATATAATAGTGCAATCTATGTCATCCACAAAACCTTTATTTTGTAAATCATTTGAGTCTACTCTTAGTTGCTGCAGGTTATTGACATTAACATAAGTAGATGTTACACTATCACGTGCATACAAATTTTATGTAGACCCCAAGATGTTATGTGTAAGCTAGATACTTTCAAGTAGTATAAACACATCATAAAAAGCAGCTTCATTTATGTTCCCTAAAGCCATGCAGTTCATTTAATCAAATTGCATTTTATGTCATGTTGTTCTCAAGCTGCACAGCTTTACTACTAGAACTATTGTCTGTCTCACTCGTTTCACTGTACAATTTAAAGGTTATTGAAATTAATGTGACCAGATTTGCAAAAAGGGGTCTTTCACACACACACTCAGTTCTACCTATAGAGACTTTAGTTTTTGAAGATGCATACCAATCAGAAATATCTCCATCCGTTGAGCTATGTTGGTATAACAGCCCAAATTTCAGGACAATAGTGCTTCAATTTGAAGTTTTAAATCATTAAAGTTGGTAATTTATATGCGTTTCGCAAATTTGGTCACAAATGGGTTTATAGACATGCATGGAGGAGGTGTGGTACATTGATAAGACTACAGACTAAGCATGACAGATTAAAGAATTATGAATATTATTCTGATGTTTACATTCTATTAGAGTATTTGATTTTTCTATTAGAATAATAAATGTGACCAGGCCTGCAAAAATAGAGAATGTGGGCACAAACTATATCCCATCACATAACGTGTCATATCTCAGTTTTGGGTTAGAATTTCAATTCTGTAATTTGTATTGTGAAGCCAATCAAATGCTGAAAATTTTATAGCCAAGGAATAATGGAATACAATGTTATGATGCCTCAAAGTTGATAAAGTAATCAATTTTTATGTGCCCACATGCCCTATTTTTGCAGGCCCAGTCACAAAATTTCTGTTCTACTTAAACTGTTTGCATGTCTACCCTGTTATGATTTCCACTACCTACACATCCAGAGTGTTAATGACACTTGAGTATTAGTATACTACACAACAACTGTAGTTTGAAATCCCCTTTACAATGGTCATGATTTTACATATGTATGTGTAGGTAGTTTCTAACCTTGTATCTGCTACATGCAGATGTCACATGGTTTTCACATCAGAAGCCATTTTTCTGATGTTCAAGGTTACCACACAAAACATGTGTGGTAACTATGTATTGTTTAAATGCTACTGCCTTGTTAGGCACATATAGTGTAACTGACCAGGCATAAATATATTTTTGGTCATAACTTCAGATCTACACCAGATGTCTTAATTCTGTTGTTTGAACATTGATATCCTCATGTATCTGTACCAATTTGTACACAGCAACAACCACAATTATGCTGCAATTTCTATATATTTATGATTTTTAGTTTTTCGTATCTAGTTTATATACTTTTGAGTTTGGTAATAATTTTACAAGCACTCATTGTGCCCGACATTTCGTAGGGCCAGATTTTTAAAAATGATTTTAAAGTAAGTTATAGCTATTTTTGTGATTTCCATAGGGTTTCGAAAAAAAATGCATTATACATTTATTTATTATTTTCTGGAAGACGATAGACCTACCTAAAAGTCATAGGAGGGGTTTTGTGAAATTTTAGTTTTTGTTTTACAACATCGTTAACTCAGATTAAAAGACTTTATAGTGAAATTTGTTAAAAACTGCTATTTGTAAAGTGTGTGCTTTGAGACACTGCAAACATGTATAACCAGTGAATTATGAAATATTAATGAGCAGAGCACTGTATGAAATCATAATGGACATTGTAGAATGTTCTAGTGTGATACATGTATAGAATAAATGTGTGGGCAGGCGAGTAACAAACTTATGCAAGTTCACGACTGGTTGCACTATATATACATGCATTACAGAAATGTACAGTAATTGTTACATTATGTGTATAGGGTGATCTACAGGTACATTCCTTTCCAGTATCAACATGTATCAACTTGGGATGAGCTTATAATATTTGCCTATTGCTTAATAAAGCTTAAACAACTAATGAATAGTTTGCTATTATTCAAAGGGACATTTTGCCACCAAGAAGCATTGACATTCTAGTCTATGGGTTTGTGTTACATTTTTAATAGTGTATTTGTAGCACTACAGCCCTAGTTGGGTGCTGTTGACTGGCCACTATAATGTTGTAACAGTGTAGAAACTGTACATCTGGTGTGCAATATGTAGATACTGTATTTAGTCACTTACTATCCATTCAAAACAATTAGGAATAGGACCAATCCTCAATTGGAACAATGCAGTGGTTACTAAAAAGTGGAAATGATATAATTACACTCAATAATAGTGAGACAAACCCACAAGTAATAGCAGTAACAGTTGTACTAGTAATCCTCCCTCTTGTGGTAGTGACTGCTGTAACATTGATGGAGTACTCTACACCAGGGACCAGATCACTGAGTGTGATACTTGTAGTTGTACTGTTGGTAGACAATGTTGGACCTTGACCAGCTGGAGTATAATAAACCTGTAATAATAGTGAACTAAAAATGTTGTCCAGAATTGGCCACTTATGTATCATTTGTTCCAAATGTTGACAAAGAATACTTTGTGTAGTAGTGTATATAATCTTTATTGTGTGAATATTCTTACTGTAATTCTTACAATTTCAGTGAAGATATTTTATATCATGTAAACATCAATGTGTTGTGTTGATACAAGTGGTAAATAATATAGTGGTAAATGACCTTATTTATAATCCCAATATACAGATTAAGTGTACTTTGTGCCTCCATAGATAATTATAATATATTGGTGCTGGTGCCTCATCAAGATGGCCATATAAATATTGTAGTACTCTGGCCATCAATTATCTGAACATTCCATTATCCAAACTGTGGAAATGACTGTTCTATTAGGGTATTTTGACTAAAGTGTACATTCTATTAGAGTATTTGAAAAGGGTTTTGTACATAAGTAAATGGGCTTCCATTAACTTTTCAATTATCTAAACTTACCCAGGGCCAAATGAGTTCAGATAATAGAGAGAGCACTGTACTGAGGTTTCACTGTGTTTAGACAAGTAGCCACTTTATAGCATGCAATCCAACTCAACAACTGAAATACTGCCAATTCAGGTAATGCTAG
This sequence comes from Dysidea avara, assembly GCF_963678975.1. Lineage (NCBI taxonomy): Eukaryota > Metazoa > Porifera > Demospongiae > Dictyoceratida > Dysideidae > Dysidea > Dysidea avara. The sequence goes on from NC_089276.1 coordinate 40,588,081, forward strand.
TACATGATATACAGGGGTGTACTGTCCATAATGCTGTTCTGAAGTGCAAACACTGCATAGTTTGTTGTGCAAATTTTGATTAGCAGTACATTTGATTTTGTGTACTTTCTTCACAATGTGATTCACTACCACAAGCCTTGATAGTAGTTTCGTGCATCTGCTTGTACATTCAGTATTAATGTGTTACACAAGAGTAAGAAAACATGGTAGTTTAGATACTACAGTGTAGTTATCAATGGGTATGTGGTATGTGCTGGGCAAGGTTGATGTGTAGGCCAACTGCAGTATGTTTTATTGCCTGGTGGCTGCCCGTTGCTGTATTTTTTTTTCAGGCAGCATTTTCAGTGTTTGTTGCCTCGTAAGTCTATTTGCTATGGGTCAGTGTATCTCCAGCATGTATTGGGGAACTGTCCTGATGCCTAACAACGTTGCAGTATCAGGACAGTGCACATTTTTTACTGGAAATATCGGAGGCAATTTTTTGTCCTTGGTTTGTAAATCCATTTGGTGTGGTGGTCTGAGTGTATAGTATAGGGGCCTTGTGTAGCTTGCAGGAATGTATCTGTTGTTGATACCATCAGGTACATATTCACTTCCCTCCATGTTATCATGCTGACTATTTTCACATGGCTTATCAACCATCTTATGACCTTACCTTATAGTAGGTGTTATCTGTCATTAGCTGAATGACAGAGGAATGTTATGAAGGCTGTTAAGGGATGGACCTTACGTCTTGTTACCTTACGTCTTGTTCCACGCACTGCAGTAAGCATGTGAACTCTTGCGTCTGCTCCAGTAGGCCTCTTTCTCTAGATACAGTGGAACTTCAGTTATCCAAACCCCATGGGACCAGGGTGGTCCATAAGTCTGAAAAGTCCACATCTCTGAAACTTTGTACAAAATAGCATAAGGAATATTTCAGTATTTTCAACTACCTAATAGAACATTTGTAACAGTCTGAACTTGAACTTGGATAAGAATTTGTTATTGAAATTGACTTGTATGTGTAAAACCTGTTATTCCAACCTTGTTATTGTAACCAATAAATAAGCTGAAATAATGTACTGTGCTCTCTTCTCTTCATATGTTGAGTATTAAAAAGGTTGATCTTTATGCTATTTCATTGAGAAGAGTATTACACATTCACAACTCCATTAGAGCAGTTGTTTCCGTAGTTTGGTTAACCGAGAATTCAGATAAGTGGAGTCCAGATAACTGAAGTTCTACTGTAATTTATTATTTTGTGTTTTTAATTTAGGCTTGATTTGCACAGAAACATGAAAGCAGAAGAGGTTGTCATGCCAGTCAATTATCAGTCTGGCTGGAGGTTCATGCAACACAATTATTAATGTTTGGTATGTTGCAGTTAATGTGTATTTATATAGGTAAATATAAAGTTATTTGTCTTGTGTTTGTATCTTTATTAACACTGTGAACAGATATTATTAGTAGACTTTTTATCAACCAAACATTACCTCATAGTAAAGTACTGTTTCATCCTTTAACGTGGGTTCTGTCCAGCTTAACATAATATCTGCTTCACTGACTGATTGAACTGTAACATTCAGTGGTCTAGCAGGAACTGCAACATAGTAGACACTCATCAGTTAATGTAGATGCACAAAACCGACCTATTCACTACACTTGATAAAACATTTAACAGTTAGCACATGTGCTTTAATTCAATTTCAAGCATTGGCTGTTTGAAGACTCATTGTACTGAAAGGCAGAAGTAGTTGAGTTTTAGATATTATTTTATGCAAAATGCGTCCTTATAACAAATGTCTTACCCGGAAACCAGTTTGCTAATGGAATGTAATATTGGTTTACAGACACAAGAGCAACAAGCTTACCCTAGACACTTGACATCAGCAAATAACCCATCAGATTCTATACATGTACACCACTATGTACGTATTATATACATCAGTTTATGGAAAGGGACAGAAATCTCCCTCCCCAGCTATATTATACCCACCACCTTACTACACACACTCTAATAGAGCAGTCACTGGATAATACATAGGTGACGGAGACACCTATATGTAGGGGGGCTGGGGGTCTAGCTTGCATGCCATGGCCTAGTTGTAAGTCAAAGACCGAAAAAAAAGAAGAAAAAAGGTCATTACTTGCTAGTAATAGTTGCCCTCTACTAACTAGACTATATCTCCTTATTTATAACTACATAAGTAGCTTGCTACACTGCTCCTCAAAGAATACTGTGACTGCTCTATTAGATTATCTTGATCTTGACTGCTCTATTAGGGTATCTCGAATGATACTATTAGGCTAGCCTATAGGCTCTCCATTACAGCTACAGATAATTTTAGGGAGGCTAAGCCTCCCATAATTTTTTCACAGGGGCTGCAGCCCCCCTTCTCCACCACCCCTGGGATAATGTACATTGAAAATACAAAATGTTGAAGTCATGTGGTATATACACATTATCTTTTGGCATCTGTGACTTGTAAACACAGACATAGTCATGAGGACTAGCTGATTTTAGATTGTGTAATTCGATAGTTTATTCATGTAGCTTTGTATTGTATTCTGGTGAAAAATCAAATCTGCTGTCATGGGCAATATAATTATGTCTACAATCAGTGTACAATACCAATGCTATATAACATTTCCAAAATGGAAGTTTAGCAATTATACAGTATTTGCTAGCTGGCAAGCCATACAAGCAGTCCAGGGCCTTAATGAAGCTCTGGCCATGGCTGTATGTGGCTGTACAGCTCTGTGGTGTTGATTCTGTTGAATACCTGTACTGTATATTTCCTTTTGGTATTTTAAACATGAATAGCCCATAATTTGACTTAATTCATTCCTTCATTTCATAAACAACCTCTTGTCCTTCCCTCCAAACCCTCCCATCACCTCTACTGGAGCTCACCTGATATAGTCAACATTGAGTTAATTAAACACTATTTAGCTGTTGATTATTTAGTATAGTGAATACACTGGAAAGTAAGGAATTGGTATAAAACATGTGAAAATTTGGTACACAAATCATTGCTGAGTTTCAACATACTAAATACTTAAAACCACCATTTCTCAATATTTGTAAAAACTTTACCCAGACTAGGTCACGATAAATTTTAGTGTCACGGTGTACATCATGGTATAGATTGATTGATATTTTTAGATTAATAACTAGATACATTACGGCAGGAATTTAGGTGGTAGAAAATTTGACAAATCAGTATAATTTGTCAACTTTTAATTTGTGAAATGTCAATAAACATCTTTGGTGATTATTTTGTCAAACAATGGAGAGTGTATAGGTCAACTTCTTCTGCTGCCAAAAGTTCCCTGTTGTAACACCTGTTAAATTGAAAAGTTTGATTGCTCTATTAGAACACTTTGATATTTTTTGTTGGAACTATCTAATCTAGCTACCTTATTGCTTGATGGCATGTCACCAATACTATATTAGGACATTAGTACTATTGCTCTAGGAGGAAATTAGCTATTCTGTCAATTAAATCATTTAGTACTGTGGTAATTAGGGGCATAGGAAATGGTGGTTTGCATGCTTGCTAGCAAGACACTGACCATGCACAAGTGCAGCCATTGCTGCTGACAAAGTTTGAACATAAAAGAGGGTTGTTCAAATTTAGCTAGATTCATGGTTCATACACAAACTTTCAGTGAATGCTTAGTTTCCTTTTAAAGTCTTTCAAATTGATTTGATTATGGCCTATTGATGGTGATGGCCTATGGATGGTGATGAGGTATGCTGTAGGCATCAAGTCTAGATCCAATTGAAATTAAAATTAATTCAACCAACTAAATTTGAAGGGTTATTAAGATTATCTTAAGTCATACAGTACGTTAAAACTATTCTGTTAAGAGCCTCCATGATTGTTCCATCTGAGTCCATTTGACTGTTTTATTACAATGTTCTTGTGTTTTCTGTACATTTTGGTGCACACAAACTTTGAGAGTTTAGTGTTCCTGCTAGAAGCCCACATGTTCAAATTTCAGAGGGGATTTTCAGTACCTACCCACCCCCTTGATAATATTGACATTATAATAATATTGTTTCACTGAAATTTGAACAATCCAAGTATTGTTTGAATAGACAAATTTTATAATAAGGCTTTACAGTGCATAATAATAACTGTTTCCCCTAGCAGCCTGAATTTTCCGTTATCTTTAGGTAATAACGTCTGAAGTAACTTCTCCAAATTGTGAAAGGATAGCATATATATGTCATAAGATATGATATTTCGAAATTTGTGGCTTTCCCATACATATCTATGTGAGAGGGCTACAGTTGCTCCTTCTGGACAATCACAAAAATGAGGTATTTCAACGAAATAATTGAGAAACCAAAATTCCAAAGAATTCATATATCAATTTTACATAATTTGTAGGTGTGAATGTAACTAATAATCTCTCCAAGTTTAAATGGATAGTGTATATGTGACTGGATTTTGGAAAAATGATCCAAATCGCACATTAGAAGTTTCGAGATAAACGGTTTTAAAGAATTAAAGCCAGCATAAGTCTCCAAGGATAGCAAGCATGCATCAAGACACACGATAGTGTGTCGTGCGGCCCAAGAAGCCGGCGCGCCACACCGTGAGTATATTAACAGGAAGAAAGAAAACGCAATTTTCACACCTATGTAGCTCTGTGATCCCTTATCCGATTGGAACCAAATTTGATAGAGACGTGCCGCCCAGTTAGGGGAGTCTACATACCAAATTTGAAGAAAATCGCTCCAGCCATTTCCGAGATACGAGCGAACAACATTTCGTTTTAATTTCTTCGTTTTTTTTTTCTTCTTCTTCATCTTCTTCATTTCGCACACTTCGTAAAATTCGCCATAAAACACGAATGCGTGCTTGGATTGGGCTGAAATTTGGCACACTTAAAGGGCTCATTAAGGCTGATCTCCGTACCAACTTTGGTAGGAATCCGATGAAAATTCACAGAGTTATGACCGATTATTTGCGTAAAATAAGGTCGAAGGTCTGTCACGCCTACAGGGTAAACCCCTTGGAGGAATCAGTTGAAAATTGATATGTAGATGGAGCAACCATCGTAGGAGTGCCTTTTTGTGGTTTTAAAGGAATCGGGATAAAGACCATGGAGATATGACACAAAACCCAACTTGTGTCAAAATTACGCGATAGATTTTTATGAATAAAAAAACTATTAGTTTTCGTGTCTACCAGGCAAACCGCTAAGAGCAACGAGCTGAAAATCAGTATGTAGCTGGAATAATCATCATAGAAAGTTCTTGCAGTAGTACAGAAGAATCGGATTACAAATCACTGAGTTATGATTCGAAAGACAACTACGTGCAGCAAATGCGAGATCGAGATACTCTAATAGAACAGTCACCCTAATAAAGCATTCAGCTGCATGTATAATTTACTCAGTTATATTACATTACAAGTTATTCTGTAGGGAATTCAGCTACAAACAAGTCACCCTGTAGTCAGATCAGCCAGAAGAAGGTACCTAATAGAGAGTTCAGCTACAAAGAAGCCATCATGTAGAGAGTTCAGCTCAAATAAATCACCCTGTAAAGAATTCAGCTACAAACAAATTGCCTTGTAGAGAGATCAGCTAGAAGAAGTTACCTTGCAGAGAGTTCAGTTACAGAGAAACAATCATGCAAAGAGTTTAGCCGCAAAACAAATCACCCAGTAGAAAGTTCCGCTATGAACAGATCACACTATAGAGAGTTCAGTTAGAAACAAGTCATCCTGTAGAGAGATCAGTTAGAAGAAGTTACCTTGTAGAGAGTTCAGCTACAAAGAAACAATCATGCAAAGAGTTTAGCTGCAACAAATCACCCAGTAGAAAGTTCCGCTATGAACAGATCACACTGTAGAGAGTTTAGATAGAAACAAGTCATCCTGTAGATAGATCAGCTAAAAGAAGTCACTTTGTAGAGACTTCAGCTACAAAGAAACTACCATGTAAGAGAGTTCAGCTGCAAACAAATCACCTGTAGAGAGTTCAGCTAGGAACAAGTCACCCTGTACAGAGATCAGCTAGAAACAAGTCATCCTGTAGAGAGTTCAGTTAGAAGAAGTTACATTGTAGAGAGTTCAGCCACAAAGAAACTACCATGTAGAGAGTTCAGCTGCAAACAAATCGCCCTGTAGAGAATTCAGCTACAAATAAATCACCCTGTAGAAAGATAAGCTAGAAGAAGTTACCTTGTAGAGAGTTCAGCTACAAACAAGTCACCCTGTAGAGAGTTCAGCTATAAGAAGTTACATTGTAGAGAGTTCAGCTACAAAGAAACTACCATGTAGAGAGTTCAGCAGCAAACAAATTTCCCTGTAGAGAGTTCAGCTACAAACAAATCACCTTGTAGAAAGATCAGCTAGAAACAAGTCATCCTGTAGAGAGTTCAGTTAGAAGAAGTTACATTGTAGAGAGTTCAGCTACAAACAAATCACCCTGTAGAGAGTTCAGCTAGAAACAAGTCACCCTGTAGAGAGATCAGCTAGAAATAAGTCACCCTGTAGAGAGTTCAGCTAGAAGAAGTTACATTGTAGAGAGTTCAGCTACAAAAGAAACTACCATGTAGAGAGTTCAGCTGCAAACAAATTTCCCTGTAGAGAATTCAGCTACAAACAAATCACCCTGTAGAAAGAAGAAGTTACATTGTAGAGAGTTTAGCTACAAAGAAACTACCATGTAGAGAGTTCAGATGCAAACAAATTGCCCTGTAGAGAATTCAGCTACAAACAAATCACCCGGTAGAAAGATCAGCTAGAAGAAGTTACCTTGTAGAGAGTTCAGCTACAAACAAGTCACCCTGTAGAAAGTTCAGCTAGAAGAAGTTACATTGTAGAGAGTTCAGCTACAAAGAAACTACCATGTAGAGAGTTCAGCAGCAAACAAATTTCCCTGTAGAGAATTCAGCTACAAACAAATCACCTTGTAGAAAGATCAACTAGAAACAAGTCATCCTGTAGACAGTTCAGTTAGAAGAAGTTACATTGTAGAGAATTCAGCTACAAACAAATCACCCGGTAGAAAGATCAGCTAGAAGAAGTTACCTTGTAGAGAGTTCAGCTACAAACAAGTTACACTGTAGAGAGATCAGCTAGAAGAAGTCACACTGTAGAGAGTTCAGCTACAAAGAAACTACCATGTAGAGAGTTCAGCTGCAAACAAATTGCCCTGTAGAGAATTCAACTACAAACAAATCACCCTGTAGAAAGATCAGCTAGAAGAAGTTACCTTGTAGAGAGTTCAGCTACAAACAAATGACCCTGTAGAGAGTTCAGCTACAAACAAGTCATCCGGTAGAGAGATCAGCTAGAAGGATCACCTTGCAGAGAGGTCAGCTACAAAGAAATCACCCTGCTTCATCTTTTCTTCTTCCTGTAGTAAAGAAAAAATGACAGGTTAAAAAGCCCTAAAGCCGGCCATAGGCCGGCTTTGGGGTATATAAATACAAAAAGAAGTGAAATCTAATCCAAAACAGCCAAGCTGTAAAAAAAGAGTGCGGCCCTCAGAAAGGCTATGGTGAAAAAAGATGTGAAATCAAAGGTGGCGGCCAAGAAATGGCTGTGATGGTAGGTTAATGGTAAAAATTTTAATAACATCAATTCAGGTGAATTTGGTGCCGCTTGGTCTTGGCACAAAATTCACCTGAATTGTCGTTATTAAAATTTTTACCATTAACCTACCATCACAGCCATTTCTTGGCCGCCACCTTGGATTTCACATCTTTTTTCACCATAGCCTTTCTGAGGGCCGCACTCTTTTTTTACAGCTTGGCTGTTTTGGATTAGATATGAAATTTACACGAAAGATGCATCAGTCTGTTACCTTTCAGGCCACTTCCAGTACTTGTAGCTGCTTGTAGAGTTTCCCGCCAAATAAGATAGAAAATCTGAGCAGTTGGACGAGCGAAGTAGTATCACGGGCACTCCCAAAGGGGTGGAGGGTGAGGGGTGGCGGGGAGGGCAAGAGATAGACCTCAAAATGGAGGCAGGCCACGATTGGAGTCCAGACACGAGATTACAGGGCTGTGCTGGCTCCTTAGTGGCTGATATGTAGCAAAATCAACAGAAAAAACATATGGCCAACATTATAAGGCTGTCCACCAGTAAACCACTGATTCTTGCCAAGCCAGGTCCTTCACAAGGCCTGAAACTGCCATTTGAGCACTCCACACCACCCAGAAAAGACGTCTGTTAAAACCAGCCTCGAGTAGTTTGAGTAGTACTGAGGGTCAAAACTACTAGTACGATAGTGTAGCTATCCGCTGGTGGTGTTAGTTTGATTTTGCCTGATGTGCGATTTGGATCGGTTTTGTAAAATCTGGTCACATATAGATCTTAAGATATGACATTCATTGAATCCCATCATTTGTGTGATTACCTAGAAGGGGCAACTGGTGTCCTTCTCATAGACAATGTATGGGAAAATTACAACTTCAAAATGTCATATCTCATGACTTATATGGGCTATTCTTTTAAAACTTGTAGAGGTTACTTTAGACATTGACACCTACAAATAATGTAAAAATTAGGTTGCTAAGAGCAACAGCTATGTTTTTCCTTTGTCTATTGTTATACCGTATAGTGGGTTTTTGTAGTGGGGAATTAATTTTAGCATTTGGGGTCATTCATTAAAATTTAAATCATGAGAATTTTGGCACCGTGATAATAACATCATTGTGTGATTTAGTCTAAGGTCACAGCTTCATCACTAAGCACTCTGGAAAGATATGTTTGCCTAGCTAAAGCCAGGGATGCAGCTGTGTACGGTTATGTGAGTCGAAGCAAGAAGTGTAGATAGGGAAAGGTGGACACGACCCGAACTAACTAATGGCTCGAACTACAAATAATTGCCATTCAGCTTGCAGGCCTGCTAGCAAGATCTTTCTCTTAGCCCATTCAGAGTGTAGTTTAATGATGGATACGGGATGTGAAGGACAGCAGACAAAGTGATATGTAACAGTTGCACGTACGACGCCATGCAGCATGAATCACTTTGTTTTCACTTTACTAGTTGAAACAAAACTGTATTGTGCTTGCTACAAGTGTTATCACATCGGATAATTAAAAGATAGATTTAAATTTTAGTGTTGCCATTTAATCGCTAAAATTTCTGCCACTATTTCTAAATTTTGTGGGAAATTTCAGACACTAAAAAAACCCGCTATATGGTAGTTTTAGAATAATACCTACTTACAACCCAGCTCTAGCAGTTTTGTATTGCTTATCTTTGGTTTCTCAGCTTTTAATAAACAAATAAATATTTCCATTTTTATGGTCATTGTTCAGCCATATCAAATGTTTAGCTAACTATATAATGCAATAAATATCACAGATGACACCACTAAAATGTAAATATTTTTTCTTTACGTAAAACTATATAGGTTTTATTATAAATGTTGGCCCCCCACTCTTTTGATGGCAAACTGCGTTACCTATTCGTATCATCACTGGATCAGAGAATGGACCATACCCATCAATTTGAGTACCAGCACTAACTGATACATAATATCTGGTAAATATTTCCAAGTCTTCTATCACATAAGAAGTATCACCACCAAGTGATACAGTAGTCCAGTTAAGTGGCTGAGACACTTCAGTATAGTTGAGTTGATGTTTAGTGATGATGCCATTTCTTACTAGTGGATCAGGAAGTTGCCACCTTACAGCAATAGAAGTAGATGTGGGAGATGATAGTGTAACACTTAATGGTGGACCATTAGGAACTGTGTATAGGATATTATCAATACAATGACTTGATACACACTCACCATCCTCCAGTGTCTGCACTACACACTCCATTGGGTTAGAATATGGTCCAATTCCTACTACAGTATGTGCTGCTAGAGCAATAATATAACTGGTAGCTATTCTCAGATCAGTCACAATAGTGTTAGTGTCATTGTTACCAATATTAATACTGACATTTCCATCAGTAGAATAGTCAGCAGTGGACAGTGACTGACCAGGAACATAAGACACATTATAGTCAGTAATAATACCATTAGGCATAACAGGAGGTGACCAAGTGATCCTAATAGAAGTGGAGCTAACAGCAGTGGCTGAACAGTCAACAGGTGGTGTCTCAGGGGCTATGAGTAGAACATGTACTACATTATAAACAGAACAATCCTTGCTATACTAACCATCTTGTTGGGTCTGTATAATCTGTGATGTTCCTGCTGCCTCCAAAGTTGCACATTCCAGCTCATTACAAGCTACTACAGCAAACTGGTACCTCATAAAAGGTAGAATCTGCTCAGTCACATTATAACTGTTAGTAGCAGTGGTAAACATGTTAGCTTGTCTCTTTCCCATACTGGATGATGTCATTACTAGTGTGAAGTCTGAATTAGTGTCCACAAATCTGATGTATACATTGTATCCCATAATATCACTATTTCCATTATATGGGATATCCCATTGTAGGTATACATATCGACTACCATAATCCATGATAGTTACATTTGTTGGATCGGGCCTCTCTGAAATACACAGTCACTAATACTATACACATGATACAATGCAGTATCTGATCTTCTTACCTAATACGGTAACAAGAGTAGGACTACTCACAACTGATATAGTGTCAGTTTGTGGTAGTGTATTAGTAACATTACAAGTGTAACTTCCATTGTCACTACGTTGAAGTGATCTTATCAACAAATTACTAACCACTACAAGTTCAGTTAAGTTAGACATTCCTAACTCTAAGATGTCTTGAGGATCAGTGACAGTATTACCATTAGCAAGATCTATTGTTTGAATTTCTGTACAATCATCTAGACCCAACCCCACCATTGAGTTAACATTATATGAATCAAGAACACAGTCTGGATCAATAGGAACATTATTACCATAAAGTTGCCACATGATAGTTGGTAATGGTACTCCAATAGCAGTACATGTTAAGTTAACTTGTGAACTGATGTTGAATCTGTCACCTCCTGATATTGTGAGATTTGTTGACTTGACTATAATAAAGTGTTGTACATGAAGTAAGTTAACACCATAACTAATCCTTACCATGTACATTCACCATAGCATCAACACTAACAACACCATGTTCATTAGCTGCTACACATGTGTATATACCCCTGTCATCATATTGGAGGTTAGTAATAGTTAGTGTACCAAAACTAGTAGTGTTAACAGTATTATTGATCAGATATTTCATGTTAGTATCTGATGATGATGTACTGATAATATCTCTACCAACATCACTTCTCATCCTCTGGTACATCCAGGTAATGTTGTGTTGTGGGAATGCATTTACATTACAGATCAATGTGACATCATTATCGTCAATTTCTACTGTGTCCACTGGAGCATCAATAATAGTTAGTGTGCCTAACAGGCACACAAACATGCGTATACATACAAAAAGGCTAGATTACATGTAACCCTAATAAGATATACATGCACAGTTATTGTCATCTTTTTAGGTATGATTAGTCAAAATTAATGTCTGTTTTAAACCCCACTAGTCAAATATTGCATCATGATACAGTTGGCTGCCTGGTAATAAGGTAGCTTGTCAAGTAGCATGGGTAATTTGCAATGTGTTGCCTATGTGTCACTGTGTGTTACTCTGTTGCATAAGTTGAAACTTGAATGGTGGTTTCTGCCCTTGTGAAGGACCTGGCTTGACAAGAATCAGTGGTTTACTGGTGGAAGGCCTGATATAGCTGGTCAAATGTTTTCTGTGTTGATTTTGCTGCATATCTGCCACTAAAGAACCAGCACAGCCCTGAAATCTTGTGTCTGGACTTCTATTGTGGTCTTCACCCCTCACCCTCCACCCCTTTGTGAGTAGTACTTTGCTAATATAACTGCTCAGAATTTTTTATTATATGTGGCAGGAAAACTCTGCAAGCAGCTACAAGTACTGGAAGTGATCTGAAAGGTAATAAATTGATGCATCTGTTATGTGGATTTCATATGCGTGCTTGCTATCCTTGGCAATGGCTTGAATTTATTACAACTACTCATCTTGAAACTTTTAATGTGTGATTTTGACTGCTATAGTGATAAGCTTTGATAAATTGTCGATACATCTACAGCAGCTCCCACCACAAGATTTACAAACCTTATTACTACATGCAGTTTTTGTGGCCACTTGAATAGTACCACATGTGCTCATCTGGCATTTCCAAATGTATGCCACTAGAACCATGGGTATAGGTAGAGGATTTCCAAATGTTTCCAGAATTTGAAACACCCTCTAGTCCTAAATTTAGATTTTGAAGATAATAGTAGGAACCTATCATACCATTTGGTGTTGTACGAAAGTAGGTGAGTGAGTAACAGTATACAGTACAGCATAACAATTTATAATGACTTATAATGACATTAAACTTATATTCATCTCTTATTAGGTAAGAATCTACAGAGGGGACATGAGTGCTCTTAAAACTTTTTGAAAGGATTGATATGCTCTGATAGAGCACTCATCTATACTCTAATAGATCATTCATATTCATTAATATCAAGACACATGGTAGTGTGTCGTGCGGCCAAGAAAGCCGGTGACTACACCGTGAGTATATTAACAGGAAGAAAGAAAACAGCTTTTTCATGCGTGCATAGCTCCATGACCCCTTCTCCAAAGCACACCATTTTTGCATTTTAGCTGTCCCCCAAGTAGGGTACGCCACACGGCAATTTAGATTAAATTTGCAACAGCCATTTGCGAGATATGGGTTTCGTTTTAATTTCTTGGTTTTTTTCTTCTTCTTATGCTGTACGGGGGCTTTGGTTTCTTTTTGCATACTTTGCAAAAATTACTATAAAATGCAAACGTGTAACTTGATTGCCTCGATCTTTGGCACAAATGAAGAGCATGTAACGGTGGATCCACGTACCAAGTGTGTTGTACAGCTGAGAAATTTTCAAGGAGTTATGAGTGTTAATTCACATAAAAAAATATCACACTTCTGTCACGGCTACAGGGTAAACCGAGTATAGAAATATCTTGAAAATAGGTGTGTAGATAGGCTGATCATCATAGCAGTGCCTTTTGATAATTTGAATAGCAATAGAGTTACAGCAACAAAGTTATAAAGCAAAAACGAAGCAAGTGTAAAATCGCAGGATTGAGATACTCTAATAAAGCAGTCACCGTGGGGTAAAAAAGGTGTGCAAAAAATGTCAAAAAAACTTACCAGATTTTGAACCAGGGACCTCCATACCTAACACCTGCATCCTTAACCACTGAACCATTGTTACCTTGGCTGATCACCACACTTAATTTCTGCTTTATAAATGAAATTTCTAGTTGAAATCTGCTTGTAATCAAACGTTTGTAATTTCATAGATCTACCAATAGAAGTACTAGATTGTTCTAGAACATTCTACGTATGATGTTCTATTAGAAGTCCTCAAAAAAATGTGCACTCTATTAGAGTATTACAATAATATTATCAAATATTGAATTAAATCATGCAATGAAATACATTTATAAGTTTGTCTTCAATAATCATCGTTGTATCTACATAGAAAAGAAGAAATGTGAGTAAAAACAAACCTCAAAGTCAGTCATAGGCTGGTTTTGGGGCCTTATAAAGTACAAAAGAAGTGAAATCCACACAAAAACAGCCAAGCTGTGAAAAAATGGTGCGGCCTTAAAAAGCCTGGGTGAAAAAAGTTGTGAAATCACAGGTGGCGGCCAAGTAATGGCTGCAATGATGTTAATGCTAATAAATTTTAACAATGCACATCTGCACCATTTTTTCACAGCTTGGCTGTTTTTGTGTGGATAAATATTCATGTAAGAAAGAGCTTTATGCATTAGCAAGAGCATTATAATAAAATTACAAGAGTATCTCTTTATCATTTACTCTTGGTATTACTTAATGCACTGTTGCAACGTCTATATGAAAAATATAACATTAAAAAGAGTGGACGAGAGACAAATATAGCATGAGGCAAGCAAGCCAAGTAATATATTTTGTCTTGAGATCTTTCAGTACTATATTTTTCAAATAGCACAAGCAAGACAGTACTTTAAAGAACTTCAAAGTTTGTGTTGGAGCATGTGCAAAACTAATTCAAGACTCACCAAGCAGCCTTCAATGAAACAATTAACTTTGTTCTGATATGCACACCCTTGAAGTGCTTTTTGTCTGCATCTAGAATGCTTTCTATTCAGTTAATCATCCTTGTTGTCTTGATTTCAGGGTGGGGAAACACGTAACTAATTGTCTTCTGACCATGCACAGTGCGACCATGCACAGTGCTATAACTACCTCAATATAGCACTGCGGTCACCGATATAGCACTGTGGTGGCGTATATAACACTGTGGTCACATAAATTGTTATGTATGGCAAATATAGTACTATTTTTGCTCTGATCTTTCTCTCCAAAGTTCTTTGATGTTCGAAATGACATAGAGTGTTGAATTGTAGGATTTTTCATTGAGGAAGGAATATTTCAACACCGGATATTTGATCATTATAAATGTGCTTGATGCAACTGAGTATATGAGCTTATACTGCTACTCTGCAGTGTTGTAGTTGTGGGGATAGAATTTCACTAGACATATTGTCAATACATTTAATTGTAAATAGAAATTAAAATGTGTTCATGTGTGTATGTGTTTAATCGTCCAAAACTAAACTGATTGCTATAGTTTACATGATAGTGAACCAGTTATATAATACAACCCCTGGGAAACAGCTATATATAGGGGTAGCAAAATAACAAAGGTTGCTCAGCAGCGGGGGCTGCACCTACAGACCCATGCTGCAGGCAATTTCCTCATGTTTTACACTTAACACTCAGCTATGTAGCATGCATGGTGATGTTACTTTAAAAAAATGTGAAGTTCCTTATGCCATCCTGCAAGTATACTGAAATTAACAATGCAATACGCCAAAGTTGTTTGTCTGCGGTTTTTACAAGAATGTAGCTCAATTACTTCCCTACCAGTGCCTTCAACGTACTGTAAAGAACAAACAAAAGTGGGCATCTGGATTCAGTGGAATGGAATGGTGGACTGGAATGGTGGAATGGACTGGAATGGAATGGTGGACTGGAATGGTGGAATGGACTGGAATGGAATGGTGGAATGGACTGGAATGGTGGACTGGAATGGAATGGTGGAATGGAACGGTACTTTGGTAATTTCAATTGGTGGTCACCTCTTTATAAGACCACCTTCTAACAAAGACCACCTCTTTATAAAGACCGTTTTACTTTAATGTTTAAATTGTTGCTATCTTGTTGTTGTAGAGTGTATCCTCATAGAATGGTCTTATTGATTAGTTGTGCGCCACATGCCTAGAAAAGTCAGAGTGATATCTGATTTGTAATACAGCAATATACCCCATGCAAAAACAGTCTGGCTGTACAAAAATGACGTCCCCATCAAACTAAAAGTAACTGACAACTAAAGGAGCTAATATCTGGGTGAGGCCAAGAAATACTGGCAAATAACTCACTATAATTTATAAAAATTTGGTCCTTTATCATTGACTCGTAAAGTCTTGCTGCATTCCTAATTAATTCCCTGTAACTCTAATTGGTTAGTAATTTAGCCATCTTTTTTCTCCTCTACAATGCCGGACTATTGAGAAAGGTACCAATTTACTAGTCTATTAGATTTACAGGGAATTAACTAGGAATACAGTCAGACTGCACAAGTCAATGATAAAGGACCAAGATTATTGTAAATTATACTTAGTTGCCAGTATATATTAACATTCATTTCTTGGCCTCACCAGATATTAGCTCCTTTAATTACCAGTTGCTTTTAGTTTCGTGGACACATCTTTTTGTATAGCCAAGCTGTTTGTGTATGGGGTATATAGCTATTACAGTATAAATCAGATATCACTGGCTTTTCTAGACATAACATGTGGCACACAATTCACCAATAAGACTGTCTTATAGGGCTCTAAAACAACAATTCAGATATTAAAGTAAAATGGTATTTGTAAAGAGGTGGTCTTTTTAAAGAGGTGACCACTAATTGAAATTACCTAAGTACTGTTCCATTCCACCATTCCATTCCACTGAATCCAAACGCCCAACAAAAGCATTGGTACCTGCTTTACACGTAGGACAACTAATGTGACATAATAATACATTGGGAACCAAGCATAAAATCAGTATTATTATTATGATTAAAGTACCTGGTAAAGGCAGAGCCTGTATACCAGAAGGCCTTATAAAGACCTAAGATGTTTATATTAACTGCACTAAGTATGCTTGAAAAGTAGGAGAAAGAAGAAAAAATCCATGACTGGACCTCGAACCTGCAGCCATCTGATTAACACTCGAACGCTTACAGGAGTCTGCCAGGCGGTCAGGATATTTTCTTCTTACTATTTCCATGTATTTGTATCTATAGGAACCCTAGAAAGTGACTTATTATCTCTAAGTACCCCAAGTGGAACCAAATGGACATTGTTTTTATTATGATTAAAGTACCTGGTAAAGGCAGAGCCTGTATACCAGAAGACCTTATAAAGGCCTAAGATGTTTATACTAACTGCACTAAGTATGTTTGTAAAGTACGAGACAGAAGAAAAAATATCTTGTATTGCTGTGTAGCTTTTTATTTAAAGTACATGACCCTTTTAACTATGTATATCGAAACAATGAACATGCAGGGTTAGTTAAACTACATGCAAGCTAAGCCTACATGACAGGTGGTGTACATATAGCACAGTTTCAGTTTCTAGATGACATTTACATACTGTCAACAAAGAGAAATGACCATACTGTTAACAAAGAGAAATGAACTTGTACATAATTTAAAGCCAACACATGTACAATTTGCAATTATAGTTACTGCATGGCATGCAAAAGTTCAGAACTTTCAGTTTAATGTTGTACACCTTCTGCGCACTGTAGAAAATGAACAGAAGCATGCATAGACTTATGATAATTATCTGAGAGTAGCTGGATGATGAGTGCTTCATTATCAGCACCGATCTTGTCGATTTGCACTGTTAGCAGTGTGACAGTCAGATAGACAGACAGCTTTTCTACTGTATATACATGCTAATATAACTTAGTAATGTTCTACCTGTTTGTATCATCACTGGATCAGAGAATGGTCCATACCCATCAATTTGAGTACCAGCACTAACTGATACATAATATCTGGTAAATATTTCCAAGTCTTCTATCACATAAGAAGTATCACCACCAAGTGATACAGTAGTCCAGTTGAGTGGCTGAGACACTTCAGTATAGTTGAGTTGATGTTTAGTGATGATGCCATTCCTTACTAGTGGATCAGGAAGTTGCCACCTTATAGCAATAGAAGTAGATGTGGGAGATGATAGTGTAACACTTAATGGTGGACCATTAGGAACTGTGTATAGGATATTATCAATACAATAATGACTTGATACACACTCACCATCCTCCAGTGTCTGCACTACACACTCCATTGGGTTAGAATATGGTCCAATTCCTACTACAGTATATGCTGCTAGAGCAATAGTATAACTGGTAGCTATTCTCAGATCAGTCACAATAGTGTTAGTGTCATTGTTACCAATATTAATACTGACATTTCCATCAGTAGAATAGTCAGTTGTGGACAGTGACTGACCAGGAACATAAGACACATTATAGTCAGTAATAATACCATTAGGCATAATAGGAGGTGACCAAGTGATGTCAATAGAAGTAGAACTATTAGCAATGCTTGAACAGTCAAGAGGAGGAGTTTCAGGAGCTATAGGTATAGAATACATATATTTTATAAGATCATTTACTAACAATACACTAACCTTCTGGTAGAGTACGGTTAATTGTTGATGCTCCTGCTTCCTCCAAATCTCCACATCCCAACTCATTACAAGCTACTACAACAAACTGGTACCTCATAAAAGGTAGAATCTGCTCAGTCACATTATAACTGTTAGTAGTAGTAGTGATAAACATGTTAGTTTGATTCTCTCCCACACTGGACAATAATATTAGGGTTAAATTAGAATCACTTTCCTCTACAAATCTGATGCATATATTGTATCCCATAATATCACTATTTCCATCATATGGGATATCCCATTGTAGGTATACCCATCGACTACCTTGATCCACAATAGTGACATTTTGTATTGGATCAGGCCTCTCTGAAACATACAGGTATATTAGACACAATATCCAGATATCTTACCTAGTACAGTAACAGGAGTAGGACCACTCACAACTGATATAGTGTCAGTTTCTGGTAGTGTATTAGTAACATTACAAGTGTAACTTCCATTGTCACTACGTTGAAGTGATCTTATCAACAAATTACTGACCACTACAAGTTCAGTTAAGTTAGACATTCCTAACTCTAAGATATCTTGAGGATCAGTGATAGTATTACCATTAGCAAGATCTACTGTTTGAATTTCTGTACAATTACCTAGAGCCAAACCTGACCCCACCATTGAGGTAACATTATATGAATCAAGAACACAGTCTGGATCAATAGGAACATTATTACCATTAAGTTGCCACATGATAGTTGGTAATGGTACTCCAATAGCAGTACATGTTAAGTTAACTTGTGAACTGATGTTGAATCTGTCACCTCCTGATATTGTGAGATTTGTTGGCTTGACTACAATAAAGAATTGTACATGAAGTAAGTTAACACCATAATTAATCCTTACCATGTACATTCACCATAGCATCAGCACTAACAGCACCATGTTCATTAGCTGTTACACATGTGTATATACCCCTGTCATCATATTGGAGGTTAGTAATAGTTAGTGTACCAAAATTAGTAGAGTTAACAGTATTATTGATCAGATATTTCATGTTAGTATCTGATGATGATGTACTGATAATATCTCTACCAACATCACTTCTCATCCTCTGGTACATCCAGGTGATGTTGTGTTGTGGGAGAGCAATAGTAGTACATATCAATGTGACATCATTATCATCAATTTCTGCTGTGTCCACTGGAGGATCAATAATTTCTGGTGGACCTATTAATAACACAAAACATATGTGACCCAGTCTGGCAAAACCAGTTTTATTGCCTATGTCAGCAGATTCGATTTTTCACCAAGAACACAAGCCTACATGAATAAACTATTTAAGTTCACAATCAAAATCAGCTAGACTTAAGTGGTCTGCCTTTGCTGGCTGCTTTTCCCAAGCTCAGTGGTGATCCATACGTGCATGCGGTGTGGGGCCTTAATGGAACTCTGGTCAGCCTGGGGATGGCTGTACAGCTCCATGGTATTGAATAAAGAGCTGTGTTGTAAATTTCCTTTCAGCCAGTTTTGAGACCCGAATGGCCCATAACTTGGCCTAATTCATCCCTATGCCTTCCTTTTCAATTTATAAACAGCCTCTTTCCCTCCTTCTGGGCCTCCACCTCCCTCCCCTTTTGGAGCACGCCTGATACAGCCAACCACTGTTTAAAACTATCTAAACTGGCGGGAAACTTAGCTGTTGGCTACTTGCACAGTGGATGCTCTGGAAGGTAAGGAATTGGTGTAAAATATGTGAAAATTTGATACACATAGCTTTCAACGATTGGCAAGCTACAACACACTAAATACAGAATTTCTTGATACTTTTGAATAGTCGATAAGACCCCTTTTCCCAGACTGATCACATATGTAACTGGATTTAGAAGCTCCATTGCATCTATACAATCAATTGCTAATGATAGCATGCAGGTACTGATATGGACATTTGCACACAATGTGCAATAGTTTTTCCCCTAAACTTTCTCTGCACTAATATGTACTAGCTTGCTGTTACAATTTCTACTACTTGAACTGGTTTTTACATTGGAGTGTGTAGGATGGGGCATGGAAGGATGATGATGGTATATATCAAGTCAGGTCCTTGAAAGCTGCCTTAAAAGCATGTCACACATGCCAGAAGAGAGCCTCTTAATCTAGCTTTGTGTGGTGAAATGGGTTAACAGTCTGGTGGTGTTAAGTTAAAAATTAATGGTTTGCAAAAATCTGGTCACACATGTGTAGACTAGGCATGAGGCTATTATGCTCCAAAAATTGAGCATTATGCTTTTGAGCAGTGCTCAAAAAATCACCTATTATGCTTTTGAGAATTACCCATTATTCCCAAAATTATGCCACCATAATTGGTTGATAATGCCAGTTTATTGCTGTATCATACCATTTTCGTTGATATTTAAGCTTTGAATTCTTTAGCTGGTTGCTGTATTAGAGTATTTCATCAATGTGACTGCTTTATTAGAGTAAATAATAGTCGGTGACTGTTCTATTAGGGTTTCTGACTGCTCTATTAGAGTATCTTGATCTTTTTTAACAGAATTGTGCAATCTGTAGATTTTCCTACTGTTAAAGCTTTATAATCATCTCAAAATGCTAGCATAATTCCTGATTTCCACACATACCTATTATGCCCGAAATTATGCCCGAAATTATGCCGGCATAATCGCCGCATCCCTAGTGTAGACAGACATGATGAATAGTAAAAGTTGTACATATATAGCCTTTCTGCTACAAGGCATGCACTCACTGAAATCATTGTCTATAAGTGACTGGCTCTTCAAGAACCCCAAATATTTGTGCAAGCCTAATATATTATTTTGTAGTACAATACTTACATGCTGTAACAAATTCTGTACATTATTTGAGTAGCTGTTTTGCAATGGCACAATCATCAAAACCTTCGTGGCATCATGTTCACCAAAGCAAGACTCTTTGTTTCATATCAGCTCTCCCAATATATGAACACTAGTTTACCTTACAAGGGTCACTATTGTCTTTTACTTGCAGTTTTTGTGTACCCTCCAGATATAGGAAGGATCTAAAGACACAACTTATCCAGCAAAGTTTTTATGGGTAACATGATGGTGTAAATCTGTATAGAGGTGTGAATACCATAGCATAACCTCAAAGCAAGTGTTACAATAACTGTTACTTAAAACAAGGATGATAGTGGCTAGTTTGATGCTGCCTAGCACAAGTAACTTGATACTCACATTGTATGGTGATATTCACTGTAACATCTGTATCATTACTGACTATATTACTAGCTGAACATGTGTACATTCCAGTGTCTACTCTCATAGCTCCTGTCACCATCAGTTCTGCACTTACACTAGTCACATTACCAACACCAGTAGATGACATCACTTCACTACCAGATACTAGTCTCAGATTACTTAGACTACTCCCATCACTGTTCTGCCATACAACTGTTGGTGGAGGATAACCTGTAGCTGTACATGTGATTGATCCATTACTTCCTTCAGTGATAGTAAACTCTTTTCCTTCTACTGGTACAACAATGTTTGGTGATACTATAAAACACCAAATGATGTACACATCACATTTTAGGTAATAAAATAATCCTCACCATTAACAGTCAGTACTCCAGAACTAGTGTCACTAGATACTACATTAGTAGCATTACATGTGTAGGTACCCACATCAGATGACTGTACATTATTGACTCTAATGTAACTTTGACCAGGTAATGTTGACAACACATCATACTTCACTGTATTTGTCACATCCACTGGAACATCATTAAAGTACCAACTGATGGTAGGAACTGGTTCACCAGTAGCTTGACAAGTGAAGGAAGCTGTGTCTCCTTCATTATCCGTATAGTCCATTACTTGTGAAACAAATGTGGGAGCATCTAAAAAGTAACACACATATTTGAATACTGTATAGTTACTGGTACCAGCCTATTAGGAAGTGATAAACACCAGAAAATAAATATTATTGTTCCTGAGGCAACGATGATCAAGACACACGGTAGTGTGTCGTGCGGCCCAAGAAGCTGGTGTGCAACACCCGTGAGTATATTGACAGGAAGAAAGAAAACGCACTTTTCGCACCTCCGTAGCTCCGTGCTGCCTTGATGAAACAAGACGATTTTTGCTGTGCACACTCCCTCCACCTTCAGCACTCCACATTCCAAATTAGAGCTAAATCGCTTCAAGCGTTCCCAAGATATGTGACTTCAAAAATCGGCTTAGTTTCTTAGTTTTTTTCTTCTTATTTTTCTTTGTATTTTTGCAGTTACAAAAACTGCTATAAAACGCAAACGCCATATCCGATTGCCTTGAAATTTGGCACACAGAAAGGGGGTATAAAGGCGCATCTCTGTACCAACTTTGGCTAGGATACGATAAACAGGAAAAGAGTTATGATCGATTATTCACGAAAAATAACACCAATATGTTGTCACGCCTACAGGGTAAACTGCGTATGGGAAGAAGATGAAAATCGGTGGGTGAATAGGTTAACTATTGAACCTCAAACATTTTGTGGTTTGAAAGAAATTGAGCTATAAACCAGGAAGATACAACAAAAAAACCAACAGTGTGTAACAATTACGCAATCGAGATTAACTAATAAAAAACGACTACTTGCCATGCCTACCAGATAAACTGCTTGGGGTAATGCTTTGAAAATCGCTGTATAGATCCAGTAATCATCTTAGAAAGGCTCTTCAATGGTGTAGAAGAATCAGACTTAAAGCCACGGAGTTATAACACGAAATCCAACTTGGTGCAGCAAGTGTGAGATCGAGATACTCTAATAGAGCAGTCATCCTAATAGAGCAGTCATCCTGAAGAGAATTCAAGAGATCAGCTAGAAACAAGTAACCTGTATAGAGATCAGCTAGAAACAAGTCACCCTGTAGAGAGATCAGCTACAAACAATTCACCCTGTAGAGAGATCAGCTAGAAAAGGTTACCTTGTATGGAGTTCATGCAACTATGGAAAGGGATAGTTCACCTGGAAGAAATCACCTTGTAGAGTTCAGCTACAAAGAAACTACCATGTAGAGAGTTCAACTACAAACAAATCGTCCTGTAGAGAGGTCATTAGAAGAAGTTACCTTGTAGAGAGTTCAGCTACAAAGAAACCATCATGTAGAGAGTTTAGCTGCAAACAAATCACCTGTAGAGAGTTCAACTACAAATAAATCTCCCTGTAGAGAGATCAGCCAGAAGAAGTTTCCTTGTAGAGAGTTCAGCTACAAACAAATCACCCTGTAGGGAGATCAGCTAGAAGAAGTCACCTTGCAGAGAGTTCAGTTACAAAGAAACCATCATGTAGAAAGTTCAGCTACAAACTAGTGACCTTGTAGAGACATCAGCTAAAAGAAGTTACCTTATAGAGAGTTCAGCTACAGAGAAACCATCATGTAGAGAGTTCAGCTACAAGCAAATCTCCCTGTAGAGAGATCAGCTAGAAGAAGTTTCCTGGTATAGAGAGTTCAGCTACAAACAAATCACCCTGTAGAAAGATCAGCTAGAAGAAATTACCTTGTAGAGAGTTCAGCTATAAACAAATCTCCCTGTAGAGAGATCAGCTAGAAGAAGTTTCCTTGTAGAGAGTTCAGCTACAAAGAAATCACCATGTAGAAAGATCAGCTAGAAGGAGTCACCTTGTAGAGAGTTCAGTTACAAAGAAACCATCATGTAGAGAATTCAGCTACAAACTAGTGACTTTGTAGAGACATCAGCTAAAAGAAATTACCTTGTAGAGAGTTCAGCTACAAAGAAACCACCATGTAGAGAATTCAGCTACAAACTAGTCACCTTGTAGAGACATCAGCTAAAAGAAATTACCTTGTAGAGAGTTCAGCTACAAAGAAACCATCATGTAGAGAGTTCAGCTGCAAACAAATCTCCCTGTAGAGAAATCAGCTAGAAGAAGTTACCTTGTAGATAGTTCAGCTACAAAGAAACCACCATATAGAGAGTTCAGCTAGAAGAAGTTACCTTGTAGATTGTTCAGCTACCAACAATTCACCCTGTAGAGAGGGCAGCAAGAAGAAGTCACCTTGTAGAGTGTTCAGTTACAAAGAAACCACCATGGAGAGTTCTGTAATAAATATATGTATTATATATATAATTTGTACAATTACTGATAAAATCAGAAATATTTAAAGTACATCTGCTTCATCTTTTTTGCTTCTTCCTGTGGTAAAGAAAAAAAAGACAGGTTAAAAAAGTCCTAAAGCCGGCCATAGGCCGGCTTTGTGGTATACAAATACAAAAAGAAGTGAAATCTAATCCAAAACAGCCAAGCTGTAAAAAAACAGTGCGGCCCTCAAAAAGGCTATGGTGAAAAAAGACGTGAAATCCAAGGTGGCGGCCAAGAAATGGCTGTGATGGTAGGTTAATGGTAAAAATTTTAATAACGGCAATTTAGGTGAATTTTTTGCCAAGACCAAGCGGCACAAAAATTCACCTGAATTGTTGTTATTAAATTTTTTACCATTAACCTACCATCACAGCCATTTCTTGGCTGCCACCTTGGATTTCACATCTTTTTTCACCATAGCCTTTTTGAGGGTCGCAATGTTTTTTTACAGCTTGGCTGTTTTGGATTAGATAATATTACCAGCAACCAAGTTGTGAAAAGGGTGCAGTCCTTTCAAAAACACCAGGATGAAAGAATATGTGAATTTTAAGGTGGCTGTCAAGAAATGGCTGTAATGGCAGGCTAATGGCAAAAATTTTGACAATTAAGGTAAATTCAGTGCCAAGAGCAGGTAGCACCAATTTCACCTAAATTGCAGTTATTCCATTAACCCATTATTCCATTAACCTGTTATTCCATTAACCTACCATTTCTTGGCTGCCACGTCGGATTTTGCATCCTTTCTCATGTTCATGTTTTTGGAAGGGCAACACCCTTTTCATAACTTGGCTGTTTTGGTATAGATATCACTTTTTTGCAGTTTAGGTAACAAGACATATTTAATAACTGTATACGGTATCGCTCAAAAGTAATGTCACCTTGCAAGGGTGTGAGTGATTATAAAACTGGTTAATTAAAGGGCGTGGCACCTATTTGGCTTGGAAGTAGTCATCCTGTTTTGTTTGGGATGAATACTAGTAAGCAAAATGGGTGCCACGCCCTTTAATTAGCAAGTTTTTAAAATACCCACACTATCGCGAGACAACCTTATGTTTGTGCAGTACCATATTTGTGTCTGGTGTCGTCATGTTTGAGTGTCCACAATAACAGGGTTGAAAGTTGTTCCTTTAGTTTTGTGACTGTTCTAAACATGTGACAAATCAACTAAAATATCTAATTAACATTGACATAAACAATAAGTATAAATGCCTCAAAATGTGTTACAAGAATTAGATAAGATTGTAACACCTAATCCAAAAACAGCCAAGCTGTAAAAAAGGGTCCGGTCTCCATAAAAGCCAGGGTGAAAATAAAGTGAAATCCAAGGTGGAGGCCAAGAATGGCTGTGATGGTAGGTTAATGGCAAAACTTTTTAATGACAATGACAATTCAGGTAACTTTGTGTTGCCTCCTCCAAGTTCACTAGGATCTGGTACTAAATTGACATTATATTTTACAATTACCCTACTATTACAGCCATTTCTTGGCTACCGTCTTGGATTTCACATCTTTTATCACCCTGGATATTTTTGGAGGCCGCACCAATTTTACAGCTTATCTGTTTTTGGATTAGATATCACTTCTTTTCTTCCTATGAACAATCTAACTCACTGGATGATACTTAAGGTTAAAATTGCATGGCAATAAGCAAACATTAAGCTGAATAGTTTCCATAGGGTTGCATTATTTGAAGTGGCATCACAAAAAGTCTAAGTCACTCTGGAACCAACAACAAGAGCAGGTAGCAAAAGCAGGGCATGTAGGCTCAAATTACATACATAACATGTCATACCTTAGTACCAAAATAGTATATTTGCCTGCTGTAACTGCTCAAAGAAAGTGAATTTGTGCAAGTCATCCCACCATACTCTTCCCATTGCCATTTACTGTTTTTGGGTATAACCACCCTAAATAGGATTTGACTAGTTAGAAAATTCATTACAAGTACCTGCATTTATGTCACTACATTATTGATATAACAGGTAAAATGTTCCTAAAGTGCCTCTTGTTTTTTGGAGGTTCAATAATAATAAAATTAACATATTCATTGGGAATTTGATGTTGTAACCTTACAGCAGCAATCTAGCTCACCAGTTGCTTTCAAAGTATTGGAGTGCTTTTTATTAGCTGGATATTATCAAGCAATTCACTCTTGATATTATCTAGAGTGGATATAATCAACAAACACCAATTGTAGTGTTGGGGAAAGGTACTATACAAACAGGATCGTTTTCTTAAAACAGCATTGCAAAAATTTTGTGCTATGTACTATTTACAAGTAAAGCTAAATCTTCCTAACTGCATGGTATCCATAGTACAATTTACAAGACTGCTTGCTATTTGGCTGGTAATGGTGAAATATTTTTACAGTCATTTTGTGATGTAGACATTTTCTAACACCTACAGCCTTGTGCCATCTAGTTCAATGAATGGAATTTAATTTAACAATTAACCGCTGACTATATAGCTACCTACAATAGCATCAAAAGTTAAGTATGGTTATTTACATCAATATTTTGTAATGCCTACAGGGTAAACTGTTTATGGGAGTAACTTGAAAATCTAACATTAACTCTAGGTTAACATTAACATCATGGCTCAAACCTTTTGTGCTTCAAAAGAAATTGCAGTAACAGCTACAGAGTTATTGAGAAAACCAAAGTGGTATAAACCACAAGGTCAAATAGAATAATGAATAAGAAATTTTAAACAGTGCACAAAAAATGTCAGAAAACTCTTGTCCAGGATTTGAATGATGGACCTCTATACCTATCTCCCAAATCCTATACCACTGAACCATTGTCGTCAGCTGTTCAGTTCAATTTCTACCTAATAAGTGAAAATCCTAAGCAATTTAATTCCACTGATTTCTATAATTTCATAGGTCTACCATTGGAGAATCTAGAACATTCTATGTGTGTTTCATAAGAAGTCCTCAGAAAATTTGCACTCTATTAGAATATAGTCAATCCAATGCTATTGTATTGGATGGTTGACTTGGTGAAAGTAACTTAAGCACCCTTTTTGAAGGGTATTTAAAACATAAAAAGTAAAATCCATGCAAACAGGAAAAATGTAAAAGAAGGGTGTGCTCTTTAAATGTCTGGGTGAAAACAGTTGTGAAATCAAAGGTGGCAGCCAAAAAATGGCTGCAGTGATGTTGTACACAGCCAATATACAAATTTATTGCATTTGTTGCATTAACATCATTGCAGCTGTTTTGTGGCCACCACCTTTGGTTTCACACTATGATTTTGAACAGCTTTCTTTACAGCCTGGCTGTTTTGCATAGAAAAAATTATGTTCATCAAGGCACACAACATACGATAGTGTGTTGTGCGTCCAAGTACAGCCAGTGCGGGCACACGACAAACAAGTGTGTGCTTGACAGGAACCAAGAAAATGCTGTTTTCACAAATCCGTAGCTCGATAGTGCCTGACCAGAAATTAACCATTTTTGCAGTGGAAACTCCTTGGGGTAGGGCACCTGCCATTTCAAATTTGAGCTTAGTCTGCCAAACCATCACTGAAATATGCGCCTTCAAAGTTCGTCTGAGTTTCTTTGTATTTTTCTTCTTTGTTCCACTTAGAAAAAAATGCTATAATTCACACATACTTAGTTGATTTTCTTCAAATTTGGAGGGAACTAAGAAAGAAATACAGCACGCACATTTACAGTCCAAATGTCATATACAGTGTACATTGGATAAAGAACAAGGGCGTTATACGTAATTTTCAAAAAGTGCAATAGCAATTTTTTGTCACAACCAAAGGAAATCGCTTGAAGCAATGATCGATCTGCACATGGAGTGAACAACATAGTGCAAACTTATTTTGGTTTGAAAGAAATCGCACTAACAGTTATGGAGTTATAATGAAATCAGCTGAAAATAGGTAGAGAGGTAGAATAATTATTTTAGAATGATCATTCAGTGGTTTACAAGTAATCAGATCAGATGTAGTCTTGTAGGCACCTCCTTCAGCTATGCACTCCATTTGAACATTCAGCTCCAATCAAGTCACCATGTAGAGAGTTCAGCTAACAACAAGTCACCCAATAGAGACTTCAACTACTGTACAATCAGGTCATCTTGTAGAGAGTTCAACTACCAACAAATCATCCTGTAGAGAGTTCAGCCACAAACAAGTCACTAGTTGAGTTTAGCTAAAAAAAGTCACCGTGTATAGAGAGTTACAAACAAATCACCTTGTAAAGAGTTCAGTAATAAATGAGTCACAATGTAGGGATTTCAGCTACAAACAAATCACCTGTAGAGTTTAGCTAAAAGATCACCCTAGAGAGAGTTCAGTTGCAAACAGGTCACTCTGTAGAGAGTTCAGCTACAAACAAATCTCCCTGTTGATAATTCAGTTATAAACAAGTCACCATGTAGAGATTTCAGCTACAAAAAGTCACCCAGTACCAGTGAGTGTTCAGTTACAAACAAGTCACTGTGTAGAGAGTTCAGCCACAAACAAATCACCATGTGGAAGTTAAGCCACAGATAGGTCACCCTGTAGAGAATTTAACTATAAACAAGTTCCTATTTGGAGGTTCAGCCACAAACAAGTCACCATGAAGAGATTTCAGCTACAAGAAAAAGTCACACTTTAGAGAGTTCAGCTATAAATAAGTCACCCTGTAGAGAGTTCAGCTACAACTAAACACCCTGGAGAGAGTGCAGTATTATTAAACAAGTCACCCTGTAGAATGTTCAGCTACCAACAAGTCACCATGTCCAGCTACAAGCCTGTGGAGAATTCAGGTCCCCCTGAAAAGATTTCAGCTACAAACAAGTCACCTAGTAGAGAGTTCATTTCACCTTGTAGACAGTTCAGCTACAATAAAGTCACTCTGTAGTAGAGTACAAGTCCCTTTGTAGAAAGATCAGCTACAAACGAGACACCTGGTAGAAAATTTAGCTGCAAACAAATCACCCTGTGGAGAGTTCAGCTGCAAACAAGTTATCCTGTAGAGATTTCTGCTACAAGCTATAATCTACGTTTAGAATAAAGGATTATGATAATTTTCATACAGTATTAAGTTTTGCATAATTATAAAAGATATACACAGAATTCAGCTCTTCATGCCTTCCTCTTTTCTGCAGTAGAGAAAAACACAAATAAAAGAAACTCCAATGCTGGCCACAGGCCAGCTTTTGAGTATTGAAATACAAAAGGAAGTGGTATCTATACAAAAATAGCCAAGCTGTGAAAAAAGGGTGCAGCCCCCAAAGAAGCCAGGGTGAAAAAAGGTGTGAAATCAAAGGTGGCGGCCAAGAAATGACTGTGATGATAGGTTAATGGCAAAAATTATAATAACGAAAATTCAGGTGAATTTGGTGCCAAATCCTAGTGAACCTTGGAGATGGCAACACAAATTCACCTGAATTATTGTCATTAAAGTTTTTTTCCATTAGCTTATTATCACAGCCATTTCTTGGCCACCACCTTTGATTTCACACCTTTTTTCACCCTGGCTTCTTTGGGGGCTGCACCCTTTTTTCACAGCTTGGCTGTTTTTGTATAGAATGAAATACTGTAACAACATCCAGCTAGTGAGGAAGCTCAGCCCAGTCCTTTGCTAGAACTGGCATCTACATTGCTACATAATTATCTTGCAATGCATGAAAAATGAAACAATGCATGAAACAAGTCACCCTTTAGAGAGATCAGCATGAGAAAGGTCACCCTGTAGAGAGATCAGCTAGAAACAAGTCACCTTGTCGAGAGATCCCCTAGCACCTTAGAGAGATTAACTGGAAACAAGTCACCGTGTAGAGAAATCAGCTAGAAACAATCACCCTATAGAGAGTTTAGCTAGAAACAAGTCACCCTGTGGAGAGACAAGCCTGTAGAGAGATCAGTTAGAAACATGTTACCCTGCAGAGAGATCAGCTAGAGAAACAAATCACCCTGTAGAGATCAGACAGAAACAAGTAACCCTGTAGAGAGATCAGCTAGAAACAAATCACCCTGTAGAGAGTTTAACTACACTTCAAGCCACCCAAAGAGAGTTTAGCTAGCAATAAGTCACCCTGCGGAGAGTTTAGCTAGAAACAAGTCACCCTGTAGAGAGTTCAGCAAGAAACAGGTCACTTTCTAGAGAGATCAGCTATCACCCTGTGGAGAATTCAGCTAGTTGAATTCTCCACAGAGTG
The DNA here is from genome assembly GCF_963678975.1 of Dysidea avara. Classification (NCBI taxonomy): domain Eukaryota; kingdom Metazoa; phylum Porifera; class Demospongiae; order Dictyoceratida; family Dysideidae; genus Dysidea; species Dysidea avara. Next base: position 40,618,092 of record NC_089276.1, read on the forward strand.
ACTCGTAACTTAACTAAACTCTCTATAGAAAGAATTGCAACATAGCTGAACTTTCTACAGGATAGTTTTCTTGTAGCTGAACTCTCGAGTCTTGACGGGGTGACCTGTTTTTAGCTGAACTCTCTACAGGGTGACTTGAAATGTAGTTGAACTCTCTAAAGGGTGATTTGTTTCTAGCTGATCTCTTTATAAGGTGACTTGTTTCTAAGTAAGCCAGTTTTTGAAACTTAATAATTACAACATCCTTACTTCAAATGATGCAATGAACAAAAATTTAATTTAATTTAACTAGCCAATATTTTGGCATATATGCAGTATACTGGTGTTATGTGTTGGCTTCTTGTGTTTTATGGCACACTACTTTGTGTCTTGATTGATAAACCACAAAGCAATCAAGAAGATAGCTCTGTGTAAAAATTGCGATAAAAAGTTACACTTCTTAGCAACATGAAACACACGAAACTACAAGACTGAATTTATTGGTAATTTTAAACTAATAATAGAGGAGAGTATAGCTTGGTTGAATGTATTATTACAAAACCAAACTAGTTAAATGAATCATAGTAAAGATTCTTATACATGGTGAATTAATTTTCAATTTAGAAAGGAAAAGGCTGCTAGTATTAACTGCGAACCAGGCTTTGGAAGCAACACACAGTAACATCAACTTAACAATCTAAATTGGTTTTCTTTAGGTAGGAAAAGTTATGTTAACAATACTGTATTACTGCTGTGTGTGACTTGATACTTACACTGTATTGTGATATCCACTGTAACACCTGTTTCATTATAGTCAAGAATATTACTAGCTGAACATTTGTATGTTCCAGTGTCTACTCTCATAGCTCCTGTCACCATCAGTTCTACACTTACACTAGTCACATTACCAACACCAGTAGATGACAACACTTCACTACCAGATACTAGTCTCATATTACTTAGACTACTCCCATCACTGTTCTGCCATACAACTGTTGGTGGAGGATAACCTGTAGCTGTACATGTGATTGATCCATTACTTCCTTCAGTGATAGTAAACTCTTGTCCTCCAAATGGAGTAGTAATGTTTGGTGATACTGTGTACACAAAACATGCAGTAATGTGAATTGCAGTACGCAGGTTGTTATCCATATCATGTCACCAGGTAATACAGTGAAACCTGTGTATTAAGGATGCCTGATTATCAAGGTATCTTGATTTTCCACAACAATGCGCTTCATTGATACACGAGTTGTATAATTTAATTAATGTTCTGTGTAACTAGTTGATCTCAATGCCTCCAGTATCAATAAGATCTCACAAATATGTACTGGAGGTAATAATACCAGTTTATCTCTATAATATTGCATATCTAAGTTTTAAGTGTTAGAGTTGTTATATGTCACCATTAGTGTCTACATTTCACATTTCCTTACTTTTCCAAAAATGGATTGTGCATGTGCAAGTAGCCAGCAGTCAATCTTTTCAGTCACTTTAGACATTTTGATTATAAGGTTGGATTTACAGGCAATCTATAAGTGGGTTAGTGGGATAAGGCAAAAGGGTTGCTTTCAAACAAAAAATAATTATGAATGTGTAGATGATGAAGATATGGGCTATTAACTCTAGGAAATTTACAGTACAAGTCTTGTCCAATACCACAGAGCTGTACAGCCAGACCCAGTCATCAGGGAAGCTATTGATAATCTAAACCAAATCAGTCAAGCTGTGAAAAAAGAGAGTGGCCCCAAAAAGACCAGGGTGAAAAAAGATGTGAGATCACAGGTGAAGGCCAAGAAATGGCTGTGATGGTAGGTTAATGGCAAAAATTTGATAACGACAATTCAGGTGAATTTGTGTCGCCTTCTCCAAGTTTCACTAGGATTCGGCACCAAATTCACCTGAATTGCCATTATTAAAATTTATGCCATTAACCTACCATCACAGCCATTTCTTGGCTGTTTTGGTTTAGATATCACTTCTTTTTGTATTGCAAGCCACAAAGCTGGCCATAAACTGGCTTTGGTGCTTCCTTTTAACTTGTTTTTGTTTTCTTTACTGCAGAAATTGTGGAACAAAAGAAGCGATTGTGTGTATACCTTTTTGTCTGATTAAATATTTGTATATTTAACACAGAATAAATTGAATGATTCACATAAGTAATAAGGTGACTACTTACATATTTGAATTGCAGCTGAAATTCTCATTGTTTGTAGTTGAACTCTTTTTCAGGGTGACTTGTTCCTAACTGATCTCTCTACATGGTGATTTGTTTCCAGCACATATTTCTACTGGATAATTTGCTAGTAGCTGATCTCTATAGAGTAACTTGTATTTAGCTGATCTCTCTACAAGGTGATTTGTTTGTAGTTGATCTCTATATGGGTTACTTGTTTCTAGCTGATCTCTTGAATTCTCTTCAGGGTGACTGCTCTATTAGGATGACTGCTCTATTAGAGTATCTCGATCTTGCACTTGCTACACCAAGTTGGATTTTGTGTTATAACTCCGTGGCTTTAAGTCTGATTCTTCTACACCATTGAAGAGCCTTTCTAAGATGATTACTCCATCTGTACAGCAATTTTCAAAGCATTACTCCAAGCGGTTTTTCTGGTAGGCAAGGTAAGTAGTCGGTTTTTATTAGCTAATTTTGATTGCATAATTGTTACACACTGTTGGCTTTTTCATTGTATCTTCCTGGTTTTTAGCTCAATTTCTTTCAAACCACAAAAGGTTTGAGGTTCAATAGTTAACCTATTCACCCACTAATTTTCAGCTTTTTCCTGTAAGCGGTTTACCCTGTAGGTGTGACAACATATTGGTGTTATTTTTCGTGAATAATTGCCAATAACTCCTTTACAGTTTATCGTATTTCAGCCAAACATGATATCAAGGTGCACCTTTATACCACCCTTCTGTGTGCCAAATTTCAAAGCAATCGGATATGGTGTTCGTGTTTTAAGGCAGTTTTTGTAAGTGTGCGAAAAGAGGAAGAAAAATAAGAAGAAAAAAAATGAAGAAACTAAGCCATTTTGTGAAGTCGCATATCTTAGGAATGCTTGATGCAATTTTGCTCAAACTTGAGTACTGAAGTTAGCAGGTGTGTTCACAGCAAAAATTTCCTTGTTTCATAAAGGCAACACAGAGCTACGGAGGTGCGAAAATCGCATTTTCTTTCTTCCTGTCAATATACTCACGGCATTGCGTGCCGGCTTCTTGGGTTGCATGACACACTACCGTGTGTCTTACTGTACAGTGCAAAGAATTTGAATGTAACCAATTTCTAACCCTTACTTCTAGCATTTACAATAAGTGTAAACTCACCATTAACAGTCAGTACTCCAGAGCTAGTGTCACTAGATACTACATTAGTAGCATTACATGTGTAGGTACCCACATCAGATGACTGTACATTATTGATTCTTAAGGAACTTTGACCAGGAAATGTTGACAACACATCATACTTCACTGTATTAGTCACATCCACTGGAACATCATTAAAGTACCAACTGATGGTAGGAGCTGGTTCACCAGTAGTTTGACATGTGAAAAAAGCTGTGTCTGTCTCAATTTGTGTTTGGTCCATCACTTGCTGAAGTAATGTTGGACCATCTGTTACATACAACAACAACAACAATAATAATTTAGTGATAACTACATGGTCATATAAAGTATGATCATACTGCAAGTAAAATCACAGCCCAATTCTGAAATAGGATGCGGCCTTCCAAAAATTGGCTAGTATGAAAAAGATGTGATATAAAAGAAGGTGGCCAAGAAATGGCTGCAATGATATTATGTTAATTATTAATAATTTGTAATAAAGCCGCACCCTTTTTCATAGCTGGGCTATTTTGGATTTCTGTATAGTGTTGGTATTTATCTATCTTTTCCTACAGGTAAACAGATTTTAAAAGACATTTGTATTACATTTATTTCATACTAGCTAGTTTCTGAACATTGCAAGTATAAAGGTATCACGAAGGCCGTGACTATATAGCCACCAAATCCTGTTATTTCACATCCTATTAATTAGTAGGGAGTCTATGGCCTCCTTAGCTATCATCTTACAGTCAAAATCAAAGACCTCATCCTTCTCCTTCAATTTTTACTACCAAATTATGTCACATGAATGAGCATGCATGTTGGTTATAGAGTACATCTCTATCCAATGTGCATCTCTAATTGTTAATTTTTTGTAGCAACTTTTGAATAGGCTTGAGCCAATTACGCTTTGAAAATTGCCTATTATGCTTTTGAGCAGTGCTAAAAAATCCAGCCTATTATGCTCAAAATTATGTCCTCACAATCAAGATTATGCTCGAGAGTTGACTGCTTTATTAGAGTATATCTGCATTTCTTGACTGCTGTATTAGGGTAAGTGACTGCTCTATTAGAGTATCTCGATCTTACTTCCATAAAGTGTGAATAATCAGTCAAGAAATAGTAAAAATAATAGCAATGAAATGCAGTGATAATGTGCAGTGTGTTCATGTTGTGCAGTATTTTTGGTTAATGTTGTCACTAACCTTTACTGGGAACAACTGTCTTTGGTAGTAGTCTAATCCTTCCCCAGTCTGTATGTAGCTTTGGTTGTCTTCTGAGATCATTTGGCTCTACCACGATCTAAAGTTGATTGTGGTGAGTTGGTAGGTGTGCAAGGCCCCGACTGCTTTGGGGAAGACCTAATTTATTTCAATTGTTTAGACTTTTACAGGCCAAGAGTAATAATTCAAATCAAGCGACAAATACTTGGGCAGGCAAGAAGGTTGGAGCGGGGTCAGCAAATGACCGTCCAAATTCTTGCTGCTGAAACCTATACCTATTAAGCAGTCATCCTAAGTGGGACCTTGCACTATCACACTCTCTCTATAGAGAATGGAGGTGCTGCGTATGCAGCAAATGAAGAGCCTTTATCAGTGCAATGTACCAGTTTGTCATTTTAAAAAGGATTTGATACCTATGGATATGAAGCTGACTTTATCCTAAGTTGGCTCTTCCTACTGAGCGTACCCAGTTGGGCGGACCTATATTTACCCTAGTGGCAGCAGTATAGGTCTGAATGGCCAACGATGGCAACATTGTGCATATAACCATGAACCAACATTTGCCTTAGTAGGCAGCGATGTTGGCTCGGTAAATGACACTGTATGTAACAATGATATGAACCAATATTTGCCTAAGTGGCAGCTGTATTGGCTCAGTAACTGAAAATGTCTGTTTTGAAATGTGAACCAACACATGCCTTAGTAGACAGTGATGTTGGCTCTGTAAATGACAATGCATGTAACATTGATATGAACCAATATTTGCCTTAGTGGCAGCTGTATTGGCTCAATAATTGACAATGTATATTTCAAAAAAAAATGTGAACCAACATTTGCCTTGGTAGGCAGCGATGTTGGCTCGGTAAATGCCACTGTGTGTAACTATGATATGAACCAATATTTGCCTTAGTGGCAGCGGTACTGGCTCAACAACCCACGTTATAAAAGGTAATGATGTGCACCAGTGGGAGGGTGGGTGGTAGAAGCAGTTTGTCTACCCATTCTTCACGGTTGCACGTGTTACTGCATGCGCATGCGCTGATATTCTAAATATAGCACTAACTCTTATTAACGCTCTTCTCCAAACAACCAATGACACGGTGAGTATACTATATCTGTTAGATTCCAACATTAACTCGTTTTAAATATTTTAAACTTCATTTAATGTTGTCACTAACCTTTACTGGGAACAACTGTCTTTGGTAGTAGTCTAATCCTTCCCCAGTCTGTATGTAGCTTTGGTTGTCTTCTGAGATCATTTGGCTCTACCACGATCTAAAGTTGATTGTGGTGAGTTGGTAGGTGTGCAAGGCCCCGACTGCTTTGGGGAAGACCTAATTTATTTCAATTGTTTAGACTTTTACAGGCCAAGAGTAATAATTCAAATCAAGCGACAAATACTTGGGCAGGCAAGAAGGTTGGAGCGGGGTCAGCAAATGACCGTCCAAATTCTTGCTACTGAAACCATAGAAAGATGACCATGTATACAAGGGAATCTTTCACCACCAAGAATTCTGGCGCAGATGCTTCGATGCATTATCGCTTATTTATATTACAAGCATATTATGTGTGTGTACATGTAAATAGAATACAGTAAAGTTACAGTACTCTGTGTGATGTATGATACTGTACTTAAGCGTGCAATAAATGTGTAGTGCTGCATATCAAGTCAGTTCATGTGTTTCTTGTTACTGTTATCTAGGTGCTGTCACTCTGCTGTGGAATACTAGATGAAGCTGAAGCTATCAATGCGGAAAATTTGGCTAGCTCACATGGAGGTGTCTTGATGTATCTTTGGTAAGCGTCACTCTGCCATCTGCCTAACATCTTGATGTATGCGTCAGGTATATTTGCTTTGGCTGCGGTGGTTGCTGCTCCAATGCGGAAGCTGTGGGAATTGTACCAATTGCAATTAACTTGCAATTCGGACAGGACTGAGTTTAATGCTGTGCAGAAAATTTGTCTGGTAAGGCCTTGGCCATTCTCTGTGAGGAATAGAGGTCCTGGTTGTGTTCCTCTTTGTGCCAGGTATGGGGGGATACCTAGTATGGGACATACATTTGTGTTGGTTGCGCCTAAGTAAATTTGTACACCTTACCGAAAAGGGTCAGTCTTTGATTGTTTGACATGGATTCTCAGAACATTGGGATTATCTCTGTGATCTATGGAGATATCCTGGAGTGACAGGTGTAGAGATGGGTCATAGCCATTGTGGCTTGGGATGGTAAACTCGCTAACACGCAAGAATCCAAAAAAGGCCAAACAACAAGCAGCCCAAAGCATGATATTTCTGTACAAGTGGGGTTGGTTAGAGAGTATGTTTTTTATGCTTTGGCATTAATTGGAGAGTGATTGGCAGTCGGACCCTCGGTGAAGAAGTAGATGCTTGAGCCTTTTTTATGCCACGTAAGACTAGCTGAAGTCGAGGAGTGAGCTGCTCACCGAACCGTTCATGTAGGCCTGCAACAACGTGCATATGATGGATGGCTGCCAGATACACTTTAATAGTGGTGTGGGACATGTTAGCAGTAGCCAGATAGGAAGCAAACAGGATCAGTGTTGTTTCTGATGACGGTATCGGGGAAATTCTAGATGCTGTGCAGAATTGAATGTACTTGTTCTTTCCAGCTGAGTATGTTGTGATAGTTGATGGAGCCAGTCCTTGAATAAGGAATTGGTTGGCCTTGCAGTAGAGATCAGTTAAATGTGCAGCATCTGGTAAGGGCATGAGGTGGTGGAACCCATCTATAAGGATGATGACAGTAGTCCATAAAGGTAGCAGCCTGGTAACAATACATGGGGAAATTGTGTACGGATGCGTGGTGAGGTGAAATGTAAGTGCGAACTTGAAGCAAGCATGCCCGTGTAAACAATTAATAAATAAAGAAGAGGTGTGATATGTGTACCTAAGAGAAAGCTTAGTGTGACAATATACATTATGGGGTATGCGTGTGAGTGTGCATGCAAAAGTGCATATTATGTACCTCATAATTAGTCTCGTGAAGATACATACTTACACTTGATTGTATGACATGAGAACAAATACACGGATATGAAATGCCATAGGAAATATCAATGTTAGTATATAACTTAACGTGTTTGCGGCTACTGTAATGGTTCGCAAGGTGTAGATAAGATGTGGAATGACTATCTGGAAAACTGGATGACTTGTTTGAAGTATCGGAGGAAATGAGACGATGTCCAGTCAAGTTGCCTTGATGATATAATTCGAGCAAGGCAGAGTGGGATTGGAGTTGGTAAGCGAGACGCTGTTGGATGTAGGATGAAGAATTGCTGAAGCTTATTTCTTGACAGTAAGTCAGCTGCTGTGTTTTGGACTCCTGGAAGGTGGGTGATCGTAATGTGAATGTCATAATGAGCTGTAAAAAACCATAGACATCTCAGGAGGTGCATCACTATGTTGTCTTTTGAAGCGCCTTTCCGAATGGAATCTACGAGCCCAAGATTGTCACAAAAGAACTGTACCTTCTTTCGGTTTAACAATCTACCCCAGATTGAGCAGCTCAAGATGATGGGTACGAGTTCCTTGGCCATTATGGTAATTGGTGTCCACTCGGGTGGCCAGCGGAACTGGAACCATTGGTCTCCAAATCGTGCCCCACAGCCCCACGTACCAGAAGCATCCGTCCACAGACAGTAATCAAAGGTAGTTTCTTTTGAACAGTGCAGAAACTGACTCCATTCCAATAGGTAACAAACAAGTGCCACCAGCACAAGTCTGATTTGAATGCGGTGTTGAGTCTGGTTCGGTGAGACAACTTCTTCACTCTTGCAGCTGTTGCATACATTCGTGACACAAATGTTCTGCCTGGCTTGACAACTTTCGTGGCATGCTGTAAAAGACCAACAAGTGATAGGATGGCCCTTTTGTTGGCATCTCTCTTTTTGAGCCATGCTTTAATCTCGTTACAAATGTTCTGCAGCTTGGTAGGTGGAAGTCGGGCCTCCATGTTTTGGGTGTCTAGGGTAATTCCTAAGAATGTAAGTGTCTCTGCAGGTCCCTCTATTTTTTCCATTGCTAAGGGGATACCAAGGTGTGAGCATACTTTGAGAATAACTTGGAGGTTGTTAAAGCATGCAGGTGATTTGGGTGGAGATATAATGAGAAAATCATCCAGATAGTGGAGAAGAGGACTCATGCCCTTTTGCTCAAGAATCCAAGATAAAAGGTCAGCAAGGATATTGAAAAGTTTTGGTGCAGACCTTAGGCCAAATGGAAGGCAAGTATCAATGAAGACCTGTGCATTCCAATTCATAGCTAGGAGGTGCCGATCTGCTGGATGGACGGGTAAGAGGCGAAATGCACTCTTAACATCGACTTTGGCAAGCAGTGTGCCCCTTCCCAATTTCATAATTTCTGCAATAGCTGAATCCACAGTGATATAGGAAAGGGAGCAGAGTGGCTTTGAAATTCCATCATTCATACTGTGGCCCGATGGATGGGATAGATCCACTATAAGGCGCCATTTACCGGGTTGGTGCTTTTTGGGAATCACTCCGAAGCGGTTGATATGTATTTCTGGCACTAATTCCTTGAGGAAAGGCCCTGTGACTCGTTTAAGAGCCAGCTCTTCCTCCAAGTAATGATCAACTACTTCAGGGTGTTGTAGAGCACAAACTAAGTTCCGTTTGGCAGATTTCAGAGAGCTTTGAGGGTTGTGATAGCCTATACGGAAACCCTGCGAGATTACTAGGGACTGATCTGGGTGTGTTGCTAAGAGATTGCTCCAGTTTTTGACAATAAGGGGTGATGTAATGGCTATTGCCTCTGCAGGAACCTTGACAATATCTGATGATTTTTCCACCTGTAAGAGCCATTGGTTAATCCATGGACGTTCATCCAGATCCAGTGCATCAGCTAGATAGGATGGGGAGGGGAGGGGTAAGTATTGTGTAATATGCAATAAGGGGGGGGACATGCAGTACAGTTGCATAGCATGATAAACAAACATACAGATTAGTGTGACTCATTTGTTCAAACAGTATTGGTAACTAGTCATTACAACATCAAATTAGGACTATAGTTACAATCAAGTAATGATAACAGTCAGCTTCAGTTCACAGTTGTCCCCTTGGTTGGTTGATGAGGGGTTCGCGTTGAAACCTTTTACCTTTATTTGGGCAGAACATTGCCTTGTGGCGTTTATCAACAATTCTGGGGTTGAAGGCACATCTATAGCACGTGTGCTCGTATTTACAATGAGGATGTGGGCAGTCAGGGTTGGGGTCATCGTTCCAGTCCAAGCAAATGCGTTGCTGTGATGGAGGGGTACGTCTGGGTTGGTTGCTTGCATACCTCTGAGTGCTGTATTGGGGTCTTGGCTGTGACTGCGATGGAGGTAGTGCCTGGGTCATGTTTTGGTCGGGGAAAGCATCATGCCATAGATTGAGATCAATCGTTGACCAGTCTGTTGAAGAGGTTGCAGAAGCCTTCAAGCGGAACTGGCGATCATAAACTGCCCAGCAACCTGGCTGACGATTGTATGAGGCTTGGATAATCCGCTGTTGGTAGCCCAGAAGATCTGCTATGCGCTGCGGTTTTGTGCGAGACATCACTGCCATGTACACTCCAAAGGACTGAACCCACTCCATAATGCTTAGCTCTCTGTGGTGCTTTGGTTTTCGGCTGTCACCATGGTCTTCACCAGCATTGTATTCAGCAGATGTTAATGTATCAGGTAGTAGGTCTGACATTTCTATGAAGAGTCCATCCTGAATTCTGTTGAGCAACTTGGTAGGGATGGGTGGGAGCCCAGCGCTAACCATGATGGGTGGATTCATGTTACTGCCTGATGGGATGAGTGATCTTGAAGTAGAGGTTGCGCCTGCCTGGCGAGAGGCTTGGATTACTTCCTGAATCTCTGGTATGTGCCAGATCTGACTGCTACTTGGGAGATGGCCGAGAGCTATTAGATGAGGAAGGGGACCAGGTTAAGAAGGAGGGGGGGGGGGTAACAGATTGAAGTAAATGCATAGGCGTGATGATACATGCACAAAGAGAACATAGCTCGCTGACTAGTATACATGTAGGGGTGGGGGTATAATGTGAAGATGTTGCTGCATATGGGTGAATGCATGATGGCAATACTAGTGAATGGTAGGCCCAACAACTGAATGGCATGTAATGTATGATACAAAGTGTTAATTAGTAACAACAATGCATTAACACATTAATTAAATTACTAAGTGACTAGTGAATGGTAAGCCCAACAACTGACGTATGACACATGCAACGTGTTAATTAGTAACAACAATACAACAGCTCATTAATTAATAAACGTGTTATGTATAAATTTATAGCTTACCACCATCTCGAAGGCTGTCGGAGGTAGCCGCTATAGTGGTGAGAGATGTGGGGTTAGACGCTGCTGTGGTGGGGAGAGTTGGGGAGCCAGACGATGCTGTAGTAGGGGTGGGAGATCCGGCCGACGCTGTCGTGGTAGTTGTAGATCTGGCCGACGCTGTCGTGGTAGTCAGTTGTAGATCCGCCGGATGCGGTGGTAGCTACGGTGTCGAGTACTCCAGATCGGACAGTGGTTGTAATGGTAGACGTTGCGGTAGTAAGTCCTCCTGATGTGGGCGTGACAGTTAGTGGTGCCCGGATAGCTGCCACGATCGCAGGGATGTCGTCCGTTGTCAGGGGTCGCGGAGTAGCTGCTAAACGTCGGCTCCGTTTTGGCGGCGGCTGCATGTCTTCCATCTCCCCAGAGGTTTGGGATCGTCGTGTCTTCTTTGCCGCGGACTTGCGAGAAGTAGAAGCAGTTTGTCTACCCATTCTTCACGGTTGCACGTGTTACTGCATGCGCATGCGCTGATATTCTAAATATAGCACTAACTCTTATTAACGCTCTTCTCCAAACAACCAATGACACGGTGAGTATACTATATCTGTTAGATTCCAACATTAACTCGTTTTAAATATTTTAAACTTCATATAAAATTTTTGAAAATCATCATATTATGCTGGCAAAATGCTTTATGCTTTTGCTAGCCTATTATGCTTGAAATTATGCTGGCATAATTGGTGCAAGCCTACTTTTGAAAACATTTCAGGTCGTACTGAAGGCACTTTTGGCCTTGGATATACTGTACCTAACCAACACTGCCAAGGCACCACGAAGGTATTATTGTGAGGCTGGTTTTAGGGAGACATTTTTGGCCAGAAAAGCCCAAACTTTCATGATCCCTAATATACTACTGTACTGCATGATACAAATTTTGCATATAAACATACGTATAAATAGTCTGCTGTTGCAGTATACGCATATGAGTGTGTATAATACTATGAGATATTATTTTACTATTGTAGTTTACTGACATGCAACATCACATACATATAATCACTTACACATCACAGTGAGGGTAGTATCACTCTGTACACTATTCACCACATTAGTTACCACACAATAGTACACTCCAGTGTCTCCTCGTACAACACTCATAATAGTAAGGTCACTAGTAACCTGGAACACTTCATTACTACCATCAGTTACCATCACAGGTGAGCTGGTGTCACTGATAGTATATTTGCTATCATTCATAATACTACCATCTGGTCCAGTCCAACTAACTGTTGGTACTGGTACACCAGTTGCTGTACAAGTGATAGTTGTACTAGTGTCTCCTTCTGTAGCAATGGCCATGTCTGGGGTATTAACAGTAGGTTGAACTGTACAAATGACAACAAGCACACACTATATTATGTTGGCTAATGAAGATTACTAAACACAAATGAACACTACATGGGTTTTCTCTTATCATTAATATTTTTTGTGTCATTGAATGGCAAATCCATTAGTAAAGGATAGAATGGACTGTCTTGTTTAAAGCATGCATGGAGTTTGTGTGTTTATCAAGAGAGTTAGTTTTGCAACATTTTATTTTGTGCTTACGTGGAGGAATATTATGCTTAAAACTTTGTTATTTGTTTTCACCACAATTAAAATGATTCATATCCATAAGTAGAATTATTTGTAAGTTAGATAGCTATGTTAACTTCACACTTAGAAAGAATTATTGGCAGGTGCAGGTTTTAAAGTTACTATCACGTAGGGGTGAAACAAATATCAAATTTTAAGAATCCAAATATTCTTCAAATTAACATACGAATTAATGAATTATTCTAGAATTTTCTGTATAACTACAGTAGATACTCAAAAGGGCTTTGATTACTACTACAACTTATTATGAAAAGTCCTTTACATGTGTTTGTCTATGAATTACAGTTTTAAAATGACAGCTTTCAGTTTTTAGAAGCTTTTCAAGATTAAATGTGTAACTGTCTGATTAATGAATATTAAGCGAATAATGAATATTTCTTAAAGAATACGAATACTTCTTTACAAACTAATAATGAATATTCGTACTATTCTTTTCAGCCTTACTATCACGATTGTATTATACATATCAATCAGTGAAACCATGCAAGATATTTGACATAATTTCACAAACAGATTAATAGGTGACCGGGTCTACATAAAAGGCACAATTTTCTGATTGTTAAATAAATAATCCACATAGCCAAATTTATGCTCTAGTGGCAAAATTTTAGCCTCGTATGCCAATACATTTTGAAGTTACAGCCCTACAAAGTAGCAGTAACAGAAGGATTAAGAGAAAATAAATTGCAGGCACTTACAAAAATGGTTATAACTTATGAATGCAATGACGTACAGTGTTACAATTTAAACTATTGTGTTTGCCATGAATAGGGCAATGTATTGCTGGGTACTTTTTCCTTGTATCACCTTTCCTCACTACTTGCAGAGATGAATTAAATCACTGAAGAAAAATTGATCGCATACGATTGCCTTGATGTACGTAATGTAAACAAATGCCCATAACCCACATATCCATTGGTCTACTACAATAAAACAAAGATGTGCGAACTTCCTCTTGAGTAGGCAAATAAGATGATATCCGAGATTTTAGCTTTAGACTCTTTCTTCACTAAGACAAAACTGTAAAAAGATTTTTTTTGAAATACGCAAGTATTTTACACATTGTAATCAATGGTTTATACTGTAAATTGAGGCTTTCAACATTACGCCTGCTTTTTGCAGATCCAGTCACATAAAGTGGTTCAGTGCCAAATTATGCAGAAATTGTTTACTTTGTGATAAAGCACCAAAATTTCTGTGGAATCGAGTGAGGTGTACTAAATTTGAAATAAGTTGCCACATCAATATCATTACAAAAATAAAAAAAATAAAGTTCTAACTGGATAGGAAGCCAAACAAGTGCATTCAAAATTGTCTCCTGGTTACATAGAGAATGATTTTTATTTCAATATTACAGGAGCTCTTTCAAAATGTGGTAAAACAAACTGTTTTAGTTGCTCCTCTGAAGGTGTCAAAATCTTTGTGTAAAAATCTGTATGCACAATCCAATAGAAATGATCAGTGTGCGAAATAACATCCAGACACCGGACAATTTCCAGTTGCAGAGTTTATATTGGGCTAGGAGGGAGGCCAGACATGATGGTATTGACATGTAATTAAGTTATTTGTTTTTTGGTCTGTGGTGACCACAAAGGTATGCCCAAGATGTACTCTGATGTTACTATGCTGTGCCAGCCTACTTGTCTCAGTCACCTGTACTGCGGTAGTAAAATGTATTTATAACTTGATTGCCAGCAGTACTTTTACTTGTGGTATTCATGATCACTTGTACAACCAGTTTATTTTAAGCTAGAATGAAACAAGACATCAGTGCATCTCTTATGTTCATACACTGTATTAGGGATAAAGCCAGTACAAATATATTCTAAACGATGGTAGCATAAGCATTATAGCTATGTAGAAAGCCTTGACAGAAGTCCTTATGACTCCTTTCCTTGTAATAGAATTGATTCCATAGAAGCTCTTTTATGTAAAACACTGTAGTATCAGTGTGAGTAGTTGAGTAGTAATCAGCTCTACAGTAAACATCTACTGTAACTTGGTAGAAACACAGGAAAGGAGAAACAACAAAAGTTAAAATATCCGGTCAAACTGATTGATGTCCACTCAACTTTCACGTTTGAAAAATTATTTCGCATACTGATAATGTGTTAGACATCTATGGCTTCATACAGCATAGCTATATATTCCCCATGCTTCTAAATATCAAAACCTACAGAACTAGATAGACACCAGCTTTTGGATCGGACCATCCTTTGTTTGCCTATAAAGATACAAAGTTTCAGTATGTTTGCTATAAACAAGTTGAACGCGTGCATTTTTGGCAATGCATGTGCCAAAAATATGAACACATTACTGCATTTCATATCAAGAAAATGTTCAATATTATTATTTTTATTGTTTCTTGGCTGATTATTCACACTTCGCAGGAGTAAGATCTAAGGCTGATATACTCTAATAAAACAACCAACTCTAGAGAATAATTTTGATTTTGAAAGTATCATTTTAAGCATAATAGGCTGGATTTTAGAGAGAAAAATTCAAAAGCATAATAGGATATTTTAAAAGCATAATTGGCTCAAGCCTATTCACAATATGATTGGTATTTTTAATGGCACCATGAAATGGTACGAATCTAGTAAATGTTATACCAACTTTCATCATAAAGTGAACATTTTCTTGCTTAGCTGCTCCACTAGTTGACTACCATAATAATGATTATAGAGTATAAACATACGTAGATAAGAATGAGAACGAAACTTAAGGTAATAGCACAACAGTTTTAATCCATAAGTATTGCAACATACACTACTACTCCACTCACCATGGATCACAACACTAACAGTTGTCATATCATTTCCAGCAATATTTGACACATTCACAATATGGTTTCCATCATCACCAGTATTGGTACTATGTACAGTCAGTGATGAATTACCAGTGGTATTATCACTGGATAATATAGTGGTAATGGTATAGTCACTATTAGTAGTTAATGGTTGATTGTTATAGGACCACTGGACAGTTACTGGAAGGTTGGATGATCCAATGGTGACTGAGATGATAACATCTTCAGGTGATGTAACTGTTCTTGTAGTATCTCCAATAAGAGTGATCACTGGTGGAGCTGTATAAGATAAAACAAAATGATCATTTAGATCATAAAACACATCAGGGAAATACAACTATATATTAACCTTGCAGTGAAATACACAGATACATATCAAAATATCATACATACGTGAGGATAAGCTTTATTTATGTATACAGATAATGCTGCATGTTCATGTGTGCAATGAGACATAAGGATAGTGCTTATTAGCTTGTTAGCAGTATAGTTTTATTCATAGCTGACATTGTGGTACATACAATACATCTATCATTAATTATCACATGGCAAGTATAAATGTATGCAAGCATTGTATACAAAATAGCAAAATGAGTTAGTTATATGAACATTACACAGTATACAACACTCACTTGCTTGTACAACAGTGATAGTTTCAGTATCACTTCCTAAACTATTAGATACTCCACACACATAACTCCCATAACCATTACTATCAGATATTGTAAAGGTATACACTTGATCAGTAGATAACATCACAGATGGATTATCTTGTCTGGTCCAGTTATAAGTTAGTGGAGCTATACCAGTAGCACTACATGATAGTGTAGCATTAAATCCAATTGGTACTGGATCAATACTGGCTATTGTAGTATTTGGTAGTGCTGTAGAATAGTTGAAGTGAACTAACATAACTGTGCTATTGATCCTAACCTGTTGAATCATATATTGTAAGGTTCCTAGTTTGTATAGTCCCATCAACATCTGGTATAGTACAAGTGTACACTCCAGTATTACCTGATAATGCACTGACTGCACTAGAACTGATGACTAGTTCACTAGTACCAACATCACCACTAACAGGATTAACTTGTATTGCTCCACTTGTAGGGACTGGACTACCATCAGGAAATGACCAGCTACCATTACTAGTCGTACTACCAGAACGACACACTATTCTTATCTCCACATCTTGATATAGTAGAACAGAACTACTATTGTATGTGATAGTGAAGTCTGGACTGTGCAGGGTAACACCTGGCAATGGAAAATACACATGAAGTGTACAAAAATGTATGGTACAGTACCTATGTACTATATTTCCTCATATAAAAAGTCCTATCTAGCATTTTTGACCTGCTTTAAGTAAATAAGTAACACGTATTATTAGAGACATGGTGGTCAGAGTGATCCCCGACAAATTAACGTAACTATCTACCAATTATTTCAACGGTAAGCATACAGAACCTTTTTGCAGTGTATTGTGAATAATTATATTAAAACCACTAGACAACAGTAGTATAATGCACATCTACATACATACATTGATATAGGCTGATTATGCCCGCTTTTGCTGGCATGGAAGGAGCAAGCTAAAGAGTAAGAAGTGGTGGTATATGTATAATACAACAGTCATTCTGGGGGTCTGGGGGTATACTCCCAGGAAAATTTTAAAGTTGTAAACACTATTTTAGACTGTGTTGGTTAACTTGATACAGGTGAACTTTAAAAAAATGTGACTGTTATGTCAGGGCAGTTGGCTGCTCTATTAGAGTAGTTCGACCAGAATTATTGATACCTGTGCAAAGGGAAAAGCATTTAATGTAGCAGAAATGTCAATTTTTTGTACATATGTTTAAATATCAATGAGTTATAACATGAAAATCAACCATAAATGCATGTTCAAGTGCATTTCAAGATCTCTTAATACATTCAACAACAAATATGAAGCTCAAAATAATACAAAAATTAATTTCAAATGTTCAAACGTCACTTAATATTTAGTTTTTCAACTTACCTGTAGACAAATAAGAGACAAAAGCCAGGATATACAAATACAAAAGAAATGATGTCTAATCCAAAACAGCCAAGTTGTTAAAAAGGGAGTGGCCTGCCTAGTATGAAAAATATGATATGTGACCAGATTTTACAGAACCGATCAAAATCGCACATCAGGCAAAATCAAACTAACACCACCGGTGGATAGCTACACTATCGTACTACAAGTTTTGACCCTCAGCACCACTCAAACTACACGAGGTTGGTTTTTGCACACGTCTTTTCTGGGTGGTGTGGAGTGCTCAAATGGCGGTTTCAGGCCTTGTGAAGGACCTGACTTGGCAAGAATCAGTGGTTTACTGATGGAGAGTCTTAGAATGTTGGCCAGACGTGTTCTCTGTTGATTTTGCTACATATCAGCTACTAAGGAGCCAGCACAGCCCTGTAATCTCGTGTCTGGACTCCAATCGTGGTCTGCCTCCATTTTGAGGTCTATCTCTTGCCCTCCCCGCCACCCCCCAGCCTCCACCCCTTTGTGAGCACTCGTGATACTACTTCGCTCGTCCAACTGCTCAGATTTTCTATCTTATTTGGCGGGAAACTGTACAAGCAGCTCCAAGTACTGGAAGTGGGTTGAAATGTAACAGATTGATGCATCTTTTGTGTAAATTTAATACGCGTGCTTGCTATCCCTGGCGAGTTATGCTGGCTTCAAATCTTTAAAACCGTTTATCTCGAAACTTCTAATGTGCGATTTGGATCGTTTTTCCAAAATCCAGTCACATATATCAAAGGTGTGGCCAAGAAATGGCTGCAACGATATTATGTCAAAATTAAGTTACATTATTATCATTGCAGCCCAGCTGCCACCTTTGATATAACATCTTTTTCATACTAGCCTATTTTTGGAAAGCCACACCCTTTTTCACAGCTTAGCTGTTTTGATATTGAGTCATTCCATACCAAATCAACCAAAAAAAATCCTGACTCCTTCAGATTTTCATGAAATTTGGCCATAGACATGGACTGTATAAAGAAACTTTTTCTCACACCAAAATTTGGCCCATTCTATTGATCTCCCTTTAAGATATGACCACTCCAAGTTTATTAGAAAATATTACAGCAGCTTACACAGGTTTAATAAAATGGCCATAACTTAGTGATTGCTACACAACTTGTCTGTTTAGCGTTTTGGAATGTTTATTAAATTCTCTTTCAAGTGATATATAAGTATATGTTAAAGCATAGCCGCGAGTGCTATATGAAAAATAAAGTACGAGTACTTTATTTTTCATATAGCACGAGCAAGGCTATGCTTTAAATGATTTATGGAACTTTCTAGTCGTGTAGCTTCACCATACAATAGGACTCGTAATTAACAAGCGTTGCATGAACTATTAGCAGCCTGAACGCACACAAACTAGTTTAAAAGTAACTCACGCATATTTCACTATAGTTTGGCATAGTAGATGTTCATCACGTCTTTTGGCAGGTTTTGCTCGCAACCCACAATCGATTCTATTGTGAGTCACATGGTGAAGTATTTCTGTGATATCTCCAGGACTTGTCCGTTTACATTAACAAACGTAACAGCAACGTTACCTTCTCCCACCCATCATCGAAGTATTTAGGTATATCTATAAAAGCAATCCAGTGGTGGAACTCGTATTGGCTGGGGTGATGGATTACTCAGCGCGGCGAGGCTATCAGCCTTCACCGGCTTGGGTGATTAGTCGTACTGGCGCGAGCCCCGTAGGCTATTAGCCTATACTAAGGCACGTGAGCAACTGTGCTTTATTGCCCACAAAGAGTGCTTTATTGCACAGCAAAGAGTGCTTTATTGAACGAATAAAGCACTCTTTGCAGTGCAATAAAGCACTCTTTGCGGTGCAATAAAGCACTCTTTGTGGTCGATGAAGCAGTTGGCCGGCTCAGAGTGTACTTTATGAAATTTAAAGTACACTTTTCCCTTTGATCTCGCCCACGCAAAGTTCTATAATTCATTATAATTACTCAAAGGAAAAGGTCAAACCACAAAAATGTGACCTTTTCCTTTGATCTTAGTTTTTGCAACAATGGATATTTTAATTGCTTTCATTTTTTGTTCAAATATTCTTCTAATACCCTTCTTTCATGACAGTAAGTTTGAAGTTGGGATGGCAAAGAGATCATGAGTTATGGTTACATATGTAATTCTTATTGATGTTTACATGCTACAGGGGGTATAACTATGAACACCACTACAACAATACAAACTTTTAAAGTATGGAATCTCATCAGAATGTGGTCAAGTTGTAATATACACACAGTTGGAGGCATAGTACACAAGTATGAAAATATAATGAATAGTCAAATAAAACAGACTATAATAATAAACATCTGTAATCAAGATACTTTTTAATACAACAGTCAACAATAGTACTACAATATGTTGTCATTCCTACTAACCGAACAACACAATAGTACTATAATATGTTGTCATTCCTACTAACTGAACAGCACAATAGTACTACAATATGTTGTCATTCCTACTAACTGAACAGCACAATAGTACTATAATATGTTGTCATTCCTACTAACTGAACAGCATATGCAAACTAGTTGCACATGTCAGGTAACTATCAAGGTGGAAACCTTCAGTAATGTAATGGAAATATGTTCAACTATCCATCAATGAGTTATAACATGAAAACTAATCTGTATATGTATGTACATGTATTTAACAAGCAAGTTTCGAAATACCTCATATAGAGCAGTCATGCATACAACATTCAACACAAATAATAACAAAATAATGCAAAACTTAATTTCAAAATAGTGACAAAAATGACAGTTAAATCTAGTTCTTCTGTTTGCTTGCAGAAAATAGACAAAGCCAGCCCCAAAGGCTTTGGATACACAAATGTGACCAGATTTTACAAAACCAATCCAAATCGCACATCAGGCAAAATCAAACTAACATCACCAGTGGATAGCTACACTATCGTACTACTACTTTTGACCATCACTACTACTCAAACTACTCGAGGCTGGGTTTAACAGACATCTTTTCTGGGTGGTGTGGAGTGCTCAAATGGTGGTTTTAGGCCTTGTGAAGGACCTGGTTTGACAAGAATCAGTGGTTTACTGGTGGACAGCCTTATAATGTTGACCAGACATTTTCTCTGTTGATTTTGCTACATATCAGCCACTAAGAAGCCAGCACAGCCATGTAATCTGGACTCCAATCGTGGTCTGCCTCCATTTTGAGGTCTATCTCTTGCCCTCCCTGCCACCCCCCACCCTCCACCCCTTTGTGAGCACTCGTGATACTACTTCGCTCGTTCAACTGCTCAAATTTTCTATCTTATTTGGCAGGAAATTCTACGAGCAGCTACAAGGCCTGAAAGGTAAAGATTGATGCATCTTTTGTGTGAAATTCATATGCATGCTTGCTATCCTCGGCAAGTTATGCTCGCTTGAATTTTTTAAAACCGTGTATCCCGAAACTTCTAATGTGTGATTTGGATCGTTTTTCCAAAATCCAGTCACAAATACAAAAAAAGAAATGATATGTCATCCAAAACTGAACGACCTTTTAAAAATAGGCTAGTAGGGAAAAGCTGTGAAAGATAATGATGTTTAGTGTCAATTATTCTAAATTCCCTTTTGCAGCCATTTCCCAGTGACACAAGGACTGTTTTTTTTTTACATGGAACTCACAGTGACAGTTCTTTACAACAGCGATGACACCACAAGGTGCACTATATTATTGCTAATTTCATGCCTGATTTACAAACGCTTGTAAGTCAGCAATGCTTTCTCAAACTATGCATCAATTTGTTGGGCATCCCATGCTGAACCCATTGACTTTTGTACCAACTTTGTACACAAAAGTATGTGGAAGTTATGACTGTTCAAAGTTTGAAATTAAAACTCAAGTTAGAAAACACAGCATCTTGTCAAAACGTATGCTGTCATCCCTTCCCATTCATTGCTACACAGAAAACAATTACATCATATGAATCGTGCATCAAGGATTCTGTTAACCCTTACCCCATCACCGTACACATAAGTATGTGGAAGTTACAGCACTTTGTTTAACTACAGGGTCTTTTCGACTCCTAACAGCTGAGAAAGGATTATATAAATTGACATTATAACTAGTGCTCTGCAATATATTGGTAATACTGTTTATCGTGATAAATTATCATAACTGTTTATCATACCGTGACAGTATTTGATAACCGATATATCGAAATACCGGTATATCAATGAATACTGGTATATATAGGACTAACCCAGCCTTTGGTGTTTAATTTGTTGATGGTTTAGCAGACATGCCCTAAACAAAAACTTGAGGTTGTCACATCACAACACATGCTTAGTTATACTGAACTATATATTTTTTGGCTTTTGGGATGATACCGCTTCATACTACGCCCAAGAAATGATGCAATAGTTACAAAAACAAGCTAACTATATTCCGATATACCGCGATATTTTTCTGTTACTAATACCGTGTATTCAAATTTCAATACCGCCGAGCTCTAATTATAACATCATTGCAGCCATTTCGTGGTTGTCATTTTTGATATCGCATCTTTTTCATACTAGCCTATTTCAAAAGGCTGAACCCCTTTTCACAGCTTGGCTGTTATGGATGAGATACATACATATCTGCAAACAAAATATACCTGATATTCGAAGTGTGAATAATGCACTAGTATAGTCAACACCATCAGTAGTTACAGTACAAGTAATGGTCCCAGCATCTCTTGCAAGAAGATATTCGTTGCTTACATTGTACGTTGTCTGACCAACAGGAAAGCACCTTCTTTCACCATTGTTGTTAACATAACATCCTGTAGTGTTCCATGAGTAAATGACAGTGCCTGATGGTGGAGGGTCCACCATACATGTTAGATTGACACTACTCAATATGGGATAGTCAAATGTGTTAGTAGATCCACTAACTGGTGTACCAGCTGGAGTACTGACTATGGTGACTGTGGGCTGAATAAGAATACCTGTGTTTAGATAATAATAATACATATCACTGTTGCACATGGATTATACTGAAAGTGCACAAACATCAGCAGTGACGAAGAAAGATATTTTGAAATGGATAAAGTATACACTAAATTATGGCACAAATTTAAAGTAATGATTGTTCTGTTGGGGTTACTAAACAAATTGCTCAACTATATAGTTACTAGGGATGACATAATTAATACACACAGTTACCCTTGTTGGCATATATATGCAATAGTTTATCTAATCAAAAACAGCCAAAAGGGTGTGGCTTCCAGGGTGAAAAAATATGTGAAATCCAAAGTGGCGGCCAAGAAATGGCTGTGATGGTAGGTCAATGGCAAAAAAATTTAATAACAATTCAAGTGAATTTGTGTTACCTCCTCCAAGTTTCAGTAGGATTCGGCACCAAATTCACCTGAATTGTCATTATTAATTTGTTTGTCATTAACATACCATCACAGCCATTTCTTGGCCGCCACCTTGGATTTCACATCTTTTTCACCCTGGCTTTTTTGGAGGCCACACCCTTTTTTACAGCTTGGCTGTTTTTGATTAGATATCACTTCTTTTTGTAATTTCATACTAAAGCCAGCCTATGGCCAGCTTTGGGTATTACTTTTAACTTGTGTTTTTCTTTTCTATAGGAATGAGGATTACGAATATGAGGCAGAAAAATGTTTTAGCTAAACATGTACATTTAACAATATTATTTAGTAATTATTACAATTATGTTGATTAATCATTAACTCAATACAGGCTGAATTTTTTGCAACTAAATACTCTGCAGGGAAATGTGTATGTAGCAGCTACATGAATAAACTATCTAATTTCACAATCAAAATCAGCTAGACTTGAGTGGTCTGCTTTTGCTAGCTGGCTGCTTTTCCCAAGTCCAGTGGTGATCCGTACGTGTGGTGTAGGGCCTTAATGGAGCTCAAGTCAGGCTGTATGTGGTTGTACAGCTCCGTGGTGCTGAAGAAACACCTGTGCTGTGAATTTCCTTTCATTTAAGCCAGTTTTTCGATACCTGAATGTCCCATAATGTGGCCTAATTCATCCCTACACTTTCCTTTCAATTTTTTAAACAGCTTCGTGCCCTCCTTCCAGGCCCCTGCCTCCTTTTGAGCTCGCCTGATACAGTCAACCTTGGTAAAAAATATTATCTATAATGGTGGGAAACGTAGCTGCTGACTAATTGCACAGTGTATGCTCTGGAAGGTAAGGAATTAGTGTAAAACGTGTGAAAATTTGGTACACATAGCTTCAACCATTGGCGAGCTACAACACACTAAATACTTAAAACCAGCACTTCTCGATACCTTTAAATAGGCAATAAGACCGTTTTTCCCAGACTGGGTCACATTTTGGAAAACCATACATTTGGGCACATGCAGATGTTTTGGGAATACTCAATCAAAACGTTCAGAGATTTTTAAAAATTAATTTTTTTATAAAGCAACTAATAAGCCTTCTTGCTATGAACTTTTACACCTATAGCTCTTTTTTTACTAGGAGATATACTCAATTATATCAGACCATGTAGCAGTTACCACAATGCATGGGACACCAATTAACTTGAAAATTAGGTGATTTGTTCATTTTTAAAATCAAACATTATCTTGTCGTTAGACAATAACACATGTGATTTAATTGAGGGAAAGCACAAAGAGTACATGATTAACTCTCAAGGATCTCGATCTATACATTTTAGATTGTAAGAACAGACATCTTCATCAACAATGTGATTTGTCATCAATTTGCCATGATTGAAAAGTTAATTTGTAATGTATCAGACAGCAAATTAGCCATATCTTTGGAATGCTTCTTTTGTATCATCACAAATTTTAACACAAGGCAGATAACCACTCAGTGCTATTAAAAAATTGATAAATGTGCTAAAATGTATGGTTTTCCAAAATAGGGTCATGATTTACAATAATTGGTGTTTGCAGTACACAACCTAACTTGGTGTGTTTACTACTGTATTACCAAGAGTAAATAATGGAAGAGAGAGTATCCAAACAGTCTGAGCTAGAAGGTGTTTATTACTTCATTCAACACTGCCTTTGAAAGCACTACAGGATGGCTTCTCTACTTGATGTGCTCATTTTTGATGCAGTATATGGCAGTTGGATACTCTCTCTTCCATTATTTACTCTTGGTATTACTGATATAATAATAATCCTGGTTTCCCTGGTGATGACTTTTGCAGCCCTGGGTACAGGTAAACATAAAAGTCTGCAGTTGAAAATTCTTGAAAGCAGTCGGATCAGGTCTCACTGAGTACTTGATACTTATTGGATAACCACACATCCTGTGTACACTAATGATTATGCCAATTTAGATAATATTCATGACAATACCTGCTAGCTAGCTATTATGATCACTAGAAAAATTTCAATTAGCAATGATTATAGTAAAAAGCATGTGGGTAAGTATGTACATGCGAGGCATGTTAGGGTAACTAATTTTAGTTAGCCAGCTATAGCTACCCACCGTCATTACAATAACTATAGTGTTCGTAACAATTTCACAATGATCACTAGATCAGTGATGTGCAAGAAAGACTCCACATGCTTGAATGCTGGTCCACAGATCCTTAGCTATGCGTTCTAGTCCCATGCCATGCACTTATAACACTATGGATTATAAAGCTAGCTATATATTTTCAGATTTAGAAATAATAGCTAGCTATTTTGCATTCACTGGAAGTACCGAACCATTAATTCACTCCTTCTAATTCTGGTGTATGGGGGAATTAGGGCTTCCACTACAATATAGGAATGTTCCTCTTTTTGTTTCAGTTTTCTGGTGACAGACTGACCTTTAAGTGCTAATTCTTTTATTGAACCATCTATTGCTTAACAGTGTAGTTTTAACATCCGTACTTATCCGAGAAGTTATATGAGGGGCATTTAGCAACAATCCCGTATCGATTCCTCGATCGATTCAATTGAATGTGCTAGCACACATAGTATAGCGCTACAAGAAGTAGAGTCTTTAATGAGGTAGCTAAGTATGCCGACTGATATCGAATGTCAGTACAATAATAAGTCCTCAGTGAGTCGGCGTGCTTGCTGCTTAATTTTTATTTTTATTTTTTTAAGCTGAGTCCTGTGTTCTCTGGTGTACAGCAAAAAGAACCTTCCTATTTGAAGTGAAAATCTAACATCATATCAGTTACGTAGTCTTTCTCTTTCGAATGTAGTCTCACAGATTGGTGATTGTGCGGATCCCACATGGCCCTTGCCCATGGGCTCGACATGGCCCGCCGCCACCCATAGCATTGCCGAACGAGATGCGAACACAACAACAAATAGTTCAAGGGTTTATAACACGTAGTTATGCATCACTAAACTAACCTTGACAGTGCACAAACAAGAGGAGTAGCAGGTAGGATGGGCCAGCCCAGGTAATCACACTTAGCAGCTCCATTTTAGAATACTCCGGATAACTTCGTGTAGCTATTAGCTTGCTTGCAAATTGGCCGCGATTCTCATACCCTCAGCACCCCTTGTACCTCAATGCGTAGCAGCGTAGATGAACATGCACAGCGGCCTTTCCATATAACCGAGTGCCATGGTGGGGAAGGGTGGTTATAAAGTGGCTGGGGAGGTGGGGTTAGGTGGGGACTATTCTACGGAACGGAACGGAACGGAACGGAACGGAACGGAATGATGGACTAAACCACGGAACGGAACGCTTTCTCAAACTGAAGCTTGCAACTTACCATTGCTGAAACTTCCCTTATAAGTTAGCAGTGGCATCTCCAGTGGGTGGTTAAACATAAGATAAAAAGAATTAACGGATCGATTGTGGGTTTTTGTTGGTTGTCATTAGTAACGAAGTATTATTGTGGGATGAGCTGTATCAGTGATGTTCATCCATACGGAAGGGAACTTTATGTGAGCTGTTTTTCTTATTTAGACTTTACAAGACAGTCTGGGCCGGTCTTTCAAGTCATAAGTCAGTGTATAAATAAAGCAAGCAGGAAGATACTGGTAACAGGAAAGAGCCAGCTGAATTAAAACTTGAAGAACTTTGTGCAGTGTGTGAGGAGCAAATATTTTGGCAGATCGCAAGGAGGGTATATTCTGCAAACATCACTGAAGTGTATGCATGGAGTTATTTATATATTAACAGCTGGTGCAGTGGACTAATGCCGTATTCAATAGTGAGCTGATTTTATCTGTTGCACAATTCAAGGATGTGTCTGACTGCTAGCCTTGAATCAGGCTAAATGTCAAAACTCCAAGATCAGCCAAATCTCTATTATAAGCCGCATGTGAAACCATGCCCGTAGTAGCCACCAGGCAAACGTGATTTGGACCAGGATGTGTGTGTAATTTCAATGTATCTAGTCAGACCTGAAATGGAACACTTACATTAATTACATACCACCTAAGAATCCTAGGATTTCTTAAGTGTAACATTTCACATGCTTCACTTCAAACAAAACAGGTTAAATTTGTTCGTCTATTTTCAAGTGATTCCCAGTCCAGCTGGTCCATGAAATTACAATGGGATCACATGTATTTGTTACAGTGCGGGCTGTCCTGTGTTGGATCTACTCTAGAGTTGAGATTTCAAGGTAGACTCACTGCCAATTTACTGACACTAGTACTGTTGTAGCATGTTTAAGTGGAGGACAAATGAAATAGTAATGCTAGATTATTTATGTATACAAATTTTTCATAATGAAATTGATATCCCATTTTGATTTGTACTTCCACTTTGCAACATATTCAAGAGCAAGAAGCTACCACACTTAATCTCCAACCACTGTCATTAATTAACCAAGATCTCACTAGTCTGTAATTCACCTTACTGTAGTGATTTTATTGATTCATCTGTATGCTTTCTTCATTTCCTTTGAAGTTGTACCAAGAGTTCATAATAAGGTGGGGAGTGTCTAACTTGAATGCATTCACCAAACACCCTGCTTAAAGTAACACCTCGGCCTTATTTCAGAACAAAGGCTTTACCTTCTTCAGCAACTCTAATCAACAGTTTTCTATCCCCCAGTAAAGGTGTTGATTTGATTAAAGGTGAACTTTACACAGGGTGTTTGTACAGGCCATACTGAGAGTTAGACACTCTCCCCCATACAAATCAGTATTATGAACTCTTGGTTGTACAGTATAGGTAAACAAAGATAAGTTTCTCTCCCATCTTATTCTAGGATTTCTATTGACAAGGAAAATTCAATTATTTGTATACAGGCTCAAAATTGAGAAAATATAAAGAAAGTGAATTAATATTATACAGTCAGTTTGCTTTTGGATATTTAATGTCTCCAACCACAACAAAAATTCGATGAATCCATGCATCTCATCACTGGTCGTCTGAACACTCTGAAAGTGATACCTCACTCAATCAACCATATATTCTGTTTATTAGACTGAATAAAGTCATGATTACCTAAACAATCACTTAATTAATGTTTTATAATTATCCTATTCCATTTTCCTGGAGGTTCCACTGATAAAATGCAATTTCAGCAATGATAGCAGCTAGCCAAGCTGCAAGTTGATTCAGAAAGCACTCCATTCTGTAAAATAGACCCCATCCAGAATTCAACTCAGTACTCAGGCTGAGATATCTGACAATAGTCCACTACTCTGTTAATGAATCACTGATGTTCACACAATATAGCCTCCTAGAGGTATCTGAATGTTTGCTCCTCACACACTGCACAAAATTCCTTTAGATTCTACTTAGACTGAGTTGATTCAGCTTGTCACCATACTTTTTTCCTTTGTAGTGTAGCTATACACATACTGATTTATGCCGATTAGAAAGGCTGGGCCTCAGACTGTACATTCTAAAGTCAAGTAAGTAAAAATAACTCGCATACTAGTAAAAAAAAGTCATGCATTAAGTTCCCTACTTGATATATCCGAAGATGAAATCACTGAGTCAACTATTCCCACAATTAGTACTTCGTTACTAATGACAACCAACAAGAACCCACAATCGATCCTTAAATTCGTTTTATCTTTCTTGGGGTACGTTTGATTACCTGCTGGAAGTGCCACTGATAACTTGTACAGCAATGGTAAGCTGCAAGCTTCAATCTGAGAAAGCATTCCGTTCCGCAGTTTAGTCCATCATTCCGTTCCGTTCCGTTCCGTTCCGTTCCGTAGAATAGTCCCCACCGTGGGGTTACTGGTAGCTAGCTACTACTGAGCTACCATAATTTTGTAGGAACAATACCACTTGCGTCACTGACTTTACCACGACCTGCTGCCTCTCAATTTGGACCCAGACGCGGAGTTAGCTTTGAGACACACCGAACATAATCCTCGTGCAACATTGCTTCTTGGCCGCTCTAGATATCAGCTCTGTAAGTTCTACTTTCATGAAACCTTTTTCAAGCTACAGTTGCGCTGTTTTTACATTGTGTTAGATATATGTACAGACATACTTGTTTCTTGGACACTACAGTGAAGGTGTTTTGGGGGCAGATTCTACTGACTAGGGAATCTGATAGTTCAGAGATACGCACATACATTGCTCCTACTGCTTGACTCTGGCCTGAACTGGAAGCCAGGTGAATTCATGAATCTCAAGGTGATGATCCACAAGAATTGACAGACTTAACTGAATTCCTGTGGTTATGCATGAACTACTGCTTGTGACACCTAATGAAATTTATTTATTAAGCGGCATTACCAACTTTTTAATACTTAAAAACGAAAGACTGCTCTATTAGAGAGTCTTAAATGGCTTTGTCATAAATCACAAATACAGGCCTGCCAACTCTCACGGGTTTACCGTGAGTCTCACGGTTTCACTACCCTGCTCAAGGGCAGCAGATCGAATCTCACGGTTTTTGAGGCCTGCTAACTCTCACGGTTTCACTAACCTTCGTCGGATAGAATCTCACGGTTTGTAACGCGAATGTCACGGATTTCAAGTTTAAAAAGTCGAGACCTTTTTTTTTTTTTTTTTTTTTGGTCTCAGCATAGCATCTACCAGTTTTTTTTTACTACACACTGCAATACTACAATAAAGGTACAGAAATCTCAAGATTTTTTTACTTTCCAGGTTGGCAGGCCTGCAAATAGTTGTACTGAGAGCTAGTTGATGTGTGCAGAAATCTTTATTTATTCAAAATTCTAACTAGCTTAACTACCAAACTAAGTACTTTAACTACAAACCTAGCTACCTTAACTGACATCTTTATTGATCAACCAGTAGCTTATCTAACTAATGAAATCCATACAAATGCAAATTATATTCATATGGTTATAAGTGTCAATTAGTCTGGACTGTGTCCCCACTATTATCTTAAACAAGATTCATAGTTGCAATGAATTCATTAGTCCATACTAGGGCTGAAACGATCATGGTTTTTTAGTATTCGAGTACTCTCTAGAGTTAACGATCGAGTACTCACGAATACTAGCTATTTGTAGTCATACCCATTTGACATGTTTTGTACCAACCTTAAACAGTTTACAACTTTTAAGTAACACACACTGTATTAAAGTACTGATGTTAGTGTCCCTGACGAAAAAAATATGCTAATCAAAACTCTACCATTGTGTCACTCCCTGATGACAAATACATCATGTGAGCTGGGTCACGTGATCTTAACGAGTACTCGAGTACCAATTTTACTATCCGAGTACCAAATCCTTAACGAGTACTCTCCGAGTATTAGTATTTGTTTCAGCCCTAGTCCATACTGTACTGTTACTATTACTCTAAATGTCAAAACCTACAATTATTCCTTCAAGCATTGCTGTGTGCTGTAACAAAAATAAATCTAAAAATGGGTGACTGCTTTATTAGAGTAACTCAAAATTATTGTGCTCATATCAGCAACAATTATATACTTACAATCACTTTATTTGCTTTGACGTATTGAGTGGTTAGATGGCTGTTTATCTAGCTAATGAAATCCCTACAATTGTAAACTATATTCACACCGCTACTGGCGACAGGTCTGACACACTCCCCGGACACACTGGACTTCTATAATGTAATTCATTATTAAAGGAAGTTTATTAGTCCCTATGGTGTATATAGCACTTTGCTAAGCGTTTCTGCTTAAAAAACGTATTCTTGAAATGCTCTGTATAGTACTAAAATCCATGATGACTGGATTCACTGACTCTAATAGAGCATTCACCAAATTCTCAAAATTGTTATGTTTAGTAAGCTTTACAGCATGGGTACTATGCAATACAAAACAGTGCAATTACAACCACATTGTTATTATTATTATTATTATTATTATCATCAATTTTACCACGAGGGAAGGCACACACAAAAGGCAAAGCCTGTACAAGGTGTCAGCCCAAAATATAACATTACAAAAACAACAAAGAAACAAAGAAATTTACAAAACTACACTAAATACAAAATACACAAAATCAAACAAAAGCAGAGATACAAAACATCAATTAACACACATATAACAGTATAAAGAATGCTGAAAAGATTTGGGGTTGGAGTCATTGAGTATGTATAATGGTATGGAATTCCACAGAAAGACAGTATTGATAAAGAATGAATAACGACGAGAATTGATTGTTGACTGAGGTGGACACAATGATAAATGATGACTTCTGGTAGATAAAACTGTATTAAATTTAAAGTGACGATTGAAATTTATGAATGTACGTTGATGGTAAATATCATGAAGAAAAGATATAGAAAGAAACTGACGTCTTGTATGGAGGGTCGGAAGACTAAGCTGAGAGCAGCAATCACTTGATGGAATGGTCCAAGAGTTTATTGGAGGACTCCAGCAACTGCCACAAATCCACCACAGAAAAGAAAAATCAGTCCATGCTGAGGGTCCACTAGCAACCAGTGCTAGTGGCCTAAGTATAGTAAGTAAATTATAAGTAAAGTACAGAAAGTAAACTGTAAAGTAGAATACAGTAAGTAAATCTTATTAAGTAGAATATTAAGTAACGTACATTAAGTATATTAGTTAGATTATATAAAGACTTATTATTAACTAGTTATAGACACTACAGTTTATCAAAATTAGGAGGTTTGGGTGCTTATTACATTTATCACAAGGACACAGATATTAAAAAAGTACATGTATTGGTAGGATCAAAAGTTTGCTCTAAATGATTCCATAGGAAATTTATTACACAGTGTTGTCGGCAAATATACTAGTATAGAAGAAAGAACTTGCTGAGGAAGATCATTTATATAAATGAGGAACAAAAGAGGACACACACTTCCCTGCGGAACAGCAGATAACACTGGAAGAAAATCTGAATATTTGTTGTTTATCTTAACACATTGTTCTCGGTGCAATAAATAGTGTGGGAAACATAGCCACAGATTTCCAGCAATACCAATTGACTTTAATTTTTTTTAACAAGCTGATTATGAGATACACTATCAAATGCCTTTTAAAACATGAGTCTCACCATGACATATCTGTGAGGGTTGGCAGGCCAGGCTTACCATTCTGTAACAGTTATATGGAGTTTAGCTATGAGTTGACTTCACCCTCTATTGATTTGAACACCAATGAAATTGAAATGTTCACCACATAAGAACAGTTTCTTATATTGTTGACAAAAATATTTTTAATTGTGGGTTTGGGCTTTGTTTCCAGTTGAATACTTTGTTGAGATCCATAGGGCATAACCTTGAGAAAGTAGTACCTGACCATGAGCCCTTGAGAAGAGGTCCAAAAGGTTGAGTGAAATCATGAGAGTGGAGAGGTCTGACTACAGGTAGCTAAGTATTTGCTGGAGCTATCAGCAACTGCATACGGTAAGCACCAGCTTATTATGTTTTATTACGCTGCAGTGCACTGATCAGAGCTCAACCCATTATGCTCATATTTATGCTCAAAATTTATACCTTGTTTCCCATGTTAGCCCTTTCTGAATGGAGAGTAGGCTTATATATATGAAAGTATCAGGGGTGAATTCAGGATTTGCCAAGGGAGCACCTGGGTTGTGTATATGCAGCAGGGGGTCAGAAGCTAAAGTTATTTCCAAGGACTGAAATTTTTAATGCAGAGAAGTTTTATGTACAAACATCTAAATCATACTGCTTTCTAAGTGGACTAGCTACTTTGATCAAGAGTTGTATAAGTGAAAGTAGTTGCATATGTGACCGGATCTGTGAAAAGGGTTCTTACAGCCTTTCCGATTGCATGTACTTGGCAACTCATAACGTGACTTGTGAATATGGTGCCACTCTGCAATTCGGTCACACAATACCCCTAACATACCATGACAACTTGGTTTAATATGAAGGTGATAGGTTAAACACATGTAGAGTTAGGAGTAGTCAAACCTAGGATTCTGGAAAGGCTATAAGACCAGATCTGGTCACATATGAGCCAAACAAATGGCTTACAAAGGACAACGTGCATTTCATTTGCAAAACATTCCTACCAGGCTATGTGTGCCCATGTATGGGTTAGTGCTGTAGATGCTAGTTTTCATACTCAACAACTGTGGAGGATTCTCAATAGTCAAAAGTGTAATAATAATGTGCTGAGTGATTTATTAGAGTATTGATTTGACTGACTGCTCTATTAGAGTATGTTGATCTTGCATATTATAAATGCGTGCATGTCTTTATTCTCTTGTAAAATTACTATACAGTAATGTAACATCTTCAAATTTATATATTTCTGCCTGTTTCGATGTTGTGACTATTTTCTGAAGTTCATAGCACTGTTTATTGATGTAGGAGTCTGCTTTAAAAATTAACAAACATGATCAAAGATTTTTGTAATTTTAACTACCTTGTAATTATAATTCCATTTGTCTTCTGTCCATGTAATTATGGCTAGATACATGCTATGGTGTAGAGAACAGGTGCTGAAAATCGCATGGTGATAGCTACAAGGGTGTCAAAGATATAAAGCATTGAAATAAGGTGTGTAATTTTGGAGTTGGGGATTGTGCAATACTTGGGAGATTGAGAGTTACTTTTTAGACATGACAAAGAAAGCTAGCTACATGTATTATGCTTAGCAAGGGTTGTATGGCAGGCAGCAATTTTGAACACTCTACAATTATTTTTGTACGTGTTTTGAGTCCAAATTGAGATCTGTCTGTGATAATTTCAAGCATTAGGCTTTAAAGCAACTGATACGCTCCATTGTAGTCCTAACATGCTGACTTGTTTTTTCAGAAATCTATATTTTCCATACCTTATTGTTTTTGTTTTTTTTTTAAATTATACAGTATTCACTTCCATCCAAACAACAGTCTTCAAATGTTCATATTAGATAAATTGATGTATTATTATAAGTAAACTGATAGTGGAGCCACTAACATAGTAAGGTAGTATACTTATTGTAATTTATGTAAGTGTAATTTTGGGAACATCTGATCTTTGTGAAATACGTTTGATTTTGAAATAATTATGAGTAATTAAAATAGAAGAAATGTAGTTGTAACTGATGTCTCACATACAATGCATTCTTAAAAATTTCTGAAGTGATTATAATAATTATAATAATTGTGCAAAAACAGGGTATTTTTGGCACAAACTGTACTCCTTCACATAACAAGTCATATCTCAGCATTGGAATAAAATATTTGCATTCGGTAACTTGTGTTATTAAACCAATTAATTTTAATTTTCAAGTGGGACTGAAAATTGTATGGCCATAGCTTATAATAGAATAAAAAGTTATGAGTGGTGAAAATTTGAAAAAGTTGGATTTTATGTACCCATTTGCAGGCCCAGTCACAATTATGTTTTGATTTAGATGTTCAGGAAAGACCTACAGTTGCTACAGAACTGAATAAAACAAAGGTCAGATTGTCGTCTTCTACAAAAGTTTACAGTAATACTCTAATAATTCAAAAGTACAAGCAAAGTATTATAATAACACATGAATGTGTATGGGGCAATTATCATTACAAGTGTCTACATTTGTATAAATATGCATAGGAAAAACTACAGCAACTAACGAAATATCAGTGCATAAATGCAATAAAGCTGTAGAGCATAGCTAAGGAACATGTTACTTAAAATGTGTTTCAGCATAAGCTGGATTCTTCTCCATCTTGACATCATCTGTGTTTGGTGTAGTTGGTTGAAGGTTGATGACCTCATATTCAGGTGGATGATTATCAGTTGTCTTATTACCCAACACTGTTGATTGGTAAGCTGGGTTTTTATCCATTGTGACTGGCTTGTGATCGGATGCTACTGTCTCATATGCTCGAGGTTTAGGCGTAATGCACTCGTATTCATTTTCTGGTTGTTTTTTAACACTACAAGGGAAGAAACATAGTGATGAGATGATGGCATAGTGTGTGTATAGTGCCATACCATAATTGTGACTGGGCCTGCAAAAACAGTGCATGCGGGCACAAACTACATCCCGTCACACAATAGGTGATAATTCAGTAGTAGAGTAAAATTTTTGCAATTAGTAACTTTTAATATATAGCCAATTAATAAGGGAAATTTTGTTTCCATAGCATGATGGTATAAAAAGTTATGAGTTATGAAAGTTTGAAAAATAGGAAAATTTTGTGTGCCCACATGCCCTGTTTTTGTTGGCCTGGTCAAAATTATTCTGCTAGAAATCACCTGTAGCTTCCTTTTCTCCTGAGATACAGCAACACAGCCACTACTATAATGACTATTATCAGGACGACAACTACCACTGCTAGTATTGCTCCAACTATTAAACCAATAGATGAGGAGTCACTGGAAGATGGTGATGATGACTCTGTGACTTCACAATCACCTGAATCAATTGAATCAAGCATTGCTGTACAACTAGGGTCTATCTCTAGGGTGGCAAGCCGAACAATTATTGATGGTGAAGACTTAACCCAGTTATCTATATGAGTAACAACATTATCAGCCGGAAGAAGTGCAGCAGAATCTTGCACAGTAACTCTTGCTCTGAACACAACAGTGTTCTCAAAGTTTCCTTGTGATCCTCGACAACTAAAGCTTTCATCGACAATATTAAACATACAAGAACATCTTGGTGCTATTGCTTGCATCACTTGCAATTTAATTTCATCCAACTTTTGCCTTTGCTCAGTTTCCTGTAAATATCAATTAGTATCAAATTATACTACATGTATAACATGTGGTAACAAAGAGATACAAAGTTGGTGTGTGACAGAATTATTATTCAAAAATGTGTTAATACCGTATTTCCTTAGTTAAATGCTGGACTTTCAATAGTAGCCACATTTGTGGTAATGCCACAGTTGATTTTGAAAATAAGGGCATATACATGAGCATATGGTAGTTGAGTTTGAATAGTCACCACATCAATTTCTTAAAACTAACGTACTGCAACAAATGTTGCAGCATTTAACTAAATGAATATGGTGTACACGTCTTGGGGCTTTGTACTACAACCCACCAATAATAATTTATATTGTCCAGTATGTAATTACAAAATGTAACACTTTCATACCTCAGATCAAAAATTCCGAAGGATACATTTTTCATGCATACCTCTTCACAGGGAGACAACTAAATGTACACCGGTGTATAATGAAATGTATCCCAGGAAAGTGCCTTGATATGGATGAGGTATAGACTGCACTGTTTTTTTTATAAAGGCTCAAACTGAAATTGATTATTAATGCTAGCTCCTGTGACTATTATCACGAATTGGAGTCTTGCCACAAGAAGCACTCAAATGAAGTTGTTTCAGTATCCTTACCATTCTATAAGTTAATTGGGAAATGCAATATAATGTGTGAACTAGTCTTATAATAGTCACTTTAAACCAGGTTGAACCCACATTCAACACATTCATATGGGATTCTTAACCTGGGTTGAGCCTCGAAGTCATAAAATGTCATAGGCAAGTTCAACCCTATAGCTAAAGCAGTAGGTTCAACCCAGGTTGACCTTGGGTCTGCAAATTTAAAGCGAGTTAGTGGTGAATACATAAAGTGCTTAGAAGACAATTATCACTCAATGAATACCATCATCTGATGATTGCTTATGAATAGAATATGGGTTGAAAGTGGGTTACTCAACCCAGGTTGAACTCACTTTTGGGTGTCCATGTTTTGTAGTGAATTCACAAGTATTTCAGCACGTTATTGAATATGGACCACACCAAAATTACAGATAACCACTCCACCATGAAGCTTACCCATCAAGGCCTTCTTTAAATAATGTGATACTAGCAAATTCCCCGAGATTCACTCAACTCAACCTTTTCCATGATATCCTTAGGACTCATCCGCTCATTATAACAACATAGGTACAATGTTACATGCTGCCTAGAAACTCACCTATATACATCTCTGTATTATGCTCATAGCATTGAGCATTATGCTACTGAGCTGTGCTTAAACATCAATTTGTTGTGCTTTAAAGAAAAGCTCATTATTTTCTTTTATATTTAGTTAGTTACTAAGGCTTTACAACAAACATGCTGACGCAGGACTTAGTGGTTGATTGATTATGCCACCATCTTTGGTCAACAACTTCAGCTCAACAGTGTGTTAGATCATTTACGTACATTGATGTATCAACTTCAAATATTATTTTATTCTATATGTTGACTGCTACTATTAGAGTATTTCATAATCACTTTAAGTAACTGCTTTAATAGAGCAGTATATAGGTGTGACTGATATCTGACTATTCTATTAGAGTATCTAAGAATTGTGCAAATTATAGATTTTCGTATATGTTAAAGCATAGCCGCGAGTGCTATATGAAAAATAAAGTACAAGGCGTGCGGCCGAGTACTTTATTTTTCATATAGCACGAGCAAGTCTAGTCTTTAAATGATTTATGGAACTTTCTAGTCGTCTAACTTCACCATACACTAGGACTCGTAATTAACAAGCGTTGTACGAACCATTAGCAGCCTGAACACACACAAACTAGTTTAACAAAGTAACTCACGTGTATTTCACCATAGTTTGGCATAGTAGACGTTCATTGCGTCTTTTGGCAGGTTTTGCTCACAACCCACAATTGATTCTATTGTGAGTCACATGGTGAAGTATTTCCGTGATATCTCCAGGACTTGTCCGTTTACATTAACAAACGTAACAGCAACGTTACCTTCTCCCACCCATCATTGAAGCATTTAGGTAAGTCTATAAAAGCAATCCAGTGGTGGACCTTGTATTGGCTGGGGTGATTGATCACTCAGCGTGGTGAGGCTATCAGCCTTCACTGGCTTGGGTGATTAGTCGTACTGGCGTGAGCCCCGTAGGCTATTAGCCTACACTAAGGCACGTGGGCAACTGTGCTTTATTGCCCACAAAGAGTGCTTTATTGCACCGCAAAGAGTGCTGTATTGAACGAATAAAGCACTCTTTGTGGTCGATGAAGCAGTTGGCTGGCTGAGAGTGTACTTTATGAAATTTAAAGTACACTTTTTCCTTTGATCTCGCCCACGTAAAGTTTTATAATTTCTGTTAAAGCTTAATAATTGCATCAAAATCCCAGTATAATGCTACTTCCCACACATATTTATTATTCTTTAAATCATGCCTGCATAATTGTTGCATTCCTGCAGATATACAAAGTAGGAATGTGTCAATATTGCTGACAAAATTGTTGGCATTATAGGTAGGTAAAAACAATGAGTGCATAATGGGTGCATTTTTGTGAAGTGGACACAAGGTGACATTAAGTTTGCACAAAATATCAAGACACACTAATAGATACACTAATAGAACTATCACA
The DNA here is from genome assembly GCF_963678975.1 of Dysidea avara. NCBI lineage: Eukaryota > Metazoa > Porifera > Demospongiae > Dictyoceratida > Dysideidae > Dysidea > Dysidea avara. Next base: position 40,656,053 of record NC_089276.1, read on the forward strand.
TGTGATACAATATGCAACTGATTGTTATGGGAAGAGAAAGTGGTAATCAAGATACCCTAATAGAACAGTCACATATGTTAACATTATACTGTGATCAAGGAAGTCACTTTTAAGGTGAAATTGCAGTGATACAGGTTAATTAACAAAGATTAATGTAGAGAAAAATAGAAATTGTTGAGCAAAATATGCAGTATAATAGGTGCAAAATAAAAGAAATGCTTAAAAGAAAAATACAGTAGGTGAAAAAAGCTGATCCCTAATGCAAAGCACTTATTATCATCCATGTAGAACTATGACTTTCATCCCTGTTTCCCTTATAGTGAGGTAGTTCAACAAAATCATTGTTACAGGGTGGCCATTTTTGGTACACAAATCTTTATGGTGTACTTATAAATATCCACTAAACCTGATTATGTGTGGGCAGAAAACAAAATGGCCATCAAGTGGCCCGAGTATAGTACATTTATAGTATATCATACACAGTGTTGGGCAAGTTACTTTGTAAAAGTAACTAGTTACATATTACATATTACTTGCAACAGAACTATTTAGTTACAGTTACATATTACTCATAAAATAAAGTAACTATAATAATATTACATATTATATTACTTTGTGTCCACAGCCTTAAGCTGTTACGTGTGAAACTACCAATTTATCACGTGACATGATTGCGTTGTTGGACAATGTACAAATCTTGGTTATAAGTAAGAGCCGGTGAATAAGCTTCATTCAGTAGGCTTCGTTACTTCGTTGTGGCTAGGTGTTACTCAGAGGATAACTAACGAGATTAGTAACTTCATTACTTGTAGTAATAATATTACGTAATATTAGACTCGTTACAGTAACTATATTACTTAGGTTACGCGTTACATTTGTAAGTAAAGTAACTTGAGTTATATTACCTGTTTTCATAGCGTATTTTGTTATATTACTTAGATACCGCAAAAGTAATAATATTACGTAACGCGTTACTCCCAACACTGATCATACATGTGAATATGGAGTGAAATGCACTTTCATAGTTTTCCTATTTTAATTGAATTGTATTTTACATTCAATATTTGCAGACTTGTCAAATAGATTAGTAAATGGCACTGTAAGTAGTGCATAAACGAACGCTAAAATTGATCATTCGTATGTGAATGAAAAACTGCAGATTGTTCGAACGTTTCTAATATTTAAAACCCATAATCAAAAATTTTCATTTATTGAATCTAAGGAGTAAGAACTACTGTTGTGAAGATTCTATGCACTTACTTGTTGAAATACTCTTTGATATAGACAGTACAGTGAGTGTAAACAGCAGCAAAGTAGTAGTTTATCACTGCAATCAACCTCATACCTGGCTTGCTAGCTGTCGTATGTAGCATTTTTGGCTTCACATGCACCTGACTGTAGACAATGGGCTGTTAACTAAGTAGGTTGTGGCCTCCAAAAAGCTAGGATGAATGTAAAATCAAGAATGCAGCCAAGAAAAGGTTACAGTAGATTAATGCAATAATGACAATTCTTAGTTGCCTTCTCGAAGTTTTAGTAGGATCAAATTCACCAGAATTACAATTTGTCATTAACCTGCCACCGCAGCCATTACTTTTCGTTTCACAAGTTTTTTCACCCTAGTCTTTTTGAAGGCCACATGCACTCTTTTCCAGCATAGATATCACTTCTACAGGGCATATTTGTAATTGAGGGCCCCAAAGTCAGGCTTTGAGGCTCTTTCTAACTTGTATTTCTTTTTTCACTTCAAACAAGACAAAGATGTTAATTTTGTTTGTATATCTATGTGCCTACTTAAACTTCACATTTTATAAAATCATGAGACTTTAGTTTTGCAAACTGCATTGTTCACAGAAATTTGAAAGGGAAATATATTAACATACTGCAATACATCATTCCAATATGAAGTTTATGCTTCTTATGTATAATTAATACAAGTCCTGCTAAAACTAGTTGCATAATACTGGTAATAATAGATCCAGTACAGTATGGTATTATAGCATAATTGTTGTATTACTATTATACACAATGATCTCTTTCAACTATGATATTGCAGTACTTGCTAGAGCAGTTAAAAGAATGTTTGTAGGAGTAAGATACAATGTACCATGAGTATCCTTTACACATATAATTATGGTACTTACTATATATCTTAAACAGTTCTCAATGGGACGGAGTCTTATTTGAAATAAAGCAGTGTTTACTGTAAAAATGATAAAGTTAGATCTGATTGATACGTAAATAGGGCAAACTCACAAGTGGTAGCAGTAACAGTTGTACTAGTAATCATTCCTCCTGTGGTAGTGACTGCTGTAACATTGATGGAGTACTCTACACCAGGGACCAGGTCACTGAGTGTGATACTTGTAGTTGAACTGTTGGTAGACAATGTTGAACCTTGACCAGCTGGAGTATAATAAACCTGTAATAATAACACACAGAAATAGGAAAGATGACCATATTCAAAAAAGCCTAAAAAGCACAAAAATGGAATCATCCACAAAGATGCAAAAAAAATTTATGGCTGGATTTATTATACAATTGACATTGTAGATACATATTCACATCCACTCTAGTTGACTACCATCTATACCTCTCTCACTCTGTGTGCTGAAAAAATGCTTGAAGTATTGAACTTAAAGAACACGTTAACTCATGTTTCAACACAGAAGACTTTGGGTGAGGCAAGGACCTGGTTATCCCAGAAATGAGAACCCTGTGGCCATATCTATTTGAGTACCAGGACATCTTGCTCTTGAATGCATGATACACTTAATAGTGATGTAAACAAATGTGATATTGCCACGTGCCTTTAATTGGTTTTTACATTTAGTCCTTTCTATATTAATTATGTTCCATAGGAGTTGGATTCTCCAGTCATTTTATGATATATGCAACTACTAGCTAAGCAAAAAAAAAAAATAAAAAAAAATATATATACAATAACCACATCCATCTGTCAGGGGCACAAATAACACAAACAGTATGCCATACCTACACTGTACACCAAATAGTGACGGGATTTGTAAACAGGGGTTTTCCACCTACATCTAATTCTATGAATTTTGGATCATAACTTTGCTTTCAAGAAACATACAAACCTGAAATTTTCTCTATCCATTGAAATTCTTGCTACTGACTAACTTTTGGGTCAATGGCTTTTTCCACTCTCTATTTAGAATTGTCAAAGTTGGCAAATTGGATGTGTGTAGAACAACCCCTTATTTATAAACCCCACCACAACAATTATGTTCATTTAAACATCACCTGGTAATAATTAATTGTATCATCCATAAGCACAAGGTCAATCCAACGTAACATTATTGTTGTTTCACCAACAGACTGAACTGTAACATTCAGTTGTCTATCTGAAACTGCAGTGAAATGAAAAGTAGAATAGTAACTCACAACACACAGTAGCTTGTTGTGGGCCCAAAAATGTAGGCCAGAAAAGGTGCTAGAATAAGAGCAAAGGTTGCCAAATCATAAAGCTTAGGGAATGACCAGTAAAAAAGTTTATTTAGTAAAAGTGTTAACTGGTCACTAAATTGGACTATGGTAAAGCCACTCGGCAGCATTATTTGACAGCCGAATCTTATACTTTTATAGGAATGGATGAGTGTGGAGAGTGGTAAGTAATCACTCAATTTAATTACCATGTATACACTACCGCAGTTAACAGAAACTACTAGCAGGTGCGGATGGACAGGTGCAGATGGAAAGAACAAGAAAAGAGATAATTTCCTTAAACAATTCCGGAGAGATGTTTTAAATTATACTTGTGAGCCCCAAAGTTCAACATTAAAGCTTGAATAGTCATTTAAACAGTCAAATATTTTAATAAAACATCCAAAAATCACATGACAGCTTAGAGCCTGCTAGGAAGTAATAAACTACAACTGAGCAGTTGGGAATAAAATTTGTTTTATTTTAATCAAAGTACACCTGTAATATCATAATAGGCAAAAAAATTAAAATACAGTTGAATGCAGACTTAGTGTAATTTTCTGTAAGTGTATAATTAAGTCAATAGTCAAACAATCCTAAAGCTTGAACAAAGAACAAAGCTGCTCAAATGTATTATATATTGACAAGTTCCTTTCAACTGACTGACTGACTGACTAACAACAAGTTGCATAGCTTTAATTTGTGTACAAAAGTTATTGCTGGAGTCAAGACATGTCTTTGCTGTATCTGGCGTTATGTGTAAAATGTTCTTTACATTATGGATTTACAGACTTTACATGTACTTGAATGCCACTCCTTAAATGAGAATGGGTAGGGCAATGCATAAGACATGAACCTTTACTTGTTCGTATCATCACTGGATCGGAGAATGGTCCATACTCATCAATTTGAGTACCAGCACTAACTGATACATAATATCTGGTGAATATTTCCAAGTCTTCTATCACATAAGAAGTATCACTATCAAGTGATACAGTAGTCCAGTTGAGTGGCTGAGACACTTCAGTATAGTTCAGTTGATGTTTAGTGATAATGCCATTCCTTACTAGTGAATCAGGAAGTTGCCACCTTACAGCAATAGAAGTAGAATTGGGAGATGATAGTGTAACACTTAATGGTGGACCATCAGGAACTGTGTATAGGATATTATCAATTATTACAATGACTTGATACACACTCACCATCCTCCAGTGTCTGCACTACACACTCCATTGGGTTAGAATATGGTCCAATTCCTACTACAGTATGTGCTGCTAGAGCAATAGTATAACTGGTAGCTATTCTCAGATCAGTCACAATAGTGTTAGTGTCATTGTTACCAATATTAATACTGACATTTCCATCAGTAGAATAGTCAGCAGTGGACAGTGACTGACCAGGAACATAAGACACATTATAGTCAGTAATAATACCATTAGGCATAACAGGAGGTGACCAAGTGATCCTAATAGAAGTGGAGCTAACTGCAGTGGCTGAACAGTTAACAGGTGGAGTGTCTGGAGCTAAACGTTTAACATTGACATTATAGACAGAAAAAAGTTAGCTAAACTAACCATCTTGTAGGAAATGTACAACCTGTGATGCTCCTGCTGAATCCAAATCTCCACATCCTAACTCATTACAAGCTACTACAGCAAACTGGTACCTCATAAAAGGTAGAATCTGCTCAGTCACATTATAACTGTTAGTAATAGTGGTAAACATGTTAGTTTGTCTCTTTCCCATTCCGGATAATGTCAATACTAGTGTGAAGTCTGAATTAGTGTCCACAGATCTGATGTATACATTGTATCCCATAATATCACTATTTCCATCATATGGGATATTCCATTGTAGGTATACCCATCGACTATCATAATCCACAATAGTGGAATTTGTTGGATCAGGTCGCTCTGAAATATACAGGTATATTAAACACAACATCCAGTTATCTTACCTAGTACAGTAACAGGAGTACGACTACTCACAACTGATATAGTGTCAGTTTCTGGTAGTGTATTAGTAACATTACAAGTGTAACTTCCATTGTCACTACGTTGAATTGATCTTATCAACAAATTACTAACCACAACAAGTTTAGTGAAGTTAGACATTCCTAACTCTAAAATGTCTTGAGGATCAGTGACAGTATTACCATTTGCAAGATCTAGCATTTGAACTACTGTACAATTATCTAGATCCAACCCCACCATTGAGGTAACATTATAAGAATCAAGAACACAGTCTGGATCAATAGGAACATTATCACCATTAAGTTGCCACATGATAGTTGGTAATGGTATTCCGATAGCAGTACATGTTAAGTTAATATGTGAATTGATGTTGAATCTGTCACCTCCTGATATTGTGAGATTTGTTGGCTTGACTATAATAAAGTGTTGTGCATGAAGTAAGTTAACACCATAACTAATCCTTACCATGTACATTCACCATAGCATCAGCACTAACAGCATCATGTACATTAGCTGCTACACATGTGTATATACCCCTGTCATCATATTGCAGGTTAGTAATAGTTAGTGTACCAAAACTAGTAGTGTTAACAGTATTATTGATCAGATATTTCATGTTAGTATCTGATGATGAAGTACTGATAATATCTCTACCAACATTACTCCTCATCCTCTGGTACATCCAGGTGATGTTGTGTTGTGGGAGAGCAAGAGCAGTACATATCAATGTGACATCATTATCATCTATTTCTATTGTGTTCACTGGAGGATCAATAATATCTGGTGGACCTGTGTATAGATGATCACATACAGTAAAATATAATTTCACATGCATGTAACTGGATTTATAAACATAGTATGTATTGCACTGTACATGAGTAGTATCGGATTAGACATTTATGTACAAAGATTTCAAGTCATTATAACTCACCAAGGGCATATTAATGTTACTTGCACTAGTATCTGGCTACTAATGTTTTTGCTATTTGAGATTAGCAATTTTAGTAGTTGAGTCCTCGTACTGGTATGGAAAGTGGCTACAATACCCTTATTTCCACCAATTATTTTATATTATAGCTAGTCATGATACCGTAGATTCCCTAACATTTCGGCATCTCTAAATATTCGGCACTCCCCGTGCTTTGAACGCAATGTGCTCTAAATTTCGGCAAGTGCAGGAAAGTTTCTAATTATAAGCGCGCTAATTCTTCGGAACTTGAAGTACTAGTTGACGAAGGTCTCTTGAGTATTGAGGATTCCCAGTGACCTCACACAATTGATGCTGGATGAAACACCAAGTGTGAAATTGTTCAGGGAACGTACCCAACGATATCATCGTGTGACATCACGACTACCGCAAAACGATCTTCATTTCTGTTCACAGGATAAAATCACTCCTGACCCCACATCTCCTTATAACATGATACACCCTCAGATAACGTTTTGTTCGCCATGGAACACTTCATGCAGCATCTGGTAGCGAGATTTATCATGAGATAGTTCAATAATACTATTGATTGTGGTTTCTATTTTTTATTACTTGTTGAAATCCTTAATATTACGTCCGGGTGATTATATTCAAAAGTGATGTAGTAATGACATTGACCATCCCTCCTGGATAATGTAGGCAATCATAGTATATAGCGCTGCGGCCAAGTGAGTGTTGTAGTATCGTCAGCTCCGCCTCAAGGCATTCCTGTTAGTCCCTGTAGAAAGAAATCTGGAAAGTAAGCAGTAAATGGATCGAAAATAGTATAGCCATGAAGTGTGCAGACTGTATTAAGGATAGATCCCTAAAAATTTGACAATAGCACTGGGCCGGTATATTTTTTTCCTACTTGTTCAGCCAGACACGATCTGAATTAATTTATTTCTGCCGAATTTTTAGGGAATCTACAGTATTTAAAAAAAACAAGAACTATTTTGCTTAGTATCAATAAACTGTTATTATTTACATGTGGGTAGCTATAATATCACCATGTAGCCACTGTTCTAATATAGCATCTCAACTTGTCTCATAGCAGCAAGAAGTTATTGATTATATATTATTCTGCCATACTAGGCCTGAGCCTATTATGCTTTTGAAATTGCCTATTATGCTTTTGAACATTGCTCCAGAATTTCCTCTATTATACTCCAATTATGCCCAGTTGTGTTCCATTATGCTCCAAATATCCTCATATAAAATTGTGTCTTGACTGCTCTATTAGAGTACCAAATGCATCTGTGAACGTTCTATTAGTGACTGTTCTATTAGAGTATATCGATCTTTAACTAATCTTTTTTTCACAACGTAGCTGTAAATCTAATTTTTACCATGTTTGCACACTATCCCATTCTGCAGCATGCAAAATAGGCAGAGTTTCAGCTTCTCTGATAACCAACGCAAAAATTTTTTGACTATTATTATGCTGGCATTATGCTGATGCTTTTGGTTACCTAGTATGCCCCAAATTATGCTCGCATAATCGACGCAGACCTAATACTATTTCAATTTTCTTTCAAACAAGAAAGGAAAATTTGTGATCTACAATGTCCCCTTTACAAGAATTGTACCTGTAATTATTGGATTGTAATAATTACTCATTTTAATTACCCAACTGGTAAAATCAATGCATACTGGCTTGCATAAGCAATAAGTCAGTGATAAAAGTATTGGGTTGTGCTGACACCATAATAAACAAACCTTAGCAATAGAAAAACCATCACAGAAATAGTTTGCCAATGTTATATATCTATTCACACTTTAAGCATTGTTTCTGGTCAGGTCAGCTCCTTGAGGTAGCCAAATTTGCTGTAATTGTTATCCAATCCAAAACAGCCAAGCTGTAAAAAAAGTGCGGCCCTCAAAAAGGCTATAGTGAAAAAAGATGTGAATCTAAGGTGGCGGCCAAGAAATGGCTGTGATGGTAGGTTAATGGTAAAAATTTTAATTACGACGAATTTGTGTTGCCTCCTCCACTAGGATTTGGCATCAAATTCATCTGAATTGTCGCAATTAAAATTTTTGCCATTAACCTACCATCACAGCCATTTCTTGGCCATCACCTTGGATTTTACAACTTTTTTCACTATAGCCATTTTGAGGGCCGGACTCTTTTTTTTACAGCTTGGCTGTTTTGGATTAGATTTCACTTCTTTTTGTATTTGTATACCCCAAAGCTGGCCTATGGCCAGCTTTTTTAACCTTTCTTTTTTTTTCGTTTCCACAGGAAGAAGAAAAGATGAAGTAGACGAATACTTTACTATTTCTGATTTTATCAATAAATGTACAAATTATATATATAATACATATCAAGACACACGATAGTGTGTCGTGCAGCCCAAGAAGCTGGCGCGCCACACCATGAGTATATTAACAGGAAGAAAGAAAATGCAATTTTCACACTTATGTAGCTCTGTGATCCCTTATCTGATTGGAACCAAATTTGCTACGGATGTGCCGGCCAGCTATGGGAGTCTCCATATCAAATTTGAAGAAAATCGGTCCAGTCATTTCCGAGATACGAGCGAACAAAAGTTCGTTTTAATTTCTTCGTTTTTTTCTTCTTCTACTTCATTTTGCACACTTTGCAAAATCCGCCGTAAAACACGAATGCATGTTCCAATCGGGCTGCAATTTGGCACACTTGAAGGGCTCATTAAGGCGGATCTCAGTACCAACTTTGGTAGGAATCCTATGGACATTCACGGAGTTATGATCGATTATGCACATAAAAAAAGGTCGAAGGTCTGTCACGCCCACAGGGTAAACACCTTGAAGGAATGAGTTGAAAATTGCTATGTAGATGGAGTAACCATCGTAGGAGTGCCTTTTTGTGGTTTGAAAAGAATCGAGATAAAGACCACACAAAACCCACCTGTGTCACAATTACGCAATCAATTTTTATGAAAAAAAACTATTAGTTATTATTATTATTATTATTCATCTGATTTGTCAAAAAAGACAGGGTGACACCAAAAGGTAGAGCCTGTACAAGGGTGTTTCCCTAGAAGATACAAAACCAAAAAACGGAGGGGACAAATACAGAGAAAACACAGCTACAAAAACCAAGAAAGAACACATACATATATAAATTAAATACAACAAAACAGTTTATACACAGCTTGGCGAAACTTAGATGAGCTGAGATCAAATACATCACACGATAGAGTGTTCCATAAGCAAACAGTGTTCACAAAGAAAGAATGTCTATAAGAATTGATAGAAGACTGTAACGGAACAAGGGTGAGAGGATGCGCTCGGGTACAAGATGTATTGAAATTACAGTAATTTGATAGCTTCAAAGAATCGTACCTACCTTTTAGGATGTCATAAAACATAGCCACGCTCAAATAATTCTTTCGAGATGACAGTCTTGGCCAGTGTAACTCTTGTAAACAAGCATTAGAAGATTTATTCCAACACTTATGTAATGGTGACCAGCAACTTCCACAGGCCCAACGTGCAGCACGTCGTTGGACAGATTCCACTGTGGACTTATCAGAAACAGTGTGAGGATTCCACACAGTGCAAGTGTACTCTAGTGAAGGTTGCACTAAAGACTTATAGACCATGGATTTGGCCTCAGTTGTAGCACCCCATAAAGTGTGACGTAGAAAATTCAAGGACTTGCTGGCTTTGGCTGCAACATACTTGCAGTGGTGTGACCATGACAAATTTGATTGAAAGAAAACTCCCAAATATTTCACAGAGGATTTCCAGGATAGAAGAGAGCGGTTTATGAAATAATCATAAGATATTTTCTTAAGTTTATTTGAAATAAGAAAAGCGTCACACTTGGATGCATTCAATCGAAGTTGCCACTTGTCTGCCCAATCACAAATGCAATCAAGGTCCTCTTGTAACAATTTACAGTCAGATTCACACTTAATTTCCTCGTACAAGGTGACATCATCTGCGTTGAGTTTCAATTTAGAGTGCTTGACAACACTGTGCAAATCGTCAATATATAGTAAAAACAACAAGGGGCCTAAAACAGACCCTTGAGGAACTCCTGATTTAACACTTAACCAATCCGAATAAGCACCATTCACAACAACACGTTGCCATCTGTGTGTTAAAAAGGAGCATATCCATTGCAGTAGCTTACCATCAATACCCAATAACTGTAGTTTAAGAAGAAGATGCTCATGGGCCACAGAGTCAAAGGCCTTAGCAAAATCTAGCAAGACACAATATATACTACTACGTAGTTCCAAACATAGACTCCAATCATGTACAGCAGACAAAAGTAATGATATTGTTGAACGACGGGAACGAAAACCAAACTGTGCATCACTTAAGCGATTTGATTTTTCCAGAACTTCTGTTAGTTTCCTACAAATAATTCTCTCCATAATCTTCACCACAATAGATGTTAAGCTGATGGGTCTGTAATCTGCTGCAACTCGAAGATCTCCTTTTATGTGAATAGGTACAACGTTTGCTGTAGTCCAATCTTTGGGAAGTAAACCCATTGACATACTTTGATTAAACAAATTACATAGGGACTCACATATAAAATCAACACTTCTTTTTAATATCTGCGGAGTTAATAAATCAGGACCACAAGCTTTATTAAGATTTAATTGTAATAATTCTTGATAGACATCTTGAGTAGTAAAGGTAATTGATTCGACAATAGATGATAATTTACTAGCGGTTCTCAAAGAACTTAAATCAGAACAATCTTCATCAGTAAAAACAGAATAGAAGTACTTGTTGAACACATCTGCTCTAGCACAGTCATTTGTAACAGTAGTATCACCTAGTTTTCACGCCTACCAGGCAAACCGCTTAGAGCAATGAGCTGAAAATTGGTGTGTAGCTGGAATAATCATCATAGAAAGTCCTTGCAGTAGTACAGAAGAATGGGATTACAAACCACTGAGTCAGGATTCGAAAGCCAACTACGTGTTGCAAATGCGAAATCGAGATACTCTAATAGAACAGTCACCCTAATAGAGCATTCGGCTACGTTTATAACTTACTCCATTAAAGAATTATATTACATTGCAAGTTATTCTGTAGGGAATTCAGCTACAACCAGTTAATCTGATAGACAATTCAACTACAGGCAAGTCACCCTGTAGAGAGTTCACCTAGAAACAAATCACCCTGTAGAGAGATCAGCTAGAAGAAGCCACATTGTAGAGAGTTCAGCTGCAAAGAAACCATCATGTAGAGAGTTCAACTATAACAAATCACCTTGTAGAAAGATCAGCTAGAAGAAGTCACCTTGTAGAGAGTTCAATTACAAAGAAACCACCATGTAGAGAGTTCAGCTACAAACTAGTGACCCTGTAGAGACATCAGCTAGAAGAAGTTACTTTGTAGAGAGTTCAGCTACAAAGAAACCATCATGTAGAGAGTTCAACTACAAACAAGTGACCCTGTAGAGACATCAGCTAGAAGAAGTTACCTTGTAGAGAGTTCAGCTGCGAAGAAACCATCATGTAGAGAGTTCAGCTACAAACAAATCACCCTGTAGAAATATCAGGTAGAAGAAGTCACTTTGTAGAGTGTTCAGTTATAAAGAAACCACCATGGAGAGTTCTGTAATAATTATGTATTTTATATATATATATATATATAATTTGTACATTTACTGATAAAATATTTAAAGTACATCTGCTTCGTCTTTTCTTCTTCCTGTGGTAAAGAAAAAAAAGATAGTTTAAAAAAGTCCCAAAGCCGGCCATAGGCTGGCTTTGGGGTATACAAATACAAAAAGAAGTGAAATCTAATCAAAAACAGCTAAGCTGTAAAAATAGGTGCAGCCCCAAAAAGGCCATGGTGAAAAAAGATGTGAAATCCAAGGTGGCGGCCAAGAAATGGCTGTGATGGTAGGTTAATGGTAAAAATTTTAATAACAACAATTCACATGAAGTTTGTGCCAAGACCAAGCGGCACCAAATTCACCTGAATTGTCGTTATTAAAATTTTTACCATTAACCTACCATCACAGCCATTTCTTGGCCGCCACCTTGGATTTCAAATCTTTTTTCACTATGGCTTTTTGGGGCCGCACCTTTTTTACAGCTTAGCTGTTTTTGATTAGATATTTATTACAGAACTCTACATGGTGGTTTCTTTGTAACTGAACACTCTACAAGGTGAGCCCTTCTAGCTGATCTCTCTACAGGGTGAATTGTTTGTAGCTGAACTATCTACAAGGTAACTTCTTCTAGCTGATCTCTCTTCAGGATGATTTGTTTGTAGCTGAACTCTCTACAGGATGGTTTCTTTGTAGCTGATGTTGCTACAGGTGACTTCTTTCTAGTTGATCTCTCTACAGGATGGTTACTTTGTAGCTGAACTCTCTACAGGGTGATTTTTTTCTAGCTGAACTCTCTCTGGAGTGATTACTTCACAGCTGAACCCTCTAAAAGGTGGCTTCTTCTGTCTGATCTCTCTACAGTGTGATTTGTTTGTAGCTGAACTCTCTACAAGGTGATGTTTTCTAGCTGAGCTCTCTCTTATTTCTAGCTGATCTCTCTACAGAGTAACTTGCTAGTCTAGCTGAAGTCTGTACATGGTGGATTTTGGTTGTTAAACTCTCTGAATGAAGACTTATTTGTAGCAGAACTTCTACAGAGTAAATTGTTTGTAGCTGAACTCTCTACAGGGTGCATGACTTGTTTATAGCTGAACTCTTTTCAGTATGACTTGTAATGTTCTGAATCACTACAGCAATATATTTATAGCTGAACTCTCTATAGGGTGACTTGCTTCTTTTTGAACTGTCTATAAGATTAACTGTTTACAGCTGAAATCCCTACAGAATAACTTGTAATGTAATAGAATTCTATAATGGAGTAAATAAATTAGCTGAATGCTCTATTAGGGTGACTGTTCTATTAGAGTATCTCGATCTCGCATTTGCTACATGGAGTTGGCTTTCGAATCATAACTCAGTGGTTTGTAATCCGATTCTTCTGTACTACTGCAAGGACTTTCTATGAAGATTATTCCAACTATACACCAATTTTCAGCTCATTGCTCTAAGAAGTTTGCCTAGTAGGCGTAAAAACTAATACTTTTTTATTCATAAAAATCGATCGCATAATTGTGACACAGGTTGGGTTTTGTGTCATATCTCCATGGTCTTTATCTCGATTCCTTTCAAACCACCAAAAGGCACTCCTACGATGGTTACTCCATCTACATAGCAATTTTCAACTCATTCCATGAAGCGGTTTACCCTGTAGGCATGACAACAAATCGATCTTGTTTTACGCGAATAATCGGTCATAACTCCCGTATTATTTATCGGATTTGCACCAAATGTGATGCTATGATTCGCCTTTGGACTCCCTTTCTGTGTGCCAAATTTCAAGGCGGTCGGAGCACGCGTTTGTGTTTTATAGCAATTTTTGCAAGTGTGCGAAAACACGAAGAAGAAAAAAACGAAGAAAAAAACTAGAAACTTTGGCAGCTTGTATCTAGGAAATGGCTTGCGTGATTTCCTTCACAGTTGGTATGTAGACTCCCCTAGCTGGCGGGCAACTCTGTAGCAAATCTGGTTCCAATCGGTTAAGGGATCACCGAGATACAAAAGTGTGAAAATTACGTTTTCTTTCTTCCTGTCAATATACTGACGGTGTACGCGCCGGCTTCTTGGGCCGCATGACACACTATCGTGTGTCTTGATACATTTGAAGCAGTAGCGGATCTAGAGGGGTTTCTAGGGTTTCGACAGAAACCCCCTTTTAAATTTAGCTCAGTGACATTGTTGCACTGACAATTTGTCATAGCAAACAACTATATACCACTTTATTTCAGTAGCATGCATGCAGTTGCACTAAACTGACACCATTTATAGGTATTAAACCCTCAGCAACACTTCACTTTTCATCTCTCACTGCATTAAAAACGATCGAGATACTCTAATAGAGCAGTCATGTAACTACTCTAATAGAGCAATCAAAGCTACAGATTGCAGTCACCATCTTCGCCCTATAGTTAGCAATAGTGTTTCTTTAAAGCATTGGATTTATTGCAATTAGTAACTAAAAATAGCCTAAGATCCGATCTCAGAACTTCTAAAGTCTCAAAATTTTCCGGAGAAATGTCATCAGATAACTTATTCAGCTATACCAACTTTCAGAAATCCCCTTTTAGAAATCCTAGATCCACCACTGTGAAGTATACAATTAGTGCACAAATTTTATGACAGTATTTCTCCAGTGTGCCAAAGAAAAAGAATGTTAACCTTTTGAATTAATCATTGGGTATTAAGAACCAAGAGTTCCATGATACATGAGATAAGCAAAGTGATACACTTCTGTTGTTCTACAATGAGTTATTATTAAAAGCATAGTTGTATGTGTATAAGGAAAACAATGATGTTACAATGTAAATTACTTTGTAACATTCATAAAATAGCTTTTTGTTTCTATATGATTCCTACTCAGCTTTAAATTTCTTATCTTCCCTTATATTTGTTTCAAACTTATGAATGCTGAAGACTTGCACAATATCTTAAAGGGAGAAAATGGTACATAAAAAATTATGCCACTGAGTACGCATACACCTTGACTATCTCATTCAATCACTAAAAAAGCAAAGTTGCTGTTTTGTTTGGTTTAGTTTTAAGCCATACTCCACCAGTTATCTAGTACATACACTGTATTACAAAACAATACAAAAAATGCCTCTGCAGTTACTATGGAAATTACAGACAGTTCTCATAATACTCTGCACTGGAACCCTGAAGTCAGGGGTATTAGAGTAAATGTGAAGGTGGTAAGGCTTAGTCTAGCCTATGAAATGCACATTATGATATTTAGAGGCAATTTTGTGGTGTAGCACTCAGTGTGTACAATGTGCTAGTTAAGTAACCAGCTACCTTAAAGGTTTTCAGTGAAAAACTGGACACTGCCAAAAAACACTCCATAGCACTGGTATACCTATCATTTGAGTCTATGTTAAAATAGAAATTGTAAAAGGAAGGTTGCAAAGTAGCCACAAAGAGAAAGCTAAATATAACGGTAATTGTTTTGAGAGGCTCTTTATTTTATTTATTTATTAAATGCTATCCCACTATGGACCCATGAGAAGGCTAAAGCCTGTGAATACAGGAAGTCTGAAACATGTAACTAAAATGTTGAAGAATGCAGAAAAAAATCCCAGACCCAGTGGTGACTTGATCCCCCGGAACATGCAGTCTAGGCACGTGCCGGAGGAGCCACAGCAGCTGGGATCTGAGATCTTCTCTGCATTCAATCTCTACTTAATCATTGACTTCTCACCATCAAGGGGGTTTTATTAAATGCTATCCCAATAGGGGACCTCTTATATAAATGAAGTCGACATGAAGTTGTTCTGAGTGAAGGACAAGTGTTGTTTCTGTCTATTGTTGCCATTGAACAAATGTATGTTTTAGTTTTGGCTTAATAAAGTTTGAAAACTTATTTTTTCAGTCAAAAAGTGGTGGGGCTCTGGCCTCACTGGTCACACCTACTCTGATTTACATTGTTATCCTCTGTGTCCCATTTCTTTCTCAACTACTACATAGGTGCTGATTCATGGTAACACTTCAGGCAAGAATGTCCATGATGTATACTGGTGTGGTTGATGAAAAGGCATGTCTTTGACCTAAATGACATTAAACAGTGAAGAAATAAAGCCTGTAGTCTTAACCATAGTATAGTTATATGAAGGCGTCAGTTAGATAGCAATCAGTAAGTCAGTCAGTAATTCGTTCATTTAATACTATCGTTATACTATTAGAGTGTACATTTGTTTAGGATTTCTAACTAGAAATAATAATTATAAAATCTCCTATACCCATCAAATTTGAAGAGAATCTAATGAAGTTTGCATGTGTTAAGGCAATTATTGTAAGTGTTGTAACAATAACAAGTTGATGTTGTGCTACTTCTAAAAACCAGGCGCCATGCAGCTGGCTAACTCATCTGGAATTAACTATAGACAGTATATGCTACTATGAATTAACCAACTATGTATTACTATTTTACAATAGGGTAGTTGTGCAATAATATTATTAGCTAATTCTCATATTTTGTAATTCATGAAATATTCGTAATTCGTTCAATTATGTTGCTATGCACTGCTTAGGAAGCGTTTGTTACACAAACCGCTTTTACCAACGTATTACGCACAGAAGTATCTTCTAAACTGTTTTATAGTGTGACTAACGTGTTTTTTCCCACAAATGCTCTTGACAAAGCCTCAAAGCTGCTCTTCATTTTTGTTCGCATACGTAAGGGATATGCCCCCTTTCAACTTGAAGCGATAGGCTATTCCTGGTAGTGTACGAGGCCTGCACTGTTGTTTTTCAGTTGCTAAATGCTTGAAAACCTCAAGGGGAAGGTAGTCGAGGAAAGTCACCACACCCGTATTTCAGTCCGCCAAAAAGAAACCACCTCAGAGCGAAATTCACCTGTGCAGAAGTTTAATACAGACTTCATTTCACTTTTACTTCTTACGTAAAAGCTGCTTTTACCGTTATTAAACGATTTTGCTCACGTGGGTGCGTACGGACAAACATAGATAGGTAGATAGGTACACACACACAGTTTTACAAAAACAATTCCAGTAAACCAGGTGCGCGCCCACAGCCAACCTTCGGCCAGCTGTGGGTGCGCGCCTGTTTTAAAAATTTGAGGAAGAAAATGAAAAATACAAAGAGAATAAAAACTTCAAAAGCATACAGCTTGAAGATGGTTGGACTGATTTACCTAATATTAGGTATGGAAGATGTCCCACTGCAAAGAGAGTTCTACAGAAAACAGGTTGATGCTGTGCTACTTCTAAAAACCAGGCACCCAGTTCATACTATCTCTTGAATTATATAACCAAATCACATGTTATAGCTTTGTTTCTCACCTTGTTTTGTAACAATACATGCAATACATTAAAAATTACAAGCAAAAGTAACCTTTTGTCTGTTTTATAGTTTGTCTATCATGTTTTCATATGTACATTCTCTACACAAAGCCTCATGGCTGTTGTTAATTTTTGTTCGCATATACTGTACCTCTATTTAACTTGAAGATATTCCATTCCTGGTAGCTTATGAGGCCCACTGCATTGTTTTTCAGTTGAAATAGGACGTAGGCTGATCTGAGAAGGTTTTTCAACCAACTGGTTGCTGACGAGAAAAAACAAAAACTACAATTAGCCCCCTGTTTCTTCATTGTGCTGCTGGAGTATCTACCTGAGAATCCAATTTTTCAATGTTACTCGCTTGATATTGTGAAGTTTCTATCATGTCTGGAGAGGATGATGAACGATCTAGGCTTAGGGACGTTATAATGCCATTAAACTTTGTTGACAAGAACTACAATTAGCCTGAAAATCCAACCTCCAACCTAAAAGTTTCTAAAATCTCAAGATTACGGAAATATTCTCAGACCACCTATTCACAGAATGTAAGCTGATCTGTTTTAACTGGTTTCAGTTAGCAGCCACACTCCCTTCAAGTAAACTCGACAAAAACTGAAAGTTGGGCTTTAATACAGTATGTAAACAGTATTTATTCATTGAATGAAGGTTCATTTCCTGTAGCTCAAAGCCTGTTTGTTCACGTGGGTGACACAAGGATTTTATGGATTTTGCCAAACCAAATTCAAGAAACCAGGTGCACCTGGTTTATTAAAAAAAACTGTTTAGTACCTAAGTTTGAATGTGTAAAAATCATGTTTATTTGTTCCAGTATAATATGCACCATTCACAGTGTTATAAATGAAGAACCGTAGGAGAAGCACTTCTGCAATCAATCCAGTCACTATAGAAAATACAGATGATTCCCATTTACATTATGCCCAGACGTATCGGCTTTTATTGGCTACATTACACATTATTGTGTGTCCTGATTTCATAGAAATTTGTTGGAAGTGCACAACACAAAAGAGTACTTTAATATGCAAAACAGTACTTTTAATATGAAGCAATGAACCACAACTTCTTCTCTAAATTCAGAAGCATTAATTTTTCAATGTTAAGTTTGAGGCATCTCATGATCTATTAAACATGCTGCTGTATTCAGCAACACTTCAAGATGAAAATTAAGCTTTTCATGGGACAGATTAAAAATGTTTTAACACCTTGCTTCTCTACATGGCTCACATTTTTGCTAGATGCAATGATGCTTAGTGCCACTTTTTGGTAATTTAGTGGTGAGTACTGAGAAGTATTATTTCATCCTTATCAGTATATACAGAAGCATGTGCAAATGTCTGAATAAGCAGCTCTCGGTAGATAATGGCTTTAAAATTCTGGTAAATTTTAAGCAATGGAGCAATTCAGTGCCATGTAGTCTAAATGGACAATAATTACTGTGGTGCTGATTCTAGTCCAAAGCATTGTAATCACTTAGACAAGTGGTTGTTAGGGTTGGGAGATAATCTAGATGAAAAGATTATCTAAATCACCTATCGTAAATAAGATCCACTCAAAAACAGCCAAGCTGTAAAAAAAGAGTGTGGCCCTCAAAAGCCTGGGTGAAAAAAGCTGTAAAATCAAAGGTGGAGGCCAAGAAATGGCTGCAATGATGTTAATGCTAATAAATTTTAACAATGCACACAGCCATTATTAAAAAGTTTTTAGCATTAACATCATTGCAGCCATTTCTTGGCTGCCACCTTTGATTTCACAACTTGTTTCACCCAGGCTTTTGAAGGCTGCACTTTTTTCACAGCTTGGCTGTTTTTGAGTGGATTTCACTTCTTTCTGTGTTTTCAAAAACCAAATCCTGCACTTTTTTACTGGGATATGATTTCCAGGTTGTTGTATCATAAGTTTTGCTAGCATAACACTTATTATGATGATTATGATGATTATGATGATTGGCACGAGTTGGTCATACTAGTCTGCTCGCAGACCGCCTGGGGGTGAAACTAAGTTAATACTACATATATACCACTGATCGATACGAAAATGGCTCTGACAGTTACTAGATTGAGCCTCAAAGTGTTGCAACAATAGCATGGTGTTAATGCTCTACTAGAGCACACATTTTTGCTTTCACTGAAATCATCTAATAGAACACATAGAATGTAGTAGAATAATCTAGATTTTCTATTGGTAGGTCAGTTTTACTTATTAAGCTAGAATTTTCATTTATAAGGTAGAAATTAAGTGAAGTGATCAACCGAGATAGCAGTGGTTCAATGGTTAAGGATGCAGGTGTTAGGTATGGAGGTCCTTGGTTCAAACTCTGGTCATGATCAGTTCAATTTTTTTTCGACATTTTTTATGCACTTTTTTTTGCCCCCCAGTGACTGCTCTATTACAGTATCTCAATCCCACGATTATACACTTGCTCCGTTTTTGCTTTATAATTTTGTAGCTGTAAGTCTGTTGCTCTTCTAATCACCAAAAGGCACTCCTATGATGATCAGCCTATGTACACACAAATTTTCAAGTTATTCCTTTACTCGGTTTACCTTGTAGCCATGACAAAAGTTTCATCTTTTTTTACGTGAATAAATGCTCATAATTCCTTGGATATTTATCAGATGCATAGCAAACTTGGTATGCGAATGTACCTTTATATGCTCTTTACTTGTGCCAAATATCGTTACAATGGAGTTACAAATTTGTTTTATAGTAATTTTTGCAAAGTATGCAAAAAGAAATCGAAGCTCCCATAGCCCCCTACGGCGAAGAAAAAAACCCGAAGAAATTAATATGAAACTTTGGCCACTCATATCTCAGAAACAGCTAGGAAGACTTCCTTCAAATTTGGTAGGTGTGGCCTACCTGGCGGGCACCTCTATAGTGAAACTGGGATCATGGAGCTACAAAGGTGTGAAAACCACGTTTTCTTTCTTCCTGTAAATATACTCACGATGTGGCGTGCCGGCTTCTTGGGCCGCACGACACACTACCGTGTGTCTTGATAATGAATTTGCTTATTGAGATAATAGTAAATCTTCATAGCATATTGTAAATCAACCACAGTCAGATGAAAAACTTGTGGAAAGGTGTCAAACTAGTTGGGGAAGTAATAAAATTTTTGACATAACAAACACTATGTGACTTTATGTCAACAAACATGTAAAACTGTGTTTACAAAAGAGTTTTGTGATGCTTTGAGATAATCTTGATTATCAAGATAAAAATAAATATGGTTGTCACTTATGAAAATATAAGTCCTACTACTATTACTGCACAGTCCTAGTGGATAATGTGGTAGATGGTCATTAGAAAAAATTGTTAAAACAAGAAAACACAACTAGTTGGCAAAGCATATTGGAAGCCCTTAGAGAACTAGTGCTATTGGATGTGATTTGACTGACCCAGCATTTAAATGTGACCTAATTTTAGAAGACCGTCGATATACGCACATTTATCAAAATTCATTTTATTAGTTCTTTGTTGTCTACAAGGAAAGACAGCTAAGTTTCAGTTTCATAAGATAAGTAGTGTGGGAAATGCAGAAGTGGACACCTGAACAAGCAAATAAATTAATATGCACAGAAGACATCGAGAAAATGATCTACAGGCGCTTGCATAAACCATCATAACTTACTGATACAATGGCGTACGGAGTTGAATCTTTGCTCATTGCATTCACCATGAATTTGTGAATCCACCAAGGTATAGTTTTTGCCAAAAGTATTCTTCTGTGATCCGGAAGGAAGGCAAATTCATTGAAGAAAAATCATAGTAATTTCTTTCGTCACTGCAATGTAAACAAATGTTCCATAGCTCAGAAACCCACCTGTGTATGAAGATGAAACAAAGATGTTTAAACTCCCTATGAATAGGGGAACACAATGATGCCCAGGATTTATCAACTGGAGCGTCAATTCACCTACCAGTAAGGTGATAAAAACTTGTGTAAATTTTTTCTGAAGCTTGCATTTTTACCCATTGCTTTTAAATGCATTTTATTGCAAAATTACTATTGTGCGTAGATTGACGGTTTTCTAAAATTAGGTTACAAATAATATTATGGTGTCTAGTTGATGTTTACTTACTTAAATGCTAGATCCCTGCAGTTCATACTGTATAGTATAACCACAGTAAAAGCTGCTCCTTTGAAGGACTTCTTGTTACATACACACAGGTGCAGCACACACTATTTGCAGACAAAAACCAGTTGTTTTACAAGGTTAGGTTATTTAGCATGCAGTGTGGTCTTTAAGGCTATTACTATAGTGAAATGCACACTACTAACATACTACAGTGAATTGTGGTGTAACTTATTACCTTCTAGTGCAACTGCAAAGTTTCAAGGAAGTTCAATTTCAATAATTAAATATGTCTGGTTGGTAAAGGAGCTTGTAATAATAAAATTTGTTATTTTGGCAACTGAATCAATCCCTTTGGATACTAGCAAATGTTATTGGCACAAGAAAGTTCATTATGTAGTAAACCAACCACTCACAAAGAATCCATTTATTGTCATCATGGAGTATTATGCTTGATGTATAAGATGGCATGCAAAGCAGTTAGCTGTTTGATAAGATAATTAGATTGTTCTTGAGTATGGTTCTCACTAACAAAGGAAAAATATGGTCTTGAATGTTGATGTTTAAGTTGTAACAAAAGAATTGTCGCCTTACAGAAAGTGATTAGTAATTTAGAAGTGTTTACGAAGACAAGGTCTTGTGGCATCTACTGTATTTTGTTTTAGCATTTTTATCCATCTGTCAATTTTGCTAGCTTGCATGGACAAACTCCAAAACAAAATTTAATTGTTAAGTGACTAATTAATTTACCAATGGGATATTTCCATCTAGGTACCAAAATAATCACTTCAGTTGTAAAAATCTATATAATGAACACCACTTGCCTTCAATAATAAAATCAATAAAGTCTGTACTAACTCCAGCAGGATTACTCACAGTAAGAATAAACTGTGATGTATAACCTTCTTGTATACTACTAATAGTTAATGTGTACATTTGTGTTGTCATGTTGTATTGAAAGGTCAATGTGTTATTATCAACCATAGTGTTGTTGGTGATGTCAGTAGTAACTCCTTGTCTAGTCAGTAACCATCTCACATTATCATCAGTGATCAGTGGAAATGAATTGTTAACAATAAAACTCAACACAGCACTCATTCCTTCTACTCCAACTACCACATGATTAACTGGTATCACTAGTGGAGGAACTACAAGACAACAAACAATGAATACCATTATAACACATGCAGATTATGTGTTTACCTTGTACTACCAATTCTGCACTCTGAACATTAACAGCTCCAACATTATTAGCCACACCATTACTAGCAGTACAATTGTATACTCCTTGATCACGGAATCTCTCAGTAGAGTTGATGACCAGAGATGATGTAACAGTGTACATGTTACTATCAACCATTGTAGTAACAGTTATTATATCAGTGTTGTCACTGAGGTCATCATCTCCTACTCTACTCCACACTATCTGAGGAATAGGATTACCAAATGATGTACAATTAAATTGAACTGAGAATGTTTGGTTGACTGTAACATCTAGTGGTGGTTGTGTGATGTTAGCTGGATCTGTAGAAGAGTAAGCAAAATAACAAGCTGCCTTTACTATCAGTAGGTCAGTGATATTTACTGGGTTATTACAAATGGCATAAGAATATCATCTGTGACAATATTTTGCACTTTTAATTAATACAATGTAGTCACTGTACTGTAAACAACAGCAACAACAACAACAACTACAATGCCAACTAGACAATCGAGTTCCTTACATCATAGCAATGTACTACTGTATATTGTTTTATAAGGATGCACTATAAACAAAGCCCCTACAAATTTGACAGTAAGGGAATATTAATATGTACTACACAAAAAAAAACCAAAATTTTCAACTAGAGTGGGGACCATAGCATATTGATAAAAAGTACTGAAACAATCTGGAGTAATGCATGATATCATAGATTATATATTCATTACCTGGGATATGAAATGGAGTACTTTGCTTTTGACACTCTGCGTTGTTAACATGCTTAATTAGAATGTACTATAGTAACGTGCATGCAATGGGAAGAATGTAAAAGACTGGCTAAAAGAAGCATCTGAAGGTGAATTAGTGTATAAATCATTAAGGTAAATTGTGTATTTGCAGCTTAATTGGAGATAAGCGTTTTATCTCGTGATTCAGAAGGGTGGGGTGCCTGAGTAGCTCACTGGGTAGTCACCGACAAGTTCTCTGAACAAGGCAATCTGACGGACCTGCCATTAATTGATGACGCTGCTACGTACTGGACTTCCATGATACTACCTTCCTGAGAAGATATATGACAGGCATGAGTGTACGAATCGGTGGAGCTGCATCATATCCTGAATCTCATGTGACAACCAGTATTAATACAGTAGTATTATAGCACATCTGGACCATAGCATATCCGTATTTCTCACCAGTGGATATATAGCATCTTGCATCACAGATGTGAATTACAGAATAATTGTATGTATGCACTACACAGATGGTTTGGCATGTCTTGTAGCTGAGTCTGACCAATCACGAATGTAACTTCAGAGCACAGCCCAGGCAATGCCATAAATTTGTAATATGTACCTATTATACAACAGCATAAGTTGGGGCTGGTCCCCCTGGACGCATCAGTAATTACTGGCTGTCCAGTACAATAAATAAGTAAATAAGTTATTAACGTTACAAGAATTCATGATGCATTGATGTGCTACAAATTCAATATTTTTTACTGCTGCATGGTATACAGTTAATGAAACAATGTAAGCCGGTATAGTGGCTTGGTATGACATAGATTTTTAAACTATCATCAGGTGGTCAGTGGAGACCACCATTTGTAAATGACCTGTACAGTATTGTCACCATTATTGTTTGACAAGGTTATGGTATACAAGTGTACTAGGATACTGCAAACACCCTTAATAACTAGGAAACTTATCCATGGTATCATTTGCACGAGCACAGAAATATTTTTTCCACTTCAGTATATTTTAGGTCACTTCATTCATTCATTCAGGTTCTGCTACAAATTCCTCGGCATCGTGTTTTGACTGTTTTTTTTTTTGTTAAACCATCTGCCCCTTGTGCTTCCAAGGTGTTCCTAGAGAAGCGACAATTTTGCTGGCAAAATTTTTGCCGTAATGGGTGGGTAAAAGCAATAAGCAAAATGCTGGCATAATAGGTGCAATTTTTGTGAAATGGACATAAAAACTGCACAAAAGATCAAGATACTCTAATAGAACAGTCAGATGCGCTAAAATATTGACAATGCATAGCTAATTGTTACAGAAACAACAAGTGACAATCAAAATACCCTAATAAAACAGTCACACATGTTAAGCAATATTAGCTAGCTTCTTGCTTTACATGTTAGAAGTAATTGCTGATCGAGATACTCTAATAGAACAGTCACTTTAAGGTGAAACTGTAGCTTTGCACTTGGAAATAT
Source organism: Dysidea avara (assembly GCF_963678975.1). NCBI lineage: Eukaryota > Metazoa > Porifera > Demospongiae > Dictyoceratida > Dysideidae > Dysidea > Dysidea avara. The sequence goes on from NC_089276.1 coordinate 40,680,819, forward strand.
TCAATTAACAAAGATCAGTGCTGAGCAAAATGTATAATTCTTGAGCAAAATAAGGAGCATAATAGGTGAAAAATAGAAGAATTGCTGGAAAGAAAAATAGGTGGGAAAAAAGCAAAATAGACTGGTAGGTGCTCCAAATATGCGGTTGATCTCACTGTTTCGTAGATCAGCTCTGTTCTCATAATAATCTGTCATTGGATACTTTTCCTTCCTGTGTTGGAATGCAGTAAGGCGGTTGCTTTCCAATAAAATTTTATCTGTTTAACCAGCATACAGTACTAGTATGTAAAGTGTGGTACCACTGACTGAGCTCTATAAAAAGTGAATTCTGTGAGTTATGGAAACCATCACAAATATTATTATGTGGCACTTCATTATAATATCACTTATGTAAAAATTTAATAACAGTAGACTACTTTGCAAAACAAAAGTACTGAAATAGTACCAGTAGTTCAGCTGGGCAGGTACACAAATTTTTTTTTGTTGCTAATAGCAACTCTTGCAAACAACTACGCAAAACCTGACATCCCAGTCTGAAATTGATAAACTAACTAGGTAATACAAATGTTACATGAGTCCTTTACTGTAGAATAGCATCAAACAGTATAAACAGAGACATTGACACAATGAAATTGGTACACAAAAATAGGCTGTAGCTGCTGCCCGTCAGTTTCTTACAAATTGCATAGAAACATCAAAACTAGGCCGAATTGACCACTTCTTTTCAGTAACACGGTCTTTTTCTTACTTAAACTCACTTTTAAACGAACAAACAACAAAGTAGAGTTAACAGTTTCGCCTTATCATTGAACTAGAACGTGGAGCGCATAGAAATAATTAACAACGCGGAATGGAATTTGGAACGCACGGTTGCTATTGGAGTGTGCCGCTACGTTTCATATCCTGGGTAACGAATATATAATCTACGGTGATATCAAATTACAGTAAAACATATATCACTACTGTACTTATGATACTATAATGAAAATGCACAGTAGGGATATAACACTTCTTAGAAAATGGTATGCATAATATGCTTTGATCTTTGGAGGATAATGAGGTCTTTAAAATACACAAAGAGACCTGCTAGCAGGTTCTTAAAATGGTTAAAAACCTGCCAGCAAAAAGGGCCTCGGGCATCACAAATCTCACTGTTGATCATTATCTGCAAAGATCCCTCCAAGCACATTCAGGCTGATAGCCTGCAGTGGGTGACCACTTTGACCAGTCACCCAGGCCAACATGTGGTTAACCACTCTATTCATTTTATAGGCATGCCAAAAATAATTTGATTGTAGGAGGTATACAGGGGCGGATCCAGGAGCTGGCAAGGGGAGGGGCACAAACAGGGTAAGTTGTAGGTGGTTGGGGAGTCAGATTCTCTGCATTTTTGAAGCAGCAAATAATCACCTCATAGTAGTGCCTCACTGATTTTTGCCATTTTGACCTTTCCAGATGGTTGTGAAGTCTTTAAAAAGCTGTTTAAAAGGCTCTGGATGTCTTGCACAACAGCAACACAATAAGTATTTTTAGAGGCGCTTAGTATGCACAAAGGTACTGGGTGACTATTTTACAGTTAGTTTGACTTTGATTCACTTTGGTTTCAGGTGAATTTGTAATAAATGCCAGTAAAATGTGCATATTTTCAGGCATGAGTTGATAAACTGATCTTGGCCTCCTGACAAAGATTAGAGGCTATTTTAATCAGAAACATAGCTGGCTTCACAAGAGGGGGGGGGGGGATTTGCCCCAAATGCCCCATCCTGGATCCGCCATTGGTATAAGCTGTTCGTACGTTTGTTATGATGAATGGAGAAGTCCAGAAATATCACGGAAAAGTCTGTTTAGTGTCCATCTGTTTCTAGAGTGTTTTAAGCCTATTTTTGTCTTTTATTAAACTATGGATGGACTCACTAAGATCTAAATGGATAAGCTTTCTTGTAGATATGTTATTTTTGGCTAAGTGCAATGTGGGTGTAGTCCATATTCAAAACTGTGCCTGTTCTTCATACTACTGTGGCGCCACTGAAGGCACAACCTGTGATTACTTAACATTGTGTTATGATTTGAGTAGTACAACATATAATCCAATCCCACAATGACTCCACCTATATGCCCATAAAAACACATATATTTTCTAAGTTGGTTAGAAGCCATGCTCTCGGAACATCGTGGATTTTAAAAACCTTGCTTAATCTGGTTTTTAAATCCAAAAAGATTCTTGTGTTAGGTCTCTAACCTACACTTATTGTTATATTGTGATTTAGTATCGTGCACTACTCCAACTTGTTCAGAACTTTGTGTTATGGTTCCTACTATAGTTGAAAGTCCCATTTTTTTGTACTTGTTTGTTAACTTTTTTGCAAAATAAAATTATTGTGACAAGTAAACCCATGCATACTGCATCAACAGACAGAAGTGATACTGCACACCCCAACCATTAATTATCGTATGAAAAGTAAAGTATCCATTATGCTTTGTTGTCAGCTATGTTCAACCCATTATACACCATTATGAATCAAGAACTATTCAAAAAGCACCTCTGAAATCAAAGTAGTCACTATGAAAAATACAGAAGATTTCTGTTCCAAAGGGAAGCCATCACACGCTACTACCAAATCACTGTCAGCAAAGATGAATGGGACACAAAGGAAGACACTGGTAAGTCAATGAAGAATGCATTGTACATACTGTGGTATGCCAAAAGGCACATGTCTTGGTCAAACAGTGAAAGAAACAAGCCCGTAGCCTTAGCCATTATCAAATTATGCTTGTCTAAAGGCATCAGTCAGCCACTCAGTCACTAGAAACTTCAGTTCAATGATTATTTTTGTAAAAAAATCCATAGCAACTTGTTGAAAGCACTTCAGGTCAACCTGAAGGTTTGTTGAGCTTAGTTTTATTTAACCAATACTGCCTCATCATTGTCAGGGAAAAGTGAAGCTGTTTTTAGGATGATGTTTTTCAACATGGGCCATGCCCAAAGCTTTGTGGTCCCTACTATACAGCACTATCATACTGTATGATGTATACAATTTACTGTATTTACAACCAAGACTCATAGTTACAATAATGACACAAGGTATAGTGGTGTGACTGCAGCAAAGGTAAGCTGTCATGTACATGCAACTGACAAGTGGGGATTATGATTACTATAAGAATAAAAATAATACAACTTCAACTTAATAATCCCTGTCATACAGCTAGGCCAAGGTAACCCAGTTTGGGCAAGCCTTGTAACATTCACATTATACAGGACCCAAAATACTGCATTGACCTTGGTATATATCTTAGCACTAAGTCTGGTAACCAAAGATCATGATTTTAATTGCAGGTTCACAGTACTAATGTAACACAGATACAAAAGGTAAACCCTAAATGAAACATGTAGCATAAACATTGGACCAGTTAATGGTACTGGGCATTACGTGAATACAAGGACCACTTAAATAATTGGTGAAATATCATATCAGTGCATTACTCCATACACTAATAACATACACAACACATTGAGGTTGCCACTACTGAAGTAATCATCCACAATATTTACTGCTCTACAAGTATAGTTTCCACCATCATCAGGATGAGTTGTAGTAGTCAGTGTTAGTGTACTGTGTAATACTCTATCTCCACTATCCACCTCTTCTATCATCACATTATTAACACCATTTGTTAGTATAGTCCTAACTGATGTATACTCATAATACCACTCTATGTATGGTCTGGGTACTCCAGTGGCATTACATCTGAACCGTGCCATCGTTGGTGTGGTCACTTCATTGTTGGTAGGTTGTTCTGTGATCTCAGGGTGAACTGTAAGGTGGTCATTAATTACGTACGCATCACCCATTGTAGATTTAAATTATTACCTTGAACAATCAGTTGAACACTAACAATGTCAACATCCCCTACTCCATTAGAAGCCAAACAAGTATACACTCCAGAGTCTTCATCCACAGTTGAGGAGAATGTTAGTGTTTGTGATACTGACAAGATGTCACCTCCATCAGTAGAATATGTTACTGGAGTTGATGGGTCACTAACAGTAATACTAACATCAGGTACTGTTGTATAGTTCTGTACTACTCCATCCTTCAACCATACAAAATTCATTGGTGCTGGTATACCAGTAACATTACAAGTTACATTGAACATGTTAGTCTCATTAATGATGAACACTGAACCATCAGCTGGTGATAATATCATAGGCTCCACTGTAACAGAGTGAAGGCATTATACAGTAAGTATAACACAATGGAGCCCTTGTTTTGCCTATACAAATGTACGTAACTAGCTGCCTTATTGTCCATGACAGCAGGTTTGAATTTCACTACAGACAAAAAGCTGCAGCCAAAGTTAAGTGGTATGATTTTGCTGGCTGTATTGTCCAAGCTCAGTGGTGAGCCTTACAAATGGTCTGAAATATTGATGAAATTTTGGCAAACCTGGGGATGGCTGGATGTGACTGTTGCAGCTTGATGGTGTGGATAAAAATTTGTGCTAAAACTTTGTTTTATTTTATCTATTTTGAGCTCTGAATAGCCCTTAAGTGGATCTAATTTATCCTTGAGCCCTATTCTTTCATTTATAAAACCTATTTTCCCTCCAAACCACCAGCCAGCCACCACTATTGGAGTTTGCCAATGTAGTTATGAAAACATTGAAAATGATGGGAAACTGGCTGATGGCTATGTCTACAGTAGATCAAGACACATGGTAGTGTGTCGTGCGGCCCAAGAAGCCGGTGCGCCGCACCGTGAGTATATTTACAGGAAGAAAGTAAATGTGATTTTCACACCTTTGTAGCTCCGTGATTCCTTATCCGATTGAAACCAAAGTTGTTACAGAAGTGCCGGCTAGGTAGGGGAGTCCACATTCCAAATTTGAAGAAAATCGTTCCAGCCATTTCCGAGATACGAGTGACCAAAGTTTGGTTTTTTTTCTTTGTTTTTTTCTTCTTCTACTTCTTTTCGCACACTTTGCAAAATCCGCCATAAAACATGAATGTGTGCTCCAATCAGGCTGAAATGTGGCACAAGTAAAGGGCTCATTAAGGTGAATCTCAGTACCAAGTTTGGTAGAAATTCGATGAACATTCACGGAGGTATGACCGATTATTTTCGTAACATTTGCTATGTTTCTCCATCTACATAGCTGAAAATTGCTATGTAGATGGAGAAACCATCTCAGGAGTGCCTTTTTGTGGTTTGAAAGGAATCCAGCTAAAGGCCATTGAGATATGACACAAAATCCAACCTGTGTCAAAATCACGCGATCAATTTTTATGAATAAAAAACTATTAGTTTTCACGCCTACCAGGCAAACCGCTTAGAGCAGTGAGCTGAAAATCGGTGTGTAGCTGGAATAATTATCTAATCCAAAACAGCCAAGCTGTAAAAAAAGTGTGCGGCCCTCAAAAAGGCTATGGTGAAAAAGATGTGAAATCCAAGGTGGCGGCCAAGAAATGGCTGTGATGGTAGGTCAATGGTAAAAATTTTAATAACAACAATTCAGGTTAATTTTGGTGCCGCTTGGTCTTGGCACAAAATTCGCCTGAACTGTCATTATTAAAATTTTTACCATTAACCTACCATCACAGCCATTTCTTGGCCGCCACCTTGGATTTCACATCTTTTTTCACCATAGCCTTTTTGAGGGCCGCACTCTTTTTTTACAGCTTGGCTGTTTTGGATAAGATTTCACTTCTTTTTGTATTTGTATACGCCAAAACCAGCTTATGGCCAGCTTTGGGACTTTTTTAACCTATCTTTTTTTCTTTACCACAGGAAGAAGAAAAGATGAAGCAGATGTACTTTAAATATTTCTGATTTTATCAGTAAATGTACAAATTATATATATATATATTTATATATATATATAATACATATATTTATTACAGAGCTCTCCATGGTGGTTTCTTTGTAGCTGAACACTCTACAAGGTGACTTCTTCTAGCTGCTCTCTCTACAGGGTGATTTGTTTGTAGCTGAACTCTCTACAAGGTAACTTCTTCTAGCTGATGTCTCTACAAGGTCACTAGTTTGTAGCTGAACTCTCTACATGGTGGTTTCTTTGCAACTGAACTCTCTACAAAGTGAAATTACTCTAGCTGATCTTTCTACAGGGTAATTTTTTTGTAGCTGAACTCTCTACAGGTGATTTGTTTACAGCTGAACTCTCTACATGATGGTTTCTTTGTAGCTGAACTATCTACAAGGTAGCTTCTTCTAGCTGATCTCTCTACAGGGCGATTTGTTTGTAGTTGAACTCTCTACATGGTGGTTTCTTTGTAGCTGAACTCTACAAGGTGATTTCTTCTAGCCGAACTATTTCTTTCTTTCTTTTAAATTTAAAAAAAAATGTAATTTTTTTTTCTATCTCTTTCCATAGTTGCATGACTCCCTACATGGTAACTTCTTCTAGCTGATCTCTCTATAGGGTGAACTGTTTGCAGCTGATCTCTATACAGGTTACTTGTTTCTGGCTGATCTCTTGAATTCTCTTCAGGGTGACTGCTCTATTAGAGCATCTCGATCTCGCACTTGCTACACCAAGTTGGATTTCGTGTTATAACTCCGTGGCTTTAAGTCTGATTCTTCAACATCATTGAAGAGCCTTTCTAAGATGATTACACCATCTGTACAGCAATTTTCAAAGCATTACCCCAAGCGTTTTATCTGGTAGGCGTGGCAAACAGTCGGTTTTTTATTAGCTAATCTCGATTGCATAATTGTTACACACTGTTGGTTTTTTCGTTGTATCTTCCTGGTTTTTAGCTCGATTCTTTCAAACCACAAAAGGTTTGAGTTTCAATAGTTAATCTATTCACCCACCGATTTTCAGCTTCTTCGCATACGCGGTCTACTTTGTAGGCATGACAACATATTGGTGTTATTTTTCGTGAATAATTGTTCATAACTCTTTGCCTGTTTATCGTATTCCAGCCAAAGTTGGTACCGCGATGCGCCTTTATATCCCCCTTCTGTGTGCCAAATTTCACAGCAATCGGATATAGCGTTCACATTTTATAGCAGTTTTTGTAAGTGTGCGAAAAGAGGAAGAAAAATAATAAAAAAAAACAAAAAAAAACCCTGAAGAAACTAAGCCAATTTTGAAGCCGCATATCTTGGGAACGCTTGAAGCGATTTCACTCAAATTTGGAATGTGGAGTACAGATGTTGGAGGGCGTGTCCACAGCAAAAATCGTCTTGTTTCATCAAGGCAGCACAGAGCTACGGAGGTGCGAAAATTGCGTTTTTGTTTTTCCTGTCACTATACTCACGGGTGTTGCAGGCTGGCTTCTTGGGCCGCACGACACACTACCGTGTGTCTTGATCATAGAAAGTCCTTGCAGGAGTACAGAAGAATCGGATTACAAACCACTGAGTTATGATTCCAAAGCCAACTACGTGTAGCAGATGTGAGATCGAGATACTCTAATAGAACAGTCACCCTAATAGAGCATTCAGCGACGTTTATAATTTACTCCAGTATAGAATTATATTACATTGCAAGTTATTCTGTAGGGAGATCAGCTATAAACAAGTCACTCTGTAGTCCGATCAGCTAGAAGAAGGTACCTGACAGAGAGTTCAGCTACAAGGAAACCATCATGTAGAGAGTTTAGCTGCAAACAAATCACCCTGTAGATAATTCAGCTACAAACAAATCCCCCAGTAGAACGTTACACTATGAACAGATCACCCTGTAGAGAGTTCAGTTAGAAACAAGTCATCCTGTAGAGAGATCAGCTAGAAGAAGTCACCTTGTAGAGAGTTCAGCTACAAAGAAACCACCATGTAAGAGAGTTCAGCTGCAAACAAATCACCTGTAAAGAGTTCAGCTAGAAAGAAGTCACCCTGTAGAGAGATCAGCCAGAAACAAGTCACCCTGTAGAGAGTTCAGCTAGAAGAATTATATTGTAGAGAGTTCAGCTACAAAGAAACTACCATGTAGAGAGTTCAGCTGCAAACAAATCACCCTGTAGAGAATTCAGCTACAAACAAATCACCCTGTAGAAAAATCAGCTAGAAGAAGTTACCTTGTAGAGAGTTCAGCTACAAACAAGTAATCCGGTAGAGAGATCAGCTAGAAGGATCACCTTGTAGAGAGTTCAACTACAAAAAAATCACCCTGCTTCATCTTTTCTTCTTCCTGTGGTAAACAAAAAATGATAGGTTAAAAAGCCCTAAATCCGGCCATAGGCCGGCTTTGGGGTATACAAATACAAAAAGAAGTGAAATCTAATCCAAAACAGCCAAGCTGTAAAAAGAGTGCGGCCCTCAGAAAGGCTATGGTGAAAAAAGATGTGAAATTCAAGGTGGCGGTCAAGAAATGGCTGTGATGGTAGGTTAATGGTAAAAATTTTAATAATAACAATTAAGGTGAATTTGGTGCCGCTTGGTCTTAGCACAAAATTCACCTGAATTGTCGTTATTAAAATTTTTACCATTAACCTACCATCACAGCCATTTCTTGGCCGCCACCTAGGATTTTACATCTTTTTTCACCATAGCCTTTCTGAGGGCCACACTCTTTTTTACAGCTTGACTGTTTTGGATTAGATACTAAGAAACTGGTATAAATGTGTAAAAAATTGATACTACCATTAGTAAGCTATGTACAACACTTTGAATAATTGAAACTGAGTTTATTTATTACCTGCAAAGAGGGAATAAGACTGGTGGCATTAAAATATCAAAAAATCTACAGATGGAGATACATAGTTAGCAGGCTAACAGTATAGGAGATGCCTAATGACATTTATCTCAAAAACAGAATCATGTCAAGATTTAGCTGTCTAATACAAATGTCATATGAAGATTAAAATACAAAGAAAAGAGCAAAACAATTGATTTGTACAGTGCGCACACAAAAAATTACAGGCGTTTGTTTAATCAATCATAAGTCTTGAGTGCAACAGACTATGGAGTTTGTACTTGTGTCATTCTGTTCACAATGAACTGGGGCATTCATCAAGGTACAGTTTTGGCCCATGCTATCAAACAAGAAGGCTGTTCAAGCTTAGAAATGGCAGTATTATGCCACAAACTAAATAATTACACCTATCACATGTTGCTTCATGGTGCTAAAATGAAACAAAGATGTTCATACTCTCCATGAATAGTTGAATCCATCAGATATTTCAATTCATGACTTCCTTCACTGTTTACTGAAGTAAGTAAAATGTACGCAAACTTGTTAATGTAGCATACATTGTTGTCTATTGTTATAATTCTTAAATCATTTTCCAGATAAGGCGGAAACATCAACAGCCCAGTGATTTTTCCTTCTAGACAACTATAAAGGTCATACAATGAAGTTTGAGGAAATGTAAACAAGTCGGGTTTTTGCTTAGCACGTCACATATTAGTTTTGCAGTTTGAAAAATAGCTTAAAGAAAGATATTTTTGCTCTTTTATAGCAAACTCAGCTACTTTCTGAGATGGTGATACAGTTGACGGACAGTTGAAATAAGCTGGCTATAAATTGACTTATAACACTATAGCAGATACAGCAGTGTTGTATTATGCAAGTGCTATTAGGTTATAAGCATTTGTGACCTGAATGACTGTTACAGCTTAACAGTAATAAACAAGGCTTTAAACAAATAGTCTTGTAAGATATTATGACTGATTTGCAGAAACTTTGCTTTTGCAATTGTAATAGCCTGTTATGATTCCAAATACTGTTACAGTAATGTTTTGATAGAATTCTGATCATAGGCATTGAATACTGTGATTTTTAAGTGTATTAACATATACAAGGCCATGCGAAATTCGATCATAGATAACCTATGTATGAGTATGTACAAGGTGTTACTGGGGCCAAACGTACATAAGTGTACTGACAGAAGCATGCAGAAAGCTTTGATTATTAGTGTGCAGTTAAGCACAGAAAGTTGAAATGCAAGAAAATGCTTAAAGTGCACCAAAATTAAATACTTATTTTACTAGTCATGAATACATTAAAGTCATGACAATCCTCATTTCGCTAATGGTTAAATCCATTAATCTCTATACCCTTTATCAATCAAAACAGCAATATAAGCTGAGACCTTCTTTAGTAGGGATCACAAAGGAGTAGGCATGGCCAATGAAATAACATCACACAAAAACAGCCTCAATTTTCCCAGACAATGATGAGGCAGTATTGGTTAGGTAAAACTAAGCCCAAACAAGCTTTCGGATTGATCTGAAATGCTTTCAACAAATTGCTATGGAATTAAAAAAAAAATTTTCAACAGAATTATCTACTGACTGCCTGACTGATTCCTTCAGACAAGTGTAACTCGCCTAAGGCTACAGGTTTGAATTTTTCACTGTTTGATGTCGCTTTGGCTCAAGAGGTGCCTTTTGACATATCGCAGCACATACAATGCATTCTTCATGGACTTACCAGTGTCCTTCTTTGTGTCCTATTCAACTTTGCTGACAGTGAAAAGTGTTGATTTGGTGGTAGCATGTGATAGCTTCCCTTTGTAATGGAAATCGATCTCAGAGGTGCTTTTAACAGTTTTTGATTCGTACTACTGTGTAGTGGATTGAACATAGCCAATGATGAAGCATAATGGATACTTCACTTTTCAGACGATATAGCTGTGGCGCACACCGCCATTTCAAATGCGGTATGCGTGGGTTCACCAATCATAATAATATTATTAGCAAAAAAGTTAACAAACAAGTATTTCAGAAATTTGGAATTTTTAACTAGAGTAGGGACCATAGCATATTGATAAAAAGTACTGAAACAAGCTGGAGTAGTGCACGATATGAAATCATAGCAAAACAATAAGAAGTGTTATATCCCTACTGTGCATTTCCATTACAGTATCTTGGGGCACAGTAGGGATATAACACTTCTTATTGTTTTACTATGATTTAATATTGTGCACTACTCCAACTTGTTTCAGTACTTTTTATCGATGTGCTGTAGCCCCTACTCTAGTTGAAAATTCCAAATTTTTTTTGAAATACTTGTTCAATAAAACAATGCAAATTTTGATGCTTCCTGCTGCTAAAATCACCATTTTTTTTTCAATTAGCCTACCATCACATCCATTTCTTAGCCGCCACCTTGGATTTCACCCCTGCCATGATGTTTTTGGAAGGACTGAACACTTTCTCACAGCTTGGCTGTTTTTGCTCAGATTATATACATATCTCCATGAACAGCTTTGTAACCCTTAAATAGTAGTATACTGGACTGTCTAACTATTTAGCTACAAACAAGTCACGTTGTATAGATAGTTCAGCTACAACAAGTCACCCTGTAGAGAGTTCAGCTACAAGCACGCCAACCTATGGGAGAGAGTTCATGTGACAATTTTATACATTTCTAAAAATGCATAATATGGAGATATGGACACAAAAGTTCAGCTCTTTATTTCTTCCTACCTTCTGCAGTAAAGAAATAGAGAAGTATTAGAATATCCAAAGCCAGCCATAGGTTTGCTTTGGAGTGTACAAATACAAAAGATATTTAAGTAAAAACAGCCAAGCTGTGAAAAAGGTGTGTCCCTTCCAAAAATACCATGGCAGGGTGAAAATTTTGAAATCCAAGGTGGTGGAATAGAAATGGCTGTGAAGGTAGGTTAATGGAAAATTTTTTTAATAACAACAATTCAGTTAGCTTAACTTTCTTCAGAGTAACTCTCCTTCATCAATGCTGTACCTATAGCTCTCTTGTGCTGAAAGATCTGGTTTTATGATTAAGCCCCTAGAAAGGTTTTTTTCTGGTAGCCAAAAGATTAGAGATATCATTCATAGTATCTGTTAAGTCTTCCTGTCAATACACTCACGGTGTGGCACGTTGGCTTCTTGGGCTGCATGACGTACTACTGTGTAGAAATTTCCAACCTACCGATTTTTCACATATATGTTTGCTAATCAAATTACACCCCTTCAACAAGTGTTTCACGAGCTGCTGTTCTAGTATATAGTAGCCAATGCTTCGTACTTCGTAATGCACTTTACCGAATTGAATTCCATCCAGTATTTATTGAAATACGTGAAATCAAAGTTTGAGAAATAAAATTCCCGAATGGGAGCCCATAAAAAAATTCTGTACGATGTAATGTAAGGGAAAACACGGGATTTTACGGCACCACTTGTAGTCAAATGTTATCGAGTTTTCCGCGAGTTTCTGTGATCTGTAACGCTGAAAGAAGTGATCCTAGGCAAAGTAGATATGCTGATTCTGATTTTGGCATCGGTTTTCTGATGAAAAAATGTTTTGTGGTGGTCAACGACGAAAATTTGTCTTGTGAAAGGGTACAGCACCAACTAGGACACTTCAGAATTCTGCGTTACAACCATCCTTGCGTTCAAGACATCCATCCACATCAATTCAAGTATAGTTTGAAAGTGAGCAGTTTGTTGTGTTGCGCGGAATTGCTTTATAGCATGCAAGGTGATGCATAACTTTTGAAAAAGCAGTATTTGGCAATTGATACCAACCTTGTAAGGCTTCACAACTACCTGTTGTGATGTTCTGATATGCACACAGCTGCTATTGTCCATTTTGTTGCAGCTGCATGACTGTAATTCTAGTCAGAGACAGTTTATTGTTTCTCTTTGTTGTACAATGATGTCATCATATTATATAATTATTACTATCTTCTGTACTTTTGGTGTGGCAAATAAAGTGAAGTAGTATCAAAAAATTGCTGCCTTACAATAATATTGAAGAGTAGTGGTCATATATGTCAGAATCCAATTGTTATATTTTGCAAAGTAATAGTTAATTGTGCCCTGTAATGTCAAAGGTCACTCTGTAATACAATGTAACTAGTTAATCATCTGTAAATATGTGTAGGGTGCACCTGTATGTAATTTGATTTACAGAACTCATGCTATTCTTAGCAAATTACTGACTCAAACATTAAATATTACAAGTGGTCATTCTACAAAGAGCGGTCACTCTTGAGAGGTCTTACCTAGCTCATGCATTTTACTACATTAAGTGGTTTATGTGGTGAAAATTTCATGTCATTAGCAGATTCATATTCAAATTTATGGCACTTTGGATATTGTGCTTGGTGCCATGCTAATGTACAGAAAAGTCCTAAAAATGTCGTACAAAAAAATCACCGCTCTGTTGTCTTCTTTTGCGTGTATCTTTTGGCAGGAGCCAGCAATTGAGGTGCGGTTTGCACTAAAATGATTCTAATAGATAGCACAATATTTGCCATACTAAAGAATTTAAGGAATGTAAAGTTTTTAATTTGGTTGGAAATCTCTAATATTAGGGACATCGAAGGTATGGGGGCGATCTGTGATATAATATACCCCATAAACCTGCTACGATTTTTCCTCACGATGACGTGACAGTATTGGTTGGGTAAAACCAAGCCCAAAAGTGTCTTCAGATCAACCTGAAACATTTGCGTCAAGTTGCTACAAAATTTTGAAAAAATATTCAAAAGAATTTTCTACTGCCTGCTTGTCTGACACCTTCAGTCAAGCGTAGCGGAAAAGTGGTTACAGCTACAACCCTAATTTTTTTGCAAAAACGTTTATAGTTCGCTTAAGAAAACACCTTTGGTATATTGATAAACATACAATGCTTGTGCTATTGTCTTACCTTTTATCCGTCTTTACCATGGCCATCAGTCAAGGTTCTACCGCTGAGTGTTAATAGACTACAGTACGGTTTCTATACCATTGTATATTGCATCAAACTATTCGAATACACATGGTAGTCGGTTGCACCAAAAACACACGTGTATGTGACTCGCTGTTGATAACGATCAGAGAGAGCAACTCACGGCAAACTATATGTGTAAGTCTTTATTTAGTAACAATGTTAAACCGAGTCGGGTCGTCCAGGTCCTGCTTTACACATTATTCGGGTCTGACCCCACGTGCTAAATTAAAAGTGGATGTGTAGTTACTACATGTCATAGCATAGCCCTGCTTCTTTTGTGAGCCACACCCCCTTACATAACTTACAGTCTGTAGACATGGTAGCCACGTCCATTCATCAGTGTATAGGCATGCACAAATCCACACCCACTTACATAAATTACTATCTGTAGACATATGGTAGCCATGCCCATTCATCAGTCTGTAAGTATGCACGAATCCACATCCATTGTTGTCTGCAGGCTTATGTAGAGCCACGCCTACTGACCAGTTGTTATTGTATGTGTCATAATGTAGTATAATAGTGCTGTGAGTAACTCAGCAGATATTTAGTGGTCATGAGCTTGCAAAAAACTTCACAAACAAGTTTAAAAAAATTTGGAATTTTACATTAGAGTAGGGACAGTGTATAATGCTGCAATAAAAAGTACTGAAACATGCTGGATCGGAATAGCACGTAATGTCCAAATACTGTAAAACAATAAGAAGTGAATATCCCTACTGTGCTAAGCTGGATCGGAATAGTATGTAATGTCGAAGTACTGTAAAACAATAAGATCCCTACTGTGCTACACTCAATGCACAGTAGGGATATTCACTTCTTATTGTTTTACAGTATTTGGACATTATGTACTATTCTGATCCAGCTTGTTTTAGTACCTTTTATTGCAGCATTATACACTGTCCCTAATCTAATTTAAAATTCCATTTTTTTTTTATACTTGTCTTGATATTGACAGGCATAATAAAGTGAATTAATGTTTGTAACAACTATACAAGATGAACAAAAACTAAACAGAATTATAATTGGTGATGAATAAAGACACTAATGTGTAATAATCATGAGTTTTTGTGCTAGTTGTTGAAGGCAATATGTGACCGGGCCTGTGAAAAAAGGGCATGTGGGCACAAAATTTAGTAGCTATATTAAACAACATATTGAAGACAATTTGTGCAGATATAACTATAGAGTAGACAATCTAACAGACAGGCGGAGGTGGTGGCTAGTTTCTTGAAATTGATTTGGCAAAAACCATGTTTGGCTGGTAACTGAAACCAGTTTAAACATTTCACTAGGAGCTAGCCTACATTCTGTAACAACTGAAAAACAATGTAGTATGCCTCATAAGCTACCAGGAATGGCAAATCTTCTCCAGTTGAAAGGGAGTGTATTCTCTTGTATATTTGTGAACAAAAATTAAGAACAGTTTAGTGAGATTGGTGCTTGATCAGTAACTAAATGCAAGTGATGGACGTACGAGCATAGATAGGACATTCACATACCATGAACAGTCAGTGAAGCAGTTTCTATATCACTTCCAGCAGAATTACTAGCACTACACACATACTCTCCAACATTGATTGGCATAGTCATCTGTAAATCTAGTGTACTAGTTAACACACATTCACTAGGTGGTCTAGTGATATTACAGTCTCCTTGTGCAATATTAACTATTGTGATTCTTGTTATATTGTCCACTGTGTTGCCCAATAACATTCCATTCCTCATCCACTGGATCTCAGCTTGAGGTTTAGCAATAGCAGAACAGGTGAATGTGGTAATATTAGGTGATACTACTGTTTGGTTCATAGGAGTAATAGTGACTACTGGGAAAACTGTGGACAAGACAATATAACAAGTAATAGATGCACAGTTTATAACACAAACAATGTCCCCACCTCTTACAAACACTGTCACTGTATCATTATCCACTTCCACTACACCATTATCAGCCACACAGGTGTACACACCAGTGTCATTATCATTTGTGTTAGTGATTTCTAGAAGACGAGTCACTTGATACACAACATTGAACCCATCAAAAGTTACTAATTGAGGGATCATGTGATCTTGTACTAATATCCTATTATTGTCCATATTAGGTAGTTCCATTCCATTAGGATCCCTCCAGGTGATAGTAGGAGCTGGTATTCCAGTAGCAGTACAGTTAATGAGGAACTGATCAGTTCCTTCATCAGTGACCACCATATTACCATTAGGTGTAATAACTGATGGTGGAACTAGAAGGCAGACAATATGCACTAAATTTCAATTAAAGTACATACAAAATTATATTTAGCATTATGGAGAGGGAATGCTATTAGATGGTAAGTAAGAATATACACCATACACATTTCTTGGCCAACCACACAGTTTTATGTACTATGACTGCAAAAATTAAATGCAAAAGAAAGCTTTACAAATAGTTTTATTGTTAGAGATTTTCCTCATGGGTTTGTTAGCTCAAGTGTGCTGGTGCACAGTGATACAATGAAACAATGGAATTGTTGAACAAGGAGATTGACAATGAAAGTTAAGTTTGCTTACTGCCAAGTTGTTGGAATTAGTGCCTACCATTAAAAAGGGTTCAAGGGAAAACGTTCATGTGTTATTTGTTGCATGGGCTACACATTGCTGTGCTCGTAGGTTTTTACTTTAGGAGTAATGTATGCAGAGTGTACATTACAGGTAGTTGAGTTTTTGGAAATACAGTAACTTGATTGGCATAATAAGGCCAGTGACCAGTGCACATAGTATGGCATCTTGTAATCAACTATAATAAATCAGTGATAAGTTATGTAAATAATTCAGTCTAGAATGGCGAGATTGGGTTTAGTGTTTTCAGCCATAAACCAGTAAATCTATCAAAGCTTATTGTCTTCCGTACAATACATCTGTTGGAGCATACAAAGAAGAATGCATCTCTATAGTGAAAATACATAGAAACAAATGTACATAACTGAAACAGTAAACTGAGCATAGTTACTGTGTTTATATATTCTACTTCTGTAGCTAATCCATTTTTTTCAGTAATATTATTTAACAAGTGTAAGGGAACATTAGAAATTTTTTGAATTATAACAATGAAAGAACTCAATAACCTGCAGCTATACTAGTGAATATTTAACTCCTACTTAAGACATGTATTTATAAAATGGCACAGCTTTGAAAAAGGGTGTGGCCTTCCAATAATAGGCAAGTATGAAAAAGATGTGATATCAAAGGTGGCGGAAAGTCTTGTAGTCAAGAAATGGCTGCAATGATGTTTATACTGTTGTTTTATTGTTAGCATCACAACGTACACTGTAACTGATATAATCATGGTAGCCATTTCTTGGCTGCCACCTTGGATATCACATCTTTTTCATATTAGCTCATTTTTGGCAGACCACACCCTTTTTTCACAGCTCAGGATTTGATATCATTTACTACTTTTGTGTTTGCTGGCTTTTGTCTCTTATCCTACAGGTAGACAGAAGATTTAGATTTTAAAATATTTTTGATTATTATACTTTACTGACTATCGTATGACTGATTATAGCAATCTTGAAATGTACTTAGTACATGGATGTATGGTTGGTTTCACATTACAACTCATTGATGATTAAACAGGTTTCTCATTACATTACTGAAGGTTTATACCTTGATAGTTACCTGATACGTGCAAGAAATTCAACTAGTTTGCATAAGTGGCTTGACCAGCAGATGTGACAACAAATCATAACGAGGCTAACTGCTCCATTAAATTATCTTAATCGTGTAACTATTGGTAAACATGACTACTCATTAAAAACATAGTAGTACTCTAATAATAGATTGCACATGTTTTTTGAGCACTTCTAATATAACGTACTTAGAATGTTCTGGAACAATCAAGAGTTTCCATGCATGGATATAGCTATAATCTGGTGTAATAAACTAGAACTTTCATTTATAAGGTAGAAATTAAGTGAGGTCAGCAACTGACACAGTGGCAGAATGGTAAAGGGGTTGGTTGTATAGGTGTAGGGTTAAATCAGAAGATTTTTTTTGATGATTTCGTGCACCTTTGTTCCACTTCTTGGTGACTGTTCTATTAGAGTTTCTTGATTGCAATTGCTTAATGAATTAACATGTTTGATTTTTGCTTTATATCTCCTTAGTTACCTGTAACATTGCACGAGCATCTTAATGTATTCCAATCAGTCTGGCAGTTTCATGTGATCACCATGTACAGGAGCAGGAGGTAGCAATGTTTGAAGTAGCACCATTCCTTCATGCATGCTCTTTGACAAACATGGGAGTGTAGTAAATGCATGTGCTGTCACCGGGATTCATGTCCCTTTCTATTTTCCACATGACTATTATTTTTTCAAGATTTTCAAAGCAGTCGTGAGATCTAATAGCTTTTGGTATAGGTCACAGCTGATATTCTGTGACTTTCCTTGTGGAAGCGTATCTGCACTCTTCCAAAAATAGCAATGTCAAGAGAGGCTACCTTTTCTCTGGGGATTGGCCATTCTGAACTGGTTTCAGGAGTGACAGCAGCAATCATACTCATATCATGGAAGGTGCTATGCCCCATCCAATGTGTGGATATTGCGGTCAACATTGTTAGCTGCATACTGAATAAATTCTGTTGTTAGGTTGGGAATGTCAGCTCTATGTGGACTGAGTAGTATCATGCTCAAACTGCTTCACTTCTTGGTGGAACAGCCAAATCCATTTGATGAAGGAAGTCGACAAGGAATCATGATGCAAAGTGATATATTGATGATCTAAATACATACCCAATCCAAACTGTAGTGGTGCTAGCAGGACCCAGGGGGTCGAGTGGGATGCATCATTGCTTGTCCAATTTAAGCCACTTTTATTCCAGCTTTCTTCCCATCAAACAAGTCTTCTAACAGTACCCTCTGAGTGTTTGGTAGATATACAGCCATGTACTTGATGCCTGCTTCTTGTGACTTCACATCATCGTAGAGAAGGTAAACTTCATGGGATGTTTCAGTGGCTTTGATGTATTCCTTGCAGCAGCTCTGTACACGTTTAACTTCTCCTCTACAGTGTTTTGTTTCTCATGCTGCTGCTTACTGTAGAAGTCCTGGTACACCACTCTTGTTGTTGCTCTGAAAGTGATTATGTTTGGCTTATCATTAATTTTGATTGGAATTATCAACGTTTTGATGTCCTCAGGATGACAAAAGGGCAGAAGAATTCTTAGAGGTTGCGAGCTACCTTGAAGAAAAAGATGATGAACAAATCACATCCATTGAACTCGTTGATCTCATGAACCAAAAACTGGCAGATACTGATTATGAAGCTTATGTCTACACCCCACATGAAGACAAAACTTCAAGTGAGAGGGCCTCTTGAAGTCTTCTGTGGCAAACAGAGCAATTGACATCTTTTTGTGTGCAGAAATTAACACTGCAAGTCTGGCGGTAGACTGCATCTGCTGCATGCAGGTCATGCATATGTACATTGGCTCCTCTTGTTTTGCTGGGTTACAGTATTTGCAGCAACACTCCTGATGTACTATTTTCCCAGGCATAGTATGAATGCTGTCACTCCTGGAAATATTGACCTGGTTGAAAGATGAACTACCCATTGCAGTTAGAGTAGAAGATGGGACTCCTGTGTCTACAGTAGTCTTGCAGATGACACAAAACGTAAGTTGTACTTTCATTGCTGAATAAAAAAATTCATAAAATTATGGTATTTAACGAAGTTAACATAGTTAATGTTACACTCAAGCAACCATGCTATACACCACAGATATAAATTTATTGGCTAGAACATTAAAAAATAAGGCATGCACTTTAATAAGGATAACGTATGCGCAACAAAATGCTCGACCAGATGCCACATGGTGCCAAAGCAAACAATTTAGAGTATCTTCAGATGGAAAGAAACCACCACCGTGTCAAGGGATGGAGACATTGATAGGATCATATACTCATTGCAGAGCAGCACAGCAAACTCTCTCCACTGAAGCTATGAGGAGACATCCTGGGCGATATCTCATGGTAGAGAAGATGGGACTCCCACTACAAACAATCTCTACCAGTGATGGAACTGGTGTGGGGAATGCCCATCACGGACAAGAGAAGATGGGGAGTGCCTATTACTACAGACAAGAAGTGATAGGGACTGCTTGCCACGGGAGGAAACCATCTACCATGGACAAGAAGATGGGCAATACCAACCACAGACGAAAGGAGCCACAGAACAACATAGGTACGCAGTATACACCATGCATAAAGCATTTTGGTTCACAAACCAATCAAGAAGATTCCCGGATCAGTTGTAGTTTGGGTACATCTATGTACTATTGAAGGCCCTACTCCTTTGGTTACTACTCCTAGTAAATTGCTTTGCCATTGCACACCTGGTGAGGCAGGTTATTTTATAAATTGTTTTGCTGTCAAAGGGGATTTCCAGAACCCATTCTATACTCCCATTACACACTCTAAAAGATTATTAACTATGTACATCGTGTTACAAACTGAAAAAAAAGCCTCACAACAAAATTTTTGAGGCAATACCAATCTGTGCATTGTTTTTTTTTCCTAACCTATATAGTAATCAACACCCATCTGTGGTATTGTGACTTATATAGCAATCCAGCATGACAATCACAAAAATTTAGGAAAAAAACTCTCGCATTAGCCAGCCAATTAACAATATAACCAGTCCTATAGTGCCTATTGTACAATTTAAAGAAAATTGTTAGTCCATGGATAATGGTAGCAACTCACTGAGTGCATTTAGAGCAAAACAACTAACTTACTAAAGAGCAGTGACAACTGCCTTATCTTGTTCCTGATTAGGTCACACCATTCTGAACAAAATTCATTAGCTTTCACAGCACATAATGAAAGCAACATAGTGCCAAAGTTACTGCAGGGAGTGTCTACAAAGCAAACACACCATGTGGCATCTACAATGGTAAATGGATCAACTGCATGTCATGTTAATTAATTGGCAAATTGGGACACCCTGATAGAGCACCCAACAATGCTTCACATAACAGTGATAGATTAATACGATACTCAACCATAAGAGAATGCATTATCCTGAATGGAACGTTGCTAGCTTGTGTTGTTTGTAGCTGTGAATAACTATTTAGCACATTAAAAAATCTATTTCACAGCAAGTAGCTACACTGGTTTAACTATAATAGTAGCTCACAATCATATTATTATGGTTTATAACTTACCAAAACACAAGTATTTAGATGGTGTTTACCGTTGAGACAGCAACTAATTCAATTTAACTACATCCCCGATAAACGGCTTGACTACTCAACTATCACTACAGACAGCTGTAGTCTTACCTGATGCACACAAGACACATTGTCAAGACATGGCTTCAATTGTACACAATTCAAAGATCACACACTTAGACAGCCAATACTGCAATACACATGACTTTAATTTAGACACATTTTTGAAATGCTCACACTTACATATGTACCAGGTTGCTAGTTCTTTTTTAATAAACAACATTATAATTATTACTTCCTATTTGACCTTCCCCATCCACAGTTTGACACCTCCATCACATAGAATGTAACTGCTTTGCGTCTATACCTTGTACACATGGGTACATAAACAGGCTACTGCTACTGTAGTATGACTACAGCAGCATGTGGTAGGTGTACAGGCCTCTTACAATGAAAACTTGCATTCAGAACTGCTAGAGTGGAAAGGTTACCTCAAGATGTAACCTTTTTATGGCATTTAATAAAAACAAAATTGTGCCTAAAAACTTCCTTTACCTCCAATTTCTTTCTTGTACCCAAGCATAGCAACAAAGTTTGTACTTTGGGCATGATATTTTAAATATTACTAGGCTTCCCATGCAGCTGTCGAGGCTCTGTACACCAACCAAATCCCTTTTAATCACCAGATTGTAAGGGGACTGAAGTTTCCTACTTATGATACTGGAAAGTACAGGGATCATCAAAGTGATAGAGGTGAGTGTTAAACATTTAACAAAGTTAACACAATTAATGTTAAACTCAAGCAACCATGCTATTCACCATGTATATAAATTAATTGGCTAGCACATTAATAAGAATAAGGCATGCACTTTAATAAGGATAACGCATGTGCAAAAACATATTTGACCAGATGCTATGCGGTATCAAAGCAAACAACTTACCCACCCCTCCCTAAGGATACAAGTTGTTGCCAAGTAAGCTGTTGCTTATTATTTCACCCCCTTGTTGTACACAATATCATGTTTTATTCAAGTTTTGAACATGTTACTCTTCTTAGTTATCACAATGACTATATAATGATCACCTCAATCATTCTTACTAATAACCACGTGTGTCTAGTTCTTCCAATGCAGATGATGCTAGCAGCTCACCACTAGCTGTTAATAAAGTATGTATATTATTTATTTATTATTAATGGTTCTGAATTAGACCAAAGTCTTATATAACTATACAAATTAAATTGCATAATTATAAATCTACTGTTTCTCCAATACATGTCTAGTAGTGTCTTAAAAGAAGTTGTGTCCAAAGCATTTACTATATCAGCTAGAAGAATGTTCCAGTCATTGATTATTCAGTTAGTGAAAAATTTAATCTAGTGTAGGTGTTGGCCCTTTCCTTGTATAACTTCACACCATTAGATCTTGTGGTGTTACAACTTAATGGTAAAAATATCTTGACGTGGTACCTCAACTAAGCCCCTGATAATTTTATGGGTAGTTATCATGTCCATTCGTTTTTTCCTGTAGTAAAGGGAAGGTAAGTTTAAAACTTGAAATCTTTCATCATAAGTCAACCTATTCAAATCTCGAACCATCTTGGTAGCACGTATTTGCACTGCTTCTAATGCTCCAATGTCCTTCAATAGGTAAGGATTCCAGATTATAGATGCATAATCCAAGTGAGGTCTAACAAGGCTGATGTACAATTTATGAAATACTGTTGGGGTGAGGTGAAGAAAAGTACGCTTGATTATTTCAACCATTCTGTTTGCCTTCATGATGGAAAGGTTGATATGCTTTGAAAATTTGAGATTACTTAAAAAGGTGATGCTTAAGTCTCGTTCTTCACTATATTCCTGAATCTCCATATCATCAGACTTAACTGTAAGTGTGTAGCTACTACCACTTGGAGAACCATCTGAAGAACCTAGTGACAGATACTTGCTTTTGGGAATGTTTAAAGATCCCCACCAAGTCTTATTCCACTGCATAAAATAATCTAAATTGTTTTGTAGCATAGTATGGTCAACATCACTTAAAATTGGATGATAAATTTTTGTATCATCAGCAAAAGTCCACAAAGAACTCTGTATATGATCAGATAAATCATTGACAATAACAATAAACAAATTTGGGCCCAGAACACTTCCTTGCAGTACGCCACTGATAACGGGAGATTCATTAGAATACATCCCTCTAACTCAGACTCTTTGTGTCCTGTTTCTGAGGAAGTTATAAATCCATAAAAGTCCATTACCAACAATACTATATGCTTATAGCTTGGATATTAATCTTTTATGTGGTACTTTATCAAATGTTTTTTGATATTCAAGATGTAAAATGTCAACTGGTATTTTATTGTCCAGGGAACGAGTCCAATCATTCAAAATTCTGAGTAGCTGCAATTTACATGACCTGCCAGGACAAAAACCATACTGGTGGTTATTAAGTAATGAATTAGAAGCAAGGTGCTGCATAATATGGTCTTGATAATAGATTCTGGCATCTTGCAAACTACTGATGTCAACCTTACTGGTCTATAATTGCAAGCGTCAGTCTTAGGTCCTTTTTTTATGAATAGCAACTACTGTGGCTTCTATCCATGAGTTTGGTAAACTTCCTTCTTTCAAAGATTAATCAAATATAAGGGTTAGAGGGGTGATGATACTGTGACGAACATTGTACAAAATGCAAGGATGACACTGGTCTGGACCAGCAGATTCATGAGGTTGCAATCTTTGTAGTTGTAGTAAAACATCATCAGGTGTTACTGTATGTAAGGAAGGGTTGAATTAAAGTTTCTTATAGGTAAGGTGGGTATAATGTTAAGATCCTCTCTAGTAAAAACACTATAAAAATAATCATTTAACAAATTAGCAATATCATTACCATTGTCAGTAAAGCTGTTGCAGCATAGGAATTTCTGGTTTAACTCTTAAAGTTTGATTAACATAGCTCCAAAATTTCTTGGGGTTAGTTGAAATACTGTAGGCTAAATTTTCTTCAAATGAAAGTCTGGCTTTCCTTACCAAAGATGTACAGTGGTTCCTTGCTTTAGAGTAGGTTTGATAGTCAGCATTTTGGTGGGTAAAGTGGTATCTGTTCCAAGCTTTGCGCTTTGCCTTTATGGCCTTTGAAACCTCTCTATTAAGCCACGCAGGATGAGAATGACCTTTGGCTGAGGAAAAATTTACTGTAGGAACATACTTATCAATTAAACAAAGTAGCTCAGAATGGAATATCCCCCCACATTTCAATAGTATTCAAATCCTTGAACAACATATACCAGACTTTGTTTGAAAGGTTCTCTGCCATTGATTCATAGTCACCTTTGTGAAAAAGGTAACGATTGTAATTAACAACTGGTATACTTGAGTAGCAAGTGTACTTAAAATTCAAAACGACATGGTCACTCTTACCCAAGGGCTCAGAAACTACAATAAATGAAATCATACTCTCCTCGTTTGTGATAACTAAATCTAATTTAGAAGGGGTAGTATGTTCTCCGTACCTAGTTGGAGAACCCACATGTTGAAAGAGGAAATTATCTTGTAGTGTTGTTAGGAAGACGTTATTGCTAACATCACTGTTGCTTGTAGACCTAGTACTCCAATCAATGTTGGGGTAATTAAAACATCCCATTATCAACAAGTGTGACTTGCAACTCTGAGTAGCTAGAATGATCAGGTTTGTTAAGCAAACATCATTTTGACTGCTGCTTGATGGTGACCAATAAATTGCTTCAACTAAAAAAAAACTGTTAGAAGCTACAGGAACAGAGCACCACAAGGACTCTTTAATCTCCTTAACGTAATAATTATAAAGTATCAAGTTTAGTTGCCTTAAGGCTAGATTTACAATAGATGCAAACACCTCTACCAACTGATAGATCAGAACAAAATAAATCATAACCATCAAGTTGTAAACTTTCCAAGGTAGTTGTGTAAGTGGAATGCTTTGGACAGACTTCTGTAATAGCCAGTATGTCAGGTTGAATAATTGATAATCTTGCTTTTAATTTATTAACTTTATTCAACCAACAATCAGCATTGGTATAAAAACATGTAATAGTAGACTTAGCTGAGGCTTGACTATGCGGTAAGTGATTGGGCTACCCATTACAATTGTTGCTTACTTCTGAGGTTGTGGTGGACAGATCAACAGCCATTTCAACAACAGGTTCTGTGTTTACCTTACCTCTGTTAATACTCAAATTCAATTCTCCACTTTCTCTCCGTCTTTTTAATTCAGCACGTAACTCCTTTTGAACCCTTCTTTCTTGGACAGAAAGATCAGGAGTAATATAAACATTCTCCAAATCGTCAGAATGGGTAGCTTGTTGCTTTTTTGCATTGGTTAAAATAGCTCTCTTAACATTATTACTACCTAGTTGGACACGCATCAAGTGGCCTTTTGGAATAGAATTAGATCGCAGACGAACAACACCAACAATTTCAAAATCATCTATTCCAATTTCTTTAGCCATGTTCATCATGGCATCCTTGTCCTTAGCCACACTTGAAGCGTGGTCACTAGACTGAGACTCTGGAACATAATGAAAACTTAAACTTTCTCTTTTCCTGGTCTCTGTATTCCTCTATGACCTTATAGACCAATGTATCTGATGTATTAGGGGCGGATCTAGGATTTTTTGAAAGGGGGGGGGGGGGGGCTAAGTTGGAGAAGAACATAGGTAGTTAGCAAGATAATATTTTAGATTCTAATGGGTATTATAATGCAGAGATTTAGTGATAAGATTCATGTTATGTCTGTAATAGAAGAAAGGTATTAGTGTGTTCGCATGCTGGAAAACTAGGAGGGTCTGGGGGCATGCTCCCCCAGGAAATTTTTGAAAATTAGGCTCTCTTATATTGAATCTGAGAACATTTTTAGGAGTTTTTCAGTACTTTAATTTCAAGGCTGAGCACCATGATAAATTTCATTTGCATACTGTAGCTAGCCAGTAGGTGGATCAGCACTAATGAATCAGCTCCTTTTCTATTTAAATCTGTGGGATAAAAGCTGGTGTAGTGGTTAGCTAAAAGGTGGTGTTGAGATTAGAACGATCTTTTAACATCACAATCAATATATCCTCCCTTGATTAGGGCTACTCAGCTCTTCTTTTTGTATTGTATATAGCAAAGCCGTCTTGTGGCAGGCTTTGGGGTTATTTTAACCTGCATTTTTTCTTCACTACAGACAAAGAAGAAAGACATTCAAAGCAGACTTTTTTAGATTAACTATTTTTGATTTTATCAGTAATTATACTAAATTTGACTTATTACATGCCATTTCTTTTCTACAGGATACAGCCCCGGTGACTGATCTACACTGGGTGACTATAAATGTAGCTTATCTCTCTACATGGTCACATAAAATGTACCTGAACTCTCTATGGGATGATTTGTTTGTAGTTGAACTCTCTACAAGGTAATTTGTATGCAGCTAAACTCTACAAGGTAAATTAGCTGATCTCTCTACAGGGTAATTTGTTTCTAACTAATCTCTCTACAGGGTGATTTGTTTCTAACTAATCTCTCTACAGGGTGACTTGTTTTTTAGCTGATCTCTCTACAGGGTGACTTGTCTCTAGCTGAGTTCTGTACAGGGTGACTTAATTGCTTGTAGTGCTGAACTCTGTACAAGGTGATTTGTTTGTGGCTGAACTCTCTACTGGGTGAATTGATTTCCCTACAAGATGACTTGTAATGGTCTGAATTGCTGAAGCAATTTATTTGTAGATGCATGGTAACTGTTCTATTAGAGCTGTATGCTCTATTAGGGTGACTGTTCTATTAGAGTATCTAGATTTTGCATTTGCTACTTACATGTAGTTTGCATTCGAATCACAAGGACTTCTATGATGATTATTCCAGCTACATACCAATTTTCAGCTCATTGCTCTAAGCGATTTGCTGGTAGGCATGAAAACTAATAGTTTTTTATTCATAAAACTCAATCGCATAATTGTGACACAGGTTGGGTTTTGTGTCATATCTTCATGGTCGATTCCTTTCAAACCACAAAAAGGCACTCCTACAATGGTTACTCAATCTATGTAGCAATTTTCATCTCATTCTTCCAAAGGGGTTACCCTGTGGGCATGACAGAAGTTCGACCTTATTTTACGTAAATAATCAGTCATAACTCTGTGAATCTTCATCGGATTCCTACCAAACTTGGTACTGAGATCCACTTTAATAAGCCCTTTATGAGCCCCTGGTGGAGACTTCTGTAGCAAACTTGGTTCCAATTGGATGAGGGATCACAGAGCTACAAAGGTGTGAAAATTAGGGATGAAACAAATACTAATACTTGGTGAGCACCCGTTAAGGATTTTGGTACTCGGATAGTAAAATTGATACTCGAGTACTTGTTAAGACCATGTGATCCAGGTCACATGATGTGTTTGTCATCAGGGAGTGACACAATTAAGGAAGCAGAGTTAGATTGTCGTAATTTTTTGTCAGGAACACTAACATCAGTACTTTAATACAGTGTGTGTATCATTGTTGTTACTTGAAAAGCTGTAAACTGTTTAAGGTTGATACAAAACATGTCAAAATGGGCATGACTACAAATAGCTAGTATTCGTGAGCACTCAATCGTTAACTATAGAGAGTACTTCAATACTAAAAAAAACATGAGGTGAAGAAAAATCAAGCTTATAGTTTTAATCATAGTAAATTTACATAATGTTTGGCTAGAGGCATCACAAAGTCAGGCAGTCAACAAACAGTGTAGTTAAATTAATACTTTTAAAAGTCACATTGAAAGAGTTTGGGGTTGCTCTACTTAGGAGGAAGAATAGTTTGGGATGTATTTTAGAAGTCAGCCAAACACACCATTTACTTGGCGGCACGTATGATCATACGTACAGAAACAAAAACTAAACGTTTAACTTTAAGGGTTTTTCATTTTAAAAGGGGGAGGAATACTTACACACCAGTCATTGTAATACAGTTGTAAATAAAATCTGGTATGAGGTTATAGTACCAGTCTTGGCCATAATAGTGTAGATATACATCCTGTATTTATATCACCTGGGTGCACAAGATGATCACCCTTGACAAGTACACGAAAAAATTTGGAATTTTCAACTAGAGTAGGGAACATAGCACATTGATAAAAAGTACTGAAACAAGTTGGAGTAGTCCATGATATTAAATCACAGTAAAACAATAAGAAGTGTTACATCCCTACTGTGCTCAAGATACCATAACGGAAATGCACAGTAGGGGCATAACACTTTTTATTGTTTTACTGTGATTTAATATCATGGACTGCTCCAACTTGTTTCAGTACTTTTATTGATGCGCTATGGTCCCTACTCTAGTTGAAAATTCCAAATTTTTTCGTGTATCTGTTTGTTAACTTTTTTTGTAAATGATTTTATTATGACTGGTGAACCCATGCATACCGCATCTGAAATGGCGCAGTGTGCCCCAGCCCCTTATCGTTTGAAAAGTGAACTATCCATTATGCTTTATTGCCAGCTATGTTCAACTCATTGCAGGGCTGGGGCCGAGAAATTTTAAGTGATCCGGCTAGACATGGACTGCAATGAAGGTCATAGTCATGCACACTACTCAGTTTTTATTGATCTAATATGATCTGTAAATCAGAGATTATCTGCTTTGGTGTGTCTTAACTGCATGTGCTATAAGCACACACAGCATGCTAAGCTAGAAGGGTCAGGGGGCATGCTCCCCCAGGGAAACTTTTGAAAAATAGATGCTCTGAAGTGGCATCTGGAGGTTATTTTACATGCAAAGTCTCTTCTTTTTGTTAACATTAATGGTAATTTTGTGCTATATTACCAATTAATTGAGTTTCATATCTGACTATTATAGCTAGTAGCTAATTTTATTTTCATGATGTATACAAAAATTTCTCAACATGAAAGTTTAGTTTTAGACTGTAACTGCATGCTAATACATGACATGGCATGATCAATTAGCTCAATGCAGTGTGCCATGGAGATGATTCACTGGGTAAGTTTAAGACAGTTAACACAAATGTAATGGCTTAGACTATAAGCTATTCTATACTGAATGCTTTATTAGAGTAGCATGATGACTGTTCTATTAGAGTATATTTTGATGACTGCTCTATTAGAGTATCTCAATCTTTTCACTAAAATCAAGTAGCTGAAAGTGATTGGCTGGACCGTGGGCTGCGGCCCTGACCCATTTCGAATCAACAGCTGTTCGTAAGGCACCTCTGCAGTTCACGCATACCAAAAAAAAGAAATCGTGCAGCGCACCCTAATCATATTAATTATTGTCTGAAAAGTGAAGTATCCATTACACTTCGCTGTCAGCTATGTTCAACCCGTTACACTGCAGTACGAATCAAGAACTGTTCGAAAAGCACGTCTGCAATCAAAATAGCCAGTATGAAAAATACGGACAATTTCTGTTTTGAAGGGAAGCCATCACGTGCTTACTGCCAAATTGACACCTTTCACTGTCAGCAAAGATGAATGGGACACAAAGGAGGACACTGGTAAGTTCATGAAGAATGCATTGTACATACTGTGGTAAGCCAAAAGGCACCTCTTGGGATGAAGCGATGATGAATAGTGAAAATATCAAGCCCATAGCCTTAGCCGTTATCGAGCTATGTTTGTTTGAATGCATCAGTCAGTCAGGCAGTCAGTCAGTAGAAAATTCCATTAAAATTAATAAATTATTTTTAAAATTCCGTAGCAACTTGTTGAAAACGTTTCAGGTCGATCTGAAAGCTTGTTTGGGCTTAGTTTTGCCTAACAAATGCTGCCTCATTGTCGTCTGGGAAAATTGAGGCTGGTTTTTGGGTGATGCTATTTCATGGGCCATGCCTACTCCTTTATGGCCCCCACTATACA
The DNA here is from genome assembly GCF_963678975.1 of Dysidea avara. Taxonomy (NCBI): domain Eukaryota; kingdom Metazoa; phylum Porifera; class Demospongiae; order Dictyoceratida; family Dysideidae; genus Dysidea; species Dysidea avara. The sequence continues at coordinate 40,710,544 of NC_089276.1, forward strand.
GTAACTATCATACTGTATGATACCCTATATGTCCCTGTAAAGCAAAAGTACACACTCAGACATTAATACAGCACTACACTGTAATGTATTAGGTAGATGTGTAGAGATATGTATAAATATAGATCATTTCTTTATATGGATGTCAAGAAAGTAGGTGTGCATCCACAGCAGGCTTGTAGCTGACTGTGGGCATATGTACAGTATGGTACTCACCATGTACTGTTAGTGTAGCAGTTCTGTTAACACTCCCCAAACTATTAGAAGCTACACACACATATTCTTCAGCTAAAAATGGAGCAGTTTCATTTAGTGTTAAAGTACTCATCACTGTTGTTGTGTTGAGTGTTGTGGTAGTACTAAGATCAACATCAATCCTTCCCTCTTGATCAAATGGAGCCATATTAGATAATGATAAATCAACACCACTAATATACCAACTAATAGTTGGTAATGGATCACCAACTACTGCACAGTTAAACACTGCTTCATCTCCATCGACCACAATAGTGTTGACTGGTGGAACTGGCATCTCTGGAGCAACTACATGAATGATATTATACAAAATCACATGATACATTAATGCTTACAGACAGAAAAAACAATAAAACGTTGCTAATCCAGACCACTACTGTCAATATCCTGACTAAATGTTATGATAACTGGGTATGCTAATGTGTGTTCCCAATAAAGAGGTGTACAACAGATGCTATGTATGAATACTTTCATTAATACATGTATTTTATGAACAATAGTGTTTAGATAACTGAGAATTCACTGTACTAAGGTGGGAAATCTTACCCTTGCTGTAGTTAGACACCACATATCAGCGTCTTCAAGGCATTAATACTGAGTATATAGGAGGTGTTAGAAGAGGCAACATAGAAACCAAGGTGTAGCATTTATGCCGTGAAGATGATGGTATGTGGTGTCTAACCGCTTTAGAAAATGGTCAGCCAGCAATGAAAAGGAAATTGTAGCTATATGTTGTGCCATTGCTAGTGAAGGATGTACAAAAGGCTGCATGCATGGGATACTCCGCTTGAAAATTTACTTGCCTTTCAGGTTACTGAGATGACACTTTCACTGGTAACACACACTGCTATCAACAAGTATTACATCAGTTTGAGTAATAGAAATGTGTCAAAAATTAGTGACAGTACCTTGGACAGTACTGTAAGTTGTATCGGTGTACCAGATGCATCGACTAGACAAGCATCCCTACTACTACCCAAGGCAAGTCAAACAAGACTATAGCTGCCACAATTGAAACTCAATTATTTGGCTTCAACATGCTTTGTGTAACAGAAGTGAAAGTGGAGTAATATCTAGCAACACTACTGTAATAGTGCTTGCTGTGTCATCATCGAAATCCATTTTCCAAGACAGTACACGAGACACCAATTGCCTTGGCACTCCAGTTAATTCACTGGTATACGTAGGTGGTGAAGAACATGAAGTAGCTAGCTAATAGGGTATTTGTGATCCAGTCTGCGAAAAGGGGTCTTATAGCCATTTCAATTCCTTGTACTTGGCAACCTGTAACTTGATTTGTGAATGTGGTATCACCCTGAAATTTGGTTCCCTTATACCCCTAACATAGCACTATGGCTTGGTGTAATAATTATCTAATCCAAAACAGCCAAGCTGTAAAAAAAGTGTGCGGCCCTCAGAAAGGCTATGGTGAAAAAAGATGTGAAATCCAAGGTGGCGGCCAAGAAATGGCTGTGATGGTAGGTTAATGGTAAAAATTTTAATAATGACAATTCAGGTAAATTTTGTGAAGCGGCACAAAAATTCACCTGAATTGTCGTTATTAAAATTTTTACCATTAACCTACCATCACAGCCATTTCTTGGCCGCCACCTTGGATTTCACATCTTTTTTCACCATAGCCTTTCTGAGGGCCGCACACTTTTTTACAGCTTGGCTGTTTTGGATTAGATTTCATTTCTTTTTGTATTTGTATACCCCAAAGCCAGCCTATGGCCAGCTTTAAGACTTTTTTAACCTATGTTTTTTTTCTTTACTACAGGAAGAAGAAAAGATGAAGTAGATGTACTTTAAATATTTTATCAGTAAATGTACAAATTATATATATAATATATATGTGACCGGATTTGCGAAAAGGGGCCTTCCACACACATCCAATTTGCCAACTTTGACAATTGATAACTTCAGATTGGAAAGAGATATTGCCTTGAAATTTGGGCAGTGGTGATTTCTTTGCAGCTGAACTTTCCACATGATGGTTTCTTTGTAACAGAACTCTCTACAAGGTAATTTCTTCTAGCTGATCTCTCTACAGGGAGATTTGTTTGTAGCTCAATTCTGTACAGGTGATATGTTTGCAGCTGAGCTCTCTACAGAATGGTTTCTTTGTAGCTGAACTCTCTAAAAGGTAACTTCTTCTAACTGATCTTTCTACAGGGTGATTTGTTTGTAGCTGAACTATCTACAAGGTAATTTCTTCTAGCTGATCTCTCTACAGGGTGGTTTCTTTGTAGCTGAATTCTGTACAGGTGATTTGTTTGCAGCTGAGCTCTTTACAAAATGGTTTCTTTGTAGCTGAACTCTCTACAAAGTAACTTCTTCTAACTGATCTTTCTACAGGGTGATTTGTTTGTAGCTGAACTATCTACAAGGTAATTTCTTCTAGCTGATCTTTCTACAGGGCAATTTGTTTGTGGCAGAATTTTATACAGGGTGATTTCTTTGCAGCTGAACTCTCTACATGGTGGTTTCTTTGTAGCTGAACTCTCTACAAAGTAATTTCTTCTAGCTGATCTCTCTACAGGGTGATTTGTTTTTAGCTGAATTCTGTACAGGTGATTTGTTTGCAGCTGAGCTCTTTACAGAATGGTTTCTTTGTAGCTGAACTCTCTACAAGGTAACTTTTCTAGCTGATGTCTCTACAAGGTGGCTAGTTTGTAGCTGAACTCTCTACATGGTGGTTTCTTTGTAACTGAACTTTCTACAAGGTGACTTCTTCTAGCTGATCTTTCAATAGGGTGATTTGTTTGTAGCTTCACTCTCTACAAGGTAACTTCTTCTAGCTGATCTCTCTACAGGGAGATTTGTTTGTAGCTGAACTCTCTACAAGTGATTTCTGTGAAGCTGAACTTTCTAAATGATGGTTTCTTTGTAGCTGAACTCTCTACAAGTTAACTTCTTCTAGCTGATCTCTCTACAAGTTGATTTGTTTGTAGCTGAATTCTGTACAGGTGATTTGTTTGCAGCTGAGCTCTTTACAAAATGGTTTCTTTGTGGCTGAACTCTCTAAAAGGTAACTTCTTCTAACTCATCTTTCTACAGGGCAATTTGTTTCTGGCAGAATTTTCTACAGGGTGATTTCTTTGCAGCTGAAATCTCTACATGGTGGTTTCTTTGTAGCTGAACTCTCTACAAGGTAATTTCTTCTAGCTGATCTCTCTACAGGGAGATTTGTTTGTAGCTGAACTATCTACAAGGTAACTTCTTCTAGCTTATCTCTCTACAGGGTGATTTGTTCGTAGCTGAATTCTGTACAGGTGATTTGTTTGCAACTGAGCTCTTTACAGAATGGTTTCTTTGTAGCTGAACTCTCTAAAAGGTAACTTCATCTAACTGATCTTTCTACAGGGCAATTTATTTGTGGCAGAATTTTATACACGGTGATTTCTTTGCAACTGAACTCTCTACATGGTGGTTTCTTTGTAGCTGAACTCTCTACAAGGTAACTTCTTCTAGCTGATCTCTCTACAGGGTGATTTGTTTGTAGCTGAACGATCTACAAGGTAACTTCTTCTAGCTGATCTCTCTACAGGGAGATTTGTTTGTAGCAGAACTCTCTACAGGCGATTTGTTTGAAGCTGAACTCTCTAAATGATGGTTTCTTTGTAGCTGAATTCTCTACAAGTTAACTTCTTCTAGCTGATCTCTCTACATGGTGATTTGTTTGTAGCTGAATTCTGTATAGGTGATTTGTTTGCAGCTGAGCTCTTTAAATAATGGTTTCTTTGTAGCTGAACTCTCTCAAGGTAACTTCTTCTAGCTGATGTCTTTACAGGGTCACTAGTTTGTAGCTGAATTCTCTACATGGTGGTTTCTTTGTAACTGAACTCTCTACAAGGTAACTTTTTCTAGCTCATCTTTCTACAGGGTGATTTATTTGTAGCTGAATTCTTTACAGGTGATTTGTTTGCAGCAGAGCTCTTTAAAGAATGGTTTCTTTGTAGCTGAACTCTCTACAAGGTAACTTCTTCTAGCTGATGTCTCTACAAGGTCACTAGTTTGTAGCTGAGCTCTCTACATGGTGGTTTTTTTGTAACTGACCTCTCTACAAGGTGACCTCTTCTAGCTGATCTTTCTACAGGGTGATTTGTTTGAAGCTGAACTCTCTACAAGGTAACTTCTTCTAGCTGATCTCTCTACAGGGAGATTTGTTTGTAGCTGAACTCTCTACATGATGGTTTCTTTGTAGCTGAACTCTCTACAAGGTAACTTCTTCTAGCTAATCTCTCTACAGGGAGATTTGTTTGTAGCTGAACTCTCTACATGATGGTTTCTTTGTAGCTGAACTCTCTGCAAGGTAACTTCTTCTATTGATCTCTCCACAGGGCGATTTGTTTGTAGCTGAACTCTCTACATGGTGGTTTCTTTGTAGCTGAACTCTACAAGGTGATTTTTTCTGAACTATCTCTTTCCATATAGTTGCATGAATTCCCTACAAGGTAACTTCTTCTAGCTGATCTCTCTACAGGGTGACTTGTGTGTAGCTGATCTCTATACAGGTTTCTTATTTCTAGCTGATCTTTTGAATTCTCTTCAGGGTGACTGCTCTATTAGGATGACTGCTCTATTAGAGTATCTCGATCTCGCACTTGCCACACCAAGTTGGATTTCGTGTTATAACTCCGTGGCTTTAAGTCTGATTCTTCTACACCATTGATGAGCCTTTCTAAGATGATTACTCCAGCTGTACAACGAATTTCAAAGCGTTACCCCAAGCAGTTTATCTGGTAGGCGTGGCAAGCAGTCGTCTTTGTATTAGCTGATCTCGATTGCATAATTGTTACACACTGTTGGTTTTTTCGTTGTATCTTCCTGGTTTTTAGCTCGATTTCTTTCAAACTACAAAAGGTTTGAGGTTCAATAGTTAACCTATTCACCCACCGATTTTCAGCTTCTTCCCATACGCGGTTTACCCTGTAGGCGTGACAACATATTGGTGTTATTTTTTCGTGAATAATCGCTCATAACTCTTTGCCTGTTTATCGTATTCCAGCCAAAGTTGGTACCGAGATGCGCCTTTATATCCCCCTTCTGTGTGCCAAATTTCAAGGCAATCAGATATGGCATTCGAGTTTTATAGCAGTTTTTGTAAGTGTGCGACAAGAAAAAGAAAAATAAGAAGAAAAAAAACGAAGAAACTGAGCCAATTTTTGAAGTCGCATATCTCAGGAACGCGCGAAGCGATTTCGCTCAAATTTGGAATGTGGAGTGCTGCAGTTGGAGGGCATGTCCACAGCAAAAATCGTCCTGTTTCATCAAGGAAGCACAGAGGTACGGAGGTGCGAAAATTGCGTTTTCTTTCTTCCTGTCAATATACTCACGGGTGTTACGCGCTGGCTTCTTGGGCCGCACGACACACTACCGTGTGTCTTGATATGGAGGCGATAGGTGGAGTTATGATTAGTCAAACTTGACAATTTGGAAAGGCTATAAGGCCCCTTTTTGCAGACCGGGTCACATTTGTACTATTGTTTTGTTGACAATATTATCAGCAGTGGCGTAGCTACCATTGAGGCAACCGAGGCAGCTGCCTTGGTAAAAAATGCTCAACAATTCAGGCTGAGCAGGCCTGAGTTTTGGCACCCTGATTTTTTTACTCAAACATTACTACTAGACAGCATTACTGCACCACACATAATAGAATCTATGCCTGTAGTAAGCAGGGCCGGAGCCCATTGGCTGGACCACTTTTCAGCTACTTGAATTTGTATGAAAGATCGAGACACTCTAATAGAGCAGTCATCATGATATACTCTAATAGAGCATTCAGTACAGATTATAGCCACTGCTTGTTCTAAATCATTTACATTTTATATGTTAATTGACTTTTCAAACTGAGTTCCAGTGAGACAACTGCATGGCATTGCATTGAGCTAATTGATCATGCATATCATACATTAGCAGTTACAATAAAAAAATAGCCTCCATGTGCCATTTCAAAACATATATTTTCAAACTTTTCCTTGAGGAAGCATGCCCCCATACTCTCTAGCTTGACATGTTTAGCAGATGTAGTTGAATATCACATGAAAGAGATAGCTACGTAATTTCTGACTTAAATATCACATCAGTTCAATAAAAAGTATAGCTAGTGTGCATGACTATGACCTCCACTGCAGTCCATTGATGGCCCGACCACTCAAAAATAATATCTCCGGTGGAGTAAGTCAGTATTTTGTGTTGAGTAATAATTGAAGGCATGGTATATTGTAGCAGTAACTGTAAACTGGAGCATTACTTATGACATGTAGAATAATACTCTGAAACAGTTTCTTCCATCCAACCAGAGAGTCAACCTGCAAATGCTGTACCACCCATGCTTGATAGTTTTTGTGAATCAGTTGAGTCAGAAGCAGACCCTTTCAACTTTGCCTCGGTAAAATTTTTTTCCTGGCTACGCCACTGATCAGTGGTTAACAATAAATTCTTGCGTGCATATTATAGTGATAACAAAATAACTAGTGTGGTCAACCACTGAGTCCCTTAGTAATTAGTACTAAGAGACTTGTGTTGGAGTCTCTTCGTGAACAAGAAACTTCTATACTTCAAAGCATTGCTAACATTCCTTTTTCAAACAATAATGTGACCTTATTAAACATTGTTATATAATTATGTTACTGATAGTATAATGTTTTGCTGTAGTTGTAGTTTACATATTAAAAACACTGTCCTGTAAAAGTTCAACTGACTAAATAAAGGATAAACTATTACTATTGAATAATGTGACAGTACTTTACAAAATGCATGAAGGTCATTAGTGGAATGATAGTTTTAAAGGTTAAATATTTAAGTCAATGTAATAAAATTGTTCCTGCATAGCCATTCACTTTATTAGAACCCAATTGTGCACAAGGTTTTACTGCCAAATATTGTTTGTTTTGGATAGCTCTTTCATAGTATCCAAGCATAGTAGGTATATTTCATGGGCAGGAATTTAGTATGTACACGTTGAGCTGAACTCTGAGAAAACAGCTACAAAAATAGATTTCTTTGCAAGACAATAATAATATTTTGGCCAACCAGATAATTGGTCGTGACAGTAAAGGTGTCAAAGACAAAAGACTCTATTACAAGTTTGGGAAAGACAGTGTAGCTTTATAGAGTTCATATAGGAAATGCATAGTGAAATTAGGCACACCTAAGAAGAATTAAAACGAAAATCTTGATATCAATTTGAACAGTTACAGGGCTATTAATATAATTATTCACAAAAAAATAACACCAGTATGTTGTCAAGCTGACAGGGTAAACTGCTAATGGGAAGAAACTGAAAATTGGTACTTGGATTGATTAACTATTGAAATTAAAAAATACCTTTTGTGGCTTGGAAAAAATACTGTGATGATACAGCTAGAGATGTACTGATAAGGATTTTTTAATTGTACATATATTTGATTAATCTGTACCTTAGAGAGCCGATACTGATTATACTGATCCAATATGTGACCAGATTTGCAAAAAGGGTTCTTCCACACACATCCAATTCTATGAATTTTTTGAAAGACCATAACTTAGCGTTCAGGAACAACACAAACCTGAATTTTTCTCCATCCATTATCCTATGTTGGTGCACATTTGTGACCAAATCTCAAGTCAATAACATTTCCAATCTCAAGTTATGAATTGTCAAAGTTTGTAAATTGGATGTGTGTGGAAGACCACAAATTTGCATGTTTTGTAAAATGTAAATGAAATAGTACTACAGGAGTAACTACTACATCTTTAGGATTGAAAAAACATAACTTTTAACTATAAAGCACCTGGGTACCTATGGTGGTGTGGCCTTTATTACACTACCCAGACAATTAGGCACCACAAAAGTTTTAATTAATGCTCTTACAAAGACTCGCGCATGGATCGTTCTGTATTTTGATTAGTTATCAAAATGGCTTGTTGACAGATTGTTTAGTTCGTCCTGTGGTGCAGTTCTTTAATTCTTAGTATGACAGCTATACTGTATTCAGAAGATTTGGGTAAGAATAGTAACAATAACAATCATGCTTGCATGTACATTTGTATGGTTTCTTGTAGCCTAGTGCTATATACATATACAATTATTTGTATACTGGGCAAGAAGGCTATTTAAATACTGCAATGCAAATAAAAATTATAGTATTTTTGCCATAAAAACTATCGGTAATAATATCGTTACATTGAGCATTTGTGCTGATTACCGATATGGTAGAAATTGCCATATCGGCAACTGATCCAATCAGCAAGCCGATTATCTGTGCATCTCTAGATACAACAACAGTGTGTAACAATCACACTGCTGCTGTATCTAGAGATGCACCGAACAATGTTTAATAAAATTGGTAAATTGTTTTGGTAAAATTGATTATTTTATCGTCAGAGAATTTCAAAAAAGTACTAGAGAAAGGCAATCATTTTCACTTTTCATTATCAAGATTATACCAATTTTCCAAAAAAATAATAATAAAAGAAATTTGCTATGTTTAAATCTACCATAATTTACTTTAGTTCCGTGCAAAAAAATTGTCGTGGTAATTTTTGTGTAAAAATATTTTTGGATGATTTTCGTGATGACTGCTCTATTAGAGTAATTCGATCTTCTGTAAAAAATTTTCGTGTAAAAAACTTTTGTATAAGTTTTGCATATGAAAATTATTTTACAACGAAAAAAGCAAATTACAAAATTGAAAAACATTACTTAGACATTAATTTTAGCTGCGCTTAAAACTGTTAAGGTTATGGTATATCTTTAAAATGTGTAGGGGTGACAAATCACAAAACCTGTTTTTACTAAAGCAGGGATAAATAATTTCAACAATCTGCTGTGATAGCAATACAACTATTTGTACTTGCTTGTTTTTCACTACAGAATAACAATTGTTCTTGGGTGTGTGGTCCACGATAGTAAAAAAATGTGTTTCCAAAATCCACACTAACAGATCGCTGAATCCAATACATGTAACTAAACAACTAAAGTATCTAGGTCCTATGGAAGTGATTTTTTAAGTTACTGGTTGTGAAGATATTAATTTCACTTTTTGTAGTTTCTTTGATTGAAACATGCTATTTGAAGTCTTGTATTTCTGTCACTGAGAAGAAAAATGCTAAAAACACTTCCACGGGCCATAATAAAATAAATAATTATACAGTATTACTTGCTCCAGAAAAGCCCATAGAGCCTACAGCTATTGCTACATTTGGTAGCGAAAACATGTTATAGCGAAAACATGTTAGTGATAGCAGGAGCATGAGCAATGTATGAGGCTAGCTAAATCACATATGAGCAAATGTATTGTAGAATTATAATTTTGCAGAGTGTGGTTTTATTCAAGTCTAGGGACCAGCCTATTATGCTGGCATAATTATGAGCATAATAGGTGTTTGAAAGCATTGAGCATAATGCTAGCATAATAGGAAGAATACTTGTGCAATACCATAAATTCTTGCTTGTCAAAATACAAATAATAGAAAAAGATCAATATACTCTAATAGAACAGCCCATATCAAAACATTTGCCAAATTTCCAGTATATTGCATTTGTATGGCTTTGCAATTACGTTTTGTTATAACACCTTCTTATAAACACGGTGTCATAACGTCTGCATACTATGGTTTACGGAGATGGGATATGGTTCATTGTATTCCTTGATTACACGCGATTCACGTAGTGTATAATACAGTGTGCTGGGACAAAGGGAAAAGGCAGGAGGAAGCTTTGTATGGCGAAATTACATTTTGAGGTATGTACTAAAAATCCCTGTTTTTTTCCCACTCTTTTTGTAATGCATCTCTGTAAAATAATTATTTAACCATTCAGTTCGGGAAGATTATTAATCAGTAAGCTCCACCACATCGAATGATACCAAGTTTGATAATTTGGTTGAGGGTAAAGAGTTGCACTTTTGGCGTTTGTCCACCCGAGTAATTTAATTCTTCAATGGAGTTTTGTATGGAGTGCATATTACGTTGTAATCAACAGTGAATAAATTTTACTATGGTAACATTACAACAAAAATTCAGGTGGCATTTTAAAGAGCAATTCAAGGGCTTTCTTTTGTTGTATACTGTGCTATAGAAATTATGAGTGTGAATGCTTGTACTTTTGCATTTTGTATTATTGTGTAAAATGCAGTATTTTGTATAGGGAAAGGGAAAATGGCTGTCAATGACCAGTTCAGCCAAGCTAAGGCTGTTAAAAGAATATAGATAATGTTTAGGTTGTTTTATTCCCAAGAATTACATAAGGGTGAAATTGAATGCTGTGTAATATTTTGATTTTATGGCTTCATTTGACAAATCCCAATAGTATGTTTTGACATGCAGTAACTCTAATAGAACAATCAGGTAGCTGACTGAACCATTAGTGTATGTCGATGTGACATGCATTTTGACAAATAAGGAAGCTTCAGTGTGTATGCATGTAAGTATACTTGTTTTTCTTTCCGCACCTATGTGAGCAAAACTGTGTTCGCTACAAACAACTTTTATGTGAGAAATAATTATAAAACCTGTATTAAATTTTAAGGCAGGTACATGTAAGTTTGATTTAAGGCGGATAGTATGTGCTAGTTTGAAATACAGGTGAAGCAACTTATAAAGATGTGGTGGAGGCCTTTCCCAATGGGTTCTACAAGAGTCAAACAGTTGAAAAACAACACAACTGGCCTCTTAGGCTACCAGGTGAAATGAATCCTTTGAAGGGCATGCCCGTACATATGCAAATGCAAACCATTTTAAGGCTTTGTCTGGAGAATTTGTATAGGAATATACTATAAAACAGTCTAGAAGGTACTTCTGTGCTTTATTAGTTGCTGAGGTACACTAATTAGCAGCGCATAGCAATGTAATTAAAAATATACAAAATCAATTATGAAATACAAATTATTACAATTCAATTGATAATTCTGTATGTAGCAACAAAGCTAAACCCAAAAATAATATTAGTTTAGTACATTGTAATTAATTCCAGTTAGGTTTGTTTACTGCATTGTGCCTGGTTTTTAGAATTAGCACAACATCAGCTTGTTACTCTAACAATTATTAGAGTGGGCATACTATAGTCGGTTCGCATTCACCTAAGCCCTCATTTCTTGTTAATAACTCTTGTTACATGGGCCAGCTGCCCAAACATTTAGTAGTGCTGTGAAGCCCTTTAAATGCCAGAACTGGTAATCAAAAAGCGCTTTGATACGGGCAAGAACAAGTGAGTTATGAGGCTTTAAATATCCCATATATTTAGTATGGACGATTCAGGCACGCAAACATGTTTACAACATGAAAACATGCTTGTTCCAGTACAGAAACATTGGAAGCGGACACATGTTCACCACTTTGATATTGCTATATTTGGCGGGGCTCAGGTGAAAGTATACTGACTATATAAATATTGATTTTGAAATATTTCTATGTTCCTAGCATTTGTAAAGGTACAACAATAGGCCAGTTTCACATAAGGCCTTAAGAATGCAATCAGTGTTAACTGTCTATTGTGTAACCACTAGATGCTGTGGATACCCATAAAAATGTATTGAAGCCATTGGGAAAACAATGATAACCGCCAGTAAAACTTTGGTAACTTACAAAGTATATGGTATGTAGAGATGCCAATCTCTGAACAATTTTAGGAGTGAGACCTCAAACACTACCAGCAATGTGGACCATACTCAAATGCAGCTCCAGGATTTTTGGTAGTAAACACGAAAAAAAAAAAGGTCGCTACATGCTCAAAGTACAAAAATAAACGCAGGTCTGTCCAATTTTAAGCACAGGGCTACTTATGAAGTAGATCGGGCGTGAGAAATGCGTGAGAACTAAGGTGAAAGAGTGAGAAACAGAGGGTTAGGCGTGAGAGCGTGAGATTACTAGCCAAAGATTGAGACTCACACCTAATGCGTGAGAGTTGGCATGTCTGGGTATGTTCTAATTTTCTGTACATGGAAAGAAACTACATTGATTTCTCTTTTGTTTCGTGGTTGTCTGCTGTGAATAGGACAAAAGATTCCTTGAGTTAATAGGGTGGTGAAGTTAGAAATATCACCAGACAAGGCTTTCCACAGCTGATATTTGTAAGTTCGAAGTCAGAAAATAACACAGGAACTTCAACAAGTCTTAACAATAGTCTTTGTTGTGAATCGCTTCGCAGAAAAGCGCTGAATTGGCATGAGAGCTAATAAGTTAACAGCATGTTCAGGGAGCCCAAATACATCATCCAGATGATAGTAAGGCTTGCTCTTGTACTGTACGTCTGGTAAACAAGGATAACAAGCAGCTGCTTGCGTGTTTCATCTCCAGAAAACATTTTTATCATGCATTCTAACCTTTATTGGCTCATAACTCGCTAGTGGCTTAGCGTATTTATAGCAGACAAACACCACAGGGCGTAGAAATCAATGTAGTCTACAGTGCTGCTTTAAAAACTAGCATTAGATTCTATGTGACAACAGATTTTGTGTCTGTTTCCCAATGGTTTCTGTACATTTTTATGGCTAACCACAGCATCCAGTGGTTGCACAACCACAATTAAAAGATCAATTAAAATACTTTCACTTACATGAAACTGGCCTATTTGCTGAGATCAAACAAAATGCATAATTTCTACACAGTTCTACATAATTTAGTAACCCACAGTCATTGCATGGAAACAAGACTTTCTGTTAATCCATTAAACCCTATGTTTTGAAGTCTAACTAATATTAATACATATTTGTAAGACATTGATTAGTTATGTGACACAATACGGTGGGTGGTACAGTTTTGTAAATTGACAGTGACAAAAGAGTTTGGCTAAAGAATAATTGTAACCAAATCTGCGAAAAGGGGTCTTATAGTCTTCCAATTGCATGTACTTGGCAATCCATAATTTGACTTGTGAGTATGATAACTACCAGCTTGAAATTTGAATACTCTACACTCCTAATATAGCATTATTCGTGGATGTAAGTTTAAGGCAATAGGTCAAACATATAATGAGTTATGGCTTGTCAAACTTGTAAAGGCTATAAGACCCCTTTTCTCAGCTCCGGTCACAACTAATATTGTATTTGTAAACCTTCATAACATTCACCATCAACACTATAATGTCCAATGATCATAATATTTCGAGAAGCATTATATACTAACCACAACATCCACACACACACACAAGTTAGGGTTGAGTGATATTATCATTTTAGCGATATATCACGATATTTTGAAAGTATCAATATCGTGATATTTTGTTATTACCTATCGTGATACCATGCCTGTACATTATTGTCACTAAAAACCATTTGTTATGCAGTACTGGTTTCCCCTGCAGAGAGGTGTGAACATCATAACATAACCTCAAAGCATGTGTTACAATAACAGTTACTGTAAACAAGGAAGACAGTGGCTAGTTTAATGCTACCTTTAAAGACTTCCTGCAGCAATACACTATGTGGCACCAGCTATGGTTGACTTATTTGTAAGTATAGTGAACTATACAGTATTATGAATAGTGGCTTTAGTATCGATTGTGATACTAAAATGGCAGTATCGCTCAGCCCTAACACAAGTAACTTGATACTTACATTGTATGGTGATATTCACTGTAACATCTGTATCATTACCAATATTACTAGCTGAACATGTGTACATTCCAGTGTCTACTCTCATAGCTCCTGTCACCATCAGTTCTACACTTACACTAGTCTCATTACCAACACCAATAGATGACATCACTTCACTACCAGATACTAGTCTGCTGTTATCACTTAGACTACTCCCAACACTGTTCTGCCATTCAACTGTTGGTGGAGGATAACCTGTAACTGTACATGTGATTGATCCATTACTTCCTTCAGTGATAATAAACTCTTGTCCTTCCACTGGTACAACAATGTTTGGTGATACTATAAAACACCAAATGATGTACACATCAGATTTTAGGTAATAAAATAATCCTCACCATTAACAGTCAGTACTCCAGAACTAGTGTCACTAGATACTACATTAGTAGCATTACATGTGTAGGTACCCACATCAGATGACTGTACACTCATTATTGTTAGTCTACTACTGTTAGTAGTGACATTTAATGATGTCACTGTTACAGTATATTTCGTAGTATCAGTCACATCCACTGGAACATCATTAAAGTACCAACTGATGGTAGGAACTGGTTCACCAGTAGCTTGACAAGTGAAGGAAGCTGTGTCTGTCTCATTTTGTGTTTGGTCTATCACTTCAGGACTGACAGCTGGAGGAACTACAGGGAGAAAATCAGTTTGTATTCAAGGTGGCTAAATAACTGTAATACACTACTACATGTATACCTAATCATTTTAAATGCATAGTTGCATACACACATACAGAGGGCTTAATACACAAAAAGTGCTGCAATGAGAAACACAGTTCAAACATAATGGCATTTTGATATGTTTACACCCAATAACCCTCAGCACAATAAAACAAAAGCGTGTGACTTAACTCTGTAGGTTAGGTTGTGAACTATACAGTGTTATTTTTACTCTCCACCAATGTGTTTATTTGTGAACCCAGTATAGTGTACCTTAGTGATACATTGCTATCCTGGGGCATGTGCTAACCTCCTTCTTTTTTTTTCATAATTGTACCAACAAGATGTGTTGTTGATGTGAATATGCATGCACTTGTTCCATGCATGTATGGTGTGTGTGGGAGATACATCTATCAAGGCTGCAGCACACGTTACTGTTACACCTTCAGTGCTGGTCACTGTTAAGTGTTATAATAATAACAATAATCACTCTATAAGAACATCTTATAACTATGTTACATGATCATGATTCATCATGTACTTAGGACTTATTTCATGCTTTAGGAATGATGTCCATAATTACTTTGTTTTACGCCAGTGGTGCCACTGCCATGTTCATTTGCATGCATATACCTTAAAAGGTAGTCCATTATACTTATATGTGTACATCATTTCATTTACTTATAGTACTCTCTTATATTGTATGTTTTCCCATCAGTTCCTTTTGTATTCTTTGTTGCCAATGCAGTGGCAGATTTATGGGGGTTTCAAGGTTTCCACGGAAACCCCTTTTGAAAAATGATTACGTAACAAATAAATGTTTTAATTATTGTGACGTGTGCCTCGTTCGAGATACTCTAATGGACCTTATTCGCAATGACGTTAAAGCACAAAATGGCGGCTGATAGTTTGGACACTTTTGTACAGAGGCTATTGGGAGAGATGGCGATTCGCTATGTTAACATTTACATACTGCAGCAAGGGGCAAGGTGAGGCATACATACTTAATTACAAGACAAATGCGTGTGGTTTTGCATCGATAGCAAATTTAAGTCTGGTTTCATCCGGTAGAACCATTTTGCATTGCCACATCACGCTAACTAGCCTTTACCCTTATTATCCAATGGTTCCATGTTGTGAAATCTGCAAACAAAGCTCATTTTAGTGATTACACACGAAGTGCCCACACTAAACACAGCCATTTGGTTAATTATGACATCATTGTGGATATGGTCCATAGAGCAGTCACAGTAGCTATTAAAGCAGTGTGTAGCAAGTTATGTACTATCAATAGGTTGTGACCTTTTTTCTTTTTGCTTGTTCCATGCTTGTTCCAGTACAGAAACATTGGAAGCGGACACATGTTCACCACTTTGATATTGCTATATTTGGCGGGGCTCAGGTGAAAGTATACTGACTATATAAATATTGATTTTGAAATATTTCTATGTTCCTAGCATTTGTAAAGGTACAACAATAGGCCAGTTTCACATAAGGCCTTAAGAATGCAATCAGCAAACATTTAGTAGTGCTGTGAAGCCCTTTAAATGCCAGAACTGGTAATCAAAAAGCGCTTTGATACGGGCAAGAACAAGTGAGTTATGAGGCTTTAAATATCCCATATATTTAGTATGGATGATTCAGGCACGCAAACATGTTTACAACATGAAAACATGCTTGTTCCAGTACAGAAACATTGGAAGCGGACACATGTTCACCACTTTGATATTGCTATATTTGGCGGGGCTCAGGTGAAAGTATACTGACTATATAAATATTGATTTTGAAATATTTCTATGTTCCTAGCATTTGTAAAGGTACAACAATAGGCCAGTTTCACATAAGGCCTTAAGAATGCAATCAGTGTTAACTGTCTATTGTGTAACCACTAGATGCTGTGGATACCCATAAAAATGTATTGAAGCCATTGGGAAAACAATGATAACCGCCAGTAAAACTTTGGTAACTTACAAAGTATATGGTATGTAGAGATGCCAACCTCTGAACAATTTTAGGAGTGAGACCTCAAACACTACCAGCAATGTGGACCATACTCAAATGCAGCTCCAGGATTTTTGGTAGTAAACACCAAAAAAAAAAGGTCGCTACATGCTCAAAGTACAAAAATAAGCGCAGGTCTGTCCAATTTTAAGCACAGGGCTACTTATGAAGTAGATCGGGCGTGAGAAATGCGTGAGAACTAAGGTGAAAGAGTGAGAAACAGAGGGTTAGGCGTGAGAGCGTGAGATTACTAGCCAAAGATTGAGACTCACACCTAATGCGTGAGAGTTGGCATGTCTGGGTATGTTCTAATTTTCTGTACATGGAAAGAAACTACATTGATTTCTCTTTTGTTTCGTGGTTGTCTGCTGTGAATAGGACAAAAGATTCCTTGAGTTAATAGGGTGGTGAAGTTAGAAATATCACCAGACAAGGCTTTCCACAGCTGATATTTGTAAGTTCGAAGTCAGAAAATAACACAGGAACTTCAACAAGTCTTAACAATAGTCTTTGTTGTGAATCGCTTCGCAGAAAAGCGCTGAATTGGCATGAGAGCTAATAAGTTAACAGCATGTTCAGGGAGCCCAAATACATCATCCAGATGATAGTAAGGCTTGCTCTTGTACTGTACGTCTGGTAAACAAGGATAACAAGCAGCTGCTTGCGTGTTTCATCTCCAGAAAACATTTTTATCATGCATTCTAACCTTTATTGGCTCATAACTCGCTAGTGGCTTAGCGTATTTATAGCAGACAAACACCACAGGGCGTAGAAATCAATGTAGTCTACAGTGCTGCTTTAAAAACTAGCATTAGATTCTATGTGACAACAGATTTTGTGTCTGTTTCCCAATGGTTTCTGTACATTTTTATGGCTAACCACAGCATCCAGTGGTTGCACAACCACAATTAAAAGATCAATTAAAATACTTTCACTTACATGAAACTGGCCTATTTGCTGAGATCAAACAAAATGCATAATTTCTACACAGTTCTACATAATTTAGTAACCCACAGTCATTGCATGGAAACAAGACTTTCTGTTAATCCATTAAACCCTATGTTTTGAAGTCTAACTAATATTAATACATATTTGTAAGACATTGATTAGTTATGTGACACAATACGGTGGGTGGTACAGTTTTGTAAATTGACAGTGACAAAAGAGTTTGGCTAAAGAATAATTGTAACCAAATCTGCGAAAAGGGGTCTTATAGTCTTCCAATTGCATGTACTTGGCAATCCATAATTTGACTTGTGAGTATGATAACTACCAGCTTGAAATTTGAATACTCTACACTCCTAATATAGCATTATTCGTGGATGTAAGTTTAAGGCAATAGGTCAAACATATAATGAGTTATGGCTTGTCAAACTTGTAAAGGCTATAAGACCCCTTTTCTCAGCTCCGGTCACAACTAATATTGTATTTGTAAACCTTCATAACATTCACCATCAACACTATAATGTCCAATGATCATAATATTTCGAGAAGCATTATATACTAACCACAACATCCACACACACACACAAGTTAGGGTTGAGTGATATTATCATTTTAGCGATATATCACGATATTTTGAAAGTATCAATATCGTGATATTTTGTTATTACCTATCGTGATACCATGCCTGTACATTATTGTCACTAAAAACCATTTGTTATGCAGTACTGGTTTCCCCTGCAGAGAGGTGTGAACATCATAACATAACCTCAAAGCATGTGTTACAATAACAGTTACTGTAAACAAGGAAGACAGTGGCTAGTTTAATGCTACCTTTAAAGACTTCCTGCAGCAATACACTATGTGGCACCAGCTATGGTTGACTTATTTGTAAGTATAGTGAACTATACAGTATTATGAATAGTGGCTTTAGTATCGATTGTGATACTAAAATGGCAGTATCGCTCAGCCCTAACACAAGTAACTTGATACTTACATTGTATGGTGATATTCACTGTAACATCTGTATCATTACCAATATTACTAGCTGAACATGTGTACATTCCAGTGTCTACTGTCATAGCTCCTGTCACCATCAGTTCTACACTTACACTAGTCACATTACCAACACCAGTAGATGACATCACTTCACTACCAGATACTAGTCTCATATTACTTAGACTACTCCCATCACTGTTCTGCCATACAACTGTTGGTGGAGGATAACCTGTAACTGTACATGTGATTGATCCATTACTTCCTTCAGTGATAATAAACTCTTGTCCTTCCACTGGTACAACAATGTTTGGTGATACTATAAAACACCAAATGATGTACACATCAGATTTTAGGTAATAAAATAATCCTCACCATTAACAGTCAGTACTCCAGAACTAGTGTCACTAGATACTACATTAGTAGCATTACATGTGTAGGTACCCACATCAGATGACTGTACACTCATTATTGTTAGTCTACTACTGTTAGTAGTGACATTTAATGATGTCACTGTTACAGTATATTTCGTAGTATCAGTCACATCCACTGGAACATCATTAAAGTACCAACTGATGGTAGGAACTGGTTCACCAGTAGCTTGACAAGTGAAGGAAGCTGTGTCTGTCTCATTTTGTGTTTGGTCTATCACTTCAGGACTGACAGCTGGAGGAACTACAGGGAGAAAATCAGTTTGTATTCAAGGTGGCTAAATAACTGTAATACACTACTACATGTATACCTAATCATTTTAAATGCATAGTTGCATACACACATACAGAGGGCTTAATACACAAAAAGTGCTGCAATGAGAAACACAGTTCAAACATAATGGCATTTTGATATGTTTACACCCAATAACCCTCAGCACAATAAAACAAAAGCGTGTGACTTAACTCTGTAGGTTAGGTTGTGAACTATACAGTGTTATTTTTACTCTCCACCAATGTGTTTATTTGTGAACCCAGTATAGTGTACCTTAGTGATACATTGCTATCCTGGGGCATGTGCTAACCTCCTTCTTTTTTTTTCATAATTGTACCAACAAGATGTGTTGTTGATGTGAATATGCATGCACTTGTTCCATGCATGTATGGTGTGTGTGGGAGATACATCTATCAAGGCTGCAGCACACGTTACTGTTACACCTTCAGTGCTGGTCACTGTTAAGTGTTATAATAATAACAATAATCACTCTATAAGAACATCTTATAACTATGTTACATGATCATGATTCATCATGTACTTAGGACTTATTTCATGCTTTAGGAATGATGTCCATAATTACTTTGTTTTACGCCAGTGGTGCCACTGCCATGTTCATTTGCATGCATATACCTTAAAAGGTAGTCCATTATACTTATATGTGTACATCATTTCATTTACTTATAGTACTCTCTTATATTGTATGTTTTCCCATCAGTTCCTTTTGTATTCTTTGTTGCCAATGCAGTGGCAGATTTATGGGGGTTTCAAGGTTTCCACGGAAACCCCCTTTGAAAAATGATTACGTAACAAATAAATGTTTTAATTATTGTGACGTGTGCCTCGTTCGAGATACTCTAATGGACCTTATTCGCAATGACGTTAAAGCACAAAATGGCGGCTGATAGTTTGGACACTTTTGTACAGAGGCTATTGGGAGAGATGGCGATTCGCTATGTTAACATTTACATACTGCAGCAAGGGGCAAGGTGAGGCATACATACTTAATTACAAGACAAATGCGTGTGGTTTTGCATCGATAGCAAATTTAAGTCTGGTTTCATCCGGTAGAACCATTTTGCATTGCCACATCACGCTAACTAGCCTTTACCCTTATTATCCAATGGTTCCATGTTGTGAAATCTGCAAACAAAGCTCATTTTAGTGATTACACACGAAGTGCCCACACTAAACACAGCCATTTGGTCAATTATGACATCATTGTGGATATGGTCCATAGAGCAGTCACAGTAGCTATTAAAGCAGTGTGTAGCAAGTTCTTTAAGGTATTTTATGTACTATCAATAGGTTGTGACCTTTTTTCTTTTTTTTTTTCTTCTTTTTTTGGGTCTTACCTTACCAAACCAGACAATGTAGTGCAGAATTTTGCGTATCTCATGTCAGTGTTTATCTCCACCTTCTAAACTGGAAACCCCCTTTATAAATTCCTAGATCTGCCACTGCAATGAAACAATTGTATACCACATCACCAACTTTGTGATATATACCTGGAACTGAAACGTGCTCCTTGGCCCCTTAATTATATGCATGTACTCGATGTATCTTGAGCTCTTATACTCAGGCCTACTAGCCGCATTCTTTCAGGTACCATGTTAGCTTTTGTGTATGTGTGCAAACCCATTTAAGGCATCAAAGTGGTAACCTTTACCCCAGAATGTCTTTGTTATTCTTGGAATTTTGGGCTGTTATGCTGTTTACCTTATTTGTACATCATACATAGATGGTTAATTAGAGGGGTGGGTGTAACTGATTATAAGCATTGTTCATCAATTTCTGGCCTAGTACCAATACACTGGATTGGTATCAATAGTCTCATGTGTTCCTTAGTATTGCATATGGCTCTCTACCCCATGTGCAGTATGTTATGCAGTTTTACCAAACATATGTGCTTTGCTGTTTGATTAACCCTAAAACAATCTCACATGTTACATCAGTCTGAAGATGAAACAATCGTTGTTATTATTTTTTTTCCAAAGCACATCCTTTCTCCTTTAAGCTCTTAGTTTGAGGTAATCCCTACTTGTCTCAGTATTTCTTTTAACCAAAAGTTTGTTAGTACCAAAGTGGTTACTTTTGTGGTCACATGCAGCTAAGCCATGTTTGCAGCCAAGGCTGACAGTCTACAACACATATTGTTAAGCAGCTTCAGCATGTTATAGATCACTGAAGTCTGTGTCCTTGTAACTAGGTTAGGTAATCCTAAGGCTGCAGCACAAGTTGCTGTCAGACCTTCAGTGCTGGTCACTGCAAAATGTTAATAATAATAATAAAAATAATAATAATGATGTACTTGTATTATGTATTGATAGCTATGGTCCGTATGGCATATACATGTGTTACTGTGTATATGTTGAACTTATGTGTGATTAAGTGTATGCTTTCTGTGTTAATTTAGCTTGGCAGTGTTTCTTCCACAGTTTGGATAATCTGCAGTTTATGGGATACATTTATTCTATTATCTTCTTTATCGTTGTTCTTACTCCTTTCTTGGGTGGAAAAGTTCCATATCGGAACCTTTCTGTGGCAAGTTTATGCTTAATTTCCTTCCAAAAAGCTTACAGTTTTAGTAGTGTGTGTAGTTTAGTGGCCCTATTCTATTTTGTAAGCCTGGTGGCGGGCCCTGTGCACTTACGTACCACTATCACCACAATAAATGATTAGGGTGACCATCAACCATTTCATGTCTCAAGTTAGGATGTTCGAAGCAAGTTGAGTGAACAGCATTAAGTACAATAATGTAGCAAACATTTTCAAATGTCAGTTGCAGTTATAAAATCAATGTGATTGGTAGTCAAGAAATGGCTGCAAAAATTAATTATAATGTCATGGCGATTCTGTCATTATCTTGTTTGCCAATGGTTTGGATTTCACACACTATGGTTCCTCGTTTCAAAGTTTGGTATGAATCTACTTAAGCTTCAATACAAAGCAATCTTATAGAAAATGGTAAAAAATATTGATTTTAAGGCTAAGTGGTATCACGAAGACAATATTATGCTAAGTTTATTTGCTTCAAAGAATGTTTCACTATAATAACAAAGAACAATACAACTTACATGCCATACTATGCCTTACAGGAATTTCCTTCACTACTACACATAAATCATTTATGAAATATCTATAGCTAACAGCCAGCAGAAAGACAATGTGGACAATTAATATCACTGATTTACAACAATTGTTGCGTATATTCTGCACTAGAAATATAACATAGTCTGCAAGCCAGTCATTTCTTTATATTTTTAAATGCCAGTCTTGTAGCATAATTTATTAATGTTTTCAAACTCGTAAGCATTTACCATTACAAATAGAATGTATCAACCTATTACAGTTCTATGTTGACACAAATCCAATTCAAAAGTACTACATAGTACAATAGTTTAACAAAATTATTTAAAAATTGATGATTTACTTGCAGTTCATCAAAATTATCCTCATTCAAAATTTTACATTATTGGTATTTTGTATCACAAAATATTATTGATACATTATACCAAATTTTACACATCAAGTCTTGGTTGTACTGTGCCAAATATTTATGCTATACTGTATGCATGGGAAATTTAACATCTCACCCATCCCATCACTACTCCATAAGAAAGACAATGTTCAATACTTGAGAGGTTGGCCAATCTCTTATAAAGCTGTGGCATCACCTATTCCACCAGTGGTGGTGAAAATTAAAGGAGTAAATGAGGCATTCTCTACTTCATGAATCCATTGTTGGTATTCATGTCTCTTTTCCATATTGTGATGAGGATATGCAGAGTGGGAAGGCTGAGTTGAGGGTGCACTGGGGTTAAAAATTTGACCTATTACAATTAATATTTTAAAAATATATTAATGTTGTCACTAGCCATACCTGGGGAAACTGTCTTCTGTGGTCATCTGACACTTTCACTATCATAGCCTTATTTGACTTCTGAGATCATCTAGCTCAACCACAATCTGTAGTTGATTGTGGTGAGTTGGTAGGTGTGCAAGGCCTTGATTGATTTGGGTCAAGAATATAATTTTTTTTAAAATTTTGATTTTGATTGCAGGCCAAGAGTAACATTACAAATTAAGCAACAAATATTTGGGCAGGCAAGAATGTTGGAGCAGGGCCAGCAAATGGCCGCCCAAATTCTTGCTGCTGAAGCCATATAAAGGATACATGTATACATGGGAATCTTTCACTCCGAGTATTTTGGCGCTTGACTCAATGATGCACTATTACTTATTGTCACATGTGAATGCATACAATGTGTACAAATGAATAGTACAAAGTTACTTTCTGTGATCTGGGTGTGGTGTAGATGATATCACTAAAGCAGAGGAAAGTGTTGCCAACAGTTACTTTCTTTCTATTGCAATGAATATATGTGTAGGAGTAGTGTATAGAGTCAAAAGTGTTACAGTGTATGCTTCAAGTAACTTCCTATTATCTAGGTGATGTGCAGAACCCTATCCAATGCTGAAGCCAGTAGTTGAGGAGAATTTGGCTACTTCGTGTGGAGGGGTATTGATTTATTTCTGGTAAGCAGCACTCTGCCATCTGTCCAACATCTTCATGTATGCCTCAGTTATATTTGGCTGAGTTGCAGTGGTCACTGCCCCTATGCAGAAGCTGTGAGAATTATACTAGTTGCAGCTCTATGAGTATTGAGTTTATGGTGGTGCAAAAATTTTGTCTAGTGAATTTTCGGCCATGCTCTGTGAGGAAGAGGGTCAGTTTGCATTCCTCCTTGTGTCAGACATGGAAGCATCCAAAGTATGGGGCATACAAAGGTGTCGGTTGCTCCCAAGTAAATTTGTATACCTGACAGGTCTTTATCTACAATATGCCCTACCAACAAAAGGTGAGGTAATCATGTCTGAGTAAAACAATGGTAAGAGGTGTGGTTTCTGTGCTCTATCACTATTAGTCAACCAAGATCATTTATGGGCATGGTCTTAAACCTATTGTGAAGTTATAAGTAGTCCAATACCTTTTACAGTAGTGTAAGCACTTTGTGGCACTTTAATGTGCTGCTCAAGGAAAGTGCTGATATACACAATTACTGCCTCAATATGGTTTTGTTGCATGAAGAATATTACAACCATCCTGATTGAAGATAAAAGGAAAGACAAGGCACATCCATACGCCACTGGTGAGATTTATTGTGTTGTAAAAATAATCTAATCCAAATCAGCCAAGCTATAAAAAGGGGTGCAGCCCCCAAAAAGGCTATGGTGAAAAAAGATGTGAAATACCAAGGTGGTGGCCAAGAAATGGTTGTGATGGTAGGTTAATGGTAAAAAATTTAATAACGAAAATTCAGGTGAATTTTGTGCCACTTGATCTTGGCACAAATTTTACCTAAATTGTCGTTATTAAATTTTTTACCAGAAACCTACCATCACAGCCATTTCTTGGCTGCCACATTGGATTTCACATCTTTTTCCACCATAGCCTTTTTAGGGTCGCACTCTTTTTTTACAGCTTGGCTGTTTTGGATTAGATATCACTTCTTTTTGTATTTGTATACCCCAAAGGGCCGGCTTTGGAGCTTTTTAACCTATATTTTTTCTTTACCACAGGAAGAAGAAAAAGATTTAATCATGTCAGACCTTCAGTGCTGGTCACTATAAACTGTTAATGACAATGACAATAATCATAATCAAGATTTAAAGCAGATTTTTAATACTTTACCTATTTTTAATTTTATCAGTACTATTATACAAATTACATATACTCATTATATGCCAATTATTTCCTACAGGATAACTTGTTTGCAGCTGATCTCTTTGCTGGGTGACTTGAAATGTAACTGAACTCTCTACAGAGTGGTTTCTTTGTAGCTGAACTCTCTCTCTACAAGGTAACTTCTTCTAGCTGATCTCTCTACAAGGTGACTTCTTCTAACTGATCTCTCTACAGGGTGATTTGTTTGTAGCTGAACTCTCTACAGGATGATCTGTTTGTAGCTGAACTCTCCACAGGGTGATTTGTTTGCAGCTGAACTCTCTACATGACGGATTCTTTGTAGCTGAACTCTCTACAAGATAACTTCTTCTAGCTGATCTCTCTACAGGGTGACTTGTTTCTTGGTGAACTCTCTACAGAGTGACTTGCCTGTAGCTGATTTGTCTATCAGATTAACTGTTTGTAGCTGAATTCCCTACAGAATAACTTGCAACATAATATAATTCTATAGTGGAATAAGTTATAAATGTAGCTGAATGCTCTATTAGGGTGACTGTTCTATTAGAGTATCTTGATCTCACATTTGCTACATGTAGTAGTGGTTTGTAATCTGATTCTTCTGTAGTACTGCAAGGACTTTCTATGATGATTATTCCAGCTACATACTGATTTTCAGCTCATTGCTCTAAGCGGTTTGCCTGGTAGGCGTGAAAACTAATAGTTTTTTTTTATTCATAAAAATCAATCGCGTAATTGTGACACAGGTCGGATTTTGGGTCATATTTTCATTGTCTTTATCTTGATTCCTTTCAAACCACAAAAAGGCACTCCTACGATGGTCACTTCAATTACATAGCAATTTTCAACTCATTAATTTTCAACTCATTCCTCCAAGGGGTTTACCCTGTGGGCATGACAGACCTTCAACCTTATTTTTAGCAAATAATCGGTCATAACTCCGTGAATGTTCATCGGATTCCTACCAAAGTTGGTATTGAGATCCGCCCTTTAAGTATGCCAAATTTCAGCCCAAGTGGAGCACGAATATGTGTTTTATGGTGGATTT
The DNA here is from genome assembly GCF_963678975.1 of Dysidea avara. Taxonomy (NCBI): domain Eukaryota; kingdom Metazoa; phylum Porifera; class Demospongiae; order Dictyoceratida; family Dysideidae; genus Dysidea; species Dysidea avara. The sequence continues at coordinate 40,736,443 of NC_089276.1, forward strand.
TGTAAAGTGTGTGAAATGAAGAAGAAAAATGAAGAAATTAAAATAAAATTTTGTTTGCTTGTATCTCGGAAATGGTTGGGGTGATTTTCTTCAAATTTGGTATGTAGACTCCCCTAACTGGCCAGCATGTCTCTAGCAAATGTGGTTCCAATCGGAGTAGAGATCACAGAGCTACATAGGTGTGAAAATTGCATTTTCTTTCTTCCTGTTAAAAAAAGGTCCACTGAAATGGAAAATTCACTTGCCATTTTATTGAATAAATAGGTTTAGTCAGGGGATATTAGCAGATATTTGGCATATCTAGGAATAAATTCCTTACCAAGAAATTTTTTTACCAATGTGTTTGTAAAGGTGTCTACTAACCCTCCTCAAAAGATTTAAACACAACTCCCCTAGGAGAACAAGTGACAGCTTCGGGAAGTTGGACTATCCATGACCTTATTTGAAAATGGTTGATTTGCTGTTAGTACAGCAAATCATGTGGTTTAATATGTATACATTGCAAGCTTTTAACCACTCCTGAAATTGATGAAAAGACCACATTCACTCATTATTATTATTATTATTAGTTGGAACTCATGTATTTCTTAAGGACTAGTTTGATAATGTCTATTGCCTCATAAGTCAACGTCTGGGTCTTCTCCAGACTCTCCATCATCAATGCAATTCTTGCATGTAATTCCTTTGCAATTTCCACATGCTGAGATGCACTTGACATTATTCTTCTTACAGCTGCACTGTCGGTTACTACAATCTCCTTTACAATTACAGCTTATGAACTTTAAAAATTCATCAGGTGCCATAGGGTCTAATGTTGCAGTGTACGAAATAACTTTTTAGACATGTGCTGACACACTGTCAGGACAACATGAAAGTTGAGTGGACATAAATCAATTTGTCCGGACATTTTTAGCATTTTTCCTTTCTTGCCAAATCATTTGTTTCAAGCATTGGGGTCACTGTACAACTGATTATTATTACTTTTCACTCAACTGATTATTACTTTTCACTCAATAACAGTGACAGATCAGAAAAGCACAACATTTTAGGGTTCTGGTCACATATAAGGTCCTATAAATTCAGTGCTATTACAGGAGCATTTGTAGGAAAGGACTCAAAGGAGAATTAACTCAGTATTATAATAGCAAGAGTTAATAATAAGAGAGGAGAGTGTCTAACGCTGTATAGGTCTGTAATAGATGATTGCGCAGAAGTTAAATGGCTTCCTTTCCGTGTAACGTATAGGCTTCTAGTATCTGTTCGTTTCCTAACCGCAATTAGTTTAGCCACACCGTGATGAATCCTCGAGAATATTCGAAGACTGAACTAAACACTGAGCAGGTATGTACAGGGAACAGTGCTCCTTCAATTGAAGAATGCTCAAAGGTAGGGTAACATGGCGAAGCAGTAAATATTCGAAGCGATACTCCGCCTTTGGTTCAATGTTTATTGATTTCTCAGACGCTCTCCCCCAGAGTTATCTTCGAGATTAACAGCCACATTTCTTAAGCAACAGAGCGATGCTCTTCGTGGTGAACTTGAATATCGAGTTGAATGCACGCTCTTGTGTCTGGGATAGCCTTTGTGGTTATATGCGAAAATATACTAGCCAGTCTGTACGTTACGCAGAAAAGAAGCCGTTTAACTTCTGCGCAATCATCTATTGCAGGACTATATGGCGTTAGACACTCTCCTCTCTTATTATTAACTCTTGATAATAGCTATGTAGTCAAACTATACTATTGCTGCTATGAAATAGTGCCTCTATTATGAATTGTAAAAAATGAACTCCATTCTATATAGCTTAAAATGCAAGTTGAGTGTACAGATGAATACCACAAGTACAAGCTAGTAATGGCTAACAAGTCATAAGTACAATTGCCAAGTAACTGAGTCAACAGGCTGTGCAATGTACGTAACCTGTTGGTCTCTTGGACATGGCTTTGTGGCCACACCACAAACCATAAACACATAACTCAATTACATGCCAATGTCACTATTTCTGGCCTCCTACTATCACATTCTAAACTCAATGCTTTACCTTGAAAGGACATTGTTTCCGGACAAATTCAATTATGGCCTGACAACTAGTGTAATTGACCAGAAATTGTCAGTGTCCTGACGGGACATTGGAAACAGTGGAAATTGAAAACTGAAACTGAAAAACTGAAACGGAAAAACTGAAACTGAAAAACTAAAATTGGTCAAAACTTCATATTAACAGGTACCTCTTAACAAAGACCATCTCTGTAATAAGACCACCTGTATAATAAGACCGCCTCTAATAAGACCACTTCATTATAGTAGTCATGTCAAGTAGGTCCAACAAAAAGGCCATTAGGTGTACTCATAATGTAATAAAGTATCAATCAATCAGACGGTACTTAAAACTACAGCTGCAGGGTTGTACATAAGGATATACTATCTTACCATACCAAGACCTAAAGTCTATGGTCATGTCACAATGAAAATAGGGTAATTGCAGACACAATTACTCTGCTGATACTGGATTTCTCATGAATTGTGCATGATTTAAGAGTTGCATAGTTAAATTAATGATCTTGGACTTTGTGTCTTGGTAATAGTTACACACTCGTGATAGATGTCTTCGAGGATTTAAAAACCTGTCAATAATTACCTGCGTCTCGGTAATTACTGATGTCACCTCAGGTTTTTAAATCTTCGAGGATGCTTATTACGTGTGCCTAACAATTATTAAGACAAAGTCAAGAATCATTAATGTTGATTTTGTAACTATGCAGCTCCTAAATCATGCACAATAATATTCATGAGAAATCCATTATCAAATTCAATTATGCATGCAATTGCTCCATTTTCATTTGTGACATGACCATGGACTTTAGGTCTTGGCATTATAAAAGATAGTATATCCTTTTGTACAACCCTGCAGCTGTCATTTCAACTTTTAAGTACTGTCTGATTGATTGATACTTTATTACATTATGAGTACACCTTAGCTATATTTTTGGACCTACTTGACATAACTACTATAATGAGGTGGTCTTATTTTAGAGGCGGTCTTATTATAGAGGTGGTCTTATTATAGAGGTGGTCTTATTATAGAGGTGGTCTTTGTTAAGAGGTACCTGTTAATATGAAGTTTTGACCAATTTTAGTTTTTCAGTTTCAGTTTTTCCGTTTCAGTTTCTCAGTTTCAGTTTTCAGTTTCAGTTTTCAATTTCCACTGTTTCCAATGTCCCTGTGCGGACTGTTATTTCGCGCACTGATGTTGGAACTGGCTCATAGCCTTTACTCCTTAATGTCCATCCATAGCCACTGGGGTCCAAAGACATGCTCTGCAATAGCATCCAGTCTTGGGTTTGTAGATAGGCACGGAGAGGGTTATATACAATCACTGTACTGGACTAGTGGACTGGACTAGTGGACTGGACTAGTGGACTGGACTAGTGGACTGGACTAGTGGACTGGACTGGTGGACTCAGTTTTTCTTTGTTTGTTTTTCATTTTAGCACATATTTGGGCAATTGATTGTAGCTATTGCTACATGGAATGCAAAATATGCAGGTGGACCTGTCTACTTGGCACTATCTCTTATCTTAGGATTGTGTGCAATTCTCTTTCTTGACATAATCTCTATTGTACGACTACCATTCATCTTATCATGAAGTACAAACCATACAGCACATGTGTATGTAGTGTTGTAGGGGAGGGGGGATGCCAACCTAGGGGAGGGGGGATGTCGCTCTCTAAAGGCAGTGTTTTCAGCCATTTCTTTTTTTTCAGTATCATTCCTGCTGCATAACTTACAACTTATTGTAGGATGTTATTGTTTGATATCTATTATCAACTTACTACACTATCACTTGGATAACCTGTTAACCCTTAAACGCGCATAAGCCTATATATAGGCAGATTACGCATGGTCTTGAAAATGCATAAGCCTATATATAGGCTTTTATGCATGGTTGTAAACAAAGCGCTGTAACTTTTGAAGCGTTTATCATATGGCTTTGTAACTTGTGCCATTCTACTCGTGATGTAATAAGCGTTAAAATGATACCTAGGGGTTTACCCTACGACGAAAGCATAAGACCAAAAATTGCCGTGAAAATAATTTTCAACAACCAACTGCAAAAAATATATTACATACCTTTAGAAAATGATCTATAACTCCTTGACAGTTCGTCCGATTTGCTTCAAACAAGTACTACTCGAATGGCCATTCAATGGCGAATCAGGCCATATATAGCTCACGTGACTAAACCCACAATCGAAACTACGATTGAAGCGAAGAATGTGGCGTTGCGATAAAGCAAGACATCGATCTTCTTCGCTTTATAACAAGTAAGCCATTGTTGTTACAGTGGTTATTTAGCCTTCCCCAAGTATACCAATGAATAAGCTTTCTACTGATATATGGTTTTAGGCTAATAGATTTAGGAAAGGCTGTCTTACCTCACCATATAAGTTTGTTTTGTGTGAACACACATTCCATAAATTAATGTTCTGTGCGTATTCAGGACTAATTCCTTAAAAGTTTCATGCGCGTTTAAGGGTTAATAGATGCAAAAGAGCCCTTGTAGAATTCACTGCCAAAAACCCACAATTAAAACCTTTGTAACCATGGGAATAAAACAAACCAAATGTTTCAAGAAAAGGAAGCTAGTCTTTTGCCTTTACTCATTATTGGGAGCAGTTTACTGAGGTACAGTAATATAAATATTGTCAGGAATGCATTATGTCCTTCATGTTATAAAGATACTTTAAAATATTTAATTATAATGGCTATTGCTTTAGGAATAGTACTCACTGAAACTGTTCTGCAAAGAGAAAGGGGGGCTCTTAGCCTCCCCCATAAATCTACCCTTGGAAGGGTACAATATAGTTTGAGTTATGTAGTTTGACATTTCACACTATGCTTACAGCAATCAGACAATTTCAAATATTTCCAAATAAGGCTCATGGGTAGTCCAACTTCCAGCAGCTGTCATGAGTTCCCCTAGGGGAGTTGTGTTTAAATCTTTTGAGGAGGGTTAGTAGACACCTTTACAAACACATTGGTAAAAAAATTTCTTGGTAAGGAATTTATTCCCAGATTATATTAAAATTCCCTGACTATAGGTATATTTCATGGGCAGGAATTTAGTATGTACACGTTGAGCTGAACTCTGAGAAAACAGCTACAAAAATAGATTTCTTTGCAAGACAATAATAATATTTTGGCCAACCAGATAATTGGTCGTGACAGTAAAGGTATCAAAGACAAAAGACTCTATTACAAGTTTGGGAAAGACAGTGTAGCTTTATAGAGTTCATATAGGAAATGCATAGTGAAATTTGGCACACCTAAGAAGAATTAAAACGAAAATCTTGATATCAATTTGAACAGTTACAGGGCTATTAGTATAATTATTCACAAAAAAATAACACCAGTATGTTGTCAAGCTGACAGGGTAAACTGCTAATGGGAAGAAGCTGAAAATCGGTACTTGGATTGATTAACTATTGAAATTAAAAAATACCTTTTGTGGCTTGGAAAAAATACCATGATGATACAGCTAGAGATGTACTGATAAGGATTTTTTAATTGTACATACATTTGATTAATCTGCACCTTAGAGAGCCGATACTGATTATACTGATCCAATATGTGACCAGATTTGCAAAAAGGGTTCTTCCACACACATCCAATTCTATGAATTTTTTGAAAGACCATAACTTAGCGTTCAGGAACAACACAAACCTGAATTTTTCTCCATCTATTATCCTATGTTGGTGCACATTTGTGACCAAATCTCAAGTCAATAACATTTCCAATCTCAAGTTATGAATTGTCAAAGTTTGTAAATTGGATGTGTGTGGAAGACCACAAATTTGCATGTTTTGTAAAATGTAAATGAAATAGTACTACAGGTGTAACTACTACATCTTTAGGATTGAAAAAACATAACTTTTAACTATAAAGCACCTGGGTACCTATGGTGGTGTGGCCTTTATTACACTACCCAGACAATTAGGCACCACAAAAGTTTTAATTAATGCTCTTACAAAGACTCACGCATGGATTATTCTGTATTTTGATTAGTTATTAAAATGGCTTGTTGACAGATTGTTTAGTTCGTCCTGTGGTGCAGTCCTTTAATTCTTAGTATAACAGCTATACTGTATTCAGAAGATTTTGGTAAGAATAGTAACAATAACAACCATGCTTGCATGTACATTTTGTATGGTTTCTTGTAGCTTAGTGCTATATACATATACAATTATTTGTATACTGGGCAAGAAGGCTATTTAAATACTGCAATGCAAATAAAAATAGTAGTATTTTTCATAAAAACTAGCGGTAATAATATTGATCCATTGAGCATTTGTGCTGATTACTGATATGGTAGAAATTGCCATATCGGCAACTGATCCAATCAGCAAGCCGATTATCCGTGCATCTCTAGATACAGCAACAGTGTGTAACAATCACACTGCTGCTGTATCAAGAGATGCACCGAACAATGTTTAATAAAATTGGTAAATTGTTTTGGTAAAATTGATTATTTTAACGTCAGAGAATTTCAAAAAAATACTAGAGCAAAGCAATCATTTTCACTTTTCATTATCAAGATTACACCAATTTTCTAAAAAAATAATAATAAAAGAAATTTGCTATGTTTAAATGTACCATAATTTGCTTTAGTTTCGTGCAAACAATTTTCGTGGTAATTTTTGTGTAAAAAATATTTTTGCATGATTTTTGTGATGGCTGCTCTATTAGAGTAATTCGATCATCTGTAAAAAAATTTTTGTATAAGTTTTGCATATGAAAAATATTTTATAATGAAAAAAAAGCAAATTACGAAATTGAAAACCATTACCTAGGCATTAATTTTAGCTGCACTTAAAACTGTTAAGGTTATGGTGTATTTTAAAAATTTGTAGGGTGACAAATGTGACCGGATTTGCGAAAAGGTACCTTTTCTACACATTTTATATACCAGCAAACAAAATGATGTAACATATGAATCCGTACACTGATTAACTTGCACCTAGTATCAAAATGCAGCCAGATACCATAGCTATACTCAAGGAAAATTTCACGCAATGGTATGCTATGATTAAAAAGTTATGATGCTTCAAAGTTTAAAAAATGGATCAAATTTTGTGTGTGAAAAACGTACCTTATTGCAAATCCGGTCACAAATCACAAAACATGGTTTTACTAAAGCAGGGATAAATAATTTCAACAATCTGCTGTGGCAGCAATACAACTATTTGTATTTGTTTGTTTTTCACTACAGAATAACAATTGTTAATGGGTGTGTGGTCCACGATAGTAGAAAAACGTGTTTCCAAAATCCACACTAACAGATCAGTGAATCCAATACATGTAACTAAACCACTAAAGTATCTAGGTCCTATGGAAGTGATTTTTTAAGTTACTGGTCGTGAAGGAAGATATGAATTTCACTTTTGTAGTTTCTTCGAGTGAAGCATGCTATTTGAAATCTTGTCTTCTGTCACTGGGAAGAAAAATGCTAAAAACACTTCCACGGGCCATAATAAATTAAATAATTATACAGTATTACTATGCTCCAGAAAAGCCCATAGAGCCTAAAGCTACAGTTACATTCGGTAGCAAAAACATGTCAGTGATAGCTGGAGCATGAGCAATGTATGAGGCTAGCTAAATCACATATAAGCAAATGTATTGTAGAATGCAAATGCTTTTTGAACAGTTCTTGATTCGAAATGCCGTGTAATGGATTGAACATAGCTGACAATGAAGCGTAATGGATACTTCACTTTTCAGACGATAATTGATATAGCTGGGGTGCATGGTGCCTTTTCAGATGTGGTATACATGGGTTTACCAGTCATAATAAAATTGTTTACAAAAACAGTTAACAAACAATCACGAAAAAATTTGGAATTATTAACTAGAGTAGGGACCGTAGCACATCGATAAAAAGTACTGAAACAAGTTGGAGTAGTCCATGATATTAAATCACTGTAAAACAATAAGAAGTGTTATATCTTCAGTACTTTTTATCGATGTGCTATGGTCCCTACTCTAGTTGAAAATTCAAAAAATTTTTGTGTACTTGTATCTGCTTTTATAGACACTTCTGATGTGTAATGAGCTATGACATAATGTACAATAATAATTGTATAACTCTTGTTGTGCAGCAGAATTTTATCAATCAATGGGAGAGCAACTTTCACTTAACTGTTTATCTACAGTGTACATGATGTGTTAGTATTAACTATTACTACATGCACATCAAGTTATAGTTAGAGAATATAGAACAACCATGAGGATCTTTGTGGATTTAAAACCAAAGGTGAAGCTGCGTTTTAGAACACAGAGATCCAAATGGGTAATTTTTTCCTGACTTAGACAGTGGTATGCATAATATGCTGAGATCTTTAGAAGACAATGAGGTCTTTTAAATAAAATCTCAGGTGTTGCAAATCTCACTATTGATTATTGATTTGTTATATTTTCCACGTATACTGCAGGCTAATAGTCCACAGTGCATGGCCGACCAGTCATAGTGCATAGCCACTCCATTCGTTTTACAAGCATGCCTAACAGAATTTGACTATGGGAGGTACGTATAACTTAATGTTGTAGCTACATACGCTACGATGAATGAACAAGTACTGAAATACCACATAAAAATTCTGTGCATTTGTTTACTAGAGTGTTTAAACCTCTTTTGTCTTCTACTAAGCTATTGGAGGACTTTACAAGGACCTAGTGGGTAAACTTCCTTGTACATAGAATGTATTATATCTGTAATGTGAGTGTGGTCTGTGCTCAACATAATGTCTGGCTTTCTTACTGTTGTGGGGCCATAAGCAACAACATAATTCAACTTAAGCTGCAAACTATTTTATCTGTTTTTCAAGTGCTGTGATGCCATAGGTACTAACAACAACTCACTTGTTGACTATTGACATTAACTGCACTATCACTGCAATCCAAGTCTGTCTTGAGCGAGAAAGCAGTAATAATGTGCAAAATTTGTACTTATTTGTGCTTATTTCAACATGTGTGATGATTTTAAAAGGACACATAGCCCAATGCCACAATGACTTCACCTACATGCCATTAAAATAATACTCCTATTGTCTAAGTCAGTTAGAGACCATGCCCTATTATTCACTATGTCATGTGCAAAAAACGTGGTGACATAAGGTACAAATGTATAGATTATATTAGTGTTGTTTGCCTCACAGAGGTACATACGTAGTTATCATAAGCTTGTGGGTTGTACATTGGACCCTTGGTTATCTGAACCCCTTTGTTCTCAGGCAATGATAAAAGTGTTCAGATAAGTGAATCGCTTGGATAACTGAAGCCCATACATTTATATACAAAGCTCTGTTGAAATACTCTAATAGAACGTACACCTATACTTAAAGTCCTCTAATAGAACAGTCATTTCCAATTTCTTTCAATACATCCCTTGATTTACAGAATGAGACTTACAGCATATAGAAGCTCTGACCACTGTATCATGCACATTTGTAAGTACTATGCTCCTCCCTTTGCAATTTGGAAGCTTGCAGTACATGGCTCCTGTGTTGTTACTAAGATCCATTTTGGTTTTGAATTTTTCATTCCCTGGTTTTCAATTGTTTGCTGGACATGTACATTTGCATACAATACTTTTGTAAATCTATGTATGTAATAATATATTGTATAGGTGTATATACATAGAACAGGTAGCTCTTTAACTTACACTGTACAGTGATGATAATATTCCTAGTAGTACTACTGACAATATTACTAACTGAACATGTATACATTCCAGTGTCTATTCTCATAGCTCCTGTCACCATCAGTTCTACACTTACACTAGTCACATTACCAACACCAGTTGGTACCATAATTGGATCACCAAACATCAGTCTGTCATTGCTATCAATACTCAGCCATACAACTGTTGGTGGAGGATAACCTGTAGCTGCACATGTGATTGATCCATTACTTCCTTCAGTGATAGTAAACTCTTGTCCTTCCACTGGTACAACAATGTTTGGTGATACTATAAAACACCAAATGATGTACACATCAGATTTTAGGTAATAAAATAATCCTCACCATTAACAGTCAGTACTCCAGAACTAGTGTCACTAGATACTACATTAGTAGCATTACATGTGTAGGTACCCACATCAGATGACTGTACACTCATTATTGTTAGTCTACTACTGTTAGTAGTGACATTTAATGATGTCACTAATACAGTATATTTTGTAGTATTAGTCACATCCACTGGAACATCATTAAAGTACCAACTGATGGTAGGAACTGGTTCACCAGTAGCTTCACACGTGAATGAAGCTGAGTCTGTCTCATTTTGTGTCTGGTCTATCACTTCAGGACTGACTGCTGGAGGAACTACAGGGAGAAGATCAGTTTGTATTCAAGGTGGCTAAATAACTCTAATACACTACTCATTTTAAATGCAGAGTTGCATACATACATACAGAGGGCTTAATACACAAAAAGTGTTGCAATGAGAAACACTGTTCAAACATAATGGCATTTTGATATGTTAATACCCAATGACCCTCAGCACAATAAAACAAAAGTGTGTGAATTAACTCTGTAAGTTAGTTTGTGAAATTTACAGTGTTAACTTGTACTCTGTATTCTCTGCAGACTATTATCTTTATTTTTACTCTCCGCCAATGTGTTTATTTGTGAACCCAATATAGTGCACCTTAGAGATACATGCTATCCTGGGGTATGTGTTAACCTCCTTCTTTTTTTTTCATAATTGTACCAACAAGATGCGTTGTTGATGTGAATATGCATGCACTTGTTCCATGCATGTCTGGTGTGTGTGGGAGATACATCTATCAAGGCTGCAGCACACGTTACTGTTACACCTTCAGTGCTGGTCACTGTTAAGTGTTATAATAATAACAATAATCACTCTATAAGAACATCTTATATCTATGTTACATGATCATGATTCATCATGTACTTAGGACTTATTTCATGCTTTAGGAATGATGTCCATAATTACTTTGTTATATGCCAGTGGTGCCACTGCCATGTTCATTTGCATGCGTATACCTTAAAAGTCAGTCCATTATACTTATACGTGCACATCATTTCATTCACTTATAGTATAAAGACACAAGGTAGTGTGTCGTGCGGCCCAAGAAGCCGGTGTGCAACACCCATAAGTATGTTAACAGGAAGAATGAAAATGCAATTTTCGCACCTCCGTAGCTCTGTATTGCCTTGATGAAACAAGACGATTTTTACTGTGGACATGCCCGTCAATTTCAGCACTCCACATTCCAAATTTGAGCGAAATCTCTTCCAGCATTCCTGAGATATGCGACTTCAAAAATTGGCTTGGTTTCTTAATTTTTTTCTTCTTATTTTCTTCCTCTTGCCGCACACTTATAAAAACTGCTATAAAACGCGAACGCCATATCCGATTGCCTTGAAATTTGGCACACAGAAGGGGGTATAAAGGCGCATCTCGGTACCAACTTTGGCTGGAATATGATAAACAGGTAAAGAGTTATGAGCAATTATCCACGAAAAATAACACCAAAATGTTGTCCCGCCTACAGGGTAAACCACGTATGGGAAGAAGCTGAAAATCGGTGGGTGAATAGGTTAACTATTGAACCTCAACCGTTTGTGGTTTTAAAGAAATTGAGCTAAAAACCAGGAAGATACAATGAAAAAACCAACAGTGCGTAACAATTATGCAATTGAGATTAGCTAATAAAAACGACTGCTTGCCATGCCTACCAGATAAACCGCTTGGGGTAATGATTTGAAAATCGCTGTACAGATGGAGTAATCATCTTAGAAAGGCTCTTCAATGGTGTAGAAGAATCACACTTAAAGCCACGGAGTTATAACACGAAATCCAACTTGTTGTAGCAAATGCGAGATCGAGATACTCTAATAGAACAGTCATCCTAATAGAGCAGTCACCTTGAAGAGAATTCAAGAGATCACCTAGAAACAAGTACCCTGTATAGAGATCAGCTACAAACAAGTCACCCTGTAGAGAGATCAACTACACACAATTCACCCTGTAGAGAGATCAGCTAGAAGAAGTTACCTTGCATGGAGTTCATGCAACTATGGAAAAAGATAGTTCAGCTAGAAAAAATCACCTTGTAGAGTTCAGCTACAAAGAAACAACACAGAGTTCAGCTACAAACAAATCGCCCTGTAGAAAGATCAGCTAGAAGAAGTTACCTCGTAGAGAGTTCAGCTACAAAGAAACCATCATGTAGAGAGTTCATTTGCAAACAAATCACCAGTAGAGAGTTCAGCTACAAACAAATCTCCCTGTAGAGAGATTAGCTAGAAGAAGTTTCCTTGTAAAGAGTTCAGCCACAAACAAATCACCCTGTAGAAAGATTAGCTAGAAGAAGTCACCAGGTAGAGAGTTCAGTTACAAAGAAACCACCATGTAAAGAGATCAGCTACAAACTAGTGGCCTTGTAGAGACATCAGCTAGAAGAAGTTACCTTGTAGAGAGTTCAGCTACAAAGAAACCATTCTGAAAAGAGCTCAGCTGCAAACAAATCACCTGTACAGAATTCAGCTACAAACAAATCACCCTTGTAGAAAGATAAGCTGGAATAAGTTACCTTGTAAAGAGTTCAGTTACAAAGAAACCACCATGTAGAGAATTCAGCTACAAACTAGTGACCCTGTAGAGACATCGGTTAGAAGAAGTTACCTTGTAGCGAGTTCAGCTACAAAGAAACTATTCTGTAAAGAGCTACGCTGCAAACAAATCACCCTGTAGAGAGATCAGCTAGAAGAAGTTATCTTGTAGATAGTTCAGCGTTACCTTGCAGATAGTTCAGCTACAAACAAATCACCCTGTGGAAAGATCAGCTAGAAGAAGTCACCTTGTAAAGAGTTCAGCTACAAAGAAACAACCATGTAGAGAGTTCGACTGCAAACAAATCACCCTGTAAAAAAATCAGCTAGAAGAAGTCACCTTGTAGAGAGTTCAGCTACAAGGAAACCACCATGTAGACAGTTCAGCTACAAACAAATCGCCCTGTAGAAAGATCAGTTAGAAGACGTTACCTTGTAGAGAGTTCAGCTACAAAGAAACCATCATGTAGAGTGTTCATCTGCAAACAAATCACCAGTAGAGAGTTCAGCTACAAACAAATCTCCCTGTAGAGAGATCAGCTAGAAGAAGTTTCCTTGTAAAGAGTTCAGCCACAAACAAATCACCCTGTAGAAAGATCAGCTAGAAGAAGTCACCTTGTAGAGAGTTCAGTTACAAAGAAACCACCATGTAAAGAGATCAGCTACAAACTAGTGACCTTGTAGAGACATCAGCTAGAAGAAGTTACCTTGTAGAGAGTTCAGCTACAAAGAAACTATTCTGTAAAGAGCTACACTGCAAACAAATCACCCTGTAGAGAGATCAGCTAGAAGAAGTTATCTTGTAGATAGTTCAGCGTTACCTTGCAGATAGTTCAGCTACAAACAAATCACCCTGTGGAAAGATCAGCTAGAAGAAGTCACCTTGTAAAGAGTTCAGCTACAAAGAAACAACCATGTAGAGAGTTCAGCTGCAAACAAATCACCCTGTAAAAAAATCAGCTAGAAGAAGTCACCTTGTAGAGAGTTCAGCTACAAGGAAACCACCATGTAGACAGTTCAGCTACAAACAAATCGCCCTGTAGAAAGATCAGTTAGAAGACGCTACCTTGTAGAGAGTTCAGCTACAAAGAAACCATCATGTAGAGTGTTCATCTGCAAACAAATCACCAGTAGAGAGTTCAGCTACAAACAAATCTCCCTGTAGAGAGATCAGCTAGAAGAAGTTTCCTTGTAAAGAGTTTAGCCACAAACAAGTCACCCTGTAGAAAGATCAGCTAGAAGAAGTCACCTTGTAGAGAGTTCAGTTACAAAGAAACCACCATGTAAAGAGATCGGCTACAAACTAGTGACCTTGTAGAGACATCAGCTAGAAGAAGTTACCTTGTAGAGAGTTCAGCTACAAAGAAACCATTCTGTAAAGAGCTCAGCTGCAAACTAATCACCTGTACAGAATTCAGCTACAAACAAATCACCCTTGTAGAAAGATCAGCTAGAATAAGTTACCTTGTAAAGAGTTCAGTTACAAAGAAACCACCATGTAGAGAATTCAGCTACAAACTAGTGACCCTGTAGAGACATCAGCTAGAAGAAGTTACCTTGTTGAGAGTTCAGCTACAAAGAAACCATGCTGTAAAGAGCTAAGCTGCAAACAAATCACCTATACAGAATTTAGCTGCAAACAAATCACCCTGTAAAAAAATCAGCTAGAAGAAGTCACCTTGTAGAGAGTTCAGCTACAAGGAAACCACCATGTAGAGAGTTCAGCTACAAACAAGGTAATTTCTTCTAGCTGATCTCTCTACAGGGAGATTTGTTTGTAGCTAAACTATCTACAAGGTAACTTCTTATAGCTGACCTCTCTACAGGGTGATTTGTTCGTAGCAGAATTCTGTACAGGTGATTTGTTTGCAGCTGAGCTCTTTACAAAATGGTTTCTTTGTAGCTGAACTCTCTCCAAGGTAACTTCTTCTAACTGATCTTTCTACAGGGTGATTTGTTTGTAGCTGAACTATCTACAAGGTAGCTGATCTCTCTACAGGGTGATTTGTTTGTAGCTGAACTCTCTACAAGGTGATACTTCTAGGTGATCTCTCAACAGGATTCCTTGTTTCTAACTGAACTCTCAACAGGGTGGTCTGTTCATAGCTGAACTTTCTACTGGGTGATTTGTTTGCAGCTGAACTCTCTACATGGTGGTTTCTTTGTACCTGAACTCTCTACAATGTGACTTCTTCTAGCTGAATTCTCTACAAGGTGACTTGTTTCTAGCTGATCTCTCTACAGGGTGACTTGTTTCTAGCTGAACTCTCTACAGGTGATTTGTTGGCAGCTGAACTCTCTATATGGTGGTTTCTTTGTAGCTGAACTCTCTACAAGGTAACTTCTTCTAGCTGATCTTTCTACAGGGTGATCTGTTCATAGCTGAACTTTCTACTGGGTGATTTGTTTGCAGCTAAACTCTCTAAATGGTGGTTTCTTTGTAGCTGAACTCTCTACAAGGTAATTTCTTCTAGCTGAACTCTCTACAGGGTGACTTGTTTCTAGCAGATCTATCTACAGGGTGATCTGTTTATAGCTGAACTTTCTACAGAGTGATTTGTTTGCAGCTGAACTCTCTACATGGTAGTTTCTTTGTAGCTGAACTCTCTACAATGTGACTTATTCTAGCTGAACTCTCTACAAGGTGACTTGTTCCTAGCTGATCTCTCTACAGGGTGACTTGTTTCTAGCTGAATTCTCTACAGGTGACTTGTTTGTAGCTGAACTCTCTACACGGTGGTTTCGTTGTAGCTGAACTCTCTACAAGGTAACTTCTTCTAGTTGATCTTTCTACAAGGTGACTTGTTTCTAGCTGATCTCTCTACAGGGTGACTTGTTTCTAGCTGAATTCTCTACAGGTGATTTGTTTGCAGCTGAACTCTCTACATGGTGGTTTCTTTGTAGTTGAACTCTCTACAAGGTAACTTCTTCTAGTTGATCTTTCTACAAGGTGACTTGTTTCTAGCTGATCTCTCTACAGGGTGACTTGTTACTAGCTGAACTCTCTACAGTTGATTTGTTGGCAGCTGAACTCTCTATATGGTGGTTTCTTTGTAGCTGAACTCTCTACAAGGTAACTTCTTCTAGCTGATCTTTCTACAGGGTGATCTATTCATAGCTGAACTTTCTACAGGGTGATTTGTTTGCAGCTGAACTCTCTACATGGTAGATTCTTTGTAGCTGAACTCTCTACAATGTGACTTCTTCTAGCTGAACTCTCTACAGGGTGACTTGTTTCTAGCTGAACTCTCTACAGGTGATTTGTTTGCAGCTGAACTCTCTACATGGTGGTTTCTTTGTAACTGAACTCTCTACAAAGTAACTTCTTCTAGCTGATCTTTCTATAGGGTGATTTGTTTGTAGCTGAACTTTCTATAGGGTGATTTATTTGCAGCTGAACTCTCTACAAGGTGAATTCTTCTAGCTGAACTCTCTACAGAGTGATTGATTTTTTTGCAGCTGAACTCTCTACATGGTGGTTTCTTTGTAACTGAACTCTCTACAGGGTGACTTGTTTCAAGCTGATCTCTCTACAGGGTGATCTGTTCATAGCTGAACTTTCTACTGGGTGATTTGTTTGCAGCTGAACTCTCTACATGGTAGTTCCTTTGTAGCTGAACTCTCTACAATGTGACTTCTTCTAGCTGAACTCTCTACAAGGTGACTTGTTTCTAGCTGATCTCTCTACAGGGTGACTTGTTTCTAGCTGAACTCTCTACAGGTGATTTATTTGCAGCTGAACTCTCTACATGGTGGTTTCTTTGTAGCTGAACTCTCTACAAGGTAACTTCTTCTATCTGATCTTTCTACAAGGTGACTTGTTTCTAGCTGATCTCTCTACAGGGTGACTTGTTTGCAGCTGAACTCTCTACATGGTGGTTTCTTTGTAGCTGAACTCTCTACATGGTGGTTTCTTTGTAGCTGAACTCTCTACAAGGTAACTTCTTCTAGCTGATCTTTCTACAAGGTGACTTGTTTCTAGCTGATCTCTCTACAGGGTGACTTGTTTCTAGCTGAACTCTCTACAGGTGATTTGTTTGCAGCTGAACTCTCTACATGGTGGTTTCTTTGTAGCTGAACTCTCTACAAGGTAACTTCTTCTAGCTGATCTTTCTACAGGGTGATCTGTTCATAGCTGAACTTTCTACAGGGTGATTTGTTTGCAGCTGAACTCTCTACATGGTAGTTTCTTTGTAGCTGAACTCTCTACAATGTGACTTCTTCTAGCTGAACTCTCTACAAGGTGACTTGTTTCTAACTGATCTCCCTACAGGGTGACTTGTTTCTAGCTGAACTCTCTACAGGTGATTTGTTTGCAGCTGAACTCTCTACATGGTGGTTTCTTTGTAGCTGAACTCTCTACAAGGTAACTTCTTCTAGCTGATCTTTCTACAGGGTGATTTGTTTGCAGCTGAACTCTCTACATGGGAGTTTCATTGTAGCTGAACTCTCTACAATGTGACTTCTTCTAGCTGAACTCTCTACAGAGTGACTTGTTTCTAGCTGAACTCTCTACAGGTGATTTGTTTGCAGCTGAACTCTCTACATGGTGATTTCTTTGTAGCTGAACTCTTTACAAGGTAACTTCTTCTAGCTGATCTTTCTACAGGGTAATTTGCTTGTAGTTGAGTTCTCTACAGGGTGATTTATTTGCAGCTGAACTCTCTACAAGGTGAAATCTTCTAGCTGAACTCTCTACAGAGTGATTGATTTTTTTGCAGCTGAACTCTCTACATGGTGGTTTCTTTGTAACCGAACTCTCTACAGGGTGACTTGTTTCTAGCTGATCTCTCTACAGGGTGATCTGTTCATAGCTGAACTTTCTACAGGGTGATTTGTTTGCAGCTGAACTCTCTACATGGTGGTTTCTTTGTAACTGAACTCCCTGCAAGGTGACTTCTTCTAGCTGATCTCTCTACAGGGAGATTTGTTTGTAGCTTAACTCTCTACAGGTGATTTGTTTGCAGCTGAACTCTCTACATGATGGTTTCTTTGTAGCTGAACTCTCTACAAGGTAATTTCTTCTAGCTGATCTCTCTACAGGGAGATTTGTTTGTAGCTAAACTATCTACAAGGTAACTTCTTATAGCTGATCTCTCTACAGGGTGATTTGTTCGTAGCAGAATTCTGTACAGGTGATTTGTTTGCAGCTGAGCTCTTTACAAAATGGTTTCTTTGTAGCTGAACTCTCTCCAAGGTAACTTCTTCTAACTGATCTTTCTACAGGGTGATTTGTTTGTAGCTGAACTATCTACAAGGTAATTTCTTCTAGCTGATCTCTCTACAGGGTGATTTGTTTGTGGCTGAATTCTGTACAGGTGATTTATTTGCAGCTGAGCTCTTTACAGAATGGTTTCTTTGTAGCTGAACACTCTACAGGGTGATTTGTTTGTAGCTGAAATCCCTACAAGGTAACTTCTTCTAGCTGATCTTTCTACAAGGCGATTTGTTTGTAGCTGAGTTCTCTACATGGTGTTTGCTTGCAGCTGAGTTCTCTACATAGTGGTTTCTTTATAGCTGAACTCTCTACAAGGTGACTTCTTCTAGCTGATCTCTGTACAGGGTGATTTGTTTGTAGCTGATCTCTCTACAGGTGATTTGTTTGTAGCTGAACTCTCTACAAGGTGATACTTCTAGGTGATCTCTCAACAGGATTCCTTGTTTCTAACTGAACTCTCAACAGGGTGGTCTGTTCATAGCTGAACTTTCTATTGGGTGATTTGTTTGCAGCTGAACTCTCTAAATGGTGGATTCTTTGTAGCTGAACTCTCTACAAGGTGATTTCTTCTAGCTGAACTCTCTACAGGGTGACTTGTTTCTAGCAGATCTATCTACAGGGTGATCTGTTTATAGCTGAACTTTCTACAGAGTGATTTGTTTGCAGCTGAACTCTCTACATGGTAGTTTCTTTGTAGCTGAACTCTCTACAATGTGACTTATTCTAGCTGAACTCTCTACAAGGTGACTTGTTCCTAGCTGATCTCCCTACAGGGTGACTTGTTTCTAGCTGAATTCTTTACAGGTGACTTGTTTGTAGCTGAACTCTCTACATGGTGGTTTCGTTGTAGCTGAACTCTCTACAAGGTAACTTCTTCTAGTTGATCTTTTTACACTGCAGATTTGTTTGTAGCTGAGTTCTCTACAGGGTGATTTGTTTGCAGCTGAACACTCTACATGGGAGTTTCATTGTAGCTGAACTCTCTACAATGTGACTTCTTCTAGCTGAACTCTCTACAGGGT
Organism: Dysidea avara; assembly: GCF_963678975.1. Taxonomy (NCBI): domain Eukaryota; kingdom Metazoa; phylum Porifera; class Demospongiae; order Dictyoceratida; family Dysideidae; genus Dysidea; species Dysidea avara. The sequence continues at coordinate 40,755,323 of NC_089276.1, forward strand.
GACTTGTTTCAAGCTGATCTCTCTACAGGGTGATCTGTTTACAGCTGAACTCTCTACATGGTGGTTTCTTTGTAGCTGATCTCTCTACAGGGTGACTTGTTTCTAGCTGAACTCTCTACAGGTGATTTGTTTGCAGCTGAACTCTCTACATGGTGGTTTCTTTGTAGCTGAACTCTCTACAAGGTAACTTCTTCTAGCTGATCTTTCTACAGGGTGATCTGTTTGCAGCTGAACTCTCTACATGGGAGTTTCATTGTAGCTGAACTCTCTACAATGTGACTTCTTGTAGCTGAACTCTCTACAGGGTGACTTGTTTCAAGCTGATCTCTCTACAGGGTGATCTGTTTACAGCTGAACTCTCTACATGGTGGTTTCTTTGTAGCTGATCTCTCTACAGGGTGACTTGTTTCTAGCTGAACTCTCTACAGGTGATTTGTTTGCAGCTGAACTCTCTACATGGTGGTTTCTTTGTAGCTGAACTCTCTACAAGGTAACTTTTTCTAGCTGATCTTTTTACAGGGTGATTTGTATGTAGCTGAATTCTCTACAGGGTGATTTTTTTGCAGCTGAACTCTCTACATGGTGGTTTCTTTGTAACTGAACTCTCTACAGGGTGACTTGTTTCAAGCTGATCTCTCTACAGGGTGATCTGTTCATAGCTGAACTTTCTACAGGGTGATTTGTTTGCAGCTGAACTCTCTACATGATTGTTTCTTTGTAGCTGAACTCTCTACAAGGTAATTTCTTCTAGCTGATCTCTCTACAAGACGATTTGTTTGTAGCTGAACTCTCTACATGATGGTTTCTTTGTAGTTGAACTGTCTACAAGGTGATTTGTTCTATAGCTGATCTTTCTACAGGGTGATTTGTTTGTGGCTGAACTCTCTACATGATGGTTTCTTTGTAGCTGAACTCTCTACAAGGTAACTTCTTCTAGCTGATCTCTCTATAGGGTGATCTGTTCGTAGCTGAATTCTCTACATGATGGCTTCTTTGTAGCTGAACTCTCTATATGATGGCTTCTTTGTAGCTGAACTCTCTACAAGGTGACTTCTTCTAGCTGATCTCTCTACAGGGTGATTTGTTTGTAGCTGAACTCTCTACAGGATGATTTGTTTGTAGCTGAACTCTCCACAGGGTGATTTGTTTGCAGCTGAACTCTCTACATGACGGTTTCTTTGTAGCTGAACTCTCGATAAGATAACTTTTTCTAGCTGATCTCTCTACAGGGTTACTTGTTTCTTGGTGAACTCTCTACAGGGTGACTTGTCTGTAGCTAATTTGTTTATCAGATTAACTGTTTGTAGCTGAATTCCCTACAGAATTACTTGCAATGTAATATAATTCTATAATTGAGTAAGTTATAAATGTAGCTGAATGCTCTATTAGGGTGACTGTTCTATTTGAGTATCTTGATCTAACATTTGCTACACGTAGTTGCCTTTCGAATCATAACTCAGTGGTTTGTAATCCGATTTTTCTGTAGTACCGCAAGGACTTTCTATGATGATTATTCCAGCTACATACCAAATTTCAGCTCATTGCTCTAAGCAGTTTGCCTGGTAAGCGTGAAAACTAATGGTTTTTTTATTCATAAAAATCAATCGCGTAATTGCGACACAGGTTGGATTTTGGGTCATATTTCCATTGTCTTTATCTTGATTCCTTTCAAACCTCAAAAAGGCACTCCTATAATGGTTACTTCATCTACATAGCAATTTTCAACTCATTCCTCCAAGGGGTTTACCCTGTGGGCGTGACAGACCTTCGACCTTATTTTAGCAAATAATTGGTCATAACTCCGTGATTGTTTATTGGATTTCTACCAAAGTTGGTATTGAGATCCGCCCTTTAAGTGTGCAAAATTTCAGCCTGAGTGAAGCACGCATTCGTGTTTTATGGTGGATTTTGCAAAGTGTGCGAAATGAAGAAGAAAAATGAAGAAATTAAAATAAAATTTTGTTGCTTGTATCTCGGAAATGGCTGGAGCGATTATCTTCAAATGTGGTATGTAGACTCCCCTAACTGGCCAGCACTTCTCTAACAAATTTGGTTCCAATTGGATTAGGGATCACAGAGCTACATAGGTGTGAAAATTGCATTTTCTTTCTTCCTGTTAATATACTCACGGTGTGGCATGCTGGCTTCTTGGGCCACACGACACACTACCGTGTGTCTTGATAATGGTGGCCATCCACTGCTTCTATTGACCTCCAGCCTTGCGACTGTGGTCAGGCAGACCTAAATTTTAGTTTCAGTGATTTATTATAATTATTTGGCCACCTGTAAGTGTAAATGTTTCATTGCTTTCAAATGCTGTTTTAGTACTGTTTTTATTGCTGCATCATAGAGTATGGTAGTACTTTTGTTGCTGTATATTAGGGATCATAAAGAGCTGGGTTTTTCCAGCCAAACTTGTCAACCTAAAAACTAACTTCAATTTCCCTTCATGGCAGCTTGGAAACATCTTTAGGTAGAAAGATGCCTTTAGATCAACCCCAATCCCTTCTAAATCATTATATGAAATTCTAAAAGTACAGAATTTTATGCTGACTGACTGATTAACTGATGCCTCCAGCCAGCATAACTCAACAATGGACAAGGCTACCGGGTTGATTTCTTTAAGTGTTCCTCTGCAGAGCATGCTTTTTCTTGCTCCAAAGGTGAATTTCTGACTAATAGACACAATGAAATATGTGATCTAACAGTTTTTTTGTTGACAGAAGTGTGCCAAATGTGGTTGAAACCATCTTACAGCCTATTTTTGGCAAAAAGTTTGATCATGTCACCCTAAATACTGGAGATGGGACACGTTTAGATGGTGCTATAAATGTATGGATTTTGGGGTGGTAGATGTGAATAGTCTTACATTGATGCCAAAGGGTTCAGTCTTCATGTGCTTACTAACCACTCCTTTGCTCCAAGTCCCATTTATCGTCATCATGAGAATATCAAGAAGTGTGCTTACGAAGCTTGAATATGTGAGGTAAAGCATGGCACCTTTACTCCTCTTGTCTTCTCTGCAATGGGTGGGATGGCTGATTAAGCCTTGTGTTCTACAAATGTCTAGCTTGCCTCATTTCAGAGAAGAGGAATGATTAGTATACTACTGCAATGGGACTGATTAGTTCTTGAATGTTATTTTCTTGACTATGGCCTGCAATTAGATGTTTACATGTTTCTAGCTCTTCAGGTTCATTCATGAGAATCCAGTGGATGCTGTCGATTTGATCCAGGCAGATACCATTACATAAAATTAATGATAATAATTGTAACTCTTGCATTTAATTTAAAATCTTTTAAAAAATAATTTCTTCACTGTTCGACATCACTTCATCCCGAGATGTACATTTTTCTCAACCGCTGTATGTGCAATACATGCATCATGGACTTACCTTTATCCTCCCTTGTGCTCCACTTCTTTTCTCAAAGTGTCAATTCGTGATAGCACAACGTGGCTTTCTTGTATCTGTGCTGGCTACTATGCTTATTGCTCGCATTCTCTATAGCAACTGGATTGATTGTAGAGACACTTTTCATATTGTTCTCTGTTTAAAACACTGGTATTAATCATCCATGCATAAAATTAAGTTTATATGCTATTGTTAATTTTGCTGGATAATTTATATAATGTATTTCATAATTCATAAATATTGTGTAATTTGGTACAATTATATAATTATGCTGGTTGATATGCCACTGCTATAGAAGTGTACTTCAAACAATTAACAAATTACTTACAGATTCATCTTCTCTACTGTTTTATAGTCTGTCTATTACATTTATCAGACAATTATTGTTAAGAAAAAGCCATGGGGCGCCTTTTATTTCTGTTCATGTAAGTATGGGATACAACTCCTTTCACCTAAAAAAAATTATTATTCTCAGTAGCCTACATGGCTACAGTATGTACAGGTTAGGAACCTAGACCGAGGGTCTTCGTGGTTTTAGAAACCGAGCAAAGCGAGGTTTCTAAAACACGAAGAGCTGAGGGCATTATTCCTACCGACTTAGAAAATGCGGGCGTTATATATATCGCTATGTAGGTGGAACCATTGTGGGATTGAGTTATACGTCATTTCAAAATCGTCACAGTGTTAAAACAAGTCATGCGACCATGGCCATTAGTAGAGAAGATTGAACGTGTTTTCGAATTAAAGCTTGTAACTAGCTACATTATTGCTGCTTCTGTTAGCTGATGGATCAAACAAAGAGTGATAGCTACTGTGACAATAAAGTTAAAGCCAGCACTACCAAGGGTTTAAAGTAAGTGGTAACATTGTTGTCAATAGTTAATAATACTTGGTCTGGCGCTAGGCCTTCTGTGACTAAGCCAGTATATACACGATTTCACACCTACATAACTTTTTTTTACAAGAAACAAATAAACATTCTACAAGAAAGCTTACCTATTTAGTTCTTTTAATAGGAAGTCCGCTTAAAGTACAGTAAAAGCATATTTAATAGGCTTGAAACATTGACGGGCATTAAATAGAACTCCATTATATTTCTGGAATTCTCCGCTTATGATAGCAAACGTACCTACAACGTTATAGTCTAGCTCCCATAATCGAATTGGTGTAGGTGTGCTTATAAAAGGAATGGAGTAGGTCAAGCTCTGTTGGTCTATGGGCTCTTAGCCTGTATATGCTTTGCAGAGCATGCATAGCAAATCAATGATCAAAAGTGAGATTTACAATGCAGGTCTATCTGCTAGCAGGTTTCTAACTAAGTTAGTTAGAGATCTGCTAGCAGGTTTCTAACCATTTTAGAAACCTACTAGTAGGTTTCTTCATGGTTTTTAAAGACCTTATTATCTGCCAAAGATCAAAGCATACTATGCATAGCATTTTCTAAGTACAAGTTGAGCATACAGCTAAAAATAGCAAGTGAGTTAACATTTCACTCAACCAGATGATTGGTGGTGACAGCAAAGTTGTCAACAACAGACAAATACAGTGTGGCTCCATCTTAAGTTCAGCTAGGAAAGGGTAAAAATGAACACCACACAGTGCACTTTTATGGCTTCCACATAGAAAGTGTACGGCGAAAAGTTTGATTGGCCATAAATATTATGTCAGATATTTGAATGAAAGGATTTTGAAATGTCTTTAGCGGGTCAAGCAGTACTACAAATGAGCAAAATTTAAAGATTGTGTGTAACTGCATCCATGAGTTATTAAATGTTATTGAGGATCCAGCTCAACATGTACATATGACAGATATGCCATTTTCAGTTGTTTTACTCTCATATAACCCATTGTGAAAGCCATCCATAACACCTTCAGCAATTTGCTTTACCCGTATTTCAAACTGACATGAATCAACTGAAATTTAAAACTTACCTGCCTGGAAGCATAATACAGATGTTAAATGGCTTTAAATTTTCATGTACAGTTTGCTTTTAGCTTGCAAAGTTTGTTCATGTGGGTGGAAAGCAAACAAATATAAATACAAACATATGCACACACATTATTTGGAAAACAACTTCAGTAAACTATGCATGCACCTACAGCAGTCCTTTTTGGGTGGCTGTGCATGAGTACACACCTAGCAAAAAACGTAGTGGAACAGGGAAGTAGCTAAAAAACAGTGAAAAAGGAAGGTTGCTTACTTAAACCTGCAAAAATATACTAGTGGACATCACGTTTAGCTTTTTTCTTTGATCCCTAACCCAACTGACGTTTCCTTTTACTTGTTAAGATGGATCAATATTCTGTAAAGGTGATTTTTGTCATTAAAAGATGTCTCTAGGACAATTTTAGTTGTGGCATTTTAGACATAAATCCACTGATATTCCTTCAAAAAATCCCTACTTAATCAGTACTACTGCACTGTTTGAGTAGTGATCATGCCTAAAATACATGCACCACCTAGCTTCACCGATAGTATAACATCATCATCATCATCATCATCATCATAACAGATCATTCATGCTAGTTCTTAGTACTGTGTACATACAAGAATCATTATCTTAAATTGAGCACCACTACAATGTATGTAAATTGATACTCACATTGTATGGTGATAGTCACTGTGACATCTGTAACATTACTGACTACATTACTAGCTGAACATGTGTACATTCCAGTGTCTACTCTCATAGCTTCTGTCACCATCAGTTCTACAATTACACTAGTCACATTACCAACACCAGTAGATGACATCACTTCACTACCAGATACTAGTCTCATATTACTTAGACTACTCCCATCACTGTTCTGCCATACAACTGTTGGTGGAGGATAACCTGTAGCTGTACATGTGATTGATCCATCACTTCCTTCAGTGATAGTAAACTCTTGTCCTTCCACTGGTATAGTAATGTTTGGTGATACTGTAAAACCACCAATGTACATAAATACAAGTATAAGGAACTTTAAACTAGGGGTAATAGTGCTGAAGCAATAAAAAGTACTGAAACAATCTGAATTGGAGTATTAGGTGTTGTCCAGATATTGTAAAACAATAAAAAAAGTGAATATCCCTACTGTGCTATGGAGATTCTAGAATCAAAATGCACTGTAGGGATATTTACTTCTAATTGTTTTACAGTATCTGGACATTTTGTACTACTCTGATCCAGCTTGCTCAGCACTTTTATCGCAGTGGTACTACATTTTCACTACTCTAGCTTATACTTGTTTGTGAACTTGTTTTCAATCCGTGACCACAACTGAAAAGCTATGTAGCTACCATCACATACATAAATAGCTACAATTCTCGTATTCATGAGTGAGATCATGATCTCTGCAGCAATCCTGAATCAAAGAATTACATTTCATAAAATCACAAGGGCTGTCCACTTACATTCCAGCCGAGCTTATACTACTGATATACACAACAATGACACCAACGTCCGGCATAGTTGGCAGACTAATTCATCTATGCCAAACTAACTTACAACAATTTTCTACTTTCATACATATGCTTTGTGTATACAAGCACAAGCAGTAGGGCTATCAGTGTCAAATAATTTATTAATCAATTAATTATCGATTTCTACAAAATTAATATTGATTAATAGATTAATCTATTTATATAAAGCAAACATCATGCATATAGTATCAGCTACACTTAGTAGAAGTAGTCTATGCACCACCCAGAATGACAATATGTGACTGGCTGAGCAAAAATCGGCCATTTTTGCACATTCCTTGAATTCCATTTTATTGCATATCTGTAATCTATGGCAACAAAAGAGTGGACAGCCAAAGTTTCAGCTTTTTGTGATGAACGGTCTTGGAGTTACAGTGCTTGACAGTTGGAACAGTGATAAACTCAATTTGTACAGCAACAATACGGGTATTTAATTACAGGCACTTAAATAATCATTCATAACTTATGATTGAAGCAAGCTACAAAGAAGGGACTTGGCTCAATCTGTGCACTATGAACTGGCAAATCAATCAAGGTATATTGCTTTCCCTGTACCCCTCCGTGTTGACAAAGAAGAAGGCCATTCCAACTAAGAAATGATGATGCTGCTTTTACTGCATCATAAATAAGCACCCATATCTTATGAATCCTTTGCTGTGCAAACACAAAACAAAGAGTTTCTTATTCTCCATGAACAGGCGAATCCATTGGTATATAGGTTTTATTGATTGGAGCTTAATGTCTCTGCATACCAATGCGATTAAAGCGTGCGTAAATTTTCATGTAGCATGCATATTTTACCCAGTATATTTCAACTGTGCCAAAAACAGGCCAGCTGTAAAAAAAGGCGAGGCCAAGAATGCACAAGTACATGTTCATGAAGTAACCAAAAGACATGATATCAAAATCTGGCCAAGAAAGCATTTACAGTATAGGCACTTTTGTACATTCATTTTCTATATGCTTTACATTATCACATCCAACTAGCTGTACATGTGTGCTTACAATATAAACAATAATACTGAGATGATAAAAGATATTGCACCGCATTGTTACCAAAGTTGATTTAACTAAAAAATTACAATTAGTTTATACTTGGCCATCTTTTTATTTTAATATACAGTGCAAAAAGATGGCCAAGTAGAAACTAATTGTAAATTTTTAGTTAAATTAATTTTGGCAATAATGCAGTGTTATATCTTTTATCATCTCAGTAGTATTGTTTATATTGCAAGCACACATGTACAGCTAGCTGGATGTGATAATGTGAAGTATATAGAAAATGAATGCACAAAAGTTCCTATACTGTAAATGCTTTCTTGGCCAGATTTTGATATCATGTCTTTTGGTTACTCCATGAACATGTACTTGTGCATTCTTGGCCTCGCCTTTTTTTACAACTAGGCTGTTTTTGGCACAGGATATCACTACTGTTTGCTGAATAGAGAACATTCAGTTAGGTATTATATTACATAGGAAGCTACAAGGCTTTGGCCACACAAGCATATTATATGATCCCAGGAAGCTACTATGGCATGGGAGATTCCTGTCTAAAATTACGACGGTAGTTATATAGCCATTTACAATGACTTAGCTATACACGGACTTACCTGGCAGTTTGCTGGGAGAATAGTGTGATGGCTTGTTCTAGCTGTGTGGGTCAAACCGCAAACAAGTTGAGCTGAACCCTGAGAAAACAGCTAAAAATGAAAAAGGATATTTTCTCAACGTTTCAACCAACCAAGATGGTTGGTGATGACAACAAAGATGTCAAGAGCAAACAAGTGCTTCCACCAACAGTTCAGGAAGGGTTAATAGACTATATACTTTTATGGCTTCCTATAATGTATGGTGAGAACTTTGGCTATAAATAATGTGTCAGGCATTTTAATGATTAGATGTAGTTAAACTAGGTTAATGTTGCAGTCGAGCATGCATGAGTGTATTATGATAGTGACTAACCCGAAGCTCCACGATGACTGGAGGGAAGATTGGGAAGGCACACACATGAGAAGGGTTGGCAATAATTGGAGAATAACATTGCACATGCGTTGCAAGAAAAAGGCACATGGAGAGGTGTTAGAACACATGGTGCTATGTGGCATAGTGAATCTTGTCATTTTGTTAACATACCGCCTTTATGGGAAAAAAAATGAAACAGTCTTGGAACTATACTGGAAGTTCAATGCGGCCAACTCAGTGAGACATTCATCGTTTCATCGATATGCCTCCAGAAGGACACACAGGAGGGGCGTCACAGAAGAGTCATGGAACTAGACCGGACGTTACTACCAGTACATTTGTCAATATTCCACCTAAAAGCTGCTGAGAAGAGATGCAGTAAGGCGTTACAGCCGAAGATAATGGAAAAGTCAGGGAACTTAACAGAGCTACTGCTAATACAGGAACCGATGGAGGCTATTAAACAGCTCCCCTAATGCGGAATAACTTCCCCACAATCGTCCAGGAGATTACGAGATTGCTCCGTACTTAACAACTAAACCTATGTATCAATGATACCAAGCAAGTTCTAATTAGCTACAATATAACTGTCTTCGTTGTTCATAGGCGACTCCCCTTCCATAGATGCCATTGGGACCTTACTATTAGGGACACTCCTTGGTCTCAGAGTTCGCAGTGCCCCAGTGAGGACCACCGGGTGAATGTGTGCGTCTCCGTACTTCCTTACCACATGCCTCCTTAGCAAACAAACTGCAATACAGTAATTTGGCAAAGGGTAATTTGCAACAAGCAATCGGTGTTGACTGGTAACAAAGAGCGTTTACCTGGGCAAATTAAGGTACTGCCCCCACACCCCCCCCCCCCCACCCCCAAAAGAATAGAACACTGATACATAATAATATGGGTGTGTGTGTATGTGTATATATATATAGTGTTTGTTAGATGTTAGTATTTTCATTAGTAGCAATTCTGGTACAAGTAGTATATTTACAACTAATAAGTGTGTCTAAAGTAATAGTACAGACAATATGCGACCACCTCCTCTCCTCCATAGATGCCGTTGGGACCTTAATATAATGAACACTCCTTGGTCTCATGGTCCGCAGTGCCCTAGCATGGACCGCTGGGTGGATGTGTGCGCCTCCTAGCATGCAATCTGAAATAATTGGCAGAGGGTAACTTGCAACAGTGATAATTGAATTTAAATGGCAATCGGTGTTGACTGGTGACAAAGTTTTCATTTGTGCAGAAAAGGTCTCAGGGTCTGCAGTGCCCCAGCGCAGACCGCTGGGTGAATGTGTGCGCCTTTGTAGTGCCTCCTTATTAGCATACAAACTGCAATAATTGGCAGAGGGTAACTTGCAACAGTGATAATTGAATTTAAGTGGCAATCAGTGTTGACTGGTAACAGAGTTTTCATTTGTGCACAAAAGGTATTGCCCCCACACCCCCTCCCTTAAAGGGATAGAATGTACGAGTATATATATATATATATATATATGGGTATATGTTTGTAGGGGGTATATGTTTATGTGTGTATCTGTATATATATATCTAATCCAAAACAGCCAAGCTGTAAAAAAACAGTGCGGCTCTCAAAAAGGCTATGGTGAAAAAAGATGTGAAATCCAAGGTGGCGGCCAAGAAATGGCTGTGATGGTAGGTTAACGGTAAAAATTTTAATAACGACAATTCAGGTGAATTTTTGTGCCGCTTGGTCTTGGCAAAAAAATCACCTAAATTGCCGTTATTAAAATTTTTACCATTAACCTACCATCACAGCCATTTCTTGGCCGCCACCTTGGATTTCACATCTTTTTCACCATAGCCTTTTTGAGGGCCGCACTGTTTTTTTACAGCTTGGTTGTTTTGGATTAGATTTCATTTCTTTTTGTATTGGCCGGCTTTGGGACTTTTTTGACCTGTCTTTTTTTCTTTACCACAGGAAGAAGAAAAGATGAAGCAGATGTACTTTAAATATCTGATTTTATCAGTAAATGTACAAATTATATATATAATACATATATTTATTACAGAACTCTCCATGGTGGTTTCTTTGTAACTGAACACTCTACAAGGTGACTTCTTCTTGCTGCCCTCTCTACAGGGTGAATTGTTAGTAGCTGAACAATCTACAAGGTAACTTCTTGTAGCTGATCTCTCTACAGGGGGATTTGTTTGTAGCTGAACTATCTACAAGGTAACTTCTTCTAGCTGATCTCTCCACAGGGTGATTTGTTTGTAGCTGAATTCTGTACAGGTGATTTGTTAGCAGCTGAGCTCTTTAATTATCAAGATCCTTTGGTTTATCGTTTTTGTTTACATCTGATTCAGTAATAGAGTTATCAGGGTTTTCTGGTACTTCTAGTGGATACAAGTGGTTCACTGGTCTTGTCATAATAATGTTTCCTGATAATTGTATTTCGGCTGATCGAATTTTGGAGTCTCTACTAACTATTAGTCTTAATATTTTGCCAATTCTCCAATTGCTTCTTGGCAAATTATCATCCTTTACGATTACGATACTGCCCTCAGTGGGTTCCTTCTCACTATGTGACCTAGGTTGTCTATGTACAAGTGGATTTCTTTCCCTTAAACTCAAGAGATATTCATCTCTCCAGGATTTCCAGAATATGTCTAGATGTTTTTGTCCTTTCTTCCAGTGTTCAATCAATTTAGTTGCTGAATTCTTAACAACTTGGAATTCAGGATCACTATGATCATTGCCATCACCAAAGGGACTGATACCCAGTTTTCTGTTGGATGCCAAAAAATGTGAAGGCGTTAGTACAAATCCTGACTTTAAATCTCCATAAACATACGTTAATGGTCTAGAATTAAGTACTGCTTCTATCTCAGCTATCAGGGTTATTAACTGTTCTAAAGTGAAATGTTTCCTTCCAGTAGCCTTCCTTAATGATCGTTTAACCATACCGACAAGTCTTTCATAAAAAACCCCTTGCCATGGGGCAAGAGCAGTTGTGAAGTTCCATTTAATTCCCTCCATAGAAATATAATTAAGTACATCCTTATTTTTGAACACTTGCCTCCACTGTTTATCCAAAACTGTATTTGTTAATCGAAACTGTGGGGCATTATCGGAGATAATTAGGTCTGGTCTACCCCGACGTGATACAAATCGTCTGATACAATTTAGAAACTGAGTTGCAGTCAGGTCTAGAACCCACTCCATATGGATAGCTCTAATCGACAGACAAGTGAACAAGCATATCCAGACCTTCTTAAGTCCAGTTCCTTGTTTCACATATAATGGTCCCAAGTAGTCAAGCCCAATAAACTGAAATGGGTCACTCCTTGAAACTCTCTCCCTGGGCCAGGGTGGCATGTTGGGTAACTGGAATGAAGGTCCTTCATGTCTATTACAAATCAAACATTTAGAGATTACATGCCTTACTTGTGTCCTGCCTTGGGGAATCCAAAACTCCTCTCGTATTTGAGATAAAGTATGTGAAACTCCAGCATGAATCAATGTACTTCGCTGATTAAAAGAGCAGTAAAATGTTCATACCTTGGAAGTAGCTTGGGATTCTTAGTATCCTCATTCAAATCAGCATTACCCAACCTTCCATAACATCTAAGCAGCCCAATATCATCAATTTTAACACCAAGTTGTTGTTGAATACAATTCTTTCGATGTTTCTCAATATCGTTGAGCACCTCATGATATTTTCTATGTTGTATCACATAAAGCCAAAGTAGTGTAGCATTTCTAATTTCATCTGAATAAATGGAACCTTCCCTCATATTATTAAACACTTTCTCCAAAATCTTGTGTTTCCTCAGAACTCTTTCTTTCAATTCCTTAGAACATTTGTTTAACACCATAATGTAAATGAACTTGATACAGTAAACAGTTATGCGAAGTAACTTTCGTAAAGAGGAATATTTGAATTCATCTATTGTTAGTGGAGATGGATAATCATTGTTGACTTGAGAACCATCGTTAACAACATTAGTAACTTCGTATATGACATGTGAACCTTTCTTACCAATTTCCAACAAGTTATCCAGCTTATCTGGTGTAATGTCTGGCATGTTCCAACTAGGCCATGTTGTTTCTTCAGATTTCAACCATTCCGGTCCATGCCACCATAATTTACAATCGATAATTTCTTGAACAGTGAGCCCCCATGTTGCATAGTCTGCAGGGTTTTGTTTTGATGGAATATAACAAAATGTAATGTCCTTTTCCATTTGTATCTCCTTAATTCGATTTTCAACAAACAAAGGTAACAATTTTGAACTCTTCATCCAATGTAAAACGCATTCAGAGTCAGTCCAGAGATATCTCTTATATATTGGTAGTTTAAGCTCCTGAACAATAAAATTTGCAGCACGTACTCCAATTCAGACACCTAATAATTCAAGCCGTGGCAATGTGATCTCACCAGAATTGTTGGCATTCTTCTTCTTTCCAGTGCTGCTTGGTGCCAAACGCATCTTAGAAAAAACTAGGTTTACAAAAGTCCCACAACCTGTAATGACTCGTAAGTAAACTGTAGTAGCATATGACCTAATTGAGGCATCACAGAATACAAGTACCTCAAAGACCACGTCATGTTCACATGTTGCAATGAAACGTGGGATTTTTATCAATGATAGATGTTGAAGTGTTCTTGTTAATTTTCGGAATTCCTGACAAAGTGATTGTGGCAAATGTTCATCCCATGATAATTTATGTTTCCATAGACTCTGCAAGAACACTCTTCCATGAAATGAAACTGGTGTGATCAGACCCAATGGGTCATATATCTTGGCAACAAAACTTAGTACTTCTCTTTTAGTAATGGTCACGTTTGATGAAGGGATATTAACATCAGCAATCTGGATATAATCCTCAATTCGATTCCACAACATTCCAAACAATCCAACGACACATCCCATTACCTTCTGATCATCAGGTAAGCAATCAAGAAATTCCTGAGAATTTGAAACCCATTCATGTAAATTCATTGATGCCTTTCTGAAGATATTTCTAGATTCAACAAATATTTGGTAGGCTTCATTAACTGATTCAGATCCCATAGTAACATTATCCACATACAAATTCTCAAGAATTTTCTTTGCCACTAAACTGTTCTCATTTTTCAGGTGAAATTTCAAAGTTCCCTACAGCAGAAATGGGCTACATACTATTCCGAATGGGACACGACAAAATCGATAAATGTCTATATTACCTTCTAGTTTATCTGGATGTTCAGGATCACGAAACCATAAAAAACGCGTCACATCCCTTTCTTCCTGCTGGATCCCAATTTGCAGAAAGGCCTTTTCTACATCAGCCAAAATAACAATTGGGTATGTTCGTTGTCTTAATAACACTCCACACATATCAGGTAGGGTTATAGGTCCTCGATATAAACAATCATTTAAACAATTAGCACTCTTACTTGCCTTAGCTGAGGCGTCATAAACAATTCGGACCTTAGTGGTGTTTTTAGAAGGTGTCAGTACTGGATGGTGTGGTAAATAATGCGTCTTGTGATCAATTTCTTTTTCTATAACCTTTTCAATAATTCCTTGCTTTAGTTGACTCTGTAAAATATCATCATACTGTTGTAAAAGAGTTCTATCAGCTTGAAATCGTCGTGACAATGATTTCATTCTCCCGTAAGCCACATCAGAATTATCAGGTAAGTGAGGTTCAGGCCTCTTCCATGGCCATTTAATCTGATATCGTTCTCCATCATGATAAATTCCCTGATTGAACTGTTCTAGGGCCTTGTCATCACCATCCATCTGTACAGGGTCACTAATACCGATTATGTCTAAACTCCACATATCAGTCAAGTTAGGGTTCCTTACCACAACACTATCTGCAGCTGAAAACAAATTCAGTTCGGAAACACTTTGGTTCATCTGTGTCATAACAAAACAGGCGGCTAACTGCTGATTAACATTAACATTACTGTTAGGGTCCACAAACTTCCCTGTAAGTAAATATCCCAACTTAGATGACAACAATAATAAACCTGACGGCAGCACAATCCTCCCATTATCAACAATGCTCCAAAAATAATCAGATCCAACTAAGATATCAATGGGAGCTGTATCTGATGGGTCCGGAATAATATCAGCCAGTTTCTCAGGTGAAATCGATTGAAGAAACTTTAAATCTGATGGTTGAAGTGGTCCTCTTCGAATGGGACTAGTGATCTGAGTCAAAACATTAGCATTGAGGTCCATATTTGAATTCTCTTTTGTAATGATGGTAAAATGGACAACATATGTATCAATGGTCTGAGGACACTGTGAACTAAATGTAGAAATAGATAATGTTTCTTTTCTTTGAGAAGGCAAACTCAATTTTTTAGCAAGTCTTTCTGTCATGAAAGTTCTCTGGCTAGCACTATCTAACAGTAGGCGAGCTGATATAATAGATCCATTGGAGCAAAAAATTGGAACTAGTGCTGTTTGGAGAATTACTCTTTCCCCATGCGTTAATAACATATGATCTGTACTTACTGCAGGTGTAACAGTGTTTGTGCTGGAAGTGGTTTCAGTGCTAACAACCAACTGGTTATCAGTAGATGACTGTAACAGATGTTGTTTCCGATGAGGAAGCAAGTCCTGGTGTTTCTGACAAAGAAGTAATTCTTGGACGTATCCTGGAAGAACCAGCAGGTAGTTGATTAACAGCCGTTGTGTCAGGTGATGAAGCAAACTTCTTGGGACATATACACCGGTTGTGGTGACCACTTGCTCCACAGTAGCAGCAAGATCTCGAGTGACCGTTAACACATTCCCTAAAAAGATGACCAATCTTGAGACATATAAAACAACGACCTTGAGAAGTAAGTAGACGTTTACAATCTGCAACAGTTTTAACCTTATCACAATTGTCGTTAAAGTGACTACCTTTGCAGAAAATACATGGGTATGATGGCTTACGTGATTGACTCTGTTGTTTTTCAAAGTTCCTTTTACTGTCAACTAGAAAACTCTCAACTGAATGATAACCTTGTTTTTCAGCAAGTGGCTTGTAAGAGCTTTCACTTCTTCTCTGACTTCTAATTTGACTCCCCCTAGAATTAGAGTCATGCCTTTGTGCATTTTCATGAATTGAAACATATTGGTTAAGTGACTCTCTTAATAACTTTACTGTCCATGTTTGCTCAATGTCCTTTGACTCTTCTAACCTTATGATTACCTCAACTGGAAATTTTGATAGTATCTGTTGTATAAGCATACGTTGCTCATTAACCTTCTCTCCCTGAGATTACAACTGTCGCAACATCTTCTCCAAGGTTTCGTAATTATGTTTAATATCGCTAAATCGATTTGTAGCCATTGAGAGATGCTGTAATTTGGAATACAAGGCCTCTATTATGTTCTCTTTCTTACCAAACTTATCTTGTAATATCTTCACGGCTGATGAATAGTTATCGTTAGTGACAGAAATTCCACTTATCGCAGTAGCAGCTGCACTGCGAATTTAACCTTTTAGGTAGTTGAACTTGGTGACATCTGGTATATCCTGTTCATGCACAGCTGTGCTGTACACATCCCAAAACTCTTGCCATTTGAGAATATCACTATCAAAGGTTGGAAGACTTAATTTGGGTAGCTTCATTTTCACATTGTTGTCTGTTTGTGATTCTGTAAGGTTTCCAGACGTTGTCAACAAGGGTGAGGTCGAAGGTAATGTCAAAGGTCGCATAGCTCCCCTTTCAGCTTTCCTCAACACCATTGCTAGGCACGCTTCCAGACGCGCTGTAGTCTCTTTGGAGTCTAATAATAGTTCGATTAGACCTCCATCTCCATCCGTAGCCCACAGATACTCCTTTTCTTCCGTTTCCTTTTCGTCACCAGCCTCCATTACGTTTACCAAGGTCGTCCATTCCTGGTTGCATCGTTCAAGGAGCGCTATATTCGTTGAAAATCGGTGAATAAGATCGTCCACCTCAGTCTCCTCCTGGTCCAAGTCAGTCTCATCCACTGGACGTTCCAGTATCGTCTTTGCTTTCTTAATGTAACTCTGCAGTCGCGCTTTTGTTGGTCCAAGCAATCTTCTTATGGGTCCCGACATTGCAAAACCTCGCGGATAAAGCCAAGCCAAACTCTAGATCCTGGTCACAGCACCATTTGTCATGAAGATAGAGCGAGGTTTTAGCTGCCACTCGTACTGTGATATTGTCGAGACTATTCATATTAAAGAGCACACAGTATTTATACAATAATTGATAATTAATAATCGTTGAAATAATAATTGAAGTCCAGCTTCGTTAAATAATAAATAATAATATAAATCTCTGTCTATCTTCTCAACAGGGTGTGAAATTTCACAGCAAGAAGGCTTAATAGTTGCTTTATTAGAATATGAAAAAAATTTTTTTTTAAAAATCACTGAAATTTTCAATTGAGAATTCCTACAAATTTTGCATGTGCCCAGATGTATGGTTTTCCAAAATAGGGTCACATGTAAACTACTCTAATATAACAGTCACTTAGCAGTAGTGGAAACCCCTTTTCAAAATTCCTGCGTATGCCCCTGAACTATTATGTAGTGCTGTCATATTATAGTATTTTAATACGAGTGTATGTTCTATTAGAGTATTTTAACAGAGCTCTGCATATAAATGTATAGGCTTCAGTTATCCAAACAATTCACTTATCTGAACACTTTTACCAATGGTCGAGACACATTGGGGTTCAGATAACCGAGGTTCCACTGTACTGTATAACTGTAAACATAAGAAGTATAGGCAAATTGGATACAAATAAGTGCAATCTCACCATTAACAGTCAGTACTCCAGAACTAGTGTCACTAGATACTACATTAGTAGCATTACATGTGTAGGTACCCACATCAGATGACTGTACATTACTGATTCTTATATCACTTCGACCAGGTGATAATGAAAAGACAGTATACTTCATTGTATTAGTCACATCCACTGGAACATCATTAAAGTACCAACTGATGGTAGGAACTGGTTCACCAGTAGCTTGACAAGAGAAGAAAGCTATGTCTTGCTCATTTCCTATATGATCCATTACTTGTTGAATAATTGATGGAGCATCTAACACATGTAACATTAGCAATTTAGAGATAGCTTCAAAGGAATGCACATTGGAGACTGAAACATACATAATACAATAATTATCACTTATCACTTATGTGCATGTAAAAATGTTGCATACACAAAATACTAGGATACAAATAATTAAGATGATAATCCAAATCAAAACACACGATAGTGTGTCATGCGGCCCAAGAAGCCAGCGCACCACACCGTGGGTACATTGACAGGGATAATAATAAATTATTTCTTCAAATATTAGCAATAAAAAGATACAACTAGCTACACTAACTAAACTATAGTAACTAACTAACTATGGTACAGCTACACTACATTACTTAACCAAAATCCAAGTCATCCTCAGAAGAGAGGGAGTACTGCTGGAGAATCATCTTGGCATTAAAACAAGATGAAAGAAAATGTCACCTTTGTATCTTGGTGATCCCTTATCCGATTGGAACCAAATTTGCTGAATAGTTGTCTGCCAGCTAGGGGAGTCCACATTCCCAGTTTGAAGGAAATCACTCCAGCCATTTGCAAGATACAAGCTGCCAATGTTTTGATTTTTTAAGTTTTTTTCTTCTTCATCTTTTTGCAAAAATTGCTATAAAACCAAACTCGTAATCCAATCGCCTTGAAATTTGGCACACATAAAGGAGTCCAAAGGCAAATCCTAGTATCAAATGTGGTACAACTCTGATGAATGGTTCAGGATTTATGACCGATTATTCATGTAAAACAAGATCGATTTGTTGTCACGCCTAAAGGGTAAACCGCTTCATGGAATGAGTTGAAAATCAGTTTGTGGATAGATCAACCATTATAGGAGTGCCTTTTGGTGGTATGAAAGCAATCGAAATAAAGATCATGGAGATATGACATGAAATCGAAGGTGTGTAACAATTACACGATCGAGATTCATCAATAAAAATACCAATAATTTTCATATCTACCAGGCAAACCACTTAGAGCAGTGAGCTGAAAATCGGTATGTTGCTGGAATACTCATCATAGAACGTCCTTGCAGATGAATCGGGTTACAAACCACTGAGTTATTATTCGAAAGCCAACTCCGTGTAGCAAATGCAAGATCGAGAAACTCTAATAGAACAGTCACCCTAATACAGCATTCAGCTAGTTTATCATTATAGAATTCTGCAAGTTATTCTGTAGGGAGTTCAGCTGCAAACAGTTGGTCTTATAGAGTGTTCAGCTAGAAGCAAGTAACCCTGTAGAGAGTTCAGCTACAAATATATCGCTGTAGAGATTCAGAACATTACAAGTTATACTGAAGAGAGTCCAGCTATAAACAAATCATGCACCCTGTAGAGAGTTCAACTACAAACAAGTCACTCTCTAGAGAATTCAGCTACAAACAAGTCACTGAAGAGAGAGTTCAGCTGCTAAGAATCTACCTGGTAGAGAATTCATCTATACAAACAAGTTTTAGAAAATGCTATGCATAGTATGCTTTGATCTTTGGCTAATAATGAGGTCTTTAAAAACCATGAAGAAACCTGCTACTGATACCACTTAATTTAAACTCTTGGTAGTGAAGGCTTTAACTTTATTGTCACAGTAGTTATCACTCTTTGTTTGATCTACCAGCTAACAGAAGCAGCAATAATGTAGCTAGCTACAAGCTTTAATTCGAAAACACATTCAATCTTCTCTACTGATCACATGACTTGTTTTAACACTGTGATGATTTCAAAACGACATATAATTCAATCCCACAATGGTACCACCTACATAGCGATATATATAACGTCCGCATTTTCTAAGTCGGTTAGGAACCACGCCCTCGGCTCTTCGAGTTTTGAAACCTTGCTTTGCTCAGTTTTTAAACCACGAACAGCCTCAGTCTAGGTTCCTAACCTATACATAGAGATCACTGCAAACAAGCAACCCTTTATAGAGTTCAGCTACAGACAAGTCACTGTATACAATGCTCAGCTACAAGTAAGTCACTCTGTAGAGCGTTCAGCCACTCTGTAGAGAATTCTGCTACAAACAAGTCACTGTGTAGAGAGTTCAGCAACCAAAAAACCACCCTGTAAAGAGTTCAGCTATACAAACAAATTATTCTGTAGAGAGATCAGTTAGAAACAAGAGAGAGCTTACTAGAAGAAGTCACACTATAGAGATTCAGCTACAAAGAAACCCTGTAGAGAGATCAACTACAAACAAATCACCATGCAGAGCGTCCAGCTACGAACAAATTACCCTATAGAAAGTTCAGCTACAAACAAATCACCCTGTAGACAGTTCAGCCACAAAACAAATATAATCCTGTAGAGAGTTCAGTTACAAAGAAACCATCCTGTAGAGAGTTCAGCTATAAACAAGTTATCCTACAGAGATATCAGTTTGAAACAAGAGATTTCAGCTACAAACAAATCACCATGTAGAGAGTTCAGCAATGAACAGATCAACCTATAGAGAGTTCAGCTAGATACAAGTCACCCTGTAGAGAGATCAGCTAGAAGCAAGTCAACTTGTAAAGAGTTCAACTACAAAGAAACCATCTTGTTAAGAGTTCAGCTACAAACAAATCACCCTGCAGAGAGTTCAGCTGCAAACAAATTATCCTGTAGAGAATTCAGCTACAAACAAATCACCCAGTAGATAGTTCAGCTACAAACAAATCACCCTGTGGAGAGATCAGCAACAAACAAACACCTTGTAGAGAGTTTAGATACAAACAAATCACCTTGTAGAGAGTTCAGTTACAAACAAATCACCCATCCTGTAGAGACTTCACCTACAAAGAAATCACCTGGTAGAGACTTCAACTACAAAGAAATAACCCTGTAGAGAGTTCAGCTATAAACAAGTCACCATCTAAAGAGAATCCTGTATAGAGTTCAGCTACAAGCAAATCACCATGTAGAAAGCTCTGCTACATTTTAAGTCACTTAGTAGAGAGATCAGCTGTGAACAAGTTATCCAGTAGACATGTAATAAATATATGCATTATATAATTTGTGACCGGATCTGTGAAAACCCAACATAGTGGCACATTTTTCAAATTCTTTATTATTGAGTATTTATAATCTACTTAGCTGAGTGCATGATCTGGCCAAGTGTCAGCCTTGTATGCCAACAACTTTTGGAGTTACAGCCATACAAAGTAGCAGCAACAGAAAGATTGATTTGTACAGCAGGTATTGGGAAAATAAATTACAGGTGTTTACAAAAATGACTGTAACTTACAAATGCAATGCAGTACAGAGTTACAACTTGCACCATCGTGTTCGCCATGAATAGGGTAGCCCATTACATGGTGAGTTTTTCTCTCCTACCACTACATACAGAGACAAAATCAGTGAAGAAAAATCGATTGCGTATGACTGCTTCGACATGATGTAAACGAATGCCCATAACTCACGTATCCTTTAGGCTACTGCTATGAAACAAATCAGTGAAGAAAATCGATTGTGTACGACTGCTTCGACATGACATAAACAAACGCCCATAACTCATGTATACGTTAGGCTACTGCTATCAAACAAAGAATTTCTAACCCCTCTTTAGTAGGCGAACAAGATGGTACCAATATTTTTATCATTGCATCCTTTCTTCATAAAGAACAAAGCGTTTAAAATTTTACAATTTTATTTCATTTACGCAAATAGTTTACACATTGCAATCAATAGCCTATATTGAAAGTTTAGGTTTGCACCATTATGTTGAGTTTTCGCAGATCCGGTTACATTTGTATTATTACTGATAAAATCAAAAATAGTTGAAGTATTAAAAATTTGTTTTAAGTCTGTTTCTTCTTCCTGTGGTAAAGAAAAAAGATAGGTTAAAAAATCCACAAAGGCAGCCTATGGCCGGCTTTGGGGTATACAAATACAAAAAGAAGTGATATCTAATCAAAAAACAGTCAAGCTCCAATGGGGGAGGCCAAGAAATGGCTGTGATGGTAGGTTAATGATTAAAATTTTAATAACAACAATTCAGGTGATTTTGTGTTGCCTCCTCCAAGTTTCATTAGGATTCGGCACCAAATTCACCTGAATTGATTTTTTTACCATTAACTTACCATCACAGCCATTTCTTGGTCGCCACCTTGGACTTCACATCTTTTTTCACCATAGCCTTTTTGAGGGCTGCACTCTTTTTTACAACTTGGTTGTTTTGGATTAGATATCATCCTCAAAGCCGGCTTATATGGCTGGCTTTTGGGATCTTTTTTAACCTACTTTTTTCCTTTACCACAGGAAGAAGAAAATAATAAAGCAGACTTTTAATATTTTAACTATTCCTGATTTTATTAAATATATAAATTTTATAATACATAATTATATTTATTATGTGCCAATTATTCACTTGTTTGCAGCTGATCTCTCTACTGCATGGGTGACTTGAAATGTAGCAGAACTCTCTACAGGGTTATCTGTTTGTAAGTGAATTCTCTACAGGGAAATTTGTTTTTAGATCAGGTCTCTACAGGGTGGATGATTTATTTGCAATTGAGGGTGATTTTGTTTGTAGCTGATCTCTCTACAGGGTGAATTGTTTCTAGCTGATCTCTCTACAGGGTAACTTGTTTGTAGCTGAGCTCTCTATAGGGTGATTTGCTTATAGCTGCACTCTCTACATTGTATAGAGAGTTCAGCTACTGTATAAACAAGTTACCCTGTAAAGAGAAGAAATCGGCTATAAACAAGTGACCTTATAAAGAGATGATCTAGAAACTAGATACAGGGTGGTTTCTTTGTAGTTGAACACTCTACAAGGCGATTTCTTTCTTGCTGATCTCTGTGCAGAGTTACGTTGTCATACTGATTGCTTTAAAGGGTGATTTGTTTTGGTAGTTGAACACTCTACAGGTCACTGGTTTCTAGCTGATCTCTCTACAGGGTGATCTGTTTGTAGCTGAAATATCTACAGGGTGATTTGTTTGTAGCTGAATTCTCTACAGGGTGACTTGTTTCCAGCTGATCTCTATATAGAGTAACTTGTTTGTGGCTCTACAGAGTGGATTCTTTGTAGCTGAACTCTCTACAAGGTGACTTCTTCTAGCTGATCTCTCTACAGGGTGACTTGTTTCTAACTGATCTCTCTATAGGGTAACTTGTTTGTGGCTGAATACTCTACAGGGTGGATTCTTTGTAGCTGAACTCTCTACAAAGTAACTTCTTCTAGCTGATCTCTCTACAGGGTGACTTGTTTCTCTCTGATCTCTCCACAGCGTGACCTGTTTCTAGCTGAACTCTCTACAGGGTGATTTGTTTGTAACTGAACTCTCAAAAGGATGATTTGTTTGTAGCTGAAACTCTCTGCAGGGTGATTTGTCTGTAGCTGAACTCTCTACAGGGTGGGCTGAACTATCTACAAGGTGACTTCTTCTAGCTGATATCTCTATATGGGGTGGTTTTTTTTGTAGCTGAATTCTCTACAAAGCAGCTTCTCCTAACTGATCTCTCTAAAGAATAACTTGTTTCTAGCTGAACTTTCTACAGGATGATCTGTTTGTAGCTGAGCTCTCTACTGGGCAATTAGTTTTCTAGCTGATCTCTCTATAGGGTAACTTGTTTGTAGCTGAACTCTCTACAAAGTGATTTCTTCTAGCTGATCTCTCTACAGGGTGACTTATTTCTCTCTGATCTCTCTACCACGTGACTTGTTTCTCGCTGAACCATCTACAGGGTGATCTGTTCATAGCTGAATTCTCTCTACATGGTGATTTGTTTGTAACTGAACTCTCTACAGGGTGAATTGTTTGTAGCTGAACTCTCCACAGGGTGACTTGTTTATTTATTTATTTATTGATTAGCAAAACCCTTAGGGGTAACACGCTAATGTACAATTACATTATTAAGTAAATAAGTATGCCCTAAATATGTCTGTGTCAATCACATGAAGATCAGGACAGGGTAAAGAATTCCATTCAATGGTTGTCTTTGGGAAAAAGAAGTTTCAATAGATTTCTGTTCTTGATTGGTCGTGAGAAACTTTTAATTGATGGTTAGCTCTAGTGTTTAGAAAGGATGGAGACAGCAAGTAGTGGTGCAGAACAATGAGTAGACTATTTACCAATTTGAATAAAAGGATTAGTCTATTATTTTTGCGTCGATCTTGTAGAGTTTGCCAATTTAACTGATATAGGATTGCGATAATACTGTTGTGATGTATCTTCACCATGGGTTGTTTGTGACAAACCATGCAGCTCTGTGTTGGATCATTTCAAGTTGGTTGATTGCATTGTGATGGTAAGTGTCCCAGATGGAGGGACAGTAATCAAGCATTGGTAAAACCAGTTGTTTATAGCTACGCTCACGAAGATGTCTAGGAAGATCGTACATATAATGTTTAAGGAATCCCATGCAGTGTGCGATTACTTTGTGGAAGAGTGTTTAAATATGAGAATGCTAGGATAGTCTGTAATCTAGTGTTATACCTAAATATGGATGTTGAGAAACAACATTTAGTTTGGTTCCATTCATGGTGTATTCATAAGTACTTATGTGTTGTGTTGTAGTTACTCAAACAATGCTACACTTGGAGATGTTGAATTCCATATGCCAGTCTCTAGCCCAAACTGTTAGATTACTGAGATCTTGCTGAAGAATATCATGGTCCTGTGGTGTGTGTATCACTCTATAAACTAGGAAATCATCAGCAAAGAGACGGATCTGGCTCTGGATGTTATTATTGATATCATTTGTGACTGGATTTTGGAAAACGATCCAAATCACACATTAGAAGTTTTGAGATATACGGTTTTAAAGAATTGAAGCCAGTATAAGTCTCCAAGGATAGCAAGCACGTGTATGAAATTTACACAAAAGATGCATCAATCTGTTACCTTTCAGGCGACTTCCAGTACTTGTAGCTGCTTGTAGAGTTTCCCACCAAATAAGATAGAAAATCTGAGCAGTTGGACGAGCGAAGTAGTATCACAAGTGCTCACTAAGGGGTGGGGGGTGGCGGGGAGGACAAGAGATAGACCTCAAAATGGAGGCAGGCCACGATTGGAGTCCAGACACGAGATTACAGGGCAGTGCTGGCTCCTTAGTGGCTGATGTGTAGCAAACTCAACAGAGAAAACGTCTGGCCAACATTATAAGGCTGTCTCACTCGTTTCTAGCTGAACTCTCTACAGGGTGATCTGTTTGTAACTTAGCTCTCCACAGGATGACTTGTTTTCTAGCTAATTTCTCTATAGGGTAACTTGTTTGTAGCTGAACTCTCTACAGGATGGTTTCTTTGTAGCTGAACTCTACAGGGTGGACTGTTACAGAGTGATTTTGTTTGTAGCTGGACTCTCTACAAGGTGACTTGTTTCTAGCTGACTTCTCTATAGAGTAACTTGTTTCTAGTTAAACTCACTACAGGGTGATTTTTTTTGTAGCTGAACTCTCTGCAGGGTGATTTGTTTGTAACTGAACTCTCTACAAGATGATTTGTTTCTAGTTGATCTCTCTATAGGGTAACTTGTTTGTAGCTGAACTCTGGTTTCTTTGTACCTGAACTCTCTACAGGGTGGTCTGTTACACAGTGATATTTTTGTAGCTGGACTCTCTACAAGGTGATTTGTTTCTAACTGATTTCTCTATAGAGTAACTTGTTTCTAGTTAAACTCACTACGGGGTGATTTGTTTGTAGCTGAACTCTCTGCAGGGTGATTTGTTTGTAGATATCTACAGGGTGTAGTCTACAGGGTTACTTGTTTGTAGCTGATCTCTACAGGGTGATATGTTCATAGTTGAACTCTCTACAGGGTAATTTGTTTGCAGCTGAACTCTCTACAGGGTGGTTTCTTTATAGCTGAACTCTCTACAAGGTGACTTCTTCTAGCTGATCTCTCTACAGGGTGACTTTATTCTAACTGATCTCTTTACAGAGTGATTTGTTTGCAGCTGAAATTTCTACATGGTGACTTGATCTTTCAACAGGGTGACTTATTTCTAGCTAATGTCTCTACAGAATGACTTTTTCTAGTTGATCTCTCTACAGTGTGACTTGTTTGTACTATAGGGTGGTAGCTGAATTCTACAGGGTAATTTGTTTCTAGCTGACCTCTCTACAGGGTGACTTCACTGACTTGTTTCTATCTGATCTCTAGAAAGGGTAAATTATATCTAGCTGATCTCTCTACAGGGTGACTTCACTGACTTGTTTCTATCTGATCTATAGAAAGAGTAAATTATTTCTAGCTGATCTCTCTACAGGGTGACCTGTTTCTAGCTGATCTAAAAGGGTGATTTGTTTGTAGCTGAACTGTCCACATGGTGACTTGATTCTTTCTGATCTCATTGCATGCAGAGTAAATCATTTTTAGTTAATTTCTCTACAGGGTGATTTGTGTCTAGCTGATCTATCTACAGGGTGATTTGTTTTAGCTGAATTTTCTACAGGGTAATTTGTTTGTAGTTGAACTCTCTACGGGGTGATTAGTTTGTAGCTGATCTTTCTACAGGGTGAGTTGTTTCTATCTGATATCACTAGGGTGATTTGTTTGTAGCTGAACTCTTTACAGGGTGACTTGTTTGTAGCTGGTCTCTTTACAGGGTGAGTTTTCTCTAGCTGAACTTTCTACAGGGTGATTTGCTTTTAGCTTATCTCTCTACAGGGTGACTGGTTTCTAGCTGAGCTCTTAACAGGGTGACTTAATTGCTTGTATACCTGAACTCTATACAAGGTGGTTTGTTTGTGGCTGAACTCTGTACAGGGTGAATTGGTTTCAAGCTCAAATCCCTACATGGTGACTTGTAATGGTCTGAATCGCTAGAGCGATTTATTTGTAGTAGCATGATGACAGTTTTATTAGGCAGCAGAATGCTCTATAAAGACACACAGTGGTGTGTCATGCGTCCCAAGAAGCCAGCGCGCCACACCGTGAGTATATTAACAGGAAGAAAACGTGATTTCACATCTTTCTAACTCTGTGATCCCTTCTCCGATTACAACTAAATTTGCTACAGAAGTGCTGGCCAGGTAGGAGAGTATACATACCAAATTTGAAGAAAATTGCTCCAGACATTTCCGAGATACGAGCGACCAAAATTTTGTTTTAATCTCTTCTTTTTTCTTATTCTTTCTTCTTCATTTTGCAAACTCTGCAAAATCCGCAATAAAACACGAATGCACACTCCAATCGAGCTGACATTTGGCACACTTAAAGGGTTCATTACAGTGGATCTCAGTACCACGTTTGGTAGGAATCAGATGAACATTCATGGAGTAACGGCCGATTATTCATGTAAAATAAGGTTGAAGGTCTGTGACGCCCACAGGGTAAACCCCTTGAAGGAATGAGCTGAAAACTGCTATGTAGATGGAGTAACTATTGTAGGAGTGCTTTTTGTGGTTTCAAATGAATCCAGAAAAAGGCCATTGAGATATGACACAAAACCCAACCTGTGTCACAATTATGCGATCAATTTTTATGAGTATAAAACAAATGGCATTACAGACAGGATGTTATCCATAACACAGAACTAATATACTATTAGAAATGGGAATTCTTATTAATTTGCTATAGTAACCAACACACGGGGGAGCTAACCAGTCAATCATGACAAACCTGTCTATATCGTCTAGGTTGACTAACCCGTCTATACAGTCTATAGTGACTAACCTATCTATACAGTCTATAGTGACTAACCTATCTATATTATAGTCTATAGCTAGTGACTAACCTGTCTATAGCTATAGTCTATGGTGACTAACCTGTCTACCATGTGTACACTGTCTATCATGTCTACACGGTCTACGATCTCTATGGTCTTTATATTGATTCCTTTCAAACCACAAAAAGGCACTCCTATAATGGTTACTTCATCTACATAGCAATTTTCAACTCATTCCTCCAAGGGTTTTACCCTGTGAGTGTGACGATTATGTCATCTAGTTTTCACTTTTTTTTTACCTCGTGCAGAAGTAAAATCAATGTCCTTAATTGGTAGATACTGTGCCAATTTCAATGAGGATGGCAATATCCATGCAGCAGAACATTCTGATATACATGTGCCAAATACATCATTGTCAACTTTCCCACAGCCTATTGCTTCACTTCATAAGCTAGAGTATGTTACATTTGAATACCACTGTTTGCATGATGTATGTAAAAATGTTTCACTTACTGTTACTGTACTCTTGAAATGGCTGAGCAGGTTGAGGCCCAAAAAAGGCTACAAGCTTTGATTTAAGTACCGAGCTGGAAGAGTTACTGTTTCCAATATGAAAGCAGTGTGCCACACAGATAGTACAAATCCATCAAAGAGCCTTACTAAAAGAGTTTGTTACCCCGAGTTGTTTGTATTCAACAGCAAGCAAACAGATTGGGTGAGGAATTATGAGAAGCTTACACTAGAGGAGTATGTAAAGGCTGCCAAGAAAGATCATCAGAGCCTGCAGGTTCAGAAAATGGACTTTATTAATCCGAGATGGCCACACGTTGGAGCTTCGCATGACAGTATTGTGCAGTGTGGCTGTTGTGTCAAGCATGTACTGGAAGTGAAGTGTCCTTACAGTCACCGTGAGGATAGCATTGAAGATGCAGTAGCCAGTGATGGTCAGTTTTGTCTGGTGATTCATTTCATCTGAATTAGAGTCATGCATACTATTACCAAGTACAAACGCAGATGTTTGTTTGTGATGTACTGTACTGTAATTTTTGTTTTCTCACATTTGACTTTGAACCCAGTCTATACGTTGAGCCATAGGTGGTAGAAATTAGGTGGGGGTAGGGTAGTATTGCACCAATAATTGGATCAGTTATCTAATAAACCATATATTGGCCATGTTTTTGTATATTGGTATTGGATCAGGACCGCAATGAAAATAGCAGCAGATACAGATATATGTATGTATTTAGAAATACAAGGTCATGTGCACCAAATAATGTTCACAAATGCATCCAGTTGCATTTTTCTGCATTACATGGTTAGCTGTGGGTTCCCACCCATTCCTACCAAGTTGGTAAACAGGATTCAAAGTGGACTTTTCGTGAAAATTCCAGAGCTCTTGCCAGATATGTTGACATTGGCTGATTACAATGTTAGTGAAGACCGCAGCGACAACCGAAAACCAAAGCACAGCGGAGAGCTAAGCATAATGAAATGGGTTCAGTCCTTCGCAGTGTACATGGCAGTTCTGTCCCACACAGCACCACAGCACATTCCAGATCTTCTGGGCTAACAATGGCAGATTATCCAAGCTTCATACAATCGCCAGCCAGGCCGCTGGGCAGTCTATGATTACCAGTGCTGCCTGAAGGCTTCTCTCACTGGTTCAACTGATTGGTTGACAATTGATCTCAACATATGGCACGATGCCTTCCTGAGAAAGCCTTGACCCCAGGGTCTACCTCCATCACAATCACAGCAAAGACACTGGCACAGCACACAAAGGAGTTTGAGCAATCAACCCAGACGCATTCTCCCCACACAACAGCGCATATGTCTGGACTGGAATGACGACCCTAATCCAGATTGCCCCATTCCCAATGTAAATACGAGCACAATTGCTACAGATGTGCCTTTAACCGCAGAATCACCGACAACCGTTACAAGGCAATGTTCTGCCCTAACAATATCACCCACATTTTACGTTGTGTGCCTTCTTTATCCTTAGGTTGTTTTCCGTCTTTGTTTGACTCTAACCTTAGTAATTGCCTTAGTAGGATTATGTGCTGCAGCATTTCTGATAGTGCTTGGTTTCAAGCTACTTTACCCTTTCAAATGGGAGGTTTGGGGTTACGTGACTCACAGCGTTTTTCTCATCCGGTTCATTGAATTCAGCCCGAGTTTTGGTGTCTCACTTAATAGAAAATTTTGATGCTACTTTTTCCATTCCTGGAGAAGATAGTGCTCTCTCTTATTTTGAAATTTATCAATATCTACATCCAGTGTATCCTCCCAAAGTGAACTGCAGGCTTCTCTTGATGATCAATCTTTTCACAGATTTTGAATACCTCAAACATACGTGATCAAGCATGCCTGCATGCTCTCATCCTTCTGGACCAGTAGTGGCTTGCTGAAGGCAATCCCACAGCCTTCTTTGGGTTTGGTTTTGTCTTCACATGACTTTGTTAATGCTCTTTGCTTATGGTTGGGTGTTCTGTTTTTTCTCTTGCCACTGCTTTGTACATGCTCGTCTGTGATTGATCAATATGGTGACCACCTCCTTGGTTGCTCACAAGACCCATTGCATATCCAACGCCATGATGCATTGATTACTGTGGTACATGACACTTGTATGTACCTTGGATTGCTACATTCTCATTCGCCATCGGTATATGTGACACTTATGTTTACCTTGCAACGCTACATTCTTGTTCATTATCGTAAACGTGACACTCGTACATACCATCATCACCACATTTAATTGTTCATGATGCCCGTATATGTGACGCTCGTATGTACTGTCTTTCCAGATGGTGTGCGGCTCGCTCAGGCTCACCCCAATGAATATACCATACAAACAGCAGTGATTACAAGGCTACACATTAACACTTATAACTCATGATCTACTATTGGTCCCAACTTTAAACTCACAGTGGTCAATGATGGGAATTAGAGCAACATGTAAACCAAAAATATATTTAGAATATTTTTGAAAGTTAAGAACAAAAGAAAAATTACATTTTTGTGGTTGACTTTTTCCTTTGAGCAATTATAAAACATTATATATCACCTGAAATAGAATTTAATAAGGATTTCAAACTCTAAACTAGGAGTGTCCATGTTAATCACATGCAAAGTTATGTCCATTTTATTGAAGACATGTAAGCAAAATAAAATTTTCAACAGAAACTTTGAGTGGTCATAACTTAAAGGGACACTAATGAAATGAGTCAAATTTTGGTGCAAGAAAGTCTCTTGATAGGGTCCACATTTGTGCCAAATTTCATAAAAATTGAAAAGGGTCTGGATTATTATTATTTTTGTTGATTAGGTATGGAATGACCCTTATCATGCTCTACTAAACAGTCACTTCAAAACTTTAATCTGACCCCACTAATAAAATTACTGACTGTTTTATTAAATAATATCAATCCCTTTTCTCTGACTAGCATTTTTACAGACAAGAGTTTATTCTATTAACTATGGTAGTGTTATGCTTGGTATTTCAGGCACATAATTTTATTACACTCAAATTATGCAAACAAAATCGTGACCTAGTCTGGGAAAACTGGTCTTCTCACCTATTTAAAGTACCGAGTTTTAAGTATTTAGTTTATGGTAGCTTTGCCAATGGTTGAAGTTACATACACAAAAGTTTTGCACATTTTACAACAATTTCTTACCTTCAACAGCATCCACTGTACAAGTAGCCAATAACGAAGTTTTTTGCCATTATAAAGAGTTTTTAATGTGATGTTAACTGCACAAGGAAAGCTTCAAAAAGTGGATGCTGGAACCAGAGAAGGGCAAGAGGCAATTTAAAAAATAAAGAGGAAGGTGTAGGGATGAATTAGGCCAGTTATGGGCCATTCAGGTCTCAAAACTGGAAAGAAATTACAGCACAGGGCTTTATTCAACACCAAAGAGCTATACAACCATCCCCATGCAGGCTGGCCAGAGTTCCATTAGGGAACCAGACTGCTCTTATGGATTACCACTGTGCTTGGGAAAAGCAGCCAGCTAAAGTAGAACACACAATTTTACCTAATTTTGATTATGAAATTAATTTTGATAGTTGATTACAATCTAATCCAAAACAGCCAAGCTGTAAAAAAGTGTGCGGCCCTCAAAAAGGCTATGGTGAAAAAAGATGTGAAATCCAAGGTGGCGGCCAAGAAATGGCTGTGATGGTAGGTTAATGGTAAAAATTTTAATAATGACAATTCAGGTGAATTTTTGTGCCGCTTGGTCTTGGCAAAAAATTCGCCTAAATTGCCGTTATTAAAATTTTTACCATTAACCTACCATCACAGCCATTTCTTGGCCGCCACCTTGGATTTCACATCTTTTTTCACCATAGCCTTTTTGAGGGCCGCACACTTTTTTTACAGCTTGGCTGTTTTGGATTAGATTTCACTTCTTTTTGTATTTGTATACCCCAAAGCCGGCCTATGGCCGGCTTTTCTAACCTATCTTTTTTTCTTTACCACAGGAAGAAGAAAAGATGAAGCAGATGTATTTTAAATATTTCTGATTTTATCAGTAAATGTACAAATTATATATATAATACATATGTTTATTACAGAACTCTCCATGGTGGTTTCTTTGTAACTGAACACTCTACAAAGTGACTTCTTCTTGCTGCTCTCTCTACAGGGTGAATTGTTTGTAGCTGAACAATCTACAAGGTAACTTCTTCTAACTGATCTTTCTACAGGGCAATTTGTTTGTGGCTGAATTTTCTACAGGGTGATTTGTTTACAGCTGAACTCTCTACATGATGGTTTCTTTGTAACTGAACTCTCTACAAGGTAATTTCTTCTAGCTGATCTCTCTACAGGGAGATTTGTTTGTAGCTAAACTCTCTACAGGTAATTTGTTTGCAGCTGAATTATCTAGATGATGGTTTCTTTGTAGCTGAACTCTCTACAAGGTAACTTCTTCTAACTGATCTCTCTACAGGGAGATTTGCTTGTAGCTGAACTCTCTACATGATGGTTTCTTTGTAGCTGAACTCTCCACAAGGTAATTTCTTCTAGCTGATCTTTCTACAGGGTGATTTGTTTGTAGCTGAACTCTCTACAAAGAAATTTCTTCTAGCTGATCTCTCTACAGGGAGATTTGTTTGTAGCTGAACTCTATACAGGTGATTTGTTGGTAGCTAAACACTCTACAGGTAATTTGTTTGCAGCTGAACTCTCTACATGATGGTTTCTTTGTAGCTGAACTCTCCACAAGGTAACTTCTTCTAGCTGATCTTTCTACAGGATGATTTGTTTGTAGCTGAACTCTCTACAAAGAAACTTTTCTAGCTGATCTCTCTACAGGGAGATTTGTTTGTAGCTGAACTCTCTACATGATGGTTTCTTTGTAGCTGAACTCTCTACAAGGTAACTGATGTCTCTACAAGGTCACTAGTTTGTAGCTGAACTCTCTACATGGTGGTTTATTTGTAACTGAACTCTCTACAAGGTGACTTCTTCTAGCTGATCTCTCTACAGGGAGATTTGTTTGTAGCTGAACTCACTACAGGTAATTTGTTTGCAGCTGAACTCTCTACATGATGGCTTCTTTGTAGCTGAACTCTCCACAAGGTAACTTCTTCGAGCTGATCTCTCTACAGGGAGATTTGTTTGTAGCTGAACTCTCTACAGGTAATTTGTTTGCAGCTGAACTCTCTACATGATAGTTCTTTGTAGCTGAACTCTGTACAAGGTGACTTCTTCTAGCTAATCAATCTTTCTAGAGGGTGATTTGTTTGTAGCTGAACTCGCTACAGGTGATTTGTTTGCAGCTGAACTTTCTACACGGTGGTTTCTTTGTAGCTGAACTCCCTACAAGGTAGCTTCTTCTAGCTGATCTCTCTACAGGATGACTTGTTTCTAGCTGAACTCTCTACAGGGTGATCCTTTCGTAGCTGAACTCACTACAGGGTGATTTGTTTGCAGCCAAACTCTCTACGTGATGGTTTGTTTGTAGTTGAACTCTCTACAAGGTAACTTCTTCTAGTTGATTTCTCTACAGGGTAACTTGTTTCTAGCTGATCTCTCTACAGGGTGATTTGTTTGTAGCTGAACTCTGTACAGTTTGATTTGTTAGCAGCTGAACTTTCTACATGGTTGTTTCTTTGTAGCTGAACTCTCTACAAGGTAACTTCTTCTAACTGATCTCTCTACAGGGAGATTTGCTTGTAGCTGAACTCTCTACATGATGGTTTCTTTGTAGCTGAACTCTCCACAAGGTAATTTCTTCTAGCTGATCTTTCTACAGGGTGATTTGTTTGTAGCTGAACTCTCTACAAAGAAATTTCTTCTAGCTGATCTCTCTACAGGGAGATTTGTTTGTAGCTGAACTCTATACAGGTGATTTGTTGGTAGCTAAACACTCTACAGGTAATTTGTTTGCAGCTGAACTCTCTACATGATGGTTTCTTTGTAGCTGAACTCTCCACAAGGTAACTTCTTCTAGCTGATCTTTCTACAGGATGATTTGTTTGTAGCTGAACTCTCTACAAAGAAACTTTTCTAGCTGATCTCTCTACAGGGAGATTTGTTTGTAGCTGAACTCTCTACATGATGGTTTCTTTGTAGCTGAACTCTCTACAAGGTAACTGATGTCTCTACAAGGTCACTAGTTTGTAGCTGAACTCTCTACATGGTGGTTTATTTGTAACTGAACTCTCTACAAGGTGACTTCTTCTAGCTGATCTCTCTACAGGGAGATTTGTTTGTAGCTGAACTCACTACAGGTAATTTGTTTGCAGCTGAACTCTCTACATGATGGCTTCTTTGTAGCTGAACTCTCCACAAGGTAACTTCTTCGAGCTGATCTCTCTACAGGGAGATTTGTTTGTAGCTGAACTCTCTACAGGTAATTTGTTTGCAGCTGAACTCTCTACATGATAGTTCTTTGTAGCTGAACTCTGTACAAGGTGACTTCTTCTAGCTAATCAATCTTTCTAGAGGGTGATTTGTTTGTAGCTGAACTCGCTACAGGTGATTTGTTTTCAGCTGAACTTTCTACACGGTGGTTTCTTTGTAGCTGAACTCCCTACAAGGTAGCTTCTTCTAGCTGATCTCTCTACAGGATGACTTGTTTCTAGCTGAACTCTCTACAGGGTGATCCTTTCGTAGCTGAACTCACTACAGGGTGATTTGTTTGCAGCCAAACTCTCTACGTGATGGTTTGTTTGTAGTTGAACTCTCTACAAGGTAACTTCTTCTAGTTGATTTCTCTACAGGGTAACTTGTTTCTAGCTGATCTCTCTACAGGGTGATTTGTTTGTAGCTGAACTCTGTACAGTTTGATTTGTTAGCAGCTGAACTTTCTACATGGTTGTTTCTTTGTAGCTGAACTCTCTACAAGGTAACTTCTTCTAGTTGATCTCACTACAGGATGACTTGTTTCTACCTGAACTCTTGACAAGATGATCTGTTCATAGCTGAATTCTCTACATGGTAGTTTCTTTGTAGCTAAACTCTTTACAAGGTGACTTCTTCTAGCTGATCTCTCTATAGGGTGATTTGTTGGTAGCTGAACTATCTGCAGGGTGATTTGAACTCTCTACAAGGTGATGTTTTCTAGTTGATCTCTCTACTCAGTCTGGATGACTTGTTTCTAGCTGAACTCTCTACAGTGTGATCTGTTAAGTTTCTACCTGATCTCTCTATAAAATTATATCTTGTTTGTATAGCTGAACTCTTTTACATAGTGGTTTTTTGATTGGTTGCTGAACTCTCTCTCCATGGTGACTTGTTTGTACTACAGAGTAACTTGTTTGTAGCTGAACTCTACAGAGTGACTTACTTGTAGCTGAACATTGCATAAAGTAACTTGCTTGTAGCTGATTTAGATGAACTCTCTACTAGGTAGCTTTTTTGTAGCTGAATCCTTTACACAGTGACTTGTTTGTAGCTGAATTCTCTACAGAGTGACTTGTTGTAGCTGAACTCTCTACAAGGTGACTTGTTTATAGTTGAATTCTCTTCAGTGTGACTTATAATGTCAATGGCGGATCCAGGATGGGGCATTTGGGGAAAATTCCCCCCCCCTCCCCCTCCCCTCACCTTGTGGTGGAGCCAGCCATACTTCTGATTAAAATAGCTAGCTACTAAACTTTATGTCAGTCCAAGATCAGTTTATAAACTCATGAAAATATGCACATTTTAATAGCATTTATTACAAATCCACTTGAAACCAAAGCGAACCAAACTCAAAATAGCTCTGAAATTGTCACCCAGCACCTTCGTGCGTACTAAGTGCCACTAAAAATAATTATCGTGTTGCTGTTGTTTAAGACATTCAGAGCCTTTAAACAGCTTTTAAGACTTCACAACCACCTGAAAAGATCAAAATGGAAAAAAATCAACAGTGAGACACTACTAAGAGGTGATTATTTACTGCTTCAAAAATGCAGCAACTAACAAGAAATCTGGCTCTCCCCAACCATATACAACTTGGCCTGTTTGTGCCCCTCCCTTTGACAACTCCTGGATCCACCCCTGAATGTTCTGAATTTCTACAGCAACATATTTGTAGCTGTACTCTCTACAGGATGACTTGCTTGTAGCTGAATTGTCTATAAGATTAACTGTTTGTAGCTGAACTCCCTACAGAATAACTTGCAATGCCATATAATTCTATAATGGAGTAAGTTATAAACGTAGCTGAATGCTTTATTAGGGTGACTGTTCTATTAGAGTATCTCGATCTCGCATATGCTACACGTAGTTGGCTTTGGAATCATAACTCAGTGGTTTGTAATCCGATTCTTCTGTACTACTGCAAGGACTTTCTATGATAATTATTCCAGCTACACACCGATTTTCAGCTCACTGTTCTAAGCGGTTTGCCTGGTAGGTGTGAAAACTAATAGTTTTTTATTCATAAAAAATTGATTGCATAATTGTGACATAGGTTGGGTTTTGTGTCATATCTCGATGGCCTTTAACTGGATTCCTTTCAAACCACAAAAAGGCACTCCTACGATAGTTACTCCATCTATATAGCAATTTTGAGCTCATTCCTTCAAGCGGTTTACCCTGTAGGCGTGACAGACCTTCGACCTTATTTTCCACAAATAATCGATCATAACTCCGTGAAGGTTCATCGGATTCCTACCAAACTTGGTACTGAGATTCGCCTTAATGAGCCCTTTAAGTGTGCCAAATTTCAGCCCAATCCAAGCACGCATTCGTGTTTTATTACGGATTTTGAAAAGTGTGCGAAAAGAAGAAGAAAAAAACAAAGAAAAAAACCCCAAACTTTGGCCGCTCGTATCTCGGAAATTACTGGAGCGATATTCTTCAAATTTCGTATGTGGACTCCCCTACCTAGCCGGCATTTCTGTAGCAACTTTGGTTTCAATAGGATAAGGAATCATGGAGCTACAAAGGTGTGAAAATCGCGTTTACTTTCTTCCTGTAAATATACTCACGGTGTGGCGTGCCGGCTTCTTGGGCCACACGACACACTACTGTGTGTCTTGATTGTATAAGTAAACTTCAACATCATTTTTTTCTGCATATTATTTCTATAAATCTACAGTGTATGATGTACTACATTGTATAGGATTATGTATAACAGCTAAAGACTTTGAACTTACATTGTACAGTGGTGATAATATTTCTAATAGCATTGCTGACAATATTACTAGCTGAACATGTGTACATTCCAGTGTCTATTCTCATAGCTCCTGTCACCATCAGTTCTACACTTACACTAGTCACATTACCAACACCAGTAGATGACATCATTTCACTACCAGATACTAGTCTCATATTACTTAGACTACTCCCATCACTGTTCTGCCACACAACTATTGGTGGAGGATAACCTGTAGCTGTACATGTGATTGATCCATTACTTCTTTCAGTGATAGTAAACTCTTGTCCTTCCAATGGTACAACAATGTTTGGTGATACTATAAAACACCAAATGATGTACACATCACATTTCAGGTAATAAAATAATCCTCACCATTAACAGTCAGTACTCCAGAACTAGTGTCACTAGATACTACATTAGTAGCATTACATGTGTAGGTACCCACATCAGATGACTGTACACTCATTATTGTTAGTGTACTACTGTTAGTAGTGACATTTAATGATGTCACTGATACAGTATATTTTGTAGTATTAGTCACATCCACTGGAACATCATTAAAGTACCAACTGATGGTAGGACCTGGTTCACCAGTAGCTTGACAAGTAAAGGAAGCTGTGTCTGTCTCATTTTGTGTTTGGTCCATCACCTCAGGACTGATAGCTGGAGGAACTACAAGGTAGAAAATCAGTTTGTAGTCAAGGCTGTAATACACTATCACTAGCTAATCATTTCTTAATGCATAGTTGCATATATGTAGTAGCTAAAATGTGCTGCAATGAGAATCACCATTCAACTATAATGGCATTTTGATATCTGTACACCCATCAACCCTTAGCGCATTAGTGTTACAATAAAACAAAAGTGTATGAATTAGCTCTGCAGGTTAGTTTTTGAAATTTACAGTGTTTCTGTGATTAAGCACAATAAGGTCTGTTTTTGTATCCAATTTCTTCAAATGTCAGTTGCAATTGTAAAAGTAATAACTAAGAAACGGCTACAATAATGTAAATGCCAATATAATACTGGCATGGTAATTCTGTCATCATTGTCACTATAACTTCTTGTTGGCCCATATTTTTGATTTAACAAACTATGGTTCCCCTTTTTTAAAGCTTGGTATAACTCTAATACATAAAAGCAATCTTATAGAAACTGTAAAATTATTATGGTTAGAAAATCCCGCTGAGCAAAACCCACACTTGTTTGAATAATTCTGTTTTAGAGATAAATTCCATTGAAAAACATTGGCAAAAAATGCATAATACATAAATAATTTTATGCATATTTTAATTGCTGCAGTAACAGTGAAGGAAGACTCAAATTGAAATATCTACCAATGGATTTGCCTCTTTATGGACAGTAAAAATTTTGTACCATGTAGCAAACATGAGCTTCGCATGTTTGTCTATGTTGTAATAAAATGTAACTTTACTGTTGCTATTTTAAGCTTGAACAGCATTTTTGCTTCATAGCATGGATGTATTTAGGTCAAAAACTGCACCTTGATGAATACCCCAGTTCATGGTGAATAGAACGACACAAGTCCCAACTCTGTAGGCTGTTGCACTTGAGACATAACTATAATCAATTAAACAAGCATGTGTAATTTTTTCCATATTGGCACTGTACAAATCAATTATTTGTTCTTTTTGTCATTTATTGCTATAATTCCACAAGCGCTTAGTAGATTCAACAGCCCATTGTTTTTTTCGTATAGACAATAAGAAATCATCAAATGATGTCTGAGAAAAATGCAAATAAGTTGGGTTTTAGCTCAGTGGCTCACAAATCGTATATGTTAGCAATGCTTTGAAGCTTTCTTATTCATGAAGAGACTCCAACAGAAATTTCTTAGTGCTACGAGACTGGTTAACTACACCAGTTTATTAGTTATCACTATGTACACAAGCATTTGTTGTTAACTGCTGAAATATTATCAACAAAACAATAGCACAACCAACCTACTGTAGTAGCTAGCTGGTGTTCTTCACCACCTATACCGGTGAGTTAACTGCAGTGTCAAGCTATTGGTGTCTTAGAAAATGGCTGGCTCTGTTTCTAGCTAGCTACATGACTTTACTTTCACTTCTTCTACACAAGTGATCCACTGAGTCTCACTCATGGTACCGTAGATTAGTTTCTGAGTTAATTTTGACTCGGTATAGTTGTATATACTTGTATACTACACCAACAAAACTTACTTTCATCAATTTTGATGCATTACTCTTACTCAAATTAATGTAATTCTTGTTGATGCCACTAAAGTAAGTGTAGCAGTATTATGTAATAGGTCACATATGTATATAATGCTAATGTGTGCTTATGTATGTATTGGCGTATGATTCTTAATCCAATAGATTTAATGATACATGGTAAAACCAGTGGGATTTCTTCAAGAAACTAAGAGAACAAAGTGATAATTTTATCATTGTGAACCATAGAAAGATTAAACAATGATGAACTTAACATGGCATCCTTTCAGATTGTCGCACTAGAGAATTTCAACTTTAACCATCCCTAAGAGAGGCCACAATGGATTCACAAGTTTGAATGCTCCTGTCAAGCTTGCACTTGAAAGACAAGACAAAGCAAGTTAACATTCTTATTTATTTGAGGGGTGATGCTGCAGATGACATATTGAATTCAATGGATCTGATAAAAGAAATACAAACCAGTGAAGACAATGTTTGATGAACATTTTTACAAGAGGGAGAAACATGATATATGAGTATGCTAAACTCAGTAGCCGCCAAGATAGTCGGCCAGTTCGTGACAGCCTTACACACACTCACTGAAATCTTATTTTATGGATCCATTTGAGAGGAAATGATTCGAGACCACTTAGTAGTATGCTTGTGTGATATACAAGTATCCATGAAACTTCAACTTAACCCAGAGCTTACTTTGAAGCAAGCAGTAATTGCCGCCTGCCTGTCAGAGTAAAGCAGTAAAGTAATCCTGAGCAGCCACAAACAGTGCATAAGGACACTTGTACCAGATGTGGCAAATCACCACAGCACAGTATGTCCTGCACAAGAAACTGTCTGTTATAAACGTTCCAAAAAAAGTCACTACCAATAAGTGTGCCATCCAAAGGAGTAAATATGATTGAGTCAACTAGTTTCACAGAAGACAGCGTCGATGACTTCCTTGGATCAGTTGAAACTAATACTGCTGACAAACCTACATGGTCTGTC
The DNA here is from genome assembly GCF_963678975.1 of Dysidea avara. Lineage (NCBI taxonomy): Eukaryota > Metazoa > Porifera > Demospongiae > Dictyoceratida > Dysideidae > Dysidea > Dysidea avara. Next base: position 40,795,599 of record NC_089276.1, read on the forward strand.
GTCACAGTGTCTCTCAATATCTGTGATGTTAACTTCAAAATAGACACAGAAGCTGATGTAACCATTATATATGAAACAGTTCTCAAAAAATTAAATGGAATAGAGTTGCAGCCCTGTAATCGATCTCTGAGGGACTGTGCCAGAAAAACCTTACGGTATGTGGTCAGTTTACTGGTTTTATGCAATATGACAACATACTAGTTGAACAAGAAGTGTTTTTAATCTACGACTTACACAAAGCACTTATTGGGCTTTCAGAAATTGAACTAGTATCCACAATCAACAACATAGCATTGGATATTCCTGCCAAATTTCCTGAATTCTGTGAAGGCTTAGGATCCTTACCAAGGGAGTACACAATCCACCTGAGTGACAATGCCAGACCGTTTACAATTACAACACCTAGAAGAATTGCCCTTCGTCTTTTGCTGAAAACCAACATTGAGCTAGAGCGAATGGAGAAATCTGTGGTAATATCAAAAGTTGACATACTGACCGAATGGTGCACAGCAATGATCGTAGTACCAATACCAATTTGCAGAATACGCATTTGTGTTGATCTCACTAAGTTAAATGAAAGCGTCCTAAGGGAACGGCACCCCATACCATCTGTGTAACACATCCATGTTCTGATAGGTGAGGCAAAGGTATCTTCCAAACTCGATGCAAATTTAGGGTTTTGGCAGATCACATTACAGAAGGAATCAGCCTTACTTACCACAATCATTACTCTGCTTGGAAGATACTGCTTTAACCGACTTCCATTTGGAATTACGTCTGCTCCTGGATATTTCCAAAAGAGGATCAGTGAGTTATTGCAAGATCTGAGTGGTGTGGTATGTATGATGGATGACATTCTTGTGTATGGCCAAGTCCAAGATGGATACAACCAAAGATTGACTGCTGTATTAGAACATATAAAGCAAGCCAAAGTTAAGCTCAATAAGGAGAAATGCAGTTTTTATATGCACAGTATCAGATTTTTGGGTCAACATGTCGATGGTTCTGGAATACACCCTGACCCACAGAAGGTAGAAGCAGTCCAACTGATGAAAAGTCCCACCTCTCTTTCAGAAGCATGGCGATTCTTGGGTATGGCAAATCAACTAGGTAAAATTACTCCCAGTTTAGCAGAAGTCACCACAAACCTCTAGGTGACCTGCTCAGCTCAAAGAATTCATGGACATGGGATACACTTCAAAAGCAAGCAGTGAAGAATTTGCTGAGTTCTAGTCCAGCATTAGCACTGTATAGTCCAGACCATGATACAACTGTATCCGCAGATGCTTCAGCATTCGGATTAGGAGGAGTCCTTCTTCAGAAACAACCTTTCGGAACATGGCAGCCAGTTGCATATGTATCTAGAACACTTACACTTACTGAACAAAAGTGTGCACAGATCGACAAGGAAGCACTGGCTATTATATAATACTATTACTTGGTCCTGTTAATGATTCAGTGACTATTTACTTGGCAAGACCTTCCATTTTCAAACTTACCACAAACCCCTCATTCCACTGTTGAGTTCCAAACATTTGACAATTTACCTATCTGTGCTCAGAGATTCAAGATGCAACTAATGCGATTTCATTTTACAATCTCTTATGTACCTGGTAAAAACCTTTCAACTGCTGATACTTTATCTTGAGCACCAGTTAGGGCCTGTTCATCTTCTGATGAACAGTTCAATCAAGAAGTCACAGCTTATGTACATTTAGTGTGTGTTAATTTACCAGCATCAGATCAATGTATTCATCAAATCAAACAATTCCAACTCAAAGAAGAAGTTTGTCAAACATCATAAAATACTGCAGAGATGGATGGCCAGACAAAAGACATGTACCAGATATAGTAAAACCTGTTGCGAGTGAAATTTCGTTTCAGGATGACTTGCTAATGTCAGGCAGTAGAATCATCATACCTGCCAACTTAGATCAGACATCCTAGAGAAGTTGTATGCAACTCACCAAGGCATCTTAAAGTGTCATGAGAAAACTAAAGTGTCTGTATGGTGGCCAGGTCTCAGTAGTCAACTAGAGAGGCTGTTCTATTTCCTGTAAGCTCCAAAACCGACCTGTTGAATCATTAATACCATCTACCCTTCCAACATTGTCATGGAAAAACATTGCTCCTGATTTGTTTAAATGGAAAGTAGCTACATACTTGTTAGTGGTAGACCATTTCTCCAAGTTTGTTGAAATCAGCAAGCTAAGAAATGAGACTTCTGAAGAAGTGATTTGTCATCTTAAGTCGATATTTGCCACACAAGGTTTCCTACAACAATTGTTTTCAGACAATGGTCCTTATTATTCATCTCCAAACTTTTCAAAGTGATTTCAGTTTGTCAATGCCACAAGTAGCCTGAGATTTCCTCAGAGCAACAGGGAAGCTGAGCGAGCTGTCATTATTAAGAATCTTATCAGTAAGTCTGAAGACCCCTTTGCAGCATTACTTGCATATAGAAGCACTCCAATTGAATGTGGTTACAGCCCAGCAGAACTCCCCATGAACAAACTGTTACATTCATCAGTTCCCATTACTCCCTCACAATTGAAACCAACTAACCCTGACTACTCTACTCTGAAGGAGAAGAGACAGGACCAAAAAAGGTCAAATTACAATGATCACCACAGAGCCAGAGAATTAAGTCCCTTGTTCCCAGGAGACCGTGTGTGGATTACTGATCAACAAACAGAAGGAACAGTTGTACAATCATTTACAGCACGATCCTTTCAAGTTGTGACAGATACAGGAACATTTGAGACAAAATTGTAGAAACTTGAATCCTTTACTTGAAACTCCAGTTAGTGACACTTCGGCAGAGATAGAACAATCCTCTAGTGGAGACTATAGCAGACCTCAGTCTGATACAACAGTTACTAGAAGTGGTAAAGTTTCAAAGCCTCCCTCTATACCTTTGGAAGATTCCCAATGGAATTGACTAACGAATTGATTTTGCACATAAGAGAGATGCAGTAGTAGCAGCGCATAGTGATTATGTAATAGGTCACATGAGTATATGCTAATGTGTGCTTATGTGTGTATATGGTGTGTGTAAGATTTTTAATCCAATTGATTCTAATGATACAGTAAACACCAGTCTACAAAAGTAAATATCTGGCCTTTCGAAAGGCAGATAAATTTTCGAGTGGAGTTTCCAGTGCAGTCTTTTGTAAACTTTTCACTGACTTGGTGAAGCAGTGGTACGAGACATAGTTACAATGTGCTTTTCACTGCTGCTGATCATTTTCTAAAAAAACAGTTAGACACCAATACCAGTACTGCGAGGCATAAATCATGATGTTATTTTGGCTACATCACATTGTGATGTGATCTTGTGTTAGATGACTAGCTAAGCTCCATGATTGGGTTGACTCGTGTAAAAATGCAGCGATGCATAAAGAAAGGAGTTGAGGTATAATGCAACACATTACACAGAAATGATCTTATGAATATCAGTGAAACATGTGAGTAAGACAAGGTGGTAATACTGAGCAAAACAAATGTTTTTATAAAGACTGTTGTTATTTGTACAGTCACGTATGAATAGCTCATGTGCTATTCATAAGGTCACGTACAAATAACTACAAAATCACCCTGTGCTAATCGTATGGCGATCTGTATGAATAGCAACAAAGGTTATTTGTACAATGGTACGTGCGAATAGCTTACTGTATGTACTATTTGTATGGCTATGTGACTAGGGTGTACGGCAATGCCGGGTCAGCTGACATATAGCTAAGGCCTGCTCTGATTGACATAGCTCAGCTCATTATGTATTATGTTGAAACTTAGCAGCTAGCTATGGCAGGTATACATGCTTGTAATTATGTTAGCTCTATAATACAGTAGGCTGCAAAAAAGTTTACATTTCATAATTTTTATTATGCTGTAGTAGCATAATTACAAAAGTATAATAACGAATTGTGTTCTATTGGTAATTATGAATATATTGTAAATATAGCTGTTTTATTGCATAATTACAGTTTACGGTCAAAATGTAATCTAACCCAAAACAGCCAAGCTGTAAAAAAAGAGTGCGGCCCTCAAAAAGGCTATGGTGAAAAAGATGTGAAATCCAAGGTGGCGGCCAAGAAATGGCTGTGATGGCAGATTAATGGTAAAAATTTTAACAATGACAATTCAGGTGAATTTGGTGCTGATTGATTTTAGCACAAAATTCACCTGAATTGTCATTATTAAAGTTTTTACCATTAACTTACCATCACAGCCATTTCTTGGCCGCCACCTTGGATTTCACATCTTTTTTCACCATAGCCTTTTGAGGGCTGCACTCTTTTTTTACAGCTTGGCTGTTTTGGTTTAGATTTCACTTCTTTTTGTATTTGTATATCCCAAATAGGCCAGCTTTGGGGCTTTTTTAACCTACCTTTTTTCTTTACCACAGGAAGAAGAAAAAGATGAAAAATATTTTAAATACATTAACTATTTCTAATTTTATTAGTAAATATACAAATTATATATATATATATATATATATATATATAATATATGCATGTATTTATTACATTATAATTATTCCCTATGGATAACTTGTTTGCAACTGTTCTCTCTGCTGGGTGACTTGAAATGTAACTGAAGTCTCTACAGGGTGTTTTGCTTGTAGATGAACTCTCTACAGCGTGGTTTCTTTGTAGCTGAACTCTCCACAGTGTGATTTGTTTCTATGTGATCTCTCTACAAGGTTACTTTGTCTGGCTTTTCTCTCTAAAGGGTGATTTATATTTGTAGCTGAACTCTCTACAGGTCACTGGTTTCTTTTTGATCTCTCTACAGGGTGACTTGTTTGTACCTGAACTATCTGCAGGGTGATTTATTCTTTGCTGAACTCTCTACAGGGCGATCTTTCTAGCTGAACTCTCTACAGGACGACTCATTTCTAGCTGAACTCTCTACAGGGTGATTTGTTTGCAGCTGAACTCTCTATATGATGGTTTCTTTGTAGCTGAACTTTCTACAAGGTAACAATATTATAATTAGTAAAATGTAGACACTTTTAAGGATCTCTTACATCAAATCACATTGTAAATTTATGTAGCTTTATTTTGTAGTATGTAGTTTTTTAAATTGCCTTTATATTGTAACATACTCACTGATGTGAGTCCTACAATTATAACATATTAATAACTTCTTCTAGCTGATCTTTCTACAGGGCGATTTGTTTGTAGCTGAATTTTCTACAGGGTGATTTGTTTGCAGCTGAACTGTCTACAATATTAACTGGTTGCTGCTGGACTCTCTACAGCATAGCTTGCAATGTAATAGAAATCTATAATGGAGTAAGTCATAAACTAGCTGAATGCTCTATTAGGGTGACTGTTCTATTAGAGTATTTCCATTTTGTATTTTTGCTACACAGAGTTGGCTTTGGAATCATAACTCAGTGGTTTGTAATCCAACTGTTCTGTACTACTGCAAGGACTTTCTACGGCGACTTTTCCAGCTATATACCCATTTTCAGCTCACTCTCTAAGCGGTTTGACTGGTAGGTGTGAAAATTATTGGTATTTTTATTCATGAATCTCGATCGCACAATTGTTACACACCTTCGGTTTCGTGTCAGATCTCCATGATCTTTTATTTCGACTGCTTTCAAACCACTAAAAGTTACTCCTACAATGGTTGATCTATCCACAAAACGATTTTTAACTCATTCCATGAAGCGGTTTACCCTGTAGGCATGACAACAAATCGATCTTGTTTTATGCAAATAATTGGTCATACATCCTTAACTGTTTATTACCAAATATGATACTAGGATTTGTCTTTGGACTGCCTTTCTGTGTACCAAAATTCAAGGTGATCAGAGTACACGTTTGCATTTTATAGTATTTTTTTCAAGTGTGTGAAAACATGAAGAAGAATAAGAAAAAAAAACCTAAAGAAATAAAACTGAACTTTGGCTGCTTGTAACTCGGAAATGGAATTTGGAATGTGGACTCCCGCAACTCTGCAGCAAATTTGGTTTCAATCGGATAAGGTATCATCGAGATACAAAGGTGTGAAAATGACATTTTCTTTGTTCCTATCAATATACCCACGGTGTGGCGCTCTGGCTTCTTGGGCCGCATGACACACTATCGTGCGTCTTGATTACAGCACAAACATGCGTAATCACAATTACGAAATGTAAACTTTTTTTGCAACCTACTGTATATAACTATAGCTAGCAGTTAGATCACTACTATTCCTGTAGTTCGAGTTCAACTAGCTGAATAGTGATTTTGTGATTATTATTGTATTGCAAAAATTAAGCTGTTATCAATACCTAATCCAAAACAGCCAAGCTGTAAAAAAAATGTGCGGCCCTCAAAAAGGCTATGGTGAATAAAGATGTGAAATCCAAGGTGCCGGCCAAGAAATGGCTGTGATGATAGGTTAATGGTAAAATTTTAATAACAACAATTCAGGTGAATTTTGGTGCCGCTTGGTCGATTAGCACAAAATTCACCTGAATTGTCGTTATTAAATTTTTTACCATTAACCTACCATCACAGCCATTTCTTGGCCGCCACCTTGGATTTCACATCTTTATTCACCATAGCCTTTTTGAGGGCCGCACCCTTTTTTTACAGCTTGGCTGTTTTGGATTAGATTTCACTTCTTTTTGTATTTGTATACCCCACAGCCGGCCTATGGCCTGCTTTGGGATTTTTTTAACCTATCTTTTTTTTCTTTACCACAGGAAGAAGAAAAGATGAAGCAGATGTACCTTAAATATTTCTGATTTTATCAGTAAATGTACAAATTATATATATAATGCATATATTTATTACAGAACTGTCCATGGTGGTTCTGTGTAACTGAATACTCTTCAAGGCAACTTCTTCTAGCTGATCTCTCTACAGGGTGATTTGTTTTTAGCTGAACTATCAACAAGGTAACTTCTTCTAGCTGTTCTCTCTACAGGGTGATTTATTTGTAGCTGGATTCTGTACAGGTGATTTCTTTGCTGCTGAGCTCTTTACAGAATGGTTTCTTTGTAGCTGAACTCTCTACAAGGTAATTTCTTCTAACTGATCTCTGTACAGGGAGATTTGTTTGTAGCTGAACTCTCTACAGGTGATTTGTTTGCAGCTGAATTATCTAGATGATGGTTTCTTTGTAGCTGAACTCTCTACAAGGTAATTTCTTCTAGCTGAACTCTCTACATGGTGGTTTCTTTGTAGCTGAACTCTTTACAAGATAACTTGTTCTAACTGATCTTTCTACAGGGTAATTTGTTTGTGGCAGAATTTTCTACAGGGTGATTTCTTTGCAGCTGAACTCTCTACATGGTGGTTTCTTTTTACTGTAGCTGAACTCTCTACAAGGTAATTTCTTCTAGCTGATCTCTGTACAGGGTGATTTGTTTGTAGCTGAACTCTCTACAGGTGATTTGTTTGCAGCTGAACTATCTAGACGATGGTTTCTTTGTAGCTGAACTCTCTACAAGGTAATTTCTTCTAGCTGAACTCTCTACATGGTGGTTTCTTTGTAGCTGAACTCTCTACAAGATAACTTCTTCTAACTGATCTTTCTACAGGGTAATTTGTTTGTGGCAGAAGTTTCTACAGGGTGATTTCTTTGCAGCTGAACTATCTACATGGTGGTTTCTTTTTACTGTAGCTGAACTCTCTACAAGGTAATTTCTTCTAACTGAACTCTCTACAGGGATATTTGTTTGCAGCAGAACTCTCTTCATGATGGTTTCTTTGTAGCTGAACTCTCTACAAGGTAACTTCTTCTAACTGATCTCTCTACAGGGAGATTTGTTTGTAGCTGAACTCACTACAGGTGATTTGTTTGCAGCTGAACTATCTAGATGATGGTTTCTTTGTAGCTGAACTCTCTACAAGGTAATTTCTTCTAGCTGAACTCTCTACATGGTGGTTTCTTTGTAGCTGAACTCTCTACAAGATAACTTCTTCTAACTGATCTTTCTACAGGGCAATTTGTTTGTGGCAGAATTTTCTACAGGGTGATTTCTTTGCAGCTGAACTCTCTACATGGTGGTTTCTTTTTACTGTAGCTAAACTCTCTACAAGGTAATTTCTTCTAGCTGAACTCTCTACAAGGTGGTTTCATTGTAGCTGAATTCTCTACAAGATAACGTCTTCCAACTGATCTTTCTACAGGGTAATTTGTTTGTGGCAGAATTTTCTACAGGGTAGTTTCTTTGCAGCTGAACTCTCTGCATGGTGGTTTCTTTTTACTGTAGCTGAACTCTCTACAAGGTAATTTCTTCTAGCTGATCTCTCTACAGGGAGATTTGTTTGTAGCTGAACTCTCTACAGGTGATTTGTTTGCAGCTGAATTATCTAGATGATGGTTTCTTTGTAGCTGAACTCTCTACAAGGTAACTTCTTCTAACTGATCTCTCTACAGGGAGATTTGCTTGTAGCTGAACTCTCTACAGGTGATTTGTTTGCAGCTGATTATCTAGATGATGGTTTCTTTGTAGCTGAACTCTCTGCAAGGTAATTTCTTTTAGCTGAACTCTCTACATGGTGGTTTCTATGTAGCTGAACTCTCTACAAGATAACTTCTTCTAACTGATCTTCTACAGGGCAATTTGTTTGTGGCAGAATTTTCTACAGGGTGATTTCTTTGCAGCTGAATTCTCTACATGGTGGTTTCTTTTTACTGTAGCTGAACTCTCTACAATGTAATTTCTTCTAACTGATCTCTCTACAGGGTGATTTGTTTGTAGCTGAATTCTATACAGGTGATTTGTTTGCAGCTGAGCTCTTTACAGAATGGTTTCTTTGTAGCTTAACTCTCTACAAGGTAACTTCTTCTAACTGAACTCTCTACAGGGAGATTTGATTGTAGCTGAACTCTCTACAGGTGATTTGTTTGCAGCTGAACTATCTAGATGATGGTTTCTTTGTAGCTGAACTCTCTACAAGGTAATTTCTTCTAGCTGAACTCTCTACATGGTGGTTTCTTTGTAGCTGAACTCTCTACAAGATAACTTCTTCTAACTGATCCTTCCACAGGGCAATTTGTTCGTGGCAGAATTTTCTACAGGGTAATTTCTTTGCAGTTGAACTCTCTACATGGTAGTTTCTTTTTACTGTAGCTGAACTCTCTATAAGGTAATTTCTTCTAGCTGATCTCTCTACAGGGTGATTTGTTTGTAGCTGAATTCTATACAGGTGATTTGTTTGCAGCTGAGCTCTTTACAGAATGGTTTCTTTGTAGCTGAACTCTCTACAAGGTAACTTCTTCTAACTGAACTGTCTACAGGGAGACTTGTTTGCAGCTGAACTCTCTTCATGATGGTGTCTTTGTAGCTGAACTCTCTACAAGGTGACTTCTTCTAACTGATCTTTCTACAGGGTGATTTGTTTGTAGCTGATTTTCCTACAGGGTGATTTGTTTGCATCTGAACTCTCTATATGGTGGTTTCTTTGTAGCTGAACTCTCTACAAGGTGACTTCTTCTAGCTGATCTCTCTACAGGGTGATTTGTTTGTAGCTGAATTCTCTTCATGATGGTTTCTTTGTAGCTGAACTCTCTATAAGGTAACTTCTTCTAACTGAACTCTCTACAGGGAGATTTGTTTGCAGCTGAACTCTCTTCATGATGGTTTCTTTGTAGCTGAACTCTCTACAAGGTAACTTCTTCTAGCTGAACTCCCTACATGGTGGTTTCTTTGTAGCTGAACTCTCTACAGGTGATTTGTTTGCAGCTGAACTCTCCACATGATGGCTTCTTTAAATCTGTAGCTGAACTCTCTACAAGGAAACTTCTCCTAGCTGATCTCTCTACAGGGCGATTTGTTTGTAGCTGAACTCTCTACATTATGGTTTCTTTGTAGCTGAACTCTACAAGGTGATTTCTTCTAGCTGAATTATCTCTTTCTATAGTTGCATGAATTCCCTACAAGGTAACTTCTTCTAGCTGATCTCTCTACAGGGTGCTATCTTTGTAACTGAACTCTTTACAAGGAAACTTCTCCTAGCTGATTTCTCTACAGGGAGATTTGTTTGTAGCTGAACTCTCTACAGGTGATTTGTTTGCAGCTGAACTCTCTACATGATGGTTTCTTTGTAGCTGAACTCTCTACAAGGTAACTTCTTCTAGCTGATCTCTCTACAGGGAGATTTGTTTGTAGCTGAACTCTCTACATTGTGGTTTCTTTGTATCTGAACTCTCTACAAGATAACTTCTTCTAACTGATCTTTCTACAGGGTAATTTGTTTGTGGCAGAATTTTCTAAAGGGTGATTTCTTTGCAGCTGAACTCTCTACATGGTGGTTTCTTTTTACTGTAGATGAACTCTCTACAAGGTAAATTCTTCTAGCTGATCTCTCTACAGGGAGATTTGATTATAGCTGAACTCTCTACAGGTGATTTGTTTGCAGCTGAACTATCTAGATGATGGTTTCTTTGTAGCTGAACTCTCTACAAGGTAATTTCTTCTAACTGATCTTTCTACAGGGTAATTTGTTTGTGGCAGAATTTTCTAAAGGGTGATTTCTTTGCAGCTGAACTCTCTACATGGTGGTTTCTTTTTACTGTAGCTGAACTCTCTACAAGGTAATTTCTTCTAGCTGATCTCTCTACAGGGAGATTTGATTGTAGCTGAACTCTCTACAGGTGATTTGTTTGCAGCTGAACTATCTAGACGATGGTTTCTTTGTAGCTGAACTCTCTACAAGGTAATTTCTTCTAGCTGAACTCTCTACATGGTGATTTCTTTGTAGCTGAATTCTCTACAAGATAACTTCTTCTAACTGATCTTTCTACAGGGCAATTTGTTTGTGGCAGAATTTTCTACAAGGTGACTTCTTCTAGCTGATCTCTCTACAGGGTGATTTGTTTGTAGTTGAATTCTTTTCATGATGGTTTCTTTGTAGCTGAACTCTCTACAAGGTAACTTCTTCTAGCTGAAGTCCCTACATGGTGGTTTCTTTGTAGCTGAACTCTCTACAGGTGATTTGTTTGCATCTGAACTCTCCACATGATGGTTTCTTTAAATTTGTAGCTGAACTCTCTACAAGGAAACTTCTCCTAGCTGATCTCTCTACAGGGTGATTTGTTTGTAGCTGAACTCTCTACATTATGGTTTCTTTGTAGCTGAACTCTACAAGGTGATTTCTTCTAGCTGAATTATCTCTTTCTATAGTTGCATGAATTCCCTACAAGGTAACTTCTTCTAGCTGATCTCTCTACAGGGTGGTTTCTTTGTAACTGAACTCTCTACAAGGAAACTTCTCCTAGCTGATTTCTCTACAGGGAGATTTGTTTGTAGCTGAACTCTCTACAGGTGATTTGTTTGCAGCTGAACTCTCTACATGATGGTTTCTTTGTAGCTGAACTCTACAAGGTGATTTCTTCTAGCTGAATCATCTCTTTCTATAGTTGCATGAATTCCCTACAAGGTAACTTCTTCTATCTGATCTCTCTATAGGGTGAATTGTTTGTGGCTGATCTCTCTACAGGGTGACTTGTTTGTAGCTGATCTCTATACAGGTTACGTGTTTCTAACTGATCTCTTGAATTCTCTTTGGGTGACTGCTCTATTAAGATGACTGCTCTATTAGGATGACTGCTCTATTAGAGTATCTTGATCTCGAACTTTCTACACCAAGTTGGATTTCGTGTTATAACTCCGTGGCTTTAAGTCTGATTCTTCTACACCATTGAAGAGCCTTTCTAAGATGATAACTCCATCTGTACAGTGATTTTCAAAGCATTACCCCAAGCGGTTTACCTGGTAGGCGTGGCAAACGGTAGTTTTTTATTAGCTAATCTCGATTGCGTAATTGTTACACACTGTTGGTTTTTTCGTTGAATCTTCCTGGTTTTTAGCTCGATTTCTTTCAAACCACAAAAGGTTTGAGGTTGAATAGTTAACCTATTCACCCACTGATTTTCAGCTTCTTCCCATACGCGGTTTAAACTGTAGGCATGACAACATATTGGTGTTATTTTTTGTGAATATTCGCTCATAACTCTTTGCCTGTTCATCGTATTCCAGCCAAAGTTGGTACAGAGATTCGCCTGTATACCCCCCTTCTGTGTGCCTAATTTCAAGGCAATCGGATATGGCGTTCGCGTTTTATAGCAGTTTTTGTAAGTGTGCGAAAAGAGGAAGAAAAATAAGAAGAAAAAAAACGAAGAAACTAAGCTAATTGTTGAAGTCGCATATCTCGGGAACGCTTGAAGCGATTTCGCTCAAATTTGGAATGTGGAGTACTGAAGGTGGAGGGAGTGTCCACAGCAAAAATCGTCTTGTTTCATCGAGGCAGCACAGAGCTACGGAGGTGCGAAAATTGCATTTTTTTCTTCCTGTCAATATACTCACGGGTGTTACGCGCCGGCTTCTTGGGCGCACGACACACTACCGTGTGTCTTGATTACAGAGTCAAATAAACGAGCGGATCCAGGAGCTGGCAAGGGGAGGGGCACAAACTGGCTTAGTTGTAAGTGGTTTGGGAAAACCAGATTCTCTTGTTAGTTCCTGCATTTTTGAAGCAGTAAATAATCACCTCTTAGTAGTGTCTCACTGTTGATCTTTGCCATTTTGGACTTTGCAGGTGGTTGTAAAGTCTTAAAAGCTGTTTAAAAGGGTATCAGTGTCTTTAAAAGTAGCAACACGATAATTATTTTTAGAGACGCTTAGTACGCAAGACGGTGCTGGGTGAAAATTTTACAGCTAGTTTTGACTGACTTGCTTTGGTCTTAGGTGAATTTGCAACAACAAATATTAGTAAAATGTGCATATTTTCGTAAGTAAAAAAAATAGATTTTGAGTTTAGTATTAATCAAAAAGTATTAAGCTATAGCTACTCCACAAGGGGAGAGTGGGAGCATTTGCCCCAAATGCCCCATCCTGTATCTGCCATTGAAATATGCTCAAATTTTTGCCCAAAATGTTTTCAGGAATTTCCCTAAATTTTCACCCATTATGCTCTTTCAGTGTTCCTATTATGCTTGCATTATGCTCCTAAGTTAGCAACATTTGTTACAATTTTCTTGGAACATTTTAATCAGTGAATGCTCTATTAGAGCATTTCACTAGTAAGTGACTGTTCTAGTAGAGAGTATCAATCTAAGGAGCTATGTACAATGCATTTGAGTACTCTATTACAGTTTGCAGTTTCCACTGACTGCTCTCTTAGGGAGCATCAATCTATTTTCATGGAATTAAGCTCCATAGTTTGAAATATCCACTTATTATGCAAGGACATAGCACTCCAGCCTATTGTGCTTTTTATTATGCTGGAATATTTGACACAGACCTATTACAGAAGCTACAACACCTAAACTTAAGTGAGCATGATGTCTCACTATACATACATGCATGCAAACTCAAGTGCTGAGTAAAATGAGATTTAAAACAGTTAATATATTCCTCAGAAGTTATGGTATGCTTATATCAATATTACATTGACGGTGTATACAACATGATACAGCTACAAACCTACAACATAAAAGCTAGCTAAAATGCATTAAAAAGCAAATGTTTAGACTATAAAATTGTAGCTGCACAGCCTTTGTAGTAGTTTCAAAACCACACCTCTCTTGATGCACTAATTTTCTTTGTTTACTTTACTACATGTCACATTCACACATGTGATAGTGTACTAAAAGTTCTTATAAGTGTATCAGGGTGCTTATTCTGTAATCAACTTTCTTGACATGTGCTCTGATTCATTTGATAATCTGCGCTTCAATGCAATAACATTCAGAGCAACATTTTCAGATTGAAAAGAAGCCACCTTGCCAGTTTCTAATACCAATAAGATGACCATAGTCATAACAGCATGATGCTATATATAGATCTCTCCAAAACAAAGATCATTCGCAAATGAAACAGAATGCAGTCGCACTTTCCAAGATAGACTTGAATTTATACTGACAAAGAATTATTAGTAAAGGAAACAATTACATGATCATGCGTCAGTTGTGTAACATATGTAAATTTCAAAATCTGACATAGCTTTGATTGCTATACCCAATGATCACAGCCAGTGTACAATACTTGATAATACACAGTTTCTATAATGCACAGCATCCAGTAAAACTGAAAAACATTATCAAGGATTTGATAAGCACACTCTCGAGTAGTTAAGATAGTGACGCAGATAGCATGTGAGTGTGCCCTGTAAGTCAGGAGATTGGTCACATATACTAAGAGCTGATGAGCAGCATTAATGTGATCATCATCAAGCTTGTCTACTTGCTTGATCTTTCATTAACATCATGTTGACATCGATTATGATTGTTAACCTTCCTTGATTTTCCTTTTGTGATGATGTCAAGTACAATGCAGCAGTAATTGGGCTGTTACTTATCTTGTAGTGGCAACTATTCAATGGATTGCTGCTTATCTTGAAGTACAAAGTTTACAGTGGGTTGCTGTTTATAAGTCATGATTGAACAATGATTCTGTTCACCTTGAAAGTGGTGAATTTCACTGCTCCATAACTCGCTATCCCATTATCCTATTAACAGCAGACAACCAGGATATATAAGGAAAATCAATGTAGTTTCTATCTATGTACAGAAAACTGGAACACACCGTATACTATGTAAGTATCAGAGGTCTTGTTGATGGTTATCATCATTTCCAAATTACTTTACCTTTTTATGGGCATCCAGAGCATTCAGTGGTTGCACAATATGCAATTAATACTAATTGCATTCCTAGACACTTATACTAAACTCCCCCATTGTCAGTATAAATTTCTTTTGCAATTGGCCTAATATCACAGCCAGTTCTTGGCTGCCACGTTTGATTTCACATCTTTTTCACCCTGGATTTTTGGGGCTACACCTTTTTTCACGTCTTGTTATTATTACTAGGACTGGGTCACATACAACCAAGTACATACACCAATGCAACAACCCCCTGGTGAGGCTATGCATGTGACAAAGGCATGATCAAAATAATTATGATCCCAAATCAACTCAATATGTCACAAATTGTGACATATTGAGTTGATTTGGGATCATAATTATTTTGATCATGTGACATATTGAGTTGATTTGGGATCATATTTATTTTGATCATGCCTTTGTCACATGCATAACCTCACCAGGGCTCACAATACTGACAGACATAACACAACAGTGGCATCGTAACTATAGAGACCACCAGTAGCTAAGTGCCGGTACATCATTGGTGTGGTAATGGCACAGTGATGTGTACACCAGTGTTGTAAGTGGGCCGGGTTATCTGGGTTCATTTTGTCCGGGTCAAGTGGGTCTTATCCACTTCACTGAATATCTGGGTCTAACCCGGATTAGATGACGTGTGACTATAAGTTAACAAACTCGATTGTATTGGTAGAAATGCAGTTGTTAACACTCAAGAAACTTATGTGGAGCCGCACCCACATTCAGGAATATGCTTTGTTGTCTGTGCAGGATATGTAAAGCCACACCCACTTGTCAGAATTGTATCGGCTGTTCTCTGTGGGCATATACGGCATCACTGGATCCGTGTTGCTACTTGAAAAGTAGGTAACTAACTTCTGGAAAATTTTAATTGCTGTAGCTGCATGTAAACTTATGTGGAGTCACATCCACTTGATAATACGTAGCTACTCGCTTCTTGCAGACAATCCTTTCTATAGTGTAAAAAAATGCAGGGCTAACTAATGGAACTTGGAACTTTTAAACTAACTCTTGAGGTGTGCCTTAATTTTATTTAAACCAGGTCACATGTGGGTCAGATCTGGGTACCATCCAAATTATTATTCGGGTCAGTGGGTCAACCGTACTGACTCGCTTACAAAGTTGGTATACACAGTACATGCATACAACACATAGACGAGAGAACTATGCATTATTGCAGTATAGTATGCAGCAATACATTATTGGCAACATCACCGAAGATGAAAATGATTCAGCTATGTAGCCAATATACAGTACAATATCAACATCAACTAGAAGTCACTGGTAGCTAAGTATGGTTCATCAGTGGTGTGGCAATGGCACAGTGATGGGTACACACTATATGCGTACACAACTTATAGGAGATACACAATACTGTAAGAGTATGCAAGCAAGGTGAACCTGATAAAGGAAGACAGCCAAGCCAGCCAGAGCCTAGTAAGCCAGGTAAAGGCAAACTGTACAATACAAGTAAACAATACAAGAAAACATTGAAACATACCACGCTCTTTACAATACATTAGTATAAACAGACAGCCAAGCCACCCAGAGCCTAGCAAGCCAGAAAATATATAAAAATTAATGCAAGTAAACAATACAAACAAACACACCTCTATTAATCCTGTTCTTGTGCAGCGTGTCAAATTTCCTTCATATTATTGGTGTCCGTGTAGCTGCTTTAATTACCTTGTTCTTTACTCGGAGCACATCCACTGGCAGCTGGCATGGCAACTTGAGACTTAGTGTGCCAGCAGGTAACACTTTCAAACAGAAATGAACAGTAGTTCGCTCATCTAAACAGCTATTTGCATCCTCCTGACCGATTAGTAGTGGGCTTCACATGCTAACTGTTTTGATCAGTGTTAAATAGAATCATTGTACCGTTTCTATCACCTCCACGAAAACACCCCCCATTATACGATTGTTTCTTCATACAATATGGATTCTATACCTGGTGAGTGCGAAGCCTTAGGCCTTGTAGTTTTCTCAAATATTATTATTTATTTGTTTAATTATTTACGATGTAATTAATCAAGACACACGGTAGTGTGTCGTGCAGCCCAAGAAGCCGGCGCGTAACACCTGTGAGTATATTGACAGGAAGAAAGAAAACGCAATTTTCGCACCTCCATAGCTCTGTGCTGCCTAGATGAAACAAGACGAGTTTTGCTGTGGACACTCCCTCCACCTTCAGCACTCCACATTCCAAATTTAAGCGAAATCGCTTCAAGCGTTCCCGAGATGTGCGACTTCAAAAATTGGCTTAGTTTCTTCGTTTTTTTTCTGTCTTCTTATTTTTCTTCCTCTTTTTGCACACTTACAAAAACTGCTATAAAACGCAAACGCCATATCCGATCGCCTTGAAATTTGGCACACAGAAGGGGGATATAAAGGCGCATCTCTGTACCAACTGTGGCTGGGATACGATAAACAGGCAAAGAGTTATGAGCGAATATTCACGAAAAATAACACCAATATGTTGTAACGGCTACAGTTTAAACCGCGTATGGGAAGAAGCTGAAAATCGGTGGGTGAATAGGTTAACTATTAAACCTCAAACCTTTTGTGGTTTGAAAGAAATCGAGCTAAAAACCAGGAAGATTCAACGAAAAAACCAACAGTGTGTAACAATTACGCAATCGAGATTAGCTAATAAAAAACGACTGCTTGCAATGCCTACCAGGTAAACCGCTTGGGATAATGCTTTGAAAATTGCTGTACAGACGGAGTTATCATCTTAGAAAGACTCTTCAATGGTGTAGAAGAATCAGACTTAAAGCCACGGAGTTATAACACGAAATCTAACTTGGTGTAGCAAGTGCGAGATTGAGATACTCTAATAGAGCAGTCATCCTAATAGAGCAGTCATCCTAATAGAGCAGTCACCAGAAGAGAATTCAAGAGATCAGTTAGAAACAAGTAACCTGTATAGAGATCAGCTACAAACAAGTCACCCTGTAGGGAGATCAGCCACAAACAATTCACCCTGTAGAGAGATCAGCTAGAAGAAGTTACCTTGTAGGGAATTCATGCAACTATAGAAAGAGATAATTCAGCTAGAAGAAATCACCCTGTAGAGTTCAGCTACAAAGAAACCACAATGTAGAGAGTTCAGCTAAAAACAAATCGCCCTGTAGAGAGATCAGCTAGAAGAAGTTACCTTGTAGAGAGTTCAGCTACAAAGAAATCATCATGTAGAGAGTTCAGCTACAAACAAATCACCTGTAGAGAGTTCAGCTACAAAGAAACCACCATGTAGGGAGTTCAGCTAGAAGAAGTTACCTTGTAGAGAGTTCAGCTACAAAGAAACCATCATGAAGAGAGTTCAGCGGCAAACAAATCTCGCTGTAGAGAGTTCAGTTAGAAGATGTTACCTTGTAGAGAGTTCAGCTACAAAGAAACCATCATGAAGAGAGTTCAGCTACAAACAAATCACCCTGTAGAGAGATCAGCTAGAAGAAGTCACCTTGTAGAGAGTTCAGCTACAAAGAAACCACCATATAGAGAGTTCAGATGCAAACAAATCACCCTGTAGAAAAATCAGCTACAAACAAATCACCCTGTAGAAAGATCAGCTAGAAGAAGTAACCTTGTAGAGAGTTCAGCTACAAAGAAACCACCATGTAGGGAGTTCAGCTAGAAGAAGTTACCTTGTAGAGAGTTCAGCTACAAAGAAACCATCATGAAGAGAGTTCAGCTGCAACAAATCTCCTTGTAGAGAGTTCAGTTAGAAGAAGTCACCTTGTAGGGAGTTCAGCTATAAAGAAACCACCATGTAGGGAGTTCAGCTAGAAGAAGTTACCTTGTAGAGAGTTCAGCTACAAAGAAACCATCATGAAGAGAGTTCAGCTGCAAACAAATCACCTGTAGAGAGATCAGCTAGAAGAAGTTACCTTGTAGAGAGTTCAGCTACAAATGAAACCATCATGTGGAGAGTTCAGCTGCAAACAAATCACCTGTACAGAATTCAGCTACAAACAAATCACCCTGTAGAGAGATCAGCTAGAAGAAGTTACCTTGTAGAGAGTTCAGCTACAAATGAAACCATCATGTGGAGAGTTCAGCTGCAAACAAATCACCTGTACAGAATTCAGCTACAAACAAATCGCCCTGTAGAGAGATCAGCTAGAAGAAGTCACCTTGTAGAGAGTTCAGCTACAAAGAAACCATCATGAAGAGAGTTCAGCTGCAAACAAATCACCTGTAGAGAGATCAGCTAGAAGAAGTTACCTTGTAGAGAGTTCAGCTACAAATGAAACCATCATGTGGAGAGTTCAGCTGCAAACAAATCACCTGTACAGAATTCAGCTACAAACAAATCACCCTGTAGAGAGATCAGCTAGAAGAAGTTACCTTGTAGAGAGTTCAGCTACAAATGAAACCATCATGTGGAGAGTTCAGCTGCAAACAAATCACCTGTACAGAATTCAGCTACAAACAAATCGCCCTGTAGAGAGATCAGCTAGAAGAAGTCACCTTGTAGAGAGTTCAGCTACAAAGAAACCACCATATAGAGAGTTCAGATGCAAACAAATCACCCTGTAGAAAAATCAGCTACAAAACAAATCACCCTGTAGAAAGATCAGCTAGAAGAAGTAACCTTGTAGAGAGTTCAGCTACAAAGAAACCATCATGAAGAGAGTTCAGCTGCAAACAAATCTCCCTGTAGAGAGTTCAGTTAGAAGAAGTAACCTTGTAGAGAGTTCAGCTATAAAGAAACCACCATGTAGGGAGTTCAGCTAGAAGAAGTTAACTTGTAGAGAGTTCAGCTACAAAGAAACCATTCTGTAAAGAGTTCAGCTGCAAACAAATCACCTGTATAGAATTCAGCTACAAACAAATCACCCTGTAGAGAGATCAGCTAGAAGAAATTACCTTGTAGAGAGTTCAGCTACAGTAAAAAGAAACCACCATGTAGAGAGTTCAGCTGCAAAGAAATCATCCTGTAGAAAATTCTGCCACAAACAAATTGCCCTGTAGAAGATCAGTTAGAAGAAGTTATCTTGTAGAGAGTTCAGCTACAAAGAAACCACCATGTAGAGAGTTCAGCTAAAAGAAATTACCTTGTAGAGAGTTCAGCTACAAAAAAACCATCATCTAGATAATTCAGCTGCAAACAAATCACCTGTAGAGAGTTCAGCTACAAACAAATCTCCCTGTAGAGAGATCAGTTAGAAGAAGTTACCTTGTAGAGAGTTCAGCTACAAAGAAACCATTCTGTAAAGAGCTCAGCAGCAAAAAAATCACTTGTACAGAATCCAGCTACAAATAAATCACCCTGTAGAGAGAACAGCTAGAAGAAGTTACCTTGTTGATAGTTCAGCTACAAACAAATCACCCTGTAGAGAGATCAGCTAGAAGAAGTTGCCTTGAAGAGTGTTCAGTTACACAGAAACCACCATGGACATTTCTGTAATAAATATATGTATTATATATATAATTTGTACATTTACTGATTAAATCAGAAATATTTAAAGTACATCTGCTTCATCTTTTCTTCTTCCTGTGGTAAAGAAAAAAAGATTGGTTAAAAAAGTCCCAAAGCAGGCCATAGGCCGGCTTTGGGGTATACAAATACAAAAAGAAGTGAAATCTAATCCAAAACAGCCAAGCTGTAAAAAAAGTGTGCGGCCCTCAAAAAGGCTATGGTGAAAAAAGATGTGAAATCCAAGGTGGTGGCCAAGAAATGGCTGTGATGGTAGGTTAATGGTAAAAATTTTAATAACGACAATACAGGTGAATTTTGTGCCAATCGACCAAGCGGCACCAAAATTCACCTGAATTGTTGTTATTAAAATTTTTACCATTAACCTACCATCACAGCCATTTCTTGGCCACCACCTTGGATTTCACATCTTTTTTCACCATAGCCTTTTTGAGGGCTGCACACTTTTTTTACAGCTTGGCTGTTTTGGATTAGATTGCATTTACTATCATCTTTATCACTTGGTTGTATAATTATTATTGACACTTTACAGTTACTAGTACTGAAGGTCTGACAGCAACTTGTGCTGCAGCCTTTGGATTACCTAACCTAATTACAAGAACTTAGACTTCCAATGACATATAGCTAACAAGGTAAAATAGAAAATGAGCTAAAGTAAGGAAAAAATCCTTCCAACTCCAGGATTCAAACTGCAGGTCACTCAATTTTGGTATAGATAATATGTAACCTGAAACCCAACTTGTTTGCATCTTCCTCAAACTACATTTTATGGCATTTTCATTGTCTAGAAGGAAAACCAATGGGTTGTTAAAGTTTTAGCCTTATCTGGTAAATGCTTTTGGAGTTATAGTGATAGACTATAAGAAGAGCAAAACAGTTGATTTGTGCTAATATATACAGGCAAAATACAGGCACTTGGTTAATCAATCACAAGTCTTGAGCGCAATGGGCTACAGAGTGGGACTTACATCAATCTATTCACCGTGAATTGGGCCATTCATCCAGTTCATGGTAAATAGAGCGACGCAAGACCCAACTTTATGGTTCATGATTTATATGATCATCTATTGTATGGTATAATTATGTTGTGCTTTTGTATACTGCTTTGTTTTGTAATTGTATGCATGTAACTATGTGTATATTCTGGAATGGAAGAACAGCCTTGGCCGAATTCCAGAAGTTAAGCAAATAAATCCAATCAATCAGCTATAACTTTTGGCCTAAATGCACCCATGTTATCAAGCAAGAAAGCCATTCAAGCTAAAAAACGGTGCTGACAATGTTATGTTTTACCACAATATAAACTAACACACATAACTGATGTTTGTTTCATGGTACAGAAACAAAGCAAAAAATATTCTTATTCACCATTAAGAGGCAAATCCATTGGTATATTAGATATTTGAATTTGGGTCTTCCTTTACTGTTTACTAAAGTGATTAAAATGTGCATAAAACTATTTATGTAGTATGCATTTTTTACCCAATATAATTAGGTATTTATTTCTAAAACAGAGTTATACAAGCAAGTCAAGTTTTCTCATAGCAGGTCACATATTAAAGCAAGAATGTGTAAACTGTTTCACTACAGTATAATTATGTACTAGTAATAGCATGGGTAGCAGTGAAATTTGGGATAAATACCGAGAGTGTTGTATTGAAGAGTTATTCAATAATATTTAATGAGGTAATGCCAAATGAAATTTCCATTTTCAATGAAACAAGAGTGGTATTTATCCCAAATTTACTGCTACCATGCTATTCCAAGTTAATACCTTTCATTGGTTGCTAAGCTTAGGTTGTTATGGCTCAAATGGAGAATTGTATAAGAATAGACCACACCAACCTGGTCACCTTAAGAACCATTGTCATGGAGACCATTTCTAAAGTATTAAGTATTTTGGACAATAGCAACCATACGTAGCAACCATTGCTAAGCAACAACACTACAATGTAACACATAATTCTAGCAAATAAAATTTCAATTACAACTTTTCACTGCTATCAGTAAAATTTGGGATTAGTTTCACTGCTGGTATAGAGACTTTTGTATGGGCAGTGAAACAGGTATGGTATTAGAAGTTTAACTTGTTGGAGGGAAATAATTTGTGTGTGCTTGTGTTGTGTGGGTGATGAGATGCACAGACATTGAAGGGAGTCTCATGTAGTAGACTTAAGTTGAGTTTTTTTTCCATTGCAAGAAGACTAGCTTTGTTGATTTGATTGTGCAGGGTTTCATTAGAATTATTAGGATGGCCTTAGCAATCCTTGTAGCTTCAACTCCCATGCAATCATACAGTACGATAGTAACTGTATAGTATGGACCACAAAGCAGTAGGCGTGGCCCACAAAATAAAATCACCCAAAAACCAGTCTCAATTTTCCCTGACGATGATGAGGCAGTATTGGTGAGGTAAAACTAAGCCCAAACAAGCTTTCAGATTGCCCCGAAACGCTTTCAACAAGTTGCTACGGAATTTAAATTTTTTTTTATTCAACTGAATTTTCTACTGACTGAGTAAGTAATTAAGTAAGTAAGTAACTGACTGATGCCTTCAGACAAGCGTAACTCGATAACGGCTAAAGCTACGGGCTTGATTTTTTCACTGTTTGACGTCGCTTCGGCCCGACAGGTGCCTTTTGTCATACCGCAGTACGTACAATGTATTCTTCATGGACTTACCAGTGTCCTCCTTTGTATCCCATTCATCTTTGCTGACAGGAAAAGGTGTCGATTTGGCGTGAGCACATGATGGCTTCCCTTCGAAATGGAAATCGTCCGTATTTTTCATAGTGGCTATTTTGATTGCAGAGGCGCTTTTCAAGCAGTTCTTGATTCATATTGCTGTGTAACAGGTTGAACATAGCCGACAGTTAAGCGTATTTAGATACTTCACTTTTCTGACAATAATTAATAAACTTAGAGCGCGGCACCATTTCTTTTGGTATGCGTAGATTGTAGAGATTCTTCCGGAAAAGTTTATGATTCGTATTGCTGTGTATCGAGTTGAACATAGCTGACAATGAAGCGTAATGGATACTTCACTTTTCAGACAATAATTGATATAGCTGTGGGGCATGGCACCATTTCAGATGCGTTCACCAGTTATAATAAAATTATTTACAAAAAAGTTTAACAAACAAGTACACGAAAAAAATTTGGAATTTGAACACAGTAGGGATATAACACTTCTTATTGTTTCACTGTGATTTAATATCATGGACTACTCCAACTTGTTTCAGTACTTTTTATCAATGTGCTATGGTCCCTACTCTAGTTGAAAATTCCAAATTTTTTCGTGTACTTGTACTATTATAGGAGAACCATGGAGCCCTGCATACCTACCAAATCATTGACAACCGAAGAATTATGAGCTTGAGAAAAAATGTCTGATTGTGTTTCTATTACTGCTGTAACATCTCTGAAATGTTAAATATGGTATAGCAACATCAACTCACCAGTAACTACAAAAACAGTGATAGTCTGACTATCACTTCCAATAGGATTAGTCACAGTACATGTGTATACTCCACTATCAGTTTCATTAATACTGCTGATGGTAAAATTACTTCGGAAGTTTGCAGTAGTACTGTCATGAGTGACTGTAGTCAAAGTAGGGGTCAGTGGTGCTGGAGTACCATCCTTCATCCAGGTGAATGTGTCTGGGGGAGAACTGCGTGAGGTACAGGACAATGTGAGGGAGTTACCAACAACAACTGTTACAGTAGATGATGATGGAGGATCTATAATTGGAGCAGCTGTGTAGAGAGATGAAAGGTGGTTAACAATGAGGTGATGGGGGTACATATCAAGTGACTCACTTCTTCCACTAAGATACAAACCCACCCTTGTGGTCTGTACCACCATTGAACTATTCATCATCATACATGAGTAAACACCTTCTTCATCAGGTGATAATGGTCCACATGGATATAAGTTTATTACTCCTGGAAAATTGTTATTATTTGCTGAACGCTGTTGGAATACTGAGACACAAGTGTCTCCAAAAGATACTTGAGCTCCATTAAAGATCCAGTTACCAAGATTAATATTAACCTGACCACCAGTAGGTCCTAGTCCACTAACACAATGTAAAATTACACCAAACTGATCAAGTGTAAAAGGTTCAGTAAGAAATGAGTAGTCATCAAGTCGATTACTGCTAATCAAATCAGTTGAGGCACTACCACCAGCAATTGTTTTCCTTGTTGCTGTGACACCTATTAAGTGTATAATCACAAACCAATGCAACACTTACCATTAAATTCATTATATGAATAGCTAGTATAAATTTATCTGCAATACTAGCAGGGTACTGGGTTGGGTCATTCAGATCACATGTTGTACTGAGTCTGACCTACTGTAATATTTGAGTCTAATTAGTAGAGACAAATAATTATAACATTCTACAGTACATTGACCATAATGTTCTATCAAGTGCAGGGACATTTAACTAAGACTTGGATTGTATATAGCTATTATTTCTTGTATCAACTGTTCACGTCATTCCCTGCTCCTAACTGACTGTTGCTAATTGAATGGAAGTAGACCTAGTACATTCATGGTCACCACCCTTGGGTTCTAGTGTCTCCTAGCAACCACAAGCCATAAACCTAACAGATAAACTATAATTCTATAGGCTCTATCCTTTTTCTTTTGATAGCAAGGACATTGCATGTGTCTGAGCAAACTGATTTATGGTCATACACAGAGGCTGTGTATGCAAATGTCCAGTGACTGACTACTATATTTGACTCTGGATTAGTGCATTACAATGATTGAAGCGTCTTGATTGAAGTGTCTTGTTAGACGGGGACAACGGAAATGTAAATCCTCTAGAAACAGATAATTGTTAGTAAGTATAGTATGAAGAAGATCAAAGCTGAGCATTAGAGCAGGTTGGAATTACTTTGTGACTGCTTTACTAGACCATTGATTGTTCATTTGGAATATTTCAATCATTCAGGGTAGCACACATTTCAAAAGTATAGAACAGATAACCACTGAAAAGGCTCTTTAAAAATTGATATACTCTAATAGAACACTCAAATAGAGCAGTCAGATAATTTCATGTTAACAATCTTCAGCCAGTATCAGGGATGTAACTGCGCTATCCCAAAACTTGTGCATTTTATACCAATGTATCTTCTTCAAGTCTTTGAACATTATTGATATCATTATTATTATTTAACTTAGCATGTAGCTAAGCTACAGATTTAATACACTAATAATGTTATTGAAAACACTTGAATTATTGCTGCAGATATTCTAAGTCTGCTATAACTATTTATGGTTAGAAAATGCTATATTTATGGTCATTAATTAAATCTGGCAAAACTACTTATAGCAGCAGCTTGAAAACTAAGCAACTAGTCACAGAAACTAAATGAGCATTTACCGTGGTTCATAATTGAGATCGCCTATGCTTTTTTCCAAAATCCTAATAAAACACTCAACTAAACACTACCTTAGAAACCTTTTCCAACCTCAAAAGAAACCTTAGAAGTTAATTTGGAAGATGTTTAGGTACACTAGCAAAGATGAAGTCAAAAGGACTTGATAAAAAGAACTGAAATCTACCATTTTGTTCATTTTCTTCTTATTCTTATTATTTTCTCACAGGGCTAGAGCAAAATGTTGGGGATACAAACTACATAATTTTCCTTCCTATGTCTTTCTTTCTTCATGTCCATGACCTATTTTTAAATGCATATTACAATGATAACACTCATTCTCAAGCAATTTTGCTTGTTGTAGGTTCACTTAGCTATTGATCTTCTGACTTAGTTTCTACAAGGGTAACAATGTGTTAATTGTGTTAATAAGTATCCAATCTATTTGGGAGCCTGTATTCCGTGGAATATGGAATAGCGGAATAGCAGAATTACGGGATAAGCGAAAATCACATTCTAAACTTTTTGTTATTGTTTATAGCCTCTATAACATTTTAATATACATTCCTCACCTCGTAGAGAACACAATCACGACAGCACCAATCTTCGGGACGATCTTTAAATAGGATATGTACAAAGATATTCACTATAGAACAATCTAACTAAGCTAAACTACCATCAAATACACTTCACTACACAATCGCAAGAAAACTAGAAGTTCTTTGTGCTATACTTACTCATACCATCTGTCACACACGAGTAACTGCCCGAATTTATTAGAGTTATATACGAAGTGTTAGAGCCAAGGTTGGAGCTCTGATGTTGGGAGCTGAAAGCAGAATTATTATCCGAATTTATTTGAAACACTTTAGGAAATGGTAACAGAGTTATAAGAAAGGTCAGATTATTCCATGCATACAGGGTAGCTACCTAGGAGGTGGATTGCTTTGTCCTAAACTATTCGGCCAGTTAGCTAGCTGCTCATGTGTGACAGCTGATATGAGCAAGTATAGCACAAAGAACTTCTAGTTTTCTAGCAATTATGTAGTGAAGTGTATTTAACAGTAGTTTAGCTTACTTAGATTGTTCTAGAGTGAATATCTTTGTACATATCCTATTTAAAAATTGCCTCTGAGGATCGGTGCCATCGTGATTGTGTTCTCTACGAGGTGAGGAATGTATATTAAAATGTTATAGAGGCTATAAACAATAACAAAAAGTTTAGAATATGATTTTCGCTTATTCCGTAATTCTGCTATTCTGTTATTCCGCGGAATACAGGCTCCCAATCTATTTATGTTAACAAGTTCATTTGGAAACCTTATATCATTACCTTTGACTTAATTGTGATCACATAGCTGCACAAATCAGAAGCCATACTATTGCTGACCACAACATGCTATACACTCCTATAGTTGGATATGTCAAAGCTGTACAGTTCAAAGTACACTCAATAGTATGGAAACATGTTTGCTAACTCTGATAATATTAGCTGACTACTTAATAGCTACTGTACATGATGACTAACTTGATAGACATGTTTAGTTTGTGTAATATCAAGCACCACCAGCACCTCTTATTATCATGTTAGCTATCCTTAAATGGATTTATAAAGAGTAAACAAACCAGTGTAAAAATAATTTTTAAAAATTAAATCATGAGAATAGAGATTACTGAAAAATAAAGAAACAAGGGTCAAACAAGCCATGCAGCATGTTAAACACAGAGATCTCTAATTGGACTCAAATAAACATTAATACTATTATTATTATTATTATTATTACTATTACTAGGCCCTGGGCACGTAAAACCAAGTACAACCACCAATGGGACAATCTGCAAATGGGGTATGTACAATGGTGCATGACCAGCACCAAGGGGTCCCTCACGCTATGAAATTTAGTACAACCACACAGAAATAATTTCGAAATTTGAAATTTTGGTCTGAAATTACAAATATTTGGCGGGATGTTTTCATTATCGCGCGCCCCGCTATTGCACAACTCCATATTCCATGGAAAATGATGAGCAGCTGACAAGTTTTCTTGAATTCAGTAAAGCTTCATCAGTCACAGATACTTATTGCCAACTTTTACAGTGGAAAAACTCACATTTTACCTCTAAACTGTTACCTGAACATCTAATACGAAATAGGTGCCTGTAGTTTTTTTATTATTTAGACATTTTATTGCAGCCGCTGGGGCAATTATAGCTGCTTCTTAAGGCTTTAGTTGCATTTCTAAAGGCCTAGGTAAGATTTAGAGTTAACCATGAAACATTGCTGATGAATAACTGCTGCTATGAAAGATTTATCTTGCAAATTATGTAAGGTTTATCTTGCAAGTGAAAGAAGTAGTCTATAGACTGGTTCTCATAATGTTGGAGACAACTGCAATAGTGTATTTACCAATGCATGTGTGTAACTACGTCTTACTGGATTATTCAGGAGTTAACTGTAATATTATCAGGTATTTATAAATTTATTTGAAATTTCTGAAAGTAATTTTAAATTTGAAATTTCAAGCTGAAACCTTGAAATTATGCATAAAGTTTTAAAATTTTCAAATTTCGTATGTGATTTTAACCGTGAGGAACCCCTTGACCAGCACAGTGAATAGTGATAGTCACAGGTTTAGTGATAAAATAATTATTTTGCATAAAAATTCTTGCGGGCTACATAAGTAAGTATAAGAAAAATTAGGAATTTTAAATTCACTGTAGGGTAGGGATAATGTACATGTATATGTGCAAGTAGTCAGCAAACTTTTGCCAATTAGTTAAAAGTATAATGCACCACATATTGCTAAACTGTACTCACTTAGAAGTTTGTCAAGTTATCTAGCTTAACACAAGGTTCACTCACTAACTATGTTTGCATGGTATTACATGTATAGCTATATTATGTGGTTTGCTTGACACATCATGTGAAGAAACACAAAGAAAGGCATGAAGGAAAGAATGCTACCAGTCCGGATATGATGAAACAAACAAGAGAAGTGTGGTACACTGTCAAAGGCTTTGCAAAAATCCAGATAAAATTCATCTGTTTGATCTTTTGCATTGATAATGTGATTAAATAGGATTAGTAATTGGTGTAGTGTTCATCTGTTAGAAAACAAACTGTTGAGGTGATGGTGAGTTGTGATGTAAGAGATAATCTTGCTATAGACCAGATGCTCCATAACACTGGATATATTGCACAGTAGTGTGATTGGATGATCAAGACACACGGTAGGATGTCGTGTGGCCCAAGAAGCCGGCACGCCACACCATGAGTATATTAACAGGAAGAAAGTGTAATTTTCACACCTATGTAGCTCTGTGATCCCCTAATCTGATTGGAATCAAATTTGCTACAGAAGTGCAGGCCAGTTAGGACAGTATACATGCCAAATTTGAAGAAAATCGCTCCAGCCATTTCTGAGATACTAGACAGATGTTTAACATCATGGGGTGAGTCTGAGGTAGTTTAATCTGTGTGTGTGATTTACTGATTTTATATGGGTATAGGCAGTTGTATAATATTGATGTGTTTTGATATTTTGTAGGTGGTGGTCTGAATTGTGCGAAGAAGGATAATTTGATATGTACTGAGACTAGTATTTAAATGGTAGTGGAAAAATGTGTGTATTAATAAGTGGAAACTGAAAGCAAGAATAGAGGGTTGGGAGGTCATTTAAATGGGTTTTGGAAAGGATGTAGTATGTTTAAATGTTTAATACTGAATAAGGTGGAAATGGTTAACTCTGAGTGTAGTAATTTAATGTTAATTGCTTAATGTAAACAGATTTTAAGAAGATAATTAACATCTAATCCAAAACAACCAAGCTGTAAAAAAAGAGTGTGGCCCTCAGAAAGGCTATGGTGAAAAAAGATATGAAATCCAAGGTGACGGCCAAGAAATGGCTGTGATGGTAGGTTAATGGTAAAAAATTTAATAACGACAATTCAGGTGAATTTGATGCCACTTATAGTGTGTTTACACTAGTAGCTCCAGCTCAGTACGGTACAGCACAGTACGGTACGCTACATTTTAAGTGCGCGTTTACATTGGTAAGGATATAACCGTGCTGGACAAGTTCATACATAAGCACGTGATGGCTAAAGTATCGTCCTACGAGATTCCCTCGCCATTTTCAAGCTCATTTCAAGCTGTTGCTGTCGTACAAGTTACCAGCAATCCGTTTGAGGGACAATATCAGTGGCTACCATTTGATGGACAGCTCATTTCAAGTCGAACGTGGTAACTGGACTTTGTTTCACCTTTGGTCATGGTAGAAGCCATAGTATTTACGTACAGCAGCCAAGCATATAGCAAGGTTTGTTTCAATTTGTCTACCGTGCTGTGCCATACCAAACCAGCACAGTTGCCAGGAGAGCCTGGCACGTAATGGTTTGGCTCGGATCGATACCTGTTTACACTAGCAGAATTAAGTGTACCGTGCCAGGCTGTACTATGCTGTACCGTGCTCAACTACTAGTGTAAACGCACTATTAGTCTTGACACTGAATTTTTGTTATTAAAATTTTTACCATTAACCTACCATCACAGCCATTTCTTGGCCGCCATCTTGGATTTCATATCTGTTTTCACCATAGTCTTTCTGAGGGCCATACTCTTTTTTTACAGCTCGGCTGTTTTGGATTAGATTTCAATTCTTTTTGTATTTGTATACCCCAAAGCTGGCCTATGGCCGGCTTTAGGGCTTTTTTTTACCTATCTTTTTTTTTCTTTACCACAGGAAGAAAAAAATGAAGGAGATTTTAAATACTTTAACTAACTCAGATTTTATTAATAAATGCACAAATTATATATATATATATATATATATACCCATCCAAAAACAGCTTATAGCTGTAAAAAAAGTGCGCGTCCAAGTAAAGCAGAGTTAACTGTGACTAAAAGTAATGATATCATAATGCGGCCATGTGCGAGGTGTGCAAGTTGTAAAATTAATATTAGCTAATCAGATAATACAATGTTATTGTTAAAGTGTTAATGAGAACTATGTGATGCTGCTAGTTTTTAAGTGTGTGAGCATCTTCATAAATGC
Source organism: Dysidea avara (assembly GCF_963678975.1). Classification (NCBI taxonomy): domain Eukaryota; kingdom Metazoa; phylum Porifera; class Demospongiae; order Dictyoceratida; family Dysideidae; genus Dysidea; species Dysidea avara. The sequence goes on from NC_089276.1 coordinate 40,826,129, forward strand.
CACATAAATTTAATTCTCAATAAAGCAATGTGTATAGATTCTCTGATAGTAATAAATAGTTTGAGTTTGGCCACCCTTTCTATGTTCGTAGCATTGCTGTATACGGGAAAGGCAGCCAAATTCTAACTATTTATTACTATCAGAGAATCTATACACATTGCTTTATTGAGAATTAAATTTATGTGGATTTATGAAGATGCTCACACACTTAAAAACTAGCAGCATCACATAGTTCTCATTAACACTTTAACAATAACATTGTATTATCTGATTAGCTAATATTAATTTTACAACTTGCACACCTCGCACATGGCCGCATTATGATATCATTACTTTTTGTCGCAGTTAACTCTGCTTTACTTGGACGTGCACTTTTTTTACAGCTATAAGCTGTTTTTGGATGGGATTTCAATACTTTTTGTTAGAATAAGCAATGCACTGTTGATAACAGTAGGTGAGTTTCCATGGTTTTGACAGAAACCCCAGATTACAGTGACAGAATATTAAAATATAACTGTAATTTTAGTGACCAGGGCCGCCCACATTGGGGGTAACTGGGGTATTTTTCCCCCTACCACAGCCCGAAAGGGGTCACTTCAATACCTGTTTAAAGAAAGTACGATATACTCTAATAGAGCAGTCAGGATCTAGACCCTTCCTTGCCCCTGGGCCCCTCTTTAACTCTTTTTCCTGGGCCCTCTAATTTCTCTGGACGGCCCTGTTAGTGGCATGCAACTGCAGTCAACTAACACCCATTTAACTAGTAAACCCTTAACAACACTTTGCCTTTCATCTTATACTGCATTGAAACGATCAAGATACTCTATTAGAGCAGTCACAAAACAGCTGTAACACAACAATCAATATTTAGCATAGTTACAACTTTTGCTTAGCATCGGATTGTATAGTTTAAATTACTAGCTACTTACAGACTTTACAATATAAAAATATGGCACTTGTAGAAATGTGACTATTCTATTAGAGTATCTCGATCTACTTCAAGCATTGACTATTTCAAGTGAAGAAGCTACGCCCCTGCCAAGAGATTTTGTGAAATGAAATGAGAATAGTAAAGAAAAGGCAAGTATGTACAGAGACAATAGAGGGGCGCGTAATTATGTCCTGTTGTAAATAAACGCCTTTAAAATTTATATTACTACTAAATAAACGCACCAGAATAGGCTTGTGTGGCTGTTGTCTCCAAGGTTGTCTCATTACTTGTCTTTTCGTGTTGAAGGAATTTAGTCGCAATTGGTGAGTTTAACTATACACGTATTTGTGTTGTAAAACTTAATTGTAAAAAGGCGATTAGCACATATCATGATAAACATGTATTTGTCACAGTAGAGTCTCTCACGAAGTCACGATTATTACGAGACATTGGACCAGGGTAAAAAATTTACTGCTATATTTAGAGGTTGTAGCGTTTGTATATCTTAGTGTCTTAATAAATAATCCCTCATGATGACTAATCACTAATAGTACAGTGAAAACTGGTCATTATTCAGGCCGTAGGGACAAAATTTTCTGACCTTGCCTTTTAAAGAGGTGGCTGCATTATGCGGCCTTAAAAAAAGGTAAGAAGCATGCTGTTCTAACTGGCTATAGAGATGGATTTAGTGTATGACAGCGTATGAGACAGGGAGTGCAGGCAGCAAGGGGGCAGCCAATCTGTTAGAGCACCAAAAGCACTGCTTCAGACATAGGCAGTTGACTGTCAGCCCCAAGTGTAAAAAGTTTCACTATTGGTCCTTATAAGCTCCTGATGAAGAAAGTGATGAAGTCATTATCCATAGGATATATTTTTCAGAGTATCCATTTAAGTTCTACAATATAGTAGCCAAACATAAGATGAACATAACACAGCATTCCAGTAGTTTAGTGGTGACCACAACACTGCCTGGGTTAAACTGTGGTGAGATTTGAGACTACCAGAGGTCCTGGAATGTCTTCAACACATGAAATACCAAATATCTAATGCCTGGCTTTCATCCACAGTGGACCTGTCTTGGTGGCCACTTGTACAGAAGGGAAACAGCTGCCACACAGTCTTGCGAGCGAAACAGCTAGTTGCCACACCCCTTAATTATCAATTTGTGAAATCTTCAGCAAAATTGTGTGTGCGAGCAAGTGCGATGTGGCAGTGCCGTGTATATGGTTGCTGCCTAGCAGTGACACATCACGAGTGTGAAATCACAATGCGTTACTGTATCATCCATCTAAATACAATCTCTGAATGTGTCATTTTGTGTAGAGAGCAATCTTCCACAAGAAGTGACCTGCAGGTTTCAGTGTATATTGTTAACCATTAATATTGTTCACAATATTGTGAACTATATGTACAGTGAAACCTCACTTAGTGGCCACCTCTTTAATAAGACCACCTCATTATATTGGCCACCTCTAGTAGGTCCTAAATATAGCTAAGCATTACTTATGACCTCATTAATAAGGCCACCTTGTTATTCAGGCCAAATTTTTTTGGTCCCACAGCCTGCCATATTAATGAGGTTTCATTGTACTTATGTGAATTTTTATTTTTCGTAACTTTTCTTCAGGTTTACTGATGGGCACTATGAAGCATTGTTAACTGGTACGTGTATAATGTGGTGACTTGAAATGCTAAAACAGTACGTAGCATGTCTTGTATGTACATGTAATGTGTTGTAATGTGTCCACACATCCACACATCTTAGAAATACATATAATTGTATTCTCTATAAATAGTCAGTTCCATTGTGCCACTGGGTCATAAGTTGGTTGAGTATGGATCATCCAGGGCACTTGAGTCACATTTTGTCCTGGCCAAGTGGATCTCATCCACTGACAGAATATACAGGATCAGATCACGTGTATAAATTACGGTGGAACTTGTTTATTGCCACCTTTACTCATTCAGCAGGTAACAGTGTATAAATTCTCAATTGGAATTGGCTTTTCAAGAGTGGTTGTCTTTCTATACAAGTGGCCATTAAGACAGGTTGTACTGATAGAGTGTACATACTAGAGATGCAACAATATCCTCCACTTAGTGTCGTTTGATAGTGATGCAATGGAGATTATGTATTATTGCATTTAAATACTATACTATTATATTGCAACTCTAGCACGTATTTATAACAGGAATGTTTGTTAACTGTTTAGACATACTGGAGCCACACCCACTCATCTGGATTCTACAAATGGAGTCATACCAACTTGTTGTCATCATACTCACTCGTTACTCCCATTGTGTTTGGATGAATATACATGCCGTCATGTGAGACTTGCTACCATGGAAAACATTTGCATAGCAGTTATATTACAGTCATTATTGTACAATTCTTACATTATTGTTGTGAAAAGTGTTTAGTATTCATGTGTCTCCTCTGTATGTTGTAATTACATGTGTAATTTTGTGTGGGGGTGCTATAAAATGCAATATTGCATGGTGACAATTGTATTAGGCGATTTTGCACACTTCCTTTTAAGCTAGCTACATGTGCTAATTACTCACAGCTTGTGTCAACAACTGGTAACCGCAGTTGTACTCTTGTGTCATTCTTTACGCTGCGCCCTTAGAGGACAAATTATGTGGGGGCGACTAATTTCAAAACGAAGGATGGTATGCAGCACCATAGATTATATCTATGGACTATAATCTATGACAGCACACTTCTTGGTGGCTAAATGTACTGATTAACTACATAGAGCGCCAGTTCATCAATACCCAGTGACCGCAGTTGTGCTCTGCGTCATTCTTTAAATTCCGAGTAAAATTCTTAGAGAGCAAATGACGTGGGGGCGACTAAATTCAAATTTCAAACTAGCCATTCTCGAAAACAAATGTTTCAATCTGAACGAAACTTTTAGAACAGTTTAAAGACACATTGCCCTACATGCCAAGTGAGTATTGTGGAAAACAACAATCTGGGATTTGTATTTGGCGTCTAGGTCGACTGAGGACAACTGAAACTTCATTTGGTGCTGAAATCACGACTGTAGGGTAATCATGTATGGTGAAATCGATGATGTGAATCTTGAGGTGATTGAGTGAATACTGAAGCGATAACAGGGCGATCAATGTTCGGAATGCACAAAGGAACGCAAGGCATACACCTGCGGTTGCGTCTAACCGCATGCGATAAAAAAAAAAAAAATTTTAAATGAAACTTCCTCTTTGATGTCGGCAACCTCGATTACGAAACAATTGGCATGGATTTGCTTCACTGCTTGTGTGGAAGTTACTAGTGACACGAAGAGTTCAACTCCAGAGTTTCAGAGGGATAGCGTAAGTGACGGGTGGATTACAGGAAGGCCGAATTTGACAACGTTCGTTCTTGTAAAATCCTCATGTAGTGGTCGCATCATTTATTGTCTGCGGCACGCGTTTCTGCTTTACTGGTCGTGTGACTCACTACCGTGAGTCTTGATAATCCATACAATTAGTACATGTCAATTATTCCCTACAGATAACTGGTTTGCAGCTGATCACTCTACTGGGTGACTTGAAATGTAGCTGAACTCTACAGGGTGATTTGCTTGTAGAAGAACTCTCTACAGGATTCTCTCTACAGGGTGACTTGTTTCTAGCTGAACTCTCTGCAGGGTTATCTGTTTGCAGTTGAACTCTCTACAGATTGATTTGTTTGTAACTGAAATCTCTACACGGAGATTTTGTTTGTAGCTGAACTCTCTACAAGGTGATCTGTTTCTTACTGATGTCTCTACAGGGTTACTTTGTCTCTAAAGAGTGATTTGTTTTTGCAGTTGAACTCACTACAGGGTGATCCTTCTAGCTGATCTCTCTACAGGATGACTTGTTTGTAGCTGAACTACATGTATCTGCAGGGTGATTTGTTTGTAGCTGAACACTCTACAAGGTGATCCTTCTAGCTGATCTCTCTACAGGATGACTTGTTTGTAGCTGAACTACATGTATCTGCAGGGTGATTTGTTTGTAGCTGAACACTCTACAAGGTGATCCTTCTAGCTGATCTCTCTACAGGATACTTGTTTCTAGCTGAACTCTCTACAGGGTGATTTGTTTGTAGCTGAATTCTCTACAAGGTAACTTCTTCTAGCTGATCTTTCTACAGGGCAATTTGTTTGTAGCTGAATTCTCTACAGGGTAATTTGTTTGCAGCTGAACTCTCTACAAGGTAACTTCTTCTAGCTGATCTTTCTACAGAGTGGTTTGTTTGTAGCTGAATTCTCTACAGGGTGATACGTTTGCAGCTGAACTCTCTACATGGTAGTTTCTTTGTAGCTGAACTCTCTACAAGGTAACTTCTTCTAGTTGATCTCTCTACAGGGTGACTTGCTTGTAGCTAAATTCTCTTCAAGGTGATTTATTTGCAGCTGAACTCTCTACAAGGTGACTTCTTCTAGCTGAACTCTCTACAGGGTGATATTTTCGTAGCTGAACTCTGTTGAATTCTCTACATGATGGTTTCTTTGTAGCTGAGCTCTCTCCAAGGTGACTTCTTCTAGCTGAACTCTCTACAGGGTGATATTTTCGTAGCTGAACTCTGTTGAATTCTCTACATGATGGTTTCTTTGTAGCTGAGCTCTCTCCAAGTTGACTTCTTCTAGCTGATCTCTCTACAGGGTGACTTGTTTGTAGTTGAATTCTCTAGATGATGGTTTCTTTGTAGCTGAGCTCTCTCCAAGTTGACTTCTTCTAGCTGATCTCTCTATAGGGTGATTTGTTTGCAGCTGAACTGTCTACATGGTGGTTTCTTTGTAACTGAACTGTCTACAAGGTGACTTCTTCTAGCTGATCTCTCTAAAGGGTGATTTGTTTGTAGCTGAACTCTCTACAGGATGACTTGTATCTATAGCTGAACTCTGTACAGGGTGATCTGTTCGTAGCTGAACTCTGTACAGGGTGATTTGTTTGCAGCTGAATTCTACATGGTAGTTTCTTTGTAGCTGAACTATCTCTACAAGGTGTCTTCTTCTAGCTGATCTCTCTACAGGGTTATCTGTTTGTAGCTGTTATCAACGACGTACGTACATTATATGGATGAGTAGTAAATGGTACCGATTATTATCTTGTATTATCAATGGCGTACGTACCTTATATGGATGATTAGTAAATGGCATTGATTATTACCATGTTATCAACGACGTACGTACCTTATATGGATGATTAGTAAATGGCACCAATTATTATCTTGTGTTATGTACCTTATATGGGTGATTAGTAAATGGCACTGATTATTATCTTGTGTTATCAATGACGTACGTACCTTCTATGGATGATTAGTAAATGGCCCCGTTATTATTTTGTGTTATCAACCACGTACGTACCTTATATGGATGATTAGTAAATGGCACCGATTATCTCTTTGTGTTATTAACAACACATGTGTAAGTTTTCCGATTTTTGTTGTAGTTTTTTGTGCATGACCAATGCCATGAAACTCCTGCTAGTGTGGGGCTCGCTCAGGCTCACCCCAACCAGCGATCAAAATTTCATTTTAATTTCTTTGTTTTCTTCTTCATTTTGCACACTTCACAAAGTCCACCATAAAATACGAATGCATGTTCCAATCAGGCTGAAATTTGGCAAACGTAAAGGGTTCATTAAGGCAGATCTCAGTATCACCTTTGGTAGGAATCCAATGAACATTCATGGAGTTATGACTGATTATTTGTGTAAAATAAGGTAGAAGGTCTGTCACGCCCACAGAGTAAACTCCTTGGAGGAATGAGTTGAAAATTGCTACAGGAAATTGCATTGTCTTTGCAACTACCGGCGATGCATGGTTTGAGCATGCGCGTGTTTTGAATAATAAAAAGCGTGCGTAGCTAGCCGGGGTAATTTACTCAGTAACGATCTTTTAGCTAGTTAGCTAACGATGCCCTCGGTGACGACTTACGAACGACACTGAACAAAATCTTACAGTCACGATTTACGGTGGAGGGTATTGTGGCAAGTTGAAGGTTTAAAATATATGCATAATAAAGTGGCCAAAAATTTAGGAATTGACAAGTCAACAGTTAGCAGAATAGCAGGTTTGTTTCGAACCACCGGTTCTGTGTCTAGTAAACAATACCCAAAGGAGAAGGAATTTAGAAAGCTAACTGCTCCAGCTCAGTTAGCAGTGTTAAACTTTGGTGTGGAGAATCCTGGGACTTAATTTAAAGAAGTACAGAAGATGCTTTCACAAATGCTACTGTTGAGTATTGATGTCTCTACAATCTACAGGTTTTTACTCAAAAGCAATTTCACTTACCAAAAGCTGAGTTTAGTAGCAACACAGAGGTCCGCATTTCTCTGACAAAAGTTTATGGTGTGTCGGAGTACAAACAAGAAATGCTTGTGTTTATTGATGAGACTGGAACTGACAGCCGAAAAGCGTTGAGAGCCCATGGTTACAGCCTGCGTGAAGTCCCAGCAAAGTACTACAAGCCATAAGCAAGAGGATCACGTGTGTCTGTAATAGCTGCAATGTTAACAGAGGGTATTCTTGATGTCAAGATTAGTCAAGGGACTAACAATGGTGATAACTTTTACACTTTTGGTGAAACAATCTTGCTGCCACACTTATAATCATTTGATGGCATCAGTAGCCATAGCATAGTTGTCATGGATATCTGCTCTATTCATCACACACAAGAAGTAGTTTTGTTGATTTAAAAAGGTGGGTGTAATTGTTCATTTTCTGCCACCTTATTTACCAGATCTCAATCCAATTGAGGAAGCATTCTCAAAAGCCAAATAGAACATTAAATACTTAGAGAGAATTATGGATACAAGCGATTTAGAAACTATCATGCTTTGCGCATTTGCAATGATTTCAAAATAAGATTGTCAGGGTTATACTTCTCAGTGTAACATTAATACATAAGTACTGAAGCATACATAGGTTTGTACTCAGTAATAAACAACAAATCAATAAACTATACCCAGTGTTTACACTTCAAAATACAAGACCAGTGAATAACTAGCTAGGTAATCAACAAAGGTTTTTTAAAGTGGAAAGAATGTTTTGTTTCTGTTCAGAGTACTCATTTTCGCTGAGCACGCTATCATCAAATAGCTGCTGAAGATATCTCAGCTGCTCAAAATTTTTCATTCTTAAATCGATAGCTTTTGATGGTGAAATTGAATGTGTACCTGTACTCGACGCTTTCTCAGTAAAAGTAGTTACAGAATTACCACCATTTAAAACATTAGCAAATGCTACTGCAGCTTCACTAACAACATCTGAAAAGCTGCTTTGCTGACGACACTTTTTTGATGCATTTTCCTGGAAAGCTGGTACGATAGGTGGAGTTTCATAGTCGTCATGTAAGTTAGATGCTATCATCCTTGCCCATGCACAAACGTAACTTGGGTACATCAAATACATCAGCATACTTTTCTTTTACCTCTTTAAAAGCAACATCCACTTCCTTTTCTTTCTCTTGACGTCTTGATGTACTCGCAGCTACATTTTCTCTCTTACGTTACCAGGCTCAGATGATACCTCTTGTCCCACAGGTAGGGAAAAACCGTCACAGATTTCACCTTTAGGATATCTTGAATACATAGCATTCAAATCATCACTAGCAACAATAGAAATCTTTGAGTGTTGCTAGCCTTCAAAGTAGCTGACATTAAAGACCACTGTGTTAGGTACACAATCCTGAAACTCTTCAATTAATTTTACACGCAATGCAAGCAGCGATTCAAATCTGGAATTAAAACGTAACTGCTGAATCACAGTATCGCTTTTCTTCCGTGGATTGATAATCTTCATTTTGTATGTGTGTAGATTCAACAAGGCCAAGTCACCCACACTAGCTGTAACAAACAAATCTAATTAATGCAATAATCCTATATCCGCTACTTTAGGATTAGATCCGCTACTTTAGGGTTAGGGTTAGGGTCACTCAGATCACTTCAATCACTCAGATCACTCCAATCCCTCAGATCACTCCAATCACTCAGATCACTCCAATCACTCAGATCACTCCAATAACTCAGATCACTCCAATCACTCAGATCACTCCAATCACTCAGATCACTCCAATCACTCAGATCACTTACATACACAAGTATACAGTGAGGAATTCTTGTCATTCGGTGTATTAACACTACCAACCAGTCTGAGTTAGCTACTATGAAAATTAGCACACCTACCATGGCCGCGTGTGAACTACCTCCACTGCTGTTTTTCGCCAAAACAAACGAAGTGTGATTAATAGTATTGCCTTGTGGCATTACTTGCACCGTAACAGGTCTTTCACTAGTGACAGGTCGAGTTTGTGCCATTTTCACTGATTACCCGGCTAATTTATTCAAAACACGTGCATGTTCAAACCGCGCATCGCCCGTAGTTCCAAAGACAATGCAATTTCCTGTATGTAGATAGCATAACCACCGTAGGAGTGCCTTTTTGTGGTTTGAAAGGAATCAAGATAAAGATCATGGAGATATGACACAAAACCCAACCTGTGTCACAATTACGCGATCAATTTTTATGAATAAAAAACTATTAGTTTTCACGCCTACCAGGCAAACCGCTTAGAGCAATGAAATGAAAATCGGTATGTAGCTGGAATTATCATCATAGAAAGTACTTGCAGTAGTACAGAAGAGTTGGATTACAAACCACTGAGTTATGATTCGAAAGCCAACTACGTGTAGCAAATGAGAGATTGAGATATTCTAATAGAACAATCACCCTAATAGAGCATTCAGCAACGTTTATAACTTACTTCACTATAATTATATTACACTGCAAGTTATTCTGTAGGGGGTTCAGCTACAACCAGTTAATCTTACAAACAATTCAGCTAAAAAGAAGTCACCCTGTAGAGAGTTCAGCTACAAACAAGCCACTATGTAGGTCAAACAAGTCACCACATAGAGAGTTCAGCAAACAATCAAAAAATCATCCTATATGGAGTTCAGCTATACAAACAAGTTATAACTCTATAGAAAGATCAGCTAGAAACAAAAGAGAGCTCAGCTAGAAACTTAACAGATCACACTGTAGAGAGATCAGCTAGAAACAATTCATCCAGTAGAGAGATCAGCTAGAAGACATCAACTTGCAGAGAGCTCAGGTACAAAAAAATCACCCTGTAGACAGTTCAGCTACAAACAAATCACCCTGCAGAAAGATCAGCTAGAAGAAGTCATCTTGTAGAGAGTTCAGCTACACACAAATCACACTATAGAGAGATCAGCTAGAAGAAATCACCTTGTAGAGAGTTCAGCCACAAAGAAACCACCATGTAGATAGTTCAGCTGTAAACAAATCACCCTGTAGAGAGTTCAGCAACGAACAGATCACCCTGTAGAGTCCACCTAGCACCCTGTAGAGATTAGCTAGAAACAAGTCACCCTGTAGAGAGATCAGCTAGAAAAAAGGAGTTACCTTGTAGAGAGTTCAACTACAAAGAAACCACACTGTGGAAGAGTTCAGCTGCAAACAAATCATCCTGTAGAGAGTTCAGCTACAAACAAGTCAGCCTGCAGAGAGATCAGCTAGAAACAAGTCATCCTGTAGAGAGACCAGTTAGAAGAAATCACTTTGTATGTAGAGAGTTCAGCTACAAAAAAAATGACCCTGTATAGAGTTCAGCTGCAAACAAATCACCCTATAAAAGATATCAGTTAGAAGAAGTAATCTTGTAGAGTTCAGCTACAAAGAATCCATCATGTAGAGAGTTCAGCTGCAAACAAGTCACCCTGTAGAGAGTTCAGCTATACGAACAGATCACCCTGTAGAGAGTTCAGCTACAAACAATTCACCCTGTAGAGAGAGAGATCAGCTAGAAGACGTTACCTTGTAGAGAATTCAGCCACAAAGAAACCACACTCTGGAAGAGTTCAGCTGCAAACAAATCATCCTGTAGAGAGTTCAGCTACAAACAATTCACCCTGTAGAGAGAGAGAGATCAGCTAGAAGACGTTACCTTGTAGAGAATTCAGCCACAAAGAAACCACACTCTGGAAGAGTTCAGCTGCCAACAAATCACCTGTAGAGATTTCAACTAGAAACAAGTCACCCTGTAGAAAATCAACTAGAAACAAGTCATCCTGGAGAGAGATCAGCTACAAAGAAACCATCCTGTAGAGAGTTCAGCTACAAACAAGTTACCCTATAGGGAGATCATGCAGCTAGAAACAAATCATCTTGCAGAGAGTTCAGCTACAAACAAATCACCCTGTAGAGAGTTCAGCTACAAACAAGTCACCCTGTAGAGATCTCAGCTAGAAACAAGTCATCCAGAGGTCAGCTAAAAACAAGTCAACCCGTAGAGAAATCGGCTAGAAGAAGTTACCTTGTAGAGAGTTCAGCTACAAAGAAACCATCATGTAGAGAGTTCAGCTGCAAACAAATCACCCTGCAGAAAGTTCAGCTACGAACAGATCACTGTGTAGAGAGTTCAGCTAGAAACAAGTCATCCTGTAGAGAGATCAGTTAGAAGGATCACTTTGTAGGGAGTTCAGCTACAAACAAATCACCCTGCAGATAGTTCAGCTACAAACAAGTCACCTATTAGATAGATCAGCTAAAAGAAGTTATCTTGTAGAGATTTCAGTTACAAAGAAACCAGCTTCTTGGGCCGCACGACACACTACTGTGTCTTGATGTAGGTGAACTCTCCGCAGGGTGATCTGCTCATAGCTGAACTCTCTACAGGGTGATTTGTTTGTAGCTAAACCCTCTAAAGGATGATTGTTTCTCTACAGGGTGATCTGTTCATAGTTGAACTTTCTACAGGTTGATTTGTTTGCAGCTGAACTTCTACAGCGCACCATAACACCGTGAGTGTATTAACAGGAAGAAAGAAAATACAATTTGCATACCTATGTAGCTCTGTGATCCCTATTCCAATTGGAACCAAATTTGCTAGGGACGTGCCAACCAGTTAGGGGAGACTACATACCAAAGTTGAAGAAAATCACTCCAGCCATTTCCGAGATATGAGCGATCACAATTTTGCTTTAATTTCGTCATTCTTTTCTTCTTCATTTCGCACACTTCGCAAAATCCACCATAAAACACAAATGCATGCTTCAATTGAGCTGAAATTTAGCACACTTAAAGGGCTCATTAAGGCGGATCTCAGTACCAACCGTGGTAGGAATCTAATGAACATTCACAGAGTTATGACCGACTATTTGTGTAAAATAAGGTCAAAGTCTGTCACGCCCACATGGTATACTTCTTGGAGGAATGAGTTGAAAATTGCTATGTAGATGGAGTAACCATCGTAGGAGTGCCTTTTTGTGGTTTGAAAGGAATCGAGATAAAGACCATAGAGATATGACACAAAACCCAACCTGTGTCACAATTATGCGATCAATTTTTATGAATAAAAAAACTATTAGTTTTTATGCCTACCAGACAAACCGCTTAGAGCAATGAAATAAAAATCAGTTGTAGCTGGAATAATCATCATAGAAAGTCCTTGCAGTAGTACAGAAGAATCGGATTACAAACCACTGAGTTATGATTCGAAAGCCAACTATGTGTAGCAAATGAGAGATCGAGATACTCTAATAGAACAGTCACCCTAATAGAGCATTCAGATACATTTATAACTTACTCCATTATAGAATTATATTACATTGCAAGTTATTCTGTAGGGAGTTCAGCTACAACCAGTTAATCTTACAAACAATTCAGCTAAAAGTAAGTCACCCTGTAGAGAGTTCAGCTATAAAAAGTTACTATGTAGTACAAACAAGTCACCACGCAGAGAGTTCAGCAACCAATCAAAAAGCCACCCTATATAGAGTTCAGCTAAACAAACAAGTTATAATTCTATAGAGAGATCAGCTAGAAACAAGAGAGAGCTCAGCTTCAAACCTAACAGATCACACCATAGAGAGTTCAGCTAGAAACAAGTACCCTGTAGAGAGACAATTCATCCAGTAGAGAGACCAACTAGAAGACATCACCTTTTAGAGAGTTCAGGTACAAACAAATCACCCTGCAGCTACAAGCAAATCACCTGTAGAGAGAACAGCTAGAAAGATCACCCTGTAGAGAGTTCAGCTACGAACAAATCACCCTGTAGGTAGTTCAGCTACAAACAAGTCACCCTGTATAGAGATCAGCTGCAAACAAGTTAACCGTAGGGAATCCCAAAGCAGGCCATAGGCCGGCTTTGGGGTATACAAATACAAAAAGAAGTGAAATCTAATCAAAAACAGCCAAACTGTAAAAAAAGGTGCGGCCCCCAAAAAGGCCATGGTGAAAAAAGATGTGAAATCCAAGGTGGCGGCCAGGAAATGGCTGTGATGGTAGGTTAATGGTAAAATTTTAATAACGACTATTTAGGTGAATTTGGTGCCGCTTGGTCTTGGCACAAGATTCACCTGAATTCTCGTTATTAAAATTTTTACCATTAACCTACCATCACAGCCATTTCTTGGCCGCCACCTTGGATTAGATAATTTGTTTGCAGCTAAACTCTCTACATGGTGGTTTCTTTGTAGCTGAACTCTCTACAAGGTGACTTCTTCTAGTTGAACTCTCTACAGAGTGATTTTTTTGCAGCTGAACTCTCAGAGTCTACATGATGGTTTCTTTGTTGCTGAACTCTCTACAAGGTGAATTCTTCTACCTGATCCCTCTACAGGGTGATTTGTTTGCAGCTGAACTCTTTATGTGGTGGTTTCTTTGTAGCTGAACTCTCTACAAGGTGACTTCTTCTAGCTGATCTCTCTACAGGGTGATTTGTTTCTAGCTGAACTCTCTACAGGTGATTTGATTGCAGCTAAACTCTTCACATGGTGGTTTCATTGTGGCTGAACTCCCTACATGATGGTTTCTTTGTAGCTGAACTCTCTGCATGACGGTTTCTTTGTAGCTGAACTCTCTACAAGGTAACTTCTTCTAGCTGATCCCTCTACAGGGAGATTTGTTTGTAGTTGAATTCTCTACACGGTGATTTGTTTGAGGCTGAACTCTCTACATGGCGGTTTCTCTGTAGCTGAACTCTTTACAAGGTGACTTTTCTAGCTGAACTCTCTACAGAGTGATTTGTTTGCAGCTGAACTTTTTACAAGGTGACTTCTTCCAGCTGAACTCTCTACAGGGTGATTTCTTTGTAGCTGAACTCTCTACATGATGGTTTCTTTGTAGCTGAACTCTCTACAAGGTGACTTCTTCTAGCTGATCCCTCTACAGGGTGACTTTTTTGCAGCTGAACTCTTTATGTGGTAAGTTTCTTTGTAGCTGAACTCTCTACAAGGTGACCTCTTCTAGCTGATCTCTCTACAGGGTGATTTGTTTGTAGCTCAATTCTGTATAGGTGATTTGTTTGCAGCTGAGCTCTTTACAGAATGGTTTCTTTGTAGCTGAACTCTCTGCAAGGTAACTTATTCTAACTGATCTTTCTACAGGGCAATTTGTTTGTGGCTGAATTTTCTACAAGGTGATTTCTTTGTAGCTTAACTCTCTACATGGTGGTTTCTTTGTAGCTGGACTCTCTACAAGGTGATTTCTTCTAGCTGATCTCTACAGGGAGATTTGTTTGTAGCTGAACTCTCTACAGGTGATTTGTTTGCAGCTGAACTCTCTACATGATGATTTCTTTGTGGCTGAACTCGCTACAAGGTAACTTCTTCTAGCTGAACTCTCTACATAGTGGTTTCTTTGTAGCTGAACTCTCTACAAGGTGACTTCTTCTAGCTGATCTTACTACAGGGTGATTGGTTTGCAGCAGAACTATCTACAAGGTAACTCTTCTTCTAGCAGATCTCTCTACAGGGTGATTTGTTGTAGCTGAACTATCTATGAGGTAACTTTGTCTAGCTGATCTCTCTACAGGGTGATTTGTTTGTAGCTGATTTCTGTACAGGTGATTTGTTTGCAGCTGAGCTCTTTACAGAATGATTTCTTTGTAGTTGAACTCTCTACAAGGTAACTTCTTCTAGCTGAACTTTCTACAGGGTGATTTGTTTGTAGCTGAATTTTCTACAGGATGACTTGTTTGCAGCTGAACTCTCTACATGGTGGTTTCATTGTAGCTGAAATTTCTACAAGGAAACTTCTTCTAACTGATCTCTGTACAGGGTGAATTGTTTGCAGCTGAATTTTCTACAGGCTGACTTGTTTGCAGCTAAACTCTCTAAATGGTGCTTTCCTTGTAGCTGAACTCTCTACAAGGTGACTTCTTCTAGCTGATCTTACTACAGGGTGATTTATTTGCAGCAGAACTATCTACAAGGTAACTCTTCTTCTAGCAGATCTCTCTACAGGGTGATTTGTTGTAGCTGAGAACTATCTATGAGGTAACTTCGTCTAGCTGATCTCTCTACAGGATGATTTGTTTGTAGCTGATTTCTGTACAGGCGATTTGTTTGCAGCTGAGCTCTTTACACAATGATTTCTTTGTAGTTGAACTCTCTACAAGGTAACTTCTTCTAGCTGAACTTTCTACAGGGTGATTTGTTTGTAGCTGAATTTTCTACAGGGTGACTTGTTTGCAGCTAAACTCTCTAAATGGTGCTTTCTTTGTAGCTGAAATCTCTACAATGTGAATTCTTCTAGCTGATCTTTCTACAGGGTGATTTGTTTGTAGCTGAACTTTCTACAAGGAAACTTATTCTAACTGATCTCTGTACAGGGTGAATTGTTTGTAGCTGAACTGTCTACAAGGTAACTTCTTCTAGCTGATCTCTCTACAGGGTGATTTGTATGTAGATGAATTCTGTACAGATGATTTGTTTGCAACTGAGCTCTTTACAGAATGGTTTCTTTGTAGATGAATTTTCTACAAGGTAACTTCTTCTAGCTGAACTCTCTACATAGTGGTTTCTTTGTAGCTGAACTCTCTGCAAGGTAACTTATTCTAACTGATCTTTCTACAGGGCAATTTGTTTGTGGCTGAATTTTCTACAGGGTGATTTCTTTGTAGCTTAACTCTCTACAAGGTGGTTTCTTTGTAGCTGGACTCTCTACAATGTGATTTCTTCTAGCTGATCTCTACAGGGAGATTGGTTTGTAGCTGAACTCTCTACAGGTGATTTGTTTGCAGCTGAACTCTCTACATGATGATTTCTTTGTGGCGGAACTCTCTACAAGGTAACTTCTTCTAGCTGAACTCTCTACATAGTGGTTTCTTTGTAGCTGAACTCTCTATAAGGTGACTTCTTCTAGCTGATCTTACTACAGGGTGATTTGTTTGCAGCAGAACTATCTACAAGGTAACTCTTCTTCTAGCAGATCTCTCTACAGGGTGATTTGTTGTAGCTGAACTATCTACGAGGTAACTTCGTCTAGCTGATCTTTCTACAGGGTGGTTTGTTTGTAACTGATTTCTGTACAGGTGATTTGTTTGTAGCTGGGCTCTTTACAGAATGATTTCTTTGTAGTTGAACTCTCTACAAGGTAACTTCTTCTAGCTGAACTTTCTACAGGGTGATTTGTGTGTAGATGAATTCTGTACAGGTGATTTGTTTGCAGCTGAGCTCTTTACAGAATGGTTTCTTTGTAGCTGAATTTTCTACAAGGTAACTTCTTCTAGCTGAACTCTCTACATAGTGGTTTCTTTGTAGCTGAACTCTCTACAAGGTAACTTCTTCTAGCTGATCTTTCTACTGGGTGATTTGCTTGTAGCTGAATTTTCTACAGGGTGACTTGTTTGCAGCTGAACTCTCTACATGGTGGTTTCTTTGTAGCTGAAATCTCTACAAGGTTAATTATTCTAGCTGAAATTTCTACAGGGTTATTTGTTTGCAGATTAACTCTCTACAGGGTGATTTGTTTCTAGCTGATCTCTCTACAGGGTGATTTGTTTCTAGCTGAACTCTCTACAGGGTGATTTGTTTGTAGCCGATCTCTCTACAGGGTAATTTGTTTGTAGCTGAACTCTCTATAAGGTGATTTGTTTGTAGCTGATCTCTCTGCAGGTTGATTTGTTTTAGCTGAACTCTTTTCTACAGGGTGATTTGCTTGTAGCTGAACTGCTTACATGCTGTCTAGTTTCTAGCTGCTGCCTCTACAGGATGATTTTTTTGTAGCTGAACTCTCTACAGGGTGATTAGTTTGCAGCTGATCTCTCTACAAGGTGATTTGTTTGTAGCTGATCTCTCTTCAGGGTAATTAGTTTACAGCTGATCTCTGTACAAGGTGATTTGCTTGTAGTTGAACTCCTTACATTGTGTCTAGTTTCTATCTGATCTCTCTACAGGGTGATTTGTTTGTAGCTGACCTGTCTTCAGGGTGATTAGTTTGCAGCTGATCTCTCTACAAGGTGATTTGTTTGTAGCTGATCTCTCTTTAGGGTGATTTTTTTCTAGCTGATCGCTCTACAGAGTGATTTGCTTGTAGATGAACTCCTTACATTGTGTCTAGTTTCTATCTGATCTCTCTATAGGGTGATTTGTTTGTAGCTGATCTCTCTACAAGTTGATTTGTGTGTAGCTGATCTCTCTGCAGGTTGATTTGTTTGTAGCCGATCTCTCTACAGGGTAATTTGTTTGTAGCTGAACTCTCTATAAGGTGATTTGTTGGTAGCTGATCTCTCTGCAGGTTGTAGCTGAACTCTCTACAGGGTGATTTGTTTGTAGCCGATCTCTCTACAGGGTAATTTGTTTGTAGCTGAACTCTCTATAAGGTGATTTGTTTGTAGCTGATCTCTCTGCAGGTTGATTTGTTTTAGCTGAACTCTCTACAGGGTGATTTGCTTGCAGCTGAACTCCTTACATTGTGTCTAGTTTCTAGCTGATCTCTCTACTGGGTGATTTGTTTGTAGCTGATCTCTCTACAAGGTGATTTGTTTGTAGCTGATCTCTCTGCAGGTTGATTTATTTTAGCTGAACTCTCTACAGGGTGATTTACTTTTAGCTGAACTCCTTACATTGTGTCTAGTTTCTAGCTGATGTCTCTACAGGGTAATTTTTTTAGTTGAACTCTCTACAGGATGATTTGTTTCTAGCTGATCTCTCTACAAGTTGATTTGTTTGTTGCTGAACTCTCTGCAAAGTGCTTTGTTTGTAGTTGATCACTCTACAGGGTAATTTGTTTGTAGCTGAATTCTCTACAGGGTGCATGACTTTTTTATAGCTGAACTCTCTTCAGTGTAACTTGTAATCTTCTGAATCTCTGCAGTGATATATTTGTAGCTTAACTCTCCACAGGGTGACTTGCTGCTGAACTCCCTACAGAATAACTTGCAATGTAATAGAATTCTATAATGGAGTAAATAAATTAGCTGAATGCTCTATTAGGGTGACTGTTCTATTAGAGTATCTCGATCTCGCATTTGCTACATGGAGTTGGCTTTCAAATCATAACTCAGTGGTTTGTAATCCAATCCTTCTATACTATTGCAAGGACTTTCTATGATGATTATTCCAGCTATACAACGATTTTCAGCTCATTGCTCTAAGCGGTTTACCTACTAGGAGCAAACATTAATACTTTTTTACTCATAAAAATCAATCGCGTAATTGTGACACAGATTGGGTTTTATGTTATATTTCCGTGGACTTTGTCTTGATTCCTTTCAAACCACCAAAATGCACTCCTACAATGGTTACTCCATCTACATAGCAATTTTCAACTTATTCTATGGAGCGGTTTACCCTGTAGGCGTGACAACAAATCGATCTTGTTTTACGCAAATAATTGGTCATAACTCCTGTACCATTCATCGGATTTGCACCATGTGTGATGCTAGGATGCGCCTTTGGACTCCCTTTCTGTGTGCCAAATTTCAAGGCAATCAGAGTACGCGTTTGCGTTTTATAGCAATTTTTGCAAGTGTGTGAAAAGACAAAGAAGAATAAGAAAAAAAAAACGAAGAAAAAATATCGAAACTTTGGCAATTCGTATCTCGGAAATGGCTGGAGTGATTTCCTTCAAATTTGGAATGTAGACTTCCCTGGCTGGCGGGCAACTTTGTAGTAAATTTGGTTCCAATCGGATAAGGGATCACCGAGATACAAAGGTGTGAAAATAACGTTTTCTTTCTTCCTGTCAATATACTCATGGTGTGGCACGCCGGCTTCTTGGGCTGCACGCCACACTATCATGTGTCTTGATATGTATTATATGTGACCGAATTTTGGAAAATCACCCTTATGGTAGCGCCTGAAACAATTAGAATTTTTGAAACTAGCATGGTGTTGTTAATAGCAGAAAGCCCTTTTGAAATATTTCTAAAAATTTTCTTATAATTCAGGGTATCTATGGTTTATTCTACCCTTAATTGGGTAGGAATTTAACTTATAATGCTGTGTTTCAGAACTAAATATTTAATGTGTCAAATGCACCCATAAGGGTAATTTTCCAAAATTCGGTCACATATATATAATTTATACATTTACTGATAAAATCAGAAATAGTCAAAGTATTTAAAATCAGCTTCATCTTTTTCTTCTACTTGTGGTAAAGAAAAAAAAGATAGCTTTAAAAAAGCCCCAAAGCCGGCCATAGGCCTGCTTTGGGGAATACAAATACAAAAAGAAGTGAAATCTAATCCAAAACAGCCAAACTGTAAAAAAGAGTGCGGCCTTTAAAAAGACTATGGTGAAAAAAAGATGTGAAATCGAAGGTGGTGGCCAAAAAATTGCTGTGACGGTAGGTTAATGGTAAAAATTTTAATAACGACAATTCAGGTGAATTTGGTGCTGCTAGTTATTGGCACAAAATTAACCTGAATTGTCATTATTAAATTTTTTACCAATAACCTACTGTACCGTTACAGCCATTTCTTGGCTGCCACCTTGGATTTCACATCTTTTTCACCATAGCTCTTTTAGGGCCGCATTAATTTTTTTACAGCTTGGCTGTTTTGGATTAGATATCACTTCTTTTAGTATTTGTATACCCCAAAGCCAGCCTATGGCCGGCTTTGGGGCTTTTTAAACATATGTTTTTTTTTCTTTGCCATAAGAAGAAGCAAAAGAGGACACAGATTTCAATTCTGATTTTATCAGTAAATGTACACATTATATATATATATATATAATAGATATATATTTTTTACATGTCAATTATTCCTTACAAGATAACTTGTTTGCAGCTGATCTCTCTACAAGGTGAATTGAATTGTAGCTGAACTCTCTACAGGGTGGCTTGCTTGTAGATGAACTCTCTACAGGTCACTGGTTACTAGCTGATCTTTCTACAGGGTGATCTGTTTGTAGCTGAAATATCTACAGGGTGATTTGTTTGTAGCTGAATTCTCTACAGGGAAACCTATTTTCTAGCTGATCTCTATATAGGGTAACTTGTTTGTAGCTGAGCTGTCTACAGGGTGGGTTCTTTGTAGCTGAACTTTCTACAAGATGACTTACTCTAGCTGATCTGCCTGCAGGGTGACTTGTATCTAGCTGAACTCTCTACAGGGTAATCTATTTGTAGCTGAAATCTCTGCAGGGTGATTTGTTTGAAGCTGAACGCTCTACAGGGTGACTTGTTTCTAACTGATCTCTCTAAAGGGTATCTTGTTTGTGGCTGAACTTTCAACAGTGTAACTTCTTTGTAGTTGAACTTCCCAAAAAGTAACTTCTTCTAGCAGATCTCTCTACAGGGTGACTTGTTTCTCTCTGATCTCTGACTTATTTCTAGCTGATCTCTCTATAGGGTAACTTTTTTTGTAGCTGAATCTCTACAGTGTGATTTTTATGTAGCTGAACTCTCTACAGGGTGATTTGTTTGTAGCTGATCTCTCTGCAGGGTGATTTGTTTGTAGCTGAACTCTCTACAGTGTGATTTATTTCTAGCTGATCTCTCTACTGGGTGACCGATTTGTAGCTGAACTCTCTACAGGGTGATCTGTTTGTAGCTGATCTCTCTACAGGGTGACTTGTTTCTAGCTGAACTCTCTATAGGGTAACTTGTTGGCAGCTGAACTCTCTACAGGGTGGTTTTTTTGTAGCTGAACTCAGCCAAAAACCAGCTTTAATTTTCCCAGACAATGATGAGGCAGGGTTGGTTAGGTAAAATTAAGCCAAACAAGCTTACAGATCAATCTGAAACACTTCCGACAAGTCACTACAGAATTAAAATATATATATATATATAGATTTAATGGAATTTCTACTGACTGACTGACTGAGTAAGTAAGTAAGTGAGTAAGTTAATGTTGTCACTAACCTTTACTGGGAACAACTGTCTTTGGTAGTAGTCTAACCCTTCCCCAGTCTGTATGTAGCTTTGGTTGTCTTCTGAGATCATTTGGCTCTACCACGATCTAAAGTTGATTGTCGTGAGTTGGTAGGTGTGCAAGGCCCCGACTGCTTTGGGGAAGACCTAATTTATTTCAATTGTTTTGACTTTTACAGGCCAAGAGTAATAATACAAATCAAGCGACAAATACTTGGGCAGGCAAGAAGGTTGGAGCGGGGTCAGCAAATGACCGTCCAAATTCTTGCTGCTGAAACCTATACCTATTAAGCAGTCATCCTAAGTGGGACCTTGCACTATCACACTCTCTCTATAGAGAATGGAGGTGCTGCGTATGCAGCGAATGAAGAGCCTTTATCAGTGCAATGTACCAGTTTGTCATTTAAAAAAGGATTTGATACCTATGGATATGAAGCTGACTTTATCCTAAGTTGGCTCTTCCTACTGAGCGTACCCAGCTGGGTGGACCTATATTTACCCTAGTGGCAGCAGTATAGGTCTGAATGGCCAACGATGGCAACATTGTGCATATAACCATGAACCAACATTTGCCTTAGTAGGCAGCGATGTTGGCTCGGTAAATGACACTGTATGTAACAATGATATGAACCAATATTTGCCTAAGTGGCAGCTGTATTGGCTCAGTAACTGACAATGTCTGTTTTGAAATGTGAACCAACACATGCCTTAGTAGACAGTGATGTTGGCTCTGTAAATGACAATGCATGTAACATTGATATGAACCAATATTTGCCTTAGTGGCAGCTGTATTGGCTCAATAATTGACAATGTATATTTCAAAAAAAATGTGAACCAACATTTGCCTTGGTAGGCAGCGATGTTGGCTCGATAAATGCCACTGTGTGTAACTATGATATGAACCAATATTTGCCTTAGTGGCAGCGGTACTGGCTCAACAACCCACGTTATAAAAGGTAATGATGTGCACCAGTGGGAGGGTGGGTGGTAGAAGCAGTTTGTCTACCCATTCTTCATGGTTGCATGTGTTACTGCACGCGCATGCGCTGATGTTCTAAATATAGCACTAACTCTTATTAATGCTCTTCTCCAAACAACCAATGACACGGTGAGTATACTATATCTGTTAGATTCCAACATTAACTCGTTTTAAATATTTTAAACTTCATTTAATGTTGTCACTAACCTTTACTGGGAACAACTATCTTTGGTAGTAGTCTAACCCTTCCCCAGTCTGTATGTAGCTTTGGTTGTCTTCTGAGATCATTTGGCTCTACCACGATCTAAAGTTGATTGTCGTGAGTTGGTAGGTGTGCAAGGCCCCGACTGCTTTGGGGAAGACCTAATTTATTTCAATTGTTTTGACTTTTACAGGCCAAGAGTAATAATACAAATCAAGCGACAAATACTTGGGCAGGCAAGAAGGTTGGAGCGGGGTCAGCAAATGACCGTCCAAATTCTTGCTGCTGAAACCATAGAAAGATAACCATGTATACATGGGAATCTTTCACCACCAAGGATTCTGGTGCAGATGCTTCAATGCATTATCGCTTATTTATATTACAAGCATATTATGTGTGTGTACATGTAAATAGAATACAGTCAAGTTACAGTACTCTGTGTGATGTATGATACTGTACTTAAGCGTGCAATAAATGTGTAGTGCTGCATATCAAGTCAGTTCATGTGTTTCTTGTTACTGTTATCTAGGTGCTGTCACTCTGCTGCGGAATACTAGATGAAGCTGAAGCTATCAATGCGGAAAATTTGGCTAGCTCACATGGAGGTGTCTTGATGTATCTTTGGTAAGCGTCACTCTGCCATCTGCCTAACATCTTGATGTATGCGTCAGGTATATTTGCTTTGGCTGCGGTGGTTGCTGCTCCAATGCGGAAGCTGTGGGAATTGTACCAATTGCAATTAACTTGCAATTCGGACAGGACTGAGTTTAATGCTGTGCAGAAAATTTGTCTGGTAAGGCCTTGGCCATTCTCTGTGAGGAATAGAGGTCCTGGTTGTGTTCCTCTTCGTGCCAGGTATGGGAGGATACCTAGTATGGGACATACATTTGTGTTGGTTGCGCGTAAGTAAATTTGTACGCCTTGCCGAAAAGGGTCAGTCTTTGATTGTTTGACATGGATTCTCAGAACATTGGGATTATCTCTGTGATCTATGGAGATATCCTGGAGTGACAGGTGTAGAGATGGGTCATAGCCATTGTGGCTTGGGATGGTAAACTCGCTAACACGCAAGAATCCAAAAAAGGCCAAACAACAAGCAGCCCAAAGCATGATATTTCTGTACAAGTGGGGTTGGTTAGAGAGTATGTTTTTTATGCTTTGCATTAATTGGAGAGTGATTGGCAGTCGGACCCTCAGTGAAGAAGTAGATGCTTGAGCCTTTTTCATGCCACGTAAGACTAGCTGAAGTCGAGGAGTGAGCTGCTCACTGAACCGTTCATGTAGGCCTGCAACAACGTGCATATGACGGATGGCTGCCAGATACACTTTAATAGTGGTGTGGGACATATTAGCAGTAGCCAGATAGGAAGCAAACAGGATCAGTGTTGTTTCTGATGACGGTATCGGGGAAATTCTAGATGCTGTACAGAATTGAATGTACTTGTTCTTTCCAGCTGAGTATGTTGTGATAGTTGATGGAGCTAGTCCTTGAATAAGGAATTGGTTGGCCTTGCAGTAGAGATCAGTTAAATGTGCAGCATCTGGTAAGGGCATGAGGTGGTGGAACCCATCTACAAGGATGATGACAGTAGACCATAAAGGTAGCAGCCTGGTAACAATACATGGGGAAATTGTGTACGGATGCGTGGTGAGGTGAAATGTAAGTGCGAACTTGAAGCAAGCATGCCCGTGTAAACAATTAATAAATAAAGAAAAGGTGCGATATGTGTACCTAAGAGAAAGCTTAGTGTGACAATATACATTATGGGGTATGCGTGTGAGTGTGCATACAAAAGTGCATATTATGCACCTCATAATTAGTCTCGTGAAGATACATACTTACACTTGATTGTATGACATGAGAACAAATACACGGATATGAAATGCCATAGGAAATATCAATGTTAGTATATAACTTAACGTGTTTGCGGCTATTGTAATGGTTCACAAGGTGTAGATAAGATGTAGAATGACTATCTGGAAAACTGGATGACTTGTTTGAAGTATCGGAGGAAATGAGACGATGTCCAGTTAAGTTGCCTTGGTGATATAATTCGAGCAAGGCAGAGTGGGATTGGAGTTGGTAAGCGAGACGCTGTTGGATGTAGGATGAAGAATTGCTGAAGCTTATTTCTTGACAGTAAGTCAGCTGCTGTGTTTTGGACTCCTGGAAGGTGGGTGATCGTAATGTGAATGTCATAATGAGCTGTAAAAAACCATAGACATCTCAGGAGGTGCATCACTATGTTGTCTTTTGAAGCGCCTTTCTGAATGGAATCTACGAGCCCAAGATTGTCACAAAAGAACTGTACCTTCTTTCGGTTTAACAATCTACCCCAGATTGAGCAGCTCAAGATGATGGGTACGAGTTCCTTGGCCATTATGGTAATTGGTGTCCACTCGGGGGGCCAGCGGAACTGGAACCATTGGTCTCCAAATCGTGCCCCACAGCCCCACGTACCAGAAGCATCCGTCCACAGACAGTAATCAAAGGTAGTTTCTTTTGAACAGTGCAGAAAACTGACTCCATTCCAATAGGTAACAAACAAGTGCCACCAGCACAAGTCTGATTTGAATGCGGTGTTGAGTCTGGTTCGGTGACACAACTTCTTCACTCTTGCAGCTGTTGCATACATTCGTGACACAAATGTTCTGCCTGGCTTGACAACTTTCGTGGCGTGCTGTAAAAGACCAACAAGTGATAGGATGGCCCTTTTGTTGGCATCTCTCTTTTTGAGCCATGCTTTAATCTCGTTACGAATGTTCTGCAGCTTGGTAGGTGGAAGTCGGGCCTCCATGTTTTGGGTGTCTAGGGTAATTCCTAAGAATGTAAGTGTCTCTGCAGGTCCCTCTATTTTTTCCATTGCTAAGGGGATACCAAGGTGTGAGCATACATCGAGATTAACTTGGAGGTTGTTAAAGCATGCAGGTGATTTGGGTGGAGATATAATGAGAAAATCATCCAGATAGTGGAGAAGAGGACTCACGCCCTTTTGCTCAAGAATCCAAGATAAAAGGTCAGCAAGGATATTGAAAAGTTTTGGTGCAGACCTTAGGCCAAATGGAAGGCAAGTATCAATGAAGACCTGTGCATTCCAATTCATAGCTAGGAGGTGACGATCTGCTGGATGGACGGGTAAGAGGCGAAATGCACTCTTAACATCGACTTTGGCAAGCAGTGTGCCCCTTCCCAATTTCATAATTTCTGCAATAGCTGAATCCACAGTGATATAGGAAAGGGAGCAGAGTGGCTTTGGAATTCCATCATTCACACTGTGGCCCAATGGATGGGATAGATCCACTATAAGGCGCCATTTACCGGGTTGGTGCTTTTTGAGAATCACTCCGAAGCGGTTGATATGTATTTCTGGCACTAATTCCTTGAGGAAAGGCCCTGTGACTCGTTTAAGAGCCAGCTCTTCCTCCAAGTAATGATCAACTACTTCAGGGTGTTGTAGAGCACAAACTAAGTTCCGTTTGGCAGATTTCAGAGAGCTTTGAGGGTTGTGATAGCCTATACGGAAACCCTGCGAGATTCCGGCAAGGAAGAAATTTACTAGGGACTGATCTGGTTGTGTTGCTAAGAGGTTGCTCCAGTTTTTGACAATAAGGGGTGATGTAATGGCTATTGCCTCTGCAGGAACCTTGACAATATCTGATGATTTTTCCAACTGTAAGAGCCATTGGTTAATCCATGGACGTTCATCCAGATCCAGTGCATCAGCTAGATAGGATGGGGAGGGGAGGGGTAAGTATTGTGTAATATGCAATAAGGGGGGACATGCAGTACAGTTGCATAGCATGATAAACAAACATACAGATTAGTGTGACTCATTTGTTACAACATCAAATTAGGACTATAGTTACAATCAAGTAATGATAACAGTCAGCTTCAGTTCACAGTTGTCCCCTTGGTTGGTTGATGAGGGGTTCGCGTTGAAACCTTTTACCTTTATTTGGGCAGAACATTGCCTTGTGGCGTTTATCAACAATTCTGGGGTTGAAGGCACATCTATAGCACGTGTGCTCGTATTTACAATGAGGATGTGGGCAGTCAGGGTTGGGGTCATCGTTCCAGTCCAAGCAAATGCGTTGCTGTGATGGAGGGGTACGTCTGGGTTGGTTGCTTGCATACCTCTGAGTGCTGTATTGGGGTCTTGGCTGTGACTGCGATGGAGGTAGTGCCTGGGTCATGTTTTGGTCGGGGAAAGCATCATGCCATAGATTGAGATCAATCGTTGACCAGTCTGTTGAAGAGGTTGCAGAAGCCTTCAAGCGGAATTGGCGATCATAAACTGCCCAGCAACCTGGCTGACGATTGTATGAGGCTTGGATAATCCGCTGTTGGTAGCCCAGAAGATCTGCTATGCAATGCGGTTTTGTGCGAGACATCACTGCCATGTACACTCCAAAGGACTGAACCCACTCCATAATGCTTAGCTCTCTGTGGTGCTTTGGTTTTCGGCAGTCACCATGGTCTTCACCAGCATTGTATTCAGCAGATGTTAATGTATCAGGTAGTAGGTCTGAGATTTCTATGAAGAGTCCATCCTGAATTCTGTTGAGCAACTTGGTAGGGATGGGTGGGAGCCCAGCGCTAACCATGATGGGTGGATTCATGTTACTGCCTGATGGGATGAGTGATCTTGAAGTAGAGGTTGCGCCTGCCTGGCGAGAGGTTTGGATTACTTCCTGAATCTCTGGTATGTGCCAGATCTGACTGCTACTTGGGAGATGGCCGAGAGCTATTAGATGAGGAAGGGGACCAGGTTAAGAAGGGGGGGGAGTAACAGATTGAAGTAAATACATAGGCGTGATGATACATGCACAAAGAGAACATAGCTCGCTGACTAGTATACATGTAGGGGTGGGGGTATAATGTGAAGTTGTTGCTGCATATGGGTGAATGCATGATGGCAATACTAGTGAATGGTAAGCCCAACAACTGAATGGCATGTAATGTATGATACAGGCAAAGTGTTAATTAGTAACAACAATGCATTAACGCATTAATTAAATTACTAAGTGACTAGTGAATGGTAAGCCCAACAACTGACGTATGACACATGCAACGTGTTAATTAGTAACAACAATACAACAGCTCATTAATTAATAAACGTGTTATGTACAAATTTATAGCTTACCACCATCTCGAAGGCTGTCGCAGGTCCCGGTAGCAGCCGCTATAGTGGTGAGAGATGTGGGGTTAGATGCTACTGTGGTGGGGAGAGTTGGGGAGCCAGACGATGCTGTAGTAGGGGTGGGAAATCCGGCCGACGCTGTCGTGGTAGTTGTAGATCTGGCCGACGCTGTCGTGGTAGTTGTAGATCCGCCGGATGCGGTGGTAGCTACGGTGTCGAGTACTCCAGATCAGACAGTGGTTGTAATGGTAGACGTTGCGGTAGTAAGTCCTCCTGGTGTGGGCGTGACAGTTAGTGGTGCCCGAATAGCTGCCACGATCGCAGGGATGTCGTCCATTGTCAGGGGTCGCGGAGTAGCTGCTAAACGTCGGCTCCATTTTGGCGGCGGCGGCGGCTGCGTGTCTTCCATCTCCCCAGAGGTTTGGGATTGTCGTGTCTACTTTGCCACGGACTTGCGAGAAGTAGAAGCAGTTTGTCTACCCATTCTTCACGGTTGCACGTGTTACAGATGTGATTTTTGGCATACCGCAGTATGTACAATGTATCCTTCATAGAATTACTAATGTCCCCCTTTATGTACCATTCATCTTTACTGATAGCGAAAAGTGTCAATTTTGCAGTAGTATGTGATGGCTTTGCTTCTTAACAAAAATCGTTCATATTTTTCATAGCAGCTATTTTGATTGCAGAGGTGCTTTTTTGAACAGTTTTTGATTTGTACTGCTGTGAAACTGGTGAACATAGCTGACAATGAAGCGTAATGGATACTTCACTTTTCAGACAATAATAATTGATAAAACTATTGCGCAACACAATTTCTTTCTTTTGATATATGCGTGAATTGCAGAGGTGTTTTTTGAACAGTTCTTGATTTGTAATGCTGTGTAATGGGTTGAACATACAGTAGCTGACAATGATGCATAATGGATACCTCACTTTTCAGACGATAATTGATATAACTGGGGGGCGCAGCACCAGCGGTATGCATGGGTTCACCAGTCATAATAATTGTTTACAAAAAAGTGAATTTTCAACTAGAGTAGGGACAAAATGCACAGTAGGGATATAACACTTCTTATTGTTTTACTGTGATTTAATATCATGCACTACTCAAGCTTGTTTCAGTATTTTTTATCGATGTGCTATGGTCTCTACTCTAGTTGAAGATTCCAATTTTTTGTGCACATGCCAGTGTAATTGTCACATATCTAGGTTTTGTCAATTCCATTACAAATGTATTACTTATGTACTTTACTGTAGGAAGTTTGTCATTTCTGCATAAGTCAGCGCCATATACAATTGAACTTGGCAATGCAATAGAGTAACCCATTAATCTGACTGCAAAAGTGTGGACATTGGATAAAAAAAGAAATTTGAAACAAGCATATATAGCTATCCAGATCAACAAATTATGTACATGACAACATCATAATCCTATTAACATTCTAATGTACAAAACTACCTGATATACGGAGGGTAAATGAATCACTAGTGATCAGAGGACCATTATTGATGGATACTGAACAAGTGACGGTACCAGCATCATGTGCTAGTAGATCATTACCAATTACAGTTTGTATACTCTGACCAGCAGGGAAGCATCTTCTTTCTCCACGATTATTAACATAACATCCTGTAGTGTCCCATGTGTAGACAACAGAGCCTGATGGTGGTGAAAGGTTCACCATACATGTCAGATTGACACTACTCAATATGGGATAGTCAAATGTGTTAGTAAATCCACTAACTGGTGTACCAGCTGGAGTACTGACTATGGTAGCACCTAAAACAATTAAATAAATAACACATTATAATTTGAATTGGTAACCTTAATAATCACAAGTATGTACAGTGGAACCTCTCTAACATGGACACCTTTGGGGAATTTTTTTTGGTCTTTATAAAAAGGTGTCCTTTATTTACATAGGGATTCACAATGCACTGGTACTATTGATTTGAGACCTAGACACGTGTCTTTTATAATAGACGCAGTCCTCAGTTCAGGAGTGTCCTCTAAGGGGGAGGGGTTCCACTGTATATGGAAAAGTTAGGAATTTTAAGTATGATTAGGGATTATAGAAAAAAGTACGGAAACAAGGGAGATCGCCTACACCTGCAGATATATACGTACTAGTGAATATTTAATCCCTACTTCAGTTTACACCATGACTGAAGAAGGGATTAAATGTTCACTAGTATATCAGCAGGTGTAGGTGACCTCCCTTGTTTGCCTACTTTTTTTCAATGGTTACTAATCATACTTAAAATTCCTAATCAAACGTACTGTTTAAGTAGGTTTTGCATCAAAAGTGACGCGTGCCGCCAAAAATACCGCTTTTAAAAACCAGCTTAGAAACTTCATACGCAACGAAAATCACCTTTACGGAATAATAATAGTCCATCTAACATCAAATGTAGTGTTAAAGACAAGAAAACACTTACTGGCGGCCAGATATAGAATTTTTTAAAAATCGTTAAAACTCAAAATTTCGTCTCACTCACTCACTCACTGACCACAGTCGCAAGCCTAGAGCCCAAACGAAGCAGCACACGGTCACCATTCTATGTCACAACAACAAACTCACTGGTGGGATGTGCCGTTTAGGGTTCCAATGAGTGTGCGCCCTGTGCACCTTGTCTTTTCTTTTATCTTCAATCAGGCTGCTTGTCTTCTTCTTCATCCAACAAAACCATACCAAGGCGTTAATTTTCCATATCAACACTTTCTTTAAGTAGCATAATAGACGCCACAAAATTGTTTAAGGCGTTTAGACTATGCTACTGTACGGCCCCCGACTTTACGGAGGTACCAGTACTCCAACAAGGTCACGCCCATTCTTAATTCTACGTATTATCGATTTATCGATTGAGACCACGCCCCTTTTACGCTAGCTGTATTTGTGACCACACCCCCTCAAGTTGGTAGGCTGATTCGAGATACTCTAGTCTAATAATCTATCAAAACCACGATGACCACATCCCTTTTTGGGGCAAGCACATTCTCGCAAGCTAACTAGAGATACTCTAATACAGCATTCACCCTAATAAAACAGTCACATATTTATAGCTAGCTGTATGCTTTAACAAAAAAACTAAACAAACTAGTATATTAAAAATTATAAATTTAAAAATGAAGTAGGGTTTCAAGCTATAAAAAATAGTGAAACAAGAGATGAACAATGGTAGCTATTGCAGCATAGCTCAGTGCTAAATCCCTACTTTGGAAATGGTATAACAATTATTTTGTATTCAAAGCCAAAGTAGGGATTTCCCACTGAGCCTTGCTGTAATACCTGCCATTGTTCATCTCTTGTTTCCTTTTTATAGCTTGAAATCCTACTTCATTTTTAAATTTATAATTTTTAATATACTAGTTTTTCTTTATACCTGTGTTTGTTTACTCTTTTGTAACATTATTTTGACTGGTGAACCTGTGCATACAGCATCAAATAAAAGGGTGGTGCCAGAATTAATTTGTCTGAATGAGTGCCCCAGGTATCAATAACAGTTAAGTGGTCAGTATTCTCTGCTTTCAGCTATGTTCAGTCCATTACACAGTACGACAAACGAAGAACAGTAGCAGAAGCGCCTGTGCAACCAATCAATTCACAATAACAAAAATGAATGATTGACATGTCCCAACTATCAATTACTGACTCAAAAGTGAAATGGCCATTATGCTTTGCTTTCAGCTATGTTAAGCCCATTACAAACAAAGAACAGTATCAGAAGCACCTCTGTAATCAATCCAGTCATCACGGAAAATACGGATAATTCCTGTTTACAAATGTAGGGAAGCCATGCATTGCACTACTGCATATCAACATCTTGGGCAGCCAGCAAAAAGAAATGGGACATGAAAGAGGACAAAGTTAAGTCCACGATCCGTGCATTGTACATACTGTGGTTAAATAAATGTCAAAGTCAATTTATTCCTTCAACAGCTTTAGACACCATATCAAATAGTCTAGAACTATAAAAAATCTTTGCTAGGACAGTATACAAGTTCCAGAAAATTCTTAGTAGGAGCATGCATTAAAGTATTTGTGACTAGATTTTACAAAATCGATCCAAATCGCACATCAGGCTAAATCAAACTAACACCACCAGTGGATAGCTACACTATCGTACTACTAGTTTTGACCCTTAGTACTACTCAAACTACTCCAGGCTGGTTTTAACAGAAGTCTTTTCTGAATGGTGTGGAGAGCTCGAATGGTGGTTTCTGGCCTTGTGAAGGGCCTGGCTTGGCAAGAATCAGTGGTTGGCTGGATAATGTCGGCCAGATGTTTTGTTTTTTTTCTGTAGGTTTCGCTATTTATCAGCCACTAAGGAGCCAGCACAGCCTATAATCTTGTGTCTGGACTTCAATCATCGTCTGCCTCCATTTTTCCACCCCACCACCCCTCACCCTCCACCCCTATGTGAGAACTCGGGATACTACTTTGCTTGTCCAACTGCTCAGATTTTCTCTCATTTGGCAGGAAACTCTACAGCAACTATGTACAAGTACTGGAAATGGCATGAAAGGTAATAGATTGATGCATCTGTTGTGTAAATTTCATACACTTCGGTTGCTACCCTTGGTAAGTTATGCCTTAAAACCGCTTATCTCAAAACCTCTGATGTGCAATTTGGATCGTTTTACAAACTCCAGTCACGTACATAGGTGTAGCAAGCACCTCATGGTTGGAAGGAGGGGGGTTACGGGGCATACAATGATAGGGATGAAATAAAAGTTGAGTATGGTGAACTAGGGGGGTATGGGGGCTTGCTTCCAGGAATTTTTTTGAAAATTAAGGTTCTGAGATTGAATTTCAGAGTATTTTAGTAGTAAAACATGCTTGAAACATTCCAACAGTGCATTCATTTACTTTCATGTCAGTTACAAACACTATGAAAATTAATTTTAATGGTGCTTGTTACAATCATCGATCTGAAGTGTTGCTGAGGAATTACTGTGCAAGCTGATAGTTTAATAAATTCTTCATGGATTATTGATTGAGCAGTAAGGGTGAATTATAGAGTAATCTGAAATGTTGGTGGTAACTAGACAGTTGAGTACTTAAGAGATGACTTGAAATAGCCAGCCAAATTACTGGGAGGCCCACTTCCTATGCCTATGACATATATATATATATATATATATAACTTTCATCTGAGCCAAACACAAAAACATACTCTGGAATCAATCCATGACCAGTGCTAGCCATCATACACTAACCAGACATCTTTCCACTACTCCAGGATTCTTGGTAGGTCACGTGATCTTACGTGATGCTCCAGAACTCAAGACACATGGTAGTGCATCGTGTGGCCCAAGAAGCCGGCGCGCCACATCGTGAGTATATTAACAGGAAGAAAGAAAACGTAATATTCACACCTACATAACTCTGTGATCCCTAATCCGATTGGAACCAAATTTGCTACAGAAGTGCCAGCCAGTTAGGAGAGTCTACATACCAAATTTGAAGAAAACTGCTCAGCCATTTCCGAGATATGAGCAAACAAAAGTTCGTTTTAATTTCTTCGTTTTTTTTTCCATTTAGCACACTGCAAAATCCACTATAAAACACGAATGCTTGCTCAGATCAGGCTGAAATGTGGCACACTTAAAGGCTCATTAAGGCAGATCTTAGTAGCAACTTTGGTAGGAATCCAATGAACATTCACAGAGTTATGACTGATTATTTACGTAAAATAAGGTAGAAAGTCTGTCACACCTACAGGATAAACCCCTTGGAGGAGAGAGTTGAAAATTGATAGGTAGATGGAGTAACCATCATAGGAGTGTCTTTTTGAGGTTTGAAAGGAATCAAGATAAAGACCATGGATATATGACACAAAATCCAACCTACATCAAAATTACGCGATCAATTTTTATGAATAAAAAACTATTAGTTTTCATGTCTACCAGGCAAACCACTTAAAGCAATGTACTGAAAATCAGTATGTAGCTGGAATAATCATCATAGAAAGTCCTTGCAGTAGTACAGAAGAATCGGATTACAAACCACTGAGTTATGATTCGAAAGGCAACTACGTGTAGCAAATGCAAGATCGAGATACTCTAATAGAACAGTCACTATAGTAGAGCATTCAACTACATTTATAACTTACTCCATTATAGAATTATATTATATTGCATGTATTATTCAGTGGGGAATTTAGCTACAAACAGTTAATCTGATAGACAATTCAGCTACAGGTAAGTCACCTTGTAGAGAGTTCATCTAGAAACAAGTCACCCTGTAGAGAGATCTGCTACAAAGAAACCATCATGTAGAGAGTACAGCTGCAAACACATCACCCTGTACAGAGTTCAACTACGAATAGATCACCTGTAGAGAGTTCAGCTAGAAACAAGTCATCCTGTAGAGAGTTCAGTTACAAAGAAATCACCATGTAGAGAGTTCAGCTGCAAACGAATCACCCTGTACAGAGTGATCAGCTAGAAGAAGTCATCTTGTAGAGAGTTCAGCTACAAAGAAACCGTCATGTAGAGAGTTCAGCTGCAAAAAAAATCAATCACCCTGTAGAGAGTTCAGCTAGAAGAAGTCACCTTGTAGAGAGTTCAGCTACAAAGAAACTGTCAAGCTGAACTCTCTACAGAGTGGGTTCTTTGTAGCTGAACTCTCTACAAGGTGCATGACTTCTTCTAGCTGGTCTCTCTATAGGGTAACTTTTATTTAGCCGAACTCTATGCATGACGATTTGTTTGTAGCTGAACCCTCTACAGGATAGTTTCTTTGTAGCTAAACTCTCTACAAGGTGATTTGCTTCTAGCTGATCTTTCTAGACGGTGACTTCTTCTTGCTGATCTTTCTACAGGGTGACTTGTATAGCTGAACTCTCTACAGGGTGATTAGTTTGTAGCTGAAATATCTTGTTTCAAACTGATCTCACTATAGGGTATCTTGTTTGTAGCTGAACTCTCTACAGGATAGTTTCTTTGTAGCTGAACTCTCTACAGAGTGATTTTTTTTTGTAGCTGAACTCTATATAGGGTGATTTGTTTGTACCTGAACTTTCTACAGAGTAATTTGTTTATGGCTGAACACTCCGCAGAGTGATTTGTTTGTAGTTGATCTCTCTACAGGGTTTCTTTGCAGCTGAGATCTCTACAGGATGACTTCTTCTAGCTGAGCTCTCTCTTGTTTCTATCTGATCTCTCTACAGAGTAACTTGTTTGTATAACTGAACTCTTTACAGGGTGGTTTTTGGGTACAGAATAACTTGCAATTTAATAGAATTCTATAATGGAGTAAATAAATTAGCTGAATGCTCTATTAGAGCATCTTGATGTCGCATTTGTTACACAGAGTTGGCTTTCAAATCATAACTCAGTGGTTTGTACTCCGATTCTTCTGTACTACTGCAAGGACTTTCTATGAAGATTATTCCAGCTATACACCAATTTTCAGCTCGCTGTTCTAAGCGGTTTGCCTAGTAGGCATAAAAACTAATACTTTTTTATTCATATAAATCAATCATGTAATTGTGACACAGGTTGGGTTTTGTACTTACCAGTAGAGAGAGCAAGTTTCCATAACACGGAGTTAGGATATTCCGGTATACTACCGTACTCTAAATGATGCACATTTTCAGTAGCATTACACAATTAAGCAGTTAACTCATTTTCAGTAGCATTACACGATTAAGCAGTTAACTCATTGGAGTGATCTGAGTGACTGGAGTGATCTGAGTGATTGCAGTGATCTGAATGATTGGAGTGATCTGAGTGATAGAGGTGATCTGAGTGATTGGAGTGATCTGAGTGATTACAGTGATCTGAGTGATTTGAATGATCTGAGTGATTGGAGTGATCAGATCGCTCCAAACACTCGAATCACTCGAATCACTCAGATCACTCAAATCACTTGAATCACTCAGATCACTCCAATCACTCGAATTATTCAAATCACTCGAATCATTCAGATAACTCGAATCACTCAGATCACTTAGATCTAATCACTCGAATCACTCAGATCACTCCAATTACTCAGATCGCTCCAATCACTCGAATCATTTAAATCACTCAGATCACCAGAATCATTTAAATCACTCAGATCACTCGAATCACTCAGATCATTCGAATCACTCAGATCATTCAAATCACTCAGATGACTCGAATCACTCAGATCACTTGAATCACTCTGATCACTCGAATCACTCAGATCGCTCGAATCACTCAGATCACTCCAATCACTCGAATCACTCAGATCATTCGAATCACTCAGATGACTCGAATCACTCAGATCACTTGAATCACTCAGATCACTCCAATCACTCAGATCACTCAGATCACTCGAATCACTCAGATCACTCAGATCACTTGAATCACTCAGATCACTCAAATCACCTCAATAACTCAGATCACTGGAATCTCTCAGATCACTCGAATCACTCAGATCACTCGAATCACTCAGATCACTTCAATCGCTCAGATCACTTCAGTCACTCAGATCACTTGAATTTCTCAGATCATTCCAATCACTCGAATCACTCCGATCACTTGAATCCCTCAGACCACTGTGATCACTCCAATCACACAGATCACTTGAATCACTCAGATCACTCGAATCACTCGAGTCACTCGAATCACTCAGATCACTCCAATCACTCAGATTACTCCAATCACTCGAATCACTCAGGTCACTCGAATCATTCACATCACTCCAATCACTCAGATCACTCCAATCACTCAAATCACTCAGATCACTCGAATCACTAGATCACTTCAATCATCACTCGAATCACTCAGATCACTCAGATCACTTCAATCGCTCCAATCACTCGAATCACTCAGATCACTTCAATCACTCAGATCACTTGAATCTCTCAGACCACTCCAATCACCCAGATCACTCGAATCACTCGAATCACTCTGATCACTCGAATCACTGCAACCACTCGAATCACTCAGATCACTCGAATCACTCAGATCACTTGAATCACTCAGACCACTACAATCACTCCAATCACATAGATCACTTGAATCACTCGAGTCACTCAGACCACTCCAATCACTTAAGTCACTCCAACCACTCGAATCACTTAGACTACTCGAATCACTCAGATCACTTGAATCACTTCAATCACTCAGATTACTCCAATCACTTGGATCACTTCAATCTCTCAGATCACTCCAATCACTCAGACACTTGAATCACTCAGATCACTTGAATCATTCGGATCACTCAGATCACTTGAATCACTCCGATCACTCGAATCACTCCAATTACTGCAATCACTCAGATCCCTTCAATCACTCAAATCACTCCAATGAGTTAATTGCCTAATTGTGTAATGCTACTGAAAATGTGCATCATTTAGGGTACAGTAGTATACAGTAATATTCTAACTCCATGTTATGGAAACTTCCTCTCCCTAATGGGTTGTGTCATATCTCCATGGTCTTTATCTCGATTCCTTTCAAACCACCAAAAGACACTCCTACGATGGTACTCCTGCTACATAGCAATTTTCAGTTCATTCCATGAAGCAGTTTACCCTATAGAATCGATCTTGTTTTACGCAAATAATTGGCCATAAATCCTGAACCATTCATCTGATTTGCACCAAATTTGTTACTAGGATTCACCTTTGGATTCCCTTTCTGTGTACCAAATTTCAAGGCAATCGGAGTACACGTTTGCGTTTTATAGCAATTTTAGCAAGTGTGCAAAACCACGAAGAAAAAAAACCAATAAAAAAGTGAAACTTTGGCAGTTCATATCTTGGAAATGGCTGGAGCAATTTCCTTCAAATTTGGAATGTAGACTACCCTGGTTGGCGGGCAACTCTGTAGCAAATGTGGTTCCAATCGGATAAGGGATTACCAAGATACAAAGGTGTGAAAATGGCGTTTTCTTTCTTCCGGTCAATATACCCACGGTGTGGCGCACCGGCTTCTTGGGCCACACGACACACTATCGAGTGTCTTGATTCAGCTAGCTGTATGTCTGTTTAGGTAGTAGCATTGTCTGTTTGCTGTGGCCATTCAGCAAGCATACAACCTGGCACTAGTTTCACTTCCACTGTAGCTGTCTGAGTCACTGTCATGTGCAGTTTGTATCAGCGTTGAAACCGGGTCGGGTCATCCGGGTCTGACCCGGTTTACAAATTATCCGGGTCTGACCCGGATTGGATCACGTGAGAAACTAAATTGATCGTTTAACGACGTGGAACCTATAAACGCTAGTCGCGTAGCTCTTTCGTGAGCCACGCCCACTTATCGCGTTACAAACACACGCTCAACCACGCCCATTTATTAGTAAGTACAGTCTGTAGCATGGAACTGTGTCCGTTGCTGCGTGCAAGCTTATGTGGAGCCACGCCCACTAATCGATTATTGTATGAGTTGTATATAGTCTAGGTCTAGTCTTGCAGCAGGATAAGTACTTTGTGAGCCACACCCATTTTATTATATTGGGAAAATGCAATACGGGTATGTACGAAGCCACACCCAATTGCTGTCTGTAAACTCACAGTAACTACGTGGAACCAAACCCACTGACTGATTTTAAATTATAAACTTACCGGCGTAGTTATCACATAACTACTCGTTTACTCAACATGAATCGAACGCTAAAAACGTAGTCTCGCTCGCTCAAGAATACCCGAAACATAGCTCTTATCGCGCGCCTAGGCTTAATTTAATTCGGGTCAAATCCGGGTCTGACCCGGTGGGTCATCCGGGTCAGCAGTAGTGACCCGGTTTCAACGCTGGTTTGTATCTCCATCCCTTATCTGTCTCCATAGTATCATCTTGCCTTAGTTAATTCCTTCTTTACAGTTTCTCGTATCTTTCTATGCACTTGTAAGGGAAAAGTGCACTTGAAGTGAAAGGGCGCATGTAAGAATAACATGAAACATACTCCAGCATTGGAAACACATAGTTATCTGTGGAATCTCAACAGGCATGGGGTGAAGTGCTTCGGTACTTGTACTTAAGTACACATTCTTGAGTACTTGTACTTCTACTTAAATACTTTTTGTACACATTTAATGTACTTGTACTTATACTTAAGTCCTAAGTAATGTACTTAAGGTACTTAAAGTACAATGAAGTCCATATGCAAGTGAAATAAGTTGTAGCTGTATTGGCTCAAAGATAATACATTACTGGATTGACATGGTCAGCTTTTGGATGAAGTTACTTTGCTGCATTTGCTCTAAAAACAGGTTTCCTATCTTTTGATGCATTTTTCTGTTGATCTTAGAAATAGTTGTACTGCTTTTGGCCTGAAAGATTTAGTTGATCGTCAGGTAGCTATAGCAGCAAAGAAGAAAGATTATGTCCTGTCAACAACAATGAAGTACAATCACTTAGCAGGTGGATGAATACATTGAATCTGACGCAGTTACAATGGCCCAAAATCCAGCAAATAAGGCAACCAAAAGAAATATCCTCTGCTTTCAAGGTTGGCAAAAAACATTCTAGTAGTACCATTTTCCTCTGTGCCTGTTGAGAGACTCTTTAGCATTGCAGTAAAGGTATTTACTCCAAAAAGATTTTTCCTTACTGATGGCAGATTTTCACAATTTTATTAGATGCAACCATAATGCAATTGTGAACACAGTAAACATAATCTGTACTTGGACTTGTACTTAAATACTTTCAAAAGTACTTGTACTTTACTTAAGTACTTCTCTTAAAACAATGTCATGTACTTGTATTTGAACAAATTTCAAAGTACTTGTACTTTATTTAAGCACTTTCACATGTACTTTGCTCCAGGCCTGAATCTCATAACCTATATTTTTATCATTGGTGTCCAGCGCTGTCATACAAACTTTAAGGTTACTTAAAGTTTTTCCTGGGTGATGAGTTACTACTGAACTCGACTTGTTGCATCAAAAATGTCAGCATTAAGGTACAATTTGTTTAATACTAATGCAAAATGTCAATAAGCATCTTTCAACATTGACACGCCTTCAATGATACCCCTTTACATTTAACTTGACTCTTATAATTTGTTATGCAACAAGTCCTAACCATTGCTATGGCTTATGTCTCAAAACAAGGCAGTTTCTGTTTTATCACGTTCTACAGTACAGCTCACAGGTAACGTCGCATGTACACGCATGACGCGCGCTCGAGTGACACGTGTGGATGCAGCAAGGCTACAGTAATGCTCCATGATAGCTAACTTTACTCGAGAGCGTCACGCAAGACCAGATAACAAGTCTTACCTATGGTCTTGGGAGGCGGAACTGGCTCAATTCCGCCAGCTGTGAAATCTCCTATTGCAATGCCTGTGTTGTAGCTACCGAATACTTGGTAATCTACTCGACTCTGTCACGGACTACAGTCAGTACTGTAGCTAGCAGTAGCTACCGTAAACCTAGATGGATTGGTCGCCAAGTAATGCCACAGAACCCCATGCCAGTTAGTGCATTTTTATAATTCGTATTTTCTTTATCTAGATAGTTAAAGGAATGGTCAACCGAAGTTTCAATTCTAGAAGCCAAGAAATTTCGAAGTTACAGCGCTACGAAATGCTAACAGCAAAAAATCGATTTGTACAGTGACAATAAACTACAGGTGTTTAATAAAACGATCATATCATACGGAT
Organism: Dysidea avara; assembly: GCF_963678975.1. Classification (NCBI taxonomy): domain Eukaryota; kingdom Metazoa; phylum Porifera; class Demospongiae; order Dictyoceratida; family Dysideidae; genus Dysidea; species Dysidea avara. The sequence continues at coordinate 40,866,091 of NC_089276.1, forward strand.
GCAGTTATCTACCAAGATAAAACTTGCACCATCGAATTCTCCATGAACAAGCAAATCCATTGCTGGGTAAGTTTTGTCTTCCAGGCCTTTCCTACGTCCACGGGGGACCGGCGAAGGTGAATGAATGTGAGAAAAAGCGATAGTGAACCACTCGTCCAACGCAAGGAAAACTAACGCTGATATTTTCTGTCTCCTTGAGAGTACTAACACGAACAAAGATTTTGGAACTCCTCTTGCTTTTGGGATCACGATGCTACCAAGGTTTTTAGTGTTATCACTTTCCTTCATTGTGAAACAAGCCCTTTAGAATTTACGGAATTTTTTTCGTTATCGTAAATATTCCACCCATTGCTTTCTGCGGGCCCAGTGTGCGTTTATTGCATTCTACTGTATAATTAGCTAGCTAGGCTTGCACGAACATAATTATGGGACAGATCACAAATGTTTATGTGATTTAAGTGTTGTATGAATTTACTAAACTGAGTAGCGAGTGTTCTCATGTGTGGCGAGCTTCTCGCTCGGCTAGTGCATATCCACGCGATATTCCACAGGTATTGTACAGTACATTGCAAAACAATGATCCCGCGAGAAGATGCGAGCATTACTCGCATGTGTATACTCGCCACGTTACCTGTGAGCTGTACTGTACTTATTGCCAATGCAACTTCTCTATATGTTGGCACAAATTTGGTAGCCTTGACCCTTGACTCAAGAGTTTGACCACGATCGCAGATCTACCTACAGTGAGTGCTTGTTAGTTTGACTGTTAAACATCAAAAAAGGGTCAAACATTGAAGAAATTGGTATAGAAGCACTTTTAGTATCAAAAGCACGGAACTTTTCACACAACATATCAAAAATTCTGTGGCATTCATGGAATTTAATTTATGACCATTTATATTAATTAGTTTGACTTCAGCTTTTCAACATAAACTTTCATCCACACTTGACTTGTTTCATCCTAATGTCAGCATTAATGTACAATTTGTTTAGTATTAATGCAAAATGTCAGTAAGCATCTTTCAACATTATTTAGAAGATAGCTACCATGTTTGTGACTAAAAGATGTGACATAATGATCTACGTACGTATGTCTGACAGCTGGAGTGCTCTGCATACAGGTTGGCTATACCAGACTATAGTCGACACATACAGTACCTATAGTCCGGTAGAATTAAGGTTGGACCCGGAAAAAATTTGAAGAAAGCTGATTTTGGTATCATAAGAAAGCAAAATGTTCATAGAATAAATCCTCTAAAATCCACCCTGGGGAAAAATTTTCATGGCCAATTTAGTATTGAGGCATATGTGACTGGATTCAGGAAAGTGGATCTTCCACACATATCCAATTTACCAACTTTGACACCTCATACCTTCAGATTGGAAAATGGTTTTGACTTGAAATTTGATCAGTAGTGAGCACCAGCATCACTCATTAGTTGGTGAAAATTTCGGATTGATATTCACCTTGTACACCAAGTTATGGTTTCTTAATTAAATGAATTTGGTGGACCAATTTTTGCAAATCTGGTAATTGTGACTAACCATTATCCTTAAAATATTTTCTCATAAGTAATTCATCGCAAATAATATTAGCTGTATGAAATAAGAATAAGACTGGTTATAGAAATAAAAAGGTACCTATCATGTAAATTTTGAACAAATATATTTGACACGTAAAAAGTATCCTCGGCACTTCTGCAACTCTCTCCCCTGAAACTGCCACATGCTGCAACATAGTTTAATCCATGATTATGATGAGAGCATAATGTTGCTACCACATGGATTTGCAATAGAAAGCTTACATTTATATTGTACAAATTTAAGTAAGATCTCTGGTGTTAGTCTCATGTCTGTCATCATCAGTTGCATACAGCCTTGATTCATCTAGTTTTCAGCTCCATAGTATGGTATTGGATCAAGTTAGTCATTAAGTTCCTTCTAATGAAAAACTTGTACATGCATATGCAAGTTGTAAAAGTGTGCTGCTCTTGCAATCATTTGCACATCATTTTCTTCTTGATTAGGCCAACTTTACCCTGTTCAAATGTTGCAGATGTTGTATCACAGCCACTCCATGCAGGTATGCGAAAAGAGAAGATGTAATTATGATGTTACAATAGGACCTACGTGCCCAATAATGTCATCAATTTTCCAATACTCAAATGTTTCCCAACTTCTGAAGGAAAATATATACTTGCTATGTTCTGGTGCACCATGCAGGAGGAGATGAACATCAGTGTCATCAGCTACAATGCACTTTACTTCATTCAATTGCAAATCGAAGTGCACATTGAACAATCAGTGTGTCAGCATCCAAATTACCTGGCCATCATCTCTCAGATATTGGACAATCAATTGATGTTCGTTCTTTTTACTTGTAAGAAAACTTCCTGACTTTTGTATGCTTCCATAAATTCACTTGACTGAATATCTACACCTGTAAATACCACTTTAACATATGGTACAGCTCAACTATAACTTCATCATATCACGCGTGAACTTAATGACACTGAACTACAAATTCGTAATAAGTACATAGTTACTATACATAGTTATGTAATAAGTAATTGTAATGTAATTAATGTATAGCTGTACATTTCTGGCTGTGGGCAAAGGGTTGCCACATACCTTTGATGCAGGTTTTCCTGCTTCAAAAAGCATCATAAATAAATAAAATAAAACATGCATGATTCCACACCACGTTAGTACGCGGCTCACGTCTGTGTACTCACCTCACTTCTAGTGGAAGTACGCACGCAGAGCAGAAGGTCTCGTTGAAACATGCAAATATTCTCGTGGAAATACCCAATACTCTCGTGGAGTATACAGTGGAAAACCAGTAAACCATGCAGTGAAATGTACGCAAGATACGCATACCACAATTTAATAGCTAGTACTCATTTAATCTTTGTACGTATAACGTACAGTAGCGGACAAAAAATGTTCTCGTTCCACCAGCGTTTAACGTTTTGCACAACACCTCCCATTCAGGGCATAGCATTACGTTCTTGGCTAACGTTTACCAAGTGCATTATAATGGCTAGCTAATTCATGTGTCTGCATTCCTACTGTACGTGTGATTAACTAATAGAGTCTTCGAGAGCACCATTCAGTGGGACTGGCCTGCCAGAAAAGGCTTCTAGCTACGTACACAGAAGACAAGGCTACCAAAGACGTGATATGTCAAGCTGGACTGAAAGCCAACATCCATACAGTGTACAAGCATAACATAATACATTATAAATATAATTTGTATAGTATATTTTTAACTTTCCAGGTTGTCTAATATATTAGGGTCCGCAATGTGAAACGTCGACCTCCGAGAATTAACAACCAAACCACCCACAAATGTTAGGCTAGGTACCACTTAGAAAATTCCAGAATGGCATTATTTTTCATTAACGTCTTGTCGTGCAAATCGGCAAATGTGTTTACAAATTACGAAAATTTTTGCTATATCTTCAAGGAAATGTCTTTTCAAGCTACAATACGCACTCTCAACCTTTCTTACTAACTGTACTCTAAACTAAAACCATTAGTGGCTGCATTGTCTGGAGCAATTTCCAGCCGCAGCATTGCGAAAACAAAATTTCAGACTCGAAAAAAGTTTTGATGCCGCTGGAGCACACAGTAGCGATGTCAAAGTAACCCTCCCAGGTCAAACTGGTTTGGCATGGGTCCAACTACTACCACACCTAATATCATCGAATTCCAAAATTGTTTGCCATCTGGCTGAGCTCAACGGCTGTGAAAAGTTCGTAAAAAATGCCTATTTTATTCACTAACAGGAACTTTTGTTAGCCAGATGTGTAAGATTACTTCTCAAAAGCTTGCTAGACCCATAGCCAATAGCCTTCATTCATAGGGTTGGTCTGGCGGCTCTTCTAGCGACCTAAAAATCCACCAAATGCGGATATCGATGAATTTTGCCGATATTAACCAATTTACACCGTGTTAAACAAATCTTGCACACCACACATGATGCATTACCACTCTAAAGTCATGCTGCATCCTTGTTTAGTAGTATTCGTCCATATAGTGGCACTGATGTTTCTTTTATTGGGGCTAAAATCCATTAAAATGCCCATCTCACCATTTGTCGGCAGTTGCAGAAGTCAAACATACTGGTATATGCCCCTCTACATCCTTGCTGTACCATTCAATTCCATCCGCCGGTCTGTGTAGGCAGCTTTCTAGTCTCTTGGAAATGTCAAAGCATGCCAATTGAGTGGAAACCATCAATACCATTTATCACAGCTGCTTATTTTATTTCATTGATTCCATGCACGGTTGATGAAGGAAAACCAGCAGAATTGCAACAGAGCACAAACGGTGTTAGTCTAGCTCCAAATATTGCACTATATATATCTTTATACAAATGATTACCGAAATGCAAATGATTAGCAAAAACCACAATCGAAATTTCCATTCGTGTGGAGTACCAAAGGCTGGATATTTAGAACTAGACCATAGGGTACGGAGAATATAAGTTATTGTCTATGACTAGACTAAGGGTTATGTAATATTTCGCTGGTTTATAAAATTAGCAGGAAGTGGTATGGATGGTTGCGCCCAATTGGCGTGCTCTGACATTTCCAAGAGTCTGAAGAAAGATGCTTACACAGACCCGCAAAGGTGATTGAATGGTCCAACAAGGATGTAGAGGTAAACCTGCATGTTTGACTTGTAAAACTTCCTAAAACTGACGACAAATGGTGAGATAGGCATTTTGATGGATTTTGGTCCTGATAAGAGAGCCGCCAGTGCCACCCTATGGACGAATATAACTTAATAAGAATGCAGCATGAGTTTAGAGAGGCAAAGTATCATGTTTGGTGTGCAAGATTTGTTTAACGCGGTGTAAATTGATCGATATCGGCAAAATTCGTTGATATTGGCATTAAGGTTGAATTTTGAGGTTTCTAGAATAGCTGCCAGACCAACCTTATAAATGAAGGCTACTAGCTATGGGTCTAGCAAGCGTTTGAGAAGTAAACTAGCACATCTGGCTAGCAAAAGTTCCTGTAAGTGAATAAAATTGGCATTTTGACGAATTCTTGGCTTTCGTCGAGCTCAGCCAGATGGCAAACAATTTTGGAATTCGATGATATTTGGTGTGGTAGTTGGACTCATGCCAGGGTAGTTTGACCTGGGAGGGTTACTTTGACATGGTTGCTGTGTGCTCCAGCGGCATCGAAACTTTTTTCGAGTCCGAAATTATGCTTTCCCGATGTTGCGGCTGGAAATTGCTCCAGGAAATGCAGCCACTGATGGTTTTAATTTAGAGTACAGTTAGTAAGAAAGGTTGAGAGTGCGTATTGTAGCTTGAAAAATCATTTCCTTGAAGATATAGCAAAAAATCTCGTAATTTGTAAAGATATTTGCCGATTTGCATGGCAAGGTGTTAATGAAAAAATAATGTCAATCTGGCATTTTCTAAGTGGTAACAAGCCTTGCATTTGTGGGTGGTTTGGTTGTTGATTCTCGGAGGTCGAAATTTTACGTTGTGGACCCTATCTATATGAGCGATTTGCGCCGAGCGAGTTGGCAATGACAGGCGCTACTTAAGTTTGGACCAAGAACGTACTACTTACATACTAGACTATCAACAAAGTTGTATAAGATACAGAATAAGTAAAGCTAACCTGGAGAAGCCCAAGAATGAGCCGTTCTGTCCGAGCTCTGATTCAGGCAGCTGAATGGGGGGTTTAAACAGTAAGTACGTAGACTACTACAATTTACTGAAATCAGCAGATAACCATAGTTTCAAGAGATCGGGTAATGTGAAGTGTGTAGCTACTGATATGAGCTGAGCTACGAACAAGGAACTGTTCTGAGATACTAAATTTATAATAGGTGATGCATACAAATAGTATTATTCTACATAAAAATAAAGGCTTTGTTCTCTGCTTTTATCGTCTTCATCAACGTCAGTAGCTAGCCAGTTGACTCTGGCGCTGCTGCTGGCAAAGTAAGTTGTGGTTATCTAGCTGGATAAAAAGAAATGGACACACATGGGTAAGAAACAAGTATAATATGTAGGCCACACCGTGCGCCTGTAATAAGGTATAGGCTACAGTTACGTAGTTAAATTAATTAATAACAATAATTATAATACTCTTTGCTACTGCCTAAACCACCATAGTACTGCTGTAGTGTAACAAAGGATGTAATTCTTTTTGCTAGTGTTGTGCTTCGTTTTTGCCAGCATTCTTTCAGCGTTTTTGTTTTGTTTGGCATTCCTCAAGCGTTTCCCAAGCATTGTGTTAGCTAATGCCATAGCTACAGTAACAATAACTCACGAAATATGTAGCCACGCAACTGATGTCTCAGCCGTGGAAGGTATCTCGCGAGTTGACAGCATACAATGTAATATCACTGAAGTTTGAGTGGATCAAGACACATGATGGTGTGTCATGCGGCCCAAGAAGCCGGTGCGCACACCGTGGGTATATTGACAGGAAGAAAGAAAACGTCATTTTCACACTTTTGTATCTCGGTGATCCCTTATCCGATTGGAACCAAATTTGCTACAGAGTTGCTCGCCAGCCAGGGGAGTCTACATACCAAATTTGAAGGAAATCACTCCAGCCATTTCCGAGATACGACGTGCCAAAGTTTCGATTTTTTTTCTTCGTGTTTTTGCACACTTGAAAAAATTGCTATAAAACGCAAACGAGTGTTCCGATCGCCTTGAAATTTGGCACACAGAAAGGGAGCCAAAGGCAAATCCTAGCATCAACTTTAGTACAAATCCGATGAATGGTTCAGGAGTTATGACCGATTATTCGCGTAAAACAAGATCGATGTGTTGTTTATTTTTTATTTATTTATTAATGCTTTATAGTACACACATACAAGCATGAGCTTAGGTACACACACAGATACAAGAATTGACAATACACATGGTGTACTAAAGGTCTGTAGGCTTGTTCCTACAGCCAAAAGTAGTAATTATATAATAATAAAAGAACACATGATAAATTGTCTAAAACAGTGTGTAGTTAATCGAGAAATGATCAGTAACACACCGACTACAGGGACAGTGGTAGTGCAGTGTATGGGGGTTGAGGGGGTCAAAGTTATGAATGAAATGATTCCAGAAGTGGAACTTGACTCTGTTCCTGATAGTGTCAATAGACAGATTAATGTCAATTAATGGAAGTGCATTCCATAAGCGACAGATCCTTACAAAGTAAAAGTGTCGTTGCTTTTTAGTGGTGGAGGGATTGTGATGCAATTTGAAGCCTCCTGATCTGGCACTGGTAGAGAAGGAAATGGAATGGTGAATGTTGAAACTACTGGTTGGATTTTTGATAGATTTGATGAAAAACATGATGTCTGAAAGTTCAAAGGTGTACATTAATGGGAGAAGCTCTAGTTTGAGAAGTCTAGTTTTATAGTCGGAAATGTAATCGTTCAAAATATACTTTGTGGCTCGTCTCTGAAGATATTCTAGGTTACTGATGTCTTTCACTAAATATGGATGCCAGATAGGGGAGCAGTACATGAGCTGAGACCTGATTAGAGATACGTATAGCTTAACTTTAGTCAGTGGTGGTATAGATGAATTGAAGGTTCTTCGTACAAGACCCAATGTCTTATAAGCTTTACTTAAGATAATGTCATGATGAGTTTTCCATTCAAGATATTCACTTAATGTAACTCCGAGATCTTTATGTGATTGTTTAGTAATGATTACGTTACCACTAATAGTATATGATGTAGGAGACTTCCGGTTAAAAGATAAATGGAAGCTTTTGTCACGCCTACAAGTGTAAACCGCTTCATGGAATAAGTAGAAATTGCTATGTAAATGAAGTAACCATTGTAGAAGTGCCTTTTGGTGGTTTGAAAGGAATCGCAAAGTCCACGGAAATATAACGTAAAACCCAACCTGTGTCACAATAACGCGATCGATTTTTATGAATAAAAGGTATTAGTTTTTACGTCTATAGTAAGCCACCATTGTTCGACCACCATAGGTTTGGACGCGATTTTTCTTTAAACCAGCAAAGAAAATTTCTGCTCTTGCTATGCCTTTGGAGAGGTCTAGGCCATAAACTCTTGCATGCAAAATTTCAGACCTGCAGCTATCTTAGTCTGGCTGCAGGGGCTGCAAAACTAACCTGTCTGAATGTTCTCAAATCTCGGACAAAAATATGTATTATCGATTGAGGGGCACTGCTCGTAATGCTTGAAGCTGATCAGGTCTTTCTGTGCTTGATATGAAAGAGCAACTCTTATACTCTCCAAATATATGCAGATATTAGGCTTAGTCCTTATTGGCAATGAATTACAAAGCTCCAAAGTCACCTCTGTCGTGTAATCTTAAATTCAGCCACATGTGAAGCTCATGCAAATCAAATAGTTACCTATATCGAATTAAAGCTATTTTTATGAACATTGAGAGCATCAGCTACCGTTCAATAGTAAATAGATACATGCACGATGACCGCACCTTGATTTATTCCCGAATAGCTACATTGCATTTATGCTTCTTTGGCAGTAGCAGCCTAGCTACTGCACCCAGCACACATATACACAATCCAAATCTACTTAAATGGGGTTTTGACTATCCCCTGTATTAAAAATGTCAAAAGTTTCTCTTCAAAATGCCTTTCAACATTTCTAAATGTAAAATACTACATATAGGTCAGTTTAATCCAAGATATTGTTATAAGATGGATGGGATGGACATTGTTAAGGTAAATGAGGAAAAGGATTTGGGGGTGTTGATTGATTGCAATCTCAAGTTTCATAGTCAGTATTCGACAGTGGTTAACAAAGCTAATAGACTTCTTGGCCTTATTAAACAGACCTTTTCAGATATTTCTGTAGATTCATTTACATGTTTATACAAATCAATAGTACCTCCTACTTTAGAATATGGTACCTTGGTTTGGGGACCTTACTATAAAACAGACATCCAAAAATTAGAAAAAATCCAGTGGAAGGCAACTAGAATGATCAAATCTATAAGAAATCTTGACTACGAGGAACGATTGAAAGTACTTAACTTGCCATCATTACATTATAGACATTATAGAGGTGACATGATTGCTGTCTACAATGTGCTACATGATAAGTATGATATAGACTATTCAGATTTTTTTACTATTTCACCAATTACCCATACCAGAGGTCATACATTTAAGCTATTTAAATATTTTTCAAGAACAGATGCAAGGAAATATTCTTTACAAGACGAGTTGTTGAACCATGGAATAATTTACCCCAAGAAGTAGCATGTGCAGCATCAGTTGATGGTTTTAAGAAATTGATTGACCAGTATTCATCTAACACTATGTATAAATGTATGTAATTAGTCTACTTGTACTTTTTTATCTGTTGATCAGGTGTAACAGGCTGTTTAGCCTTATAAATTACCTGTAATAAATAATAATAATAATAATAATAATAATAAAATGTCCAGGACATTAGCCAGATCGAAATACTCTAATAGAGCAGTTAATTACTCTAATAACGATCAACCAATTTATTATCACATGTAATCAGGTTTTAAGCCTTGTAATCAACGAAATTCACATATAATAGTCTTATTGAAGTGAATATTCCTGGGCATGGCCCTCAGATTTTCTGACTGCTCCAATTGTAAAATAGGTGACTGTTCTATTAGAGTGTTTTGATCTGGCTAATGTCCTAGACATTTTGGAGAGAAACTTTTGATATTTTAAAGACAAGGGTTAGTAAAAATCCCATTAAGTGGATTTGGATTGTGTATATGTGTGCTGGGTGCAGTAACTAGGCTGCTACTGCTAAAGAAGCATAAATGCAATGTAGCTATTCGGGAATAAATCAAGGTGCGGTCATTGTGCATGTATCTATTTACTATTGAACAGTAGCTGATGCTCTCAATGTTCATAAAAATATCTTTGAATTCGATATAGGTAACTATTTGATTTGCACGAGCTTCACATGTGGCTGAATTTAAGATTGCACGACAGAAGTGACTTCGGAGCTTTGTAATTCATTGCCAATAAGGACTAAGCCAAATATCTACATATATTTGGAGAGTATAAGAGCTGCTCTTTCATATCAAGCACAGAAAGACCTGATCAGCTTCAAGCATTACGAGCAGTGCCCCTCAACCGATAATACATTTTTGTCCGAGAATTGAGAACATTCGGACAGGTCACTTTTGTAGCTCCTGCAGCCAGACTAAGAAAGCTGCAGGTCTGAAATTTTGCATGCAAGAGTTTATGGTCTAGACCTCTCCAAAGGCATAGCAAGAGCAGAAATGTTCTTTGCAGGTTTAAAGAAAAATCACTTCCAAACCTATGGTGGTCGAACATTGGTGGCTTACTCTACTAGGCAAACCGCTGGAGCAATGAGCTGAAAATCGGTGTATGGCTGAAATAATCTTCATAGAAAGTCCTTGCAATAGTACAGAAGGATCGGGTTACAAACCACTGATTTATGATTCGAAAGCCAACTCCGTGTAGCAAATGCGAGATAGAGATACTCTAATAGAACAGTCACCCTAATAGAGCATTCAGCTAATTTATTTACTCCATTATAGAATTCTATTACATTTATTCTGTAGGGAGTTCAGTTGCAAACAGTTAATCTTATAGACAGTTCAGCAAGAAACAAGTCACCCTATAGAGAGTTCAGCTACAAATATATTACAAGTCACGCTGAAGAGATTTCAGCTATAAACAAGTCATGCACCCTGTAGAGAGTTCAGCTACAAACAATTCACTCTGTAGAAATTCTGCTACAAACAAGTCTTCATGCAGAGAGTTTAACAACCAAAATCCACTATGTAAAGACTTCAGCTTTACTAACAAGTTACTCTGTAGAAGGATCAGCTAGAAATAAGAGAGAGCTCAGCTAGAAAACGTCACCTTGTAGAGAGTTCAGCTACCAATAAATCACATTGTAGACAGATCAGATAGAAGAAGCTACCTTGTAGAGGGTTCAGCTGTGAAGTGATCACCCGGAGAGAGTTCAGCTAGAAAATAATCACCCTGAAGAGAGTTCAGCTACAAAGAAACCATCCTGTAGAGAGATCAGCTAGAAACAAGTCACCTGTAGTGACATCAGCTACAAAGAAACCATCCTGTAGAGAGTTCAGTTACAAGCAAATCACCCTGCGGAGAGTTTGGCTACAAAAAATCACCATGTAGAGTATTCAGCTACAAACAAATCACCTTGTAGAGTGTACAACTAGGCACAAGTCACCCAGTAGAGAGATCAGCTACAAGAAGTTACATTGTAGAGAGATCAACTGGAAGAAATCACCTTGCAGAGAGTTCAACTACAAAGAAACCATCCTGTAGAGAGTTCAGCTGCAAACAAATCATCCTGTTGGAAATTCAGCTACAAACAAATCACCCTGTAGAGAGATCAGCTAGAAGAAGTCACCGTGTAGAGAGTTCGGCTACAAAAAACCACCCTGTACAGAGTTCAGCTGCGAACAAGTCACCCTGTAGAGAGATCAGGTACAAAGAAACAATCCTGTAGAGAGTTCAGCTACAAACAAATCACCCTGTAGACAGTTCAGCTACAAAAAGATCACTGTGTAGATAATTCAGCTATAAGAAGTCACCTTGTAGAGAGTTCAGCTGCAAACAAACCACCCTGTAGAGAATTCAGCTACAAATAAATCGCCCTGTAGAAAGATCAGCTAGAAGAAGTTGCGTTGTAGAGAATTCAGCTACAAAGAAACCATCATGTAGAGAGTTCAGCTACAAACAAGTCACCGTGTAGAAAGATCAGCTAGAAGAAGTTACCTTGTAGAGAATTCAGCTACAAAGAAACCATCAAGTTGAAAGTTCAGCTACAAACAAGTCACCCTGTAAAGAGATCAGCTGGAAAAAGTTACCCTGTAGAGAATTCAGCTACAAAGAAACCATCATGTAGAGAGTTCAGCTACAAACAAATCACCCTGTAGAGAGATCAGCTACAAAAAAGTTACCCTGTAGAGATATCAGCTAGATACAAGTTACCTTATAGGGATGAGCTACAAACAAATCACCCCGTAAAAATATGTGTTGGAAACAAATCACCATGTAGAGAGTTCAGCTAGAAACAAGTCACCCTGAAAAGAGTTCAGTTACAAACAATGGGAGTTTCAGCTAAAGTTCAGTTATGTATAAGAAGTCACCTTATTACCTACAGTATGATTTTCTTTCATTGTTAAAATAATATACAAATATTTTTAATCAGACAAAAAACTGTAGACAACATTTCTTCCTTTGTTCCACAGTTCCTGCAGAAAAGAAAAAAAAAAAAGTTAGAAGGAAGCACCAAAGCCAGTTAATGGCTGGCTTTGTGGCTTGCAGTACAAAAAGAAGTGATATCTAAACCAAAACAGCCAAGCTGTAAAAAGAGTGCGGACCCCAAAAAGGCCAGGATGAAAAAAGATGTGAAATCCAAGGTGGCGGCCAAGAAATGGCTGTGATGGTAGGTTAATGGCAAAAATTTTAATTACGACAATTCAGGTGAATTTGGTGCCGAATCCTAGTGGAGGAGGCAATGCAAATTCACCTGAGTTGTCGTAATTAAAATTTTTGCTACTGACCTACCATCACAGCCATTTCTTGGCCGCCACCTTGGATTTCACATCTTTTTTCATCCTGGCCTTTTTGGGGGCCGCACTCTTTTTTTACAGCTTGGCTGTTTTGGTTTAGATATATGCTACGTGGAAATTATATTTTAATGAGTGGTTAGTTACATTTCCACACAAAATCATGCGTACTATCATGCGTGGGGTACCGTGCATGTGTGAAGTTATAGTTGAGCTGTACCGTACCTGGGGATGCTGACAGCCCTACACACTGATTGTGCACATGGGGATTCTGACATACTGATGGTCCAATGCGCACTTCAGTTTTGCAATTGAAGGAAGTAGAGTGAATGTTGTAGCTGATGACAACAATGAAGTTCTTGTGCTACTGGTGCATGCTGGAAGCAGAACATGACAAGTAGGTATCTCTTTTCATTCAGAGGTTGTAAAACATTGAAGATTTGGAAAAATGATGACACTATTGGGCACACATGTAGGTCCTCTTTTCACATGCCTGGGGTGGCTGTGATACAACATCTCCACCATTTGAACAGGGTAAGTCGGCCTAATCAGCAATCAAATGATGTACAAATGATTGAAAAGTTAGTGACCCTATTTTGGAAAACCATACATCTAGGCACATGCAAAATTTGTGGGAATTCTCAATTGAAAATTCAGTGATTTTTTTTAAATTAATTTTTTTACATATTCTGATAAAGCAACTATTAAAGCCTTCTTGCTGTGAAATTTCACACCCATAGCTTCTTTTATCTAGGAGATATACCGAATTATATCAGACCATGTAGTAGTTTCAAAATGCGTGGGACAACAATTAACTTACAAATTGGGTGATTTGTTCATTCCCAAAACCAAACATTTTCCTGTCTTTACACAATATTACAAGTGATTTAATTGAGAAAAAGCACAAAGAACACATGATTAAACTCTCAAGAATCTCTTTTCATTAATTTTAGATTGTAAGAATGGTCAACAAAGTGATTTGTCATCAATTTGTCACATCTGATCACTATTCAGTTCTATAAACTGATAATGAAAAGTTAGTTTGTAATGTATTAGACAGTAAATTGGCCATATCTTTGGAATGCTTTAACGTATTGTCACAAAATTTTCACACAAGGTAGATAACCACTTAGTGCTTCATTGTAGCTATAAAAAACAAAATTGGCCAATGTGCCCAGATGTATGGTTTTCCAAAATAGGGTCACTGTCTGTTAATGATGGATTGTACATTGCTACAATTGCACATGTTGAAAAAGTTGGAGTTTGATGGGAATCGGTCTAAGGAGTCTCAGGTATACAAAATGAAGTACATGGAAATGGTGGCATCAGAAAGTTATTACACATGCGAGTTGTGAAAGTGTGCTAACCCTTGCAGTTGGATGGAGTTTTGAGGATCAATGGTTTTAGCTGATGCCAGAAGTTATTCATTGGAAGGAACTTAATATGGGGCTGGAAACTAGACGGATTAAGGCTGCAACCGATGATGATAGACATCGGACCAGTTCCAGAGATCTTATATATTTGTACAATACAAATGCAAGCTTTCCACTGCAAATCCATGTGGTAGCAATATTATGCTTTTGCTGCAAACATGGATTATTAGTGTGTTGCAAAATGCGTGGGAGAGAGTTGTAGAAGTGCTAAGCAAACCGTTGCTTATAAAAATAATATTTTAAGGATAACACATTTTTGTTGGTCACAAATGACCAGATTTGCAAAAATGGGTTTGCAAATACATCCGATTGAGAACTCACAACTTAGTGTTCAAATTGAATATCAACCTGAAATTTTCTCCAACTAATAAGTGATGCTGGTGCTCACTACTGATCAAATCGCAAGTCATTAATATTTTCTTATCCGAAGTTATGAGTTGTCAAAGTTGGTAAATTGGATATGTGTGGAGATCCACTTTCCTGAATCCAGTCACATATGCCTCAATACTAAATTAGCTATAAAAAAGTTTTCCCAAGGCAGATTTTAGAGGATTTTGGATATGTTATTCTATGAAAAATTTGCTTTCTAATGATACCAAAATCAGCTTTCTTTGGATTTTTTCCAGGTTCACCCCCTTTTCAGTTACATCTACTGGACTACTAGCAATCGTTTTGTATTTAGGAAATAATGTACGTATGTTTGATTGCTTACTAATAGTGTAGCACTATTCATTGTTTTCTGCCAAACAAAGCTAACAAAACTAAATATTGCATTTTAGTCATTATACACCTGTTACAGCACGTAGGCTACATGTAGATTATTTCACCTTGCTTCAGTTACCAGCCCATTAATGCACTGCATTTATTGTTACAAAGTAAGGAACATGCTGTGTGGTTCTGTGCACAACCAACATAGTAGAGTACAAACAAAGATTAGAATGAAATTACAGGGTTAAATAATCAGCTAGTAAAATGATACAAGGTTATGGATGAGATGACAACTTCAGGTAGTGCAGTTCAGTTTTAAATTATGGAGGGGAAAATAAACACAAGCAAGAGTCTATTCTCATGATTGTTTGTTGCAGTTTCATATGGTCTCATGTTGATAGATGCTATATCCACATCAATATCAATACTGTATATAAGTTGCCTGTTGAGTAATGCTTTAAAACCTACAAAATTAATTCCTTTTGCTCTAGCAGTGCCTACAAGTTATTCAAACCAATTATGTTGGTTGCATGCTTTATTTGAGCATTTTATAATAAGCATAAGGATATGGTGGCTGGTATGTTAGGGTATAATAATGATTCCTAACAGAGTATATATCTCAATCTTTCTGTTGTAACAATAACCACACCAAAAACACCTTCACTGTAAAAAAAGGCGCGCCCAAGAAACTACAAGTACCTGGAACCCAATGTAAAAAAACAAAAAGAAAAAAACAGCTCAGCTGAAGTGAAAAGTAACTGGTAACTTAAAGAGCTGATGTCTAAAGTGGCCAAGAATACAATTACTAAAGTTTAATCCATGCAAGAACACCTTGGCTATAAAACAGGTGTGTACATGAAAGTAACTGGCAACTGAAATGGCTGATATTTGAGGCGGCCAAGAATGAATGGTCATATACAACTAATTCAAAAATTTAACACTGAACCTTTATAATTCAGCTGTGTTCTATATTCACTCTTGGTGCATCGTAAAGTAATTTCTTTTAACTCTAATTGGCTGGTAATTTGGCCACCTTTTTTAATATTCAGTATAATAGAGCAAAAAAAGGCGGCCAAATTACCAGCCAATTAGAGTTAAAAGAAATTACTTTACGATGCAGCAAGAGTGAATATAGAACACAGCTGGTTCAGTGTTAAATTTTTGAATTAGTTGTATATGACCATTCATTCTTGGCCGCTTCAGATATCAGCCATTTCAGTTGCCAGTCACTTTCATGTACACATCTGTTTTATAGCCAAGGTGTTCTTGCATGGATTAAACTTTAGTAATTGTATTCTTGGCCACTTCAGATATCAGCTCTTTAAGTTACCAGTTACTTTTCACTTCAGCTGAGCTGTTTTTTTCTTTTTGTTATTTACATTGGGTTCCAGGTACTTGTAGTTTCTTGGGCGCACCTTTTTTACAGCGAAGGTGTTTTTGGGGTGGATATCACTCATTTTTGTCAGTGATCAAGACACACGGTAGTGTGTCGTGCGGCCCAAGAAGCCGGCGCGCCACACCGTGAGTATATTGACAGGAAGAACGAAAACATCATTTTCACACCTTTGTATCTCGGTGATCACATATCTGATTGGAACCAAATTTGCTACACAGTTGCCCGCCAGCCAGGGGAGTCTACATTCCAAATTTGAAGGAAATCGCTCCAGCCATTTCCGAGATACGAGCTGCCAAAGTTTCGTTTTTTTTTCTTCGTTTTTTTTTTCTTCTTCGTCTTTTCGCACACTTGCAAAAATTGCTATAACAAGCAAACGCGTACTCCGATCGCCTTGAAATTTGGCACACAGAAAGGGAGTCCATAGGCGAATCCTAGCATCAAATTTGGTACAAATCCGATGAATGGTTCAGGAGTTATGACCGATTATTCGCGTAAAACAAGATCGATTTGTTGTCACGCCTACAGGGTAAACCGCTTCATGGAATGAGTTGAAAATTGCTATGTAGATGGAGTAACCATCGTAGGAGTGCCTTTTGGTGGTTTGAAAGGAATCGAGATAAAGACCACGGAGATATGACACAAAACCCAACCTGTGTCACAATTACGCGATCGATTTTTATGAATAAAAAAGTATTCGTTTTCACGCCTACTAGGCAAACCGCTTAGAGCAATGAGCTGAAAATCGGTGTATAGCTGGAATAATTATCATAGAAAGTCCTTGCAGTAGTACAGAAGAATCGGATTACAAACCACTGAGTTATGATTCGAAAGCCAACTCCGTGTAGCAAATGCGAGATCGAGATACTCTAATAGAACAGTCACCCTAATAGAGCATTCGGCTAATTTATTTACTCCATTATAGAATTTGATTACATCACAAGTTATTCTGTAGGGAGTTCAGCTGCAAACAGTTAATCTTATAGACAGTTCAGCAAGAAGACAGTCACCATGTGGAGAGTTAAGCAAATATATCACTATAGAGATTCAGAACATTACAAGTCACACTGAAGAAAGTTCAGCTATAAACAAGTCATGCACTGTGTAGAGAATTCAGCTACAATTCAGTCACTCTCTAGAGAATTCAGCTACACAGAATTCAGCTACACACAAGTCACTGTGGAGAGAGTTCAGCTACAAACAAATTACCCTTTAGAGTGATCAGCTACAAACAAAACACTTTGCAGGGTGTTCAGCTGCAACAAATCAACCTTTAGAGCGATCAGCAATGAACAAATCAACACAAATCTACCTGTAGAGAGATCAGCTAGAAACAAATCACCCTGAAGAGAGTTCAGCTACAAAAAATCACCCTGTAGAGACATCAGCTAGAAACTAGACACAATGTAAGGAGTTCAGCTACAAGCAATCACCCTGTAGAGAGTTCAGCTAAAACAAATCAACCTGCAGAGAGATCAGCTACAAACAAATCACCTTATAGAGAGTTCAGCTACAAACAGATTACCTGTAGAGAGATCGGCTACAAACAAATCAACCTGCGGAGAGATCAGCTACACACAAATCAACTTGTAGAGAGATCAGCTACAAACAAATCACCCTGTAGAGAGATCAGCTAGAAACTACACACAATGTAAGGAGTTCAGCTACAAACAAATCACCCTGTAGAGAGATCAGCTACAAACTAGACACAAAGTAAGGAGTTCAGCTACAAGCAAATTACCCTGTAGAGAGTTCATCTACAAACAAATAAACCTGTAGAGCAATCAGCTAGAAACAAATCACCCTGAAGAGAGGTCAGCTACAAAAAATCACCCTGTAGAGAGATCAGCTAGAAACAAATCACCCTGAAGAGAGGTCAGCTACAAAAAATCACCCTGTAGAGAGATCAGCTACAAACAAATTTCCCTGTAGAGAGATCGGCTACAAACAAATCAACCTGCAGAGAGATCAGCTATACACACAAATCAACTTGTAGAGAGTTCAGCTACAAACAAATTACCCTGTAGAGAGATCGGCTACAAACAAATCAGCCTGTAGAGAGTTCAGCTAAAACAAATCAACCTGCAGAGAGATCAACTACAAACAAATCACCTTATAGAGAGTTCAGCTACAAACAAATTACCCTATAGAGAGATCGGCTACAAACAAATCAACCTGCAGAGAGATCAGCTACACACAAATCAACTTGTAGAGAGATCAATTACAAACAAATCACCCTGTAGAGAGATCAGCTAGAAACTACACACAATGTAAGGAGTTCAGCTACAAATAAATCACCCTGTAGAGAGTTCAGCTAAAACAAATCAACCTGCAGAGAGATCAGCTACAAACAAATCACCTTTTAGACAGTTCAGCTACAAATAAATTACCTTGTAGAGAGATCGGCTACAAACAAATCAACCTGCAGAGAGATCAGCTACACACAATTCAACTTGTAGAGAGATCAGCTACAAACAAATCACCCTGTAGAGAGATCAGCTAGAAACTAGACACAATGTAAGGAGTTCAGCTGCAAGCAAATCACCGTGTAGAGAGTTCAGCTACAAACAAACCAACCTGTAGAGCGATCAGCTAGAAACAAATCACCCTGAAGAGAGGTCAGCTACAAAAAATCACCCTGTAGAGATATCAGCTAGAAACAAATTACCCTGAAGAAAGGTCAGCTACAAAAAATCACCTTGTAGAGAGATCAACTACAAACAAAACATTTTGCAGAGAGTTCAGCTACAAACAAATCAACCTTTAGAGCGATCAGCAACAAACAAATCAACCTGTAGAGAGATCATCTAGAAACAAATCAACCTGCAGAGTGATCAGCTACAAACAAATCAGCTTGTAGAGAGATCAGTTACACACAAATCAACCTGTACAGAGATAAGCTAAAAACAAATCAGAGTTCAGCTAAAACAAATCAATCTGCAGAGAGATTAGCTACATACAAATCACCTTATAGATAGTTCAGCTACAAACAAATTACCTTGTAGAGAGATTGGCTACAAACAAATCACCCTGCAGAGAGATCAGCTACACACAATCAACTTGTATAGAGATCAGCTACAAACAAATCACCCTGTAGAGAGATCAGCTACAAACTAGACACAAAGTAAGGAGTTCAGCTACAAGCAAGTTCCCTGTAGAGAGTTCATCTACAAGCAAATCAACCTGCAGAGCAATCAGCTAGAAACACATCACCCTGAAGAGAGGTCAGCTACAAAAAATCACCCTGTAGAGAGATCAGCTAGAAACAAATCACCCTGAAGAGAGGTCAGCTACAAACAAAACACTTTGCAGAGAATTCAGCTACAAACAAATCAGCTTGTAGAGAGATCAGTTACACACAACTCAACCTGTAGAGAGATAAGCTAGAAACAAATCACCCTGTAGGAAGTTCAGCTACAAGCAAAACACCCTGTAGAGAGTTCAGCAACAAAGAAACCACCATGTAGAGAGTTCAGCTGCAAACAAATCACTTTATAGAGAGTTCAGCTACAAACAAATCACTCTGTAGAGAGATCAGCTAGAAACTGGACACAATGTAAGGAGTTCAGCTACAAGTAAATCACCCTTTAGTGAGTTCAGCTACAAACAAATCAACCTGCAGTGAGATCACCTACAAAAAAGCACCTTGTACAGAGTTCAGCTACAAACAAATTACCCTGTAGAGAGATCGGCTACAAACAAATCAACCAGTAGAAAGATCAGCTACACACAAATCAACTTGTAGAGAGATCAGCTACAAACAAATCACCCTGTAAAGAGATCAGCTAGAAACTAGACACAACGTAGAGAGTTCAGCTAAAACAAATCAACCTGCAGAGAGATCAGCTACAAATAAATCACTTTATAGACAGTTCAGCTACAAACAAATTACCTTGTAGAGAGTTCGGCTGCAAATTAATCAACCTGCAGAGAGATCAGCTACACACAAATCAACTTGTAGAGAGATCAGCTACAAACAAATCACCCTGTAGAGAGATCAGCTAGAAACTAGATACAATGCAAGGAGTTCAGCTACAAGCAAAATCACCCTTTAGTGAGTTCAGCTACAAACAAATCAACCTGCAGTGAGATCACCCACAAAAACGCACTTGTCAGTTACAAACAAATCACCCTGTAGAGAGATCAGGTAGAAGAATTCACCTTGTAGAGAGTTCAGCAACAAAGAAATCACCATGTAGACAGTTCAGCTGAAAACAAAACACCCAGTAAAAAGATCAGCTAGAAGAAGTTACCTTGTAGAGAGTTCAGTTACAAAGAAACCATCATATAGAGAGTTCAGCTACAGAGAAATTACCCCGTAGAGAGTTCAGCTAGAAGAAGTCACCCTGTAAAGAGTTTAGCTACAAAGAAACCATCATGTACAGAGTTCAGCTACAAACAAATTACCCTGTATAGAGATCAGCTAGAAGAAGTCACCTTATAGAGAGTTCAGCTACAAAGAAACCATCATGTAGAGAGTTCGGCTACAAAGACACCACCATGTAGAGAGTTTAGCAGCAAACAAATCACCTGTAGGGAGTTCAGCTAGAAACAAAATACCCTGTAGAGAGACCAGCTAGAAGAGATTACCTTGTAGAGAGTTCAGCTACAAAGAAACCATCCTGTATATAGTTCAGCTACATTTCAAGTCACCCAGTAGAGAGATCAGCTGCAAAAAAAATCCTGTGGGGAATAATGGGTATGTAATAAATATATATATATAATTTGTATAATTACTAATAAAATCAAAAATAATTGAAGTAATAAAATTCTTCTTTAAGTTCTTTTCTTCTTCCTGTGGTAAAGAAAAAAACACATGGGTTAAAAAAGCCCCAAAGCCAGCCATAGGCCGGCTTTGCAGTATATAAATACAAAAAGAAGTGATATCTAATCAAAAACAGCCAAGCTGTAAAAAAAGGTGCGGCCCCCAAAAAGGCCATGGTGAAAAAAGATGTGAAATCCAAGGTGGCGGCCAAGAAATGGCTGTGATGGTAGGTTAATGGTTACATTTTAATAACGACAATTCAGGTGAATTTTGTGCCGCTTGGTCTTGGCACCAAATTCACCTGAATTGTTATTAAAATGTAACCATTAACCTACCATCACAGCCATTTCTTGGCCGCCACCTTGGATTTCACATCTTTTTTCACCATGGCCTTTTGGGGGCCGCACCTTTTTTTACAGCTTGGCTGTTTTTGATTAGATAGACTCTACATTTGGTTTAAAAGGAAATTTTTTTGGAAATGAGCAATTAACACTAATGCAGAATATTATCTTGGAGAGTCAGTAAAATCCATACATAATAATGATTGTTTCATAACACCGTAAATTCGGAAGTATGAATTTACGGTGTAGTATGACTGTTCTATTAGAGTAAACCTATCTTTACTGCATGCATGTGACGAATATATCCCATATCTGTGCATGTTAAATGCTTCAGACACCTAATTAAACTTGCAAGTGCCTAATTAGTTCACAGTTGCTACACAGTTATAAATATATTTGCAATTGTTATCATCATAATCATTTATCATGTTATAACCATTTTTTAATATTTTTGTCACAACTTCAGGATTGAAGCAGCAGAGAAAGGAATGGAGGACTCAATCAT
Organism: Dysidea avara; assembly: GCF_963678975.1. Lineage (NCBI taxonomy): Eukaryota > Metazoa > Porifera > Demospongiae > Dictyoceratida > Dysideidae > Dysidea > Dysidea avara. The sequence goes on from NC_089276.1 coordinate 40,887,795, forward strand.
AAAGACTCGGGGAGATGGAATAGCACTGCCATGGAAAATGCCAGCACTAACCCCTCAAGGATGTCACAGAGCAGTATCGATACAACCACTCCAACCAGTGTATAAGACCAGAGCCTCAATCATCACCTTTTGACTAAAATTTTTATACATGATGAAGCAATTAAAACAAAATAGTTGTAGTGCTTATACTTTCCTGAGGGAGCATGCCCCCAGAGTCCCAGACTCCCTTGCCTGTTCAGTAAAATAATAGGATTAAGCCTTACTACCACTTTCACCTTTATTCTTGACCCGGATGTACATATCAGCAACATAATACAGTAGCTGTAGATAATGCTAGTTAATTCCCCTAGGCAGACCTATAAGGGTGGGAATTTTTCCCTACTATCACAGTAGTTCTTCTCGCAGTTCTTTGCCTGGCCATCATCAACTGCTATCAAAACATTAGTCTCGTCCCCCAAACCCTTCCTCAAGCATGCTTATCACACAAAAATAACTTAGTTTAGCAGTGCACAAACAATTATTGATAGCTTACACTATATTAAAGTAAACTTACCGCATTATTCAACCATTTATATCACCAGAATCCACCGGATTAACAACTAACACGTGATCTATTTAGGGGAAATCTCATGGAAAGTCCCTAATTACCTTAAGTGGACACTTGTGATACGTGGTTTTAAATTGAATGGTTTAAGAATGTAACTGGATGATGAGGCGTACTTTAATCAGCTCGACTTTAATGAGAAACTCGAACCCCTCGTGAGAACAACATAGCTTGAGCAACGCTTGAAGAAGTAAGAGTCAAGAATACTGAGGTACTCTATGATATATGCCGGTCTTGAATGCTAACGAAACGAGGAGTGAAGTTTGCGCAACGTGTCACATTGCCACACACTGATTCACCGTGTTTGTGCGATAGGGTTTTTGGACCTGTCCACCAAATGTTGAAATGAAATTTATTCCACCACATGTTGAAAGGAAATTCATTCCAACTTGTCAAGTTATTGATATACTCATTGTTGGGGTCCACAGGGACATCGATGATCATTTACCAGTCAGCTGTAAGTAATGTCACAACAGAAGGAAAGGAACCATTTCCATACCCCTTATGGCATACTGATTTTCCAGGTCAGTTTATGTACACTCAACCACAGAAATGTAGAACTTTGGTTGCAGGTGAAAAATAAACACTTTTTTACTCAGTTACAAGAGATTCACCAAGCTGGGATAAAATGTTGAAGTGAATGTCATTAGTACCAACTTGTTCATCAGGTATTGGACAATTCCAAGTGTCCAGATTATGCAGTTGTCCTCATGTTCAAGTTTACACATTTAGGCAAGTTCCACAACATCTTATAATCTGTTACTATATCAGTGTGGAATAATGCTTATATAATATTTTTCATATTCCAGGCTTTAGGTATATTGTATTTAACACCTGCTTGTTGGTTGTTGCAGGCCATCTGGTCATACTGGTTTATCCACTAGCAGTTGAATGTGATCATGGTACATACGTAAGTTGAGACCATGCAAGAACAAAGATACAGGTGTCATGAATTTCAGGTCAGTTAACGTTCAGAGGAATTGTATTATTGCAATTGTTCTTTTTGTAGTTATCAATTATCAGTGACCAGTTTGTGATAGCGTACTTTTGTTTGACTAATGACCTAATGTTCTGGTTTACATGCTTACCCAACAGTTATGTTACTCATTTAACCTGCATATGGGATATATTTTTAAACCAGGCACATGCCCACAGCCGGCCTTTGGCCGGCTGTGGGTGTGCGTCTGGTTTACTGAAATTGTTTTCGTAAAAGTGTGTGTGTGTACCTATCTACCTATCTACCTATCTACCTATCTACCTATGTTTGTCCGTACGCACCTACGTGAGCAAAATCGTTTAATAACGGTAAAAGCAGCTTTTACGTAAGAAGAAAAAGTAAAATGAAGTCTGTATTAAACTTCTGCACAGGTGAACTTTGCTCTGAGGTGGTTTCTTTTCGGCAGACTGAAATACGGGTGTGGTGACTTTCCTCAGATTACCTTCCTCTTGAGGTTTTCAGGCATTTAGCAACTGAAAAACAACGGTGCAGGCCTCGTACACTGCCAGGAATAGCCTATCGCTTCGAGTTGAAAGGGGGCGTATCCCTTACGTACGCGAACGAAAATGAAGAGCAGCTTTGAGGCTTTGTCGAGAGAATTTGTGGGAAAAACACGTTAGTCACACTATAAAATAGTTTAGAAAATAGTTTTGTGCATAATATTTGGTAAAAGCGGTTTGTGTAACAAACGCTTCCTTAGCAGTGCATAGCAATGTAATTGAACGAATTACGAATATTTCATGAATTACAAAATACGAGAATTAGCTAATAATATTATTGCACAATCCAAAACTACCCTATTGTAAAGTAGTAATACATAGTTAGTTAATTCATAGTAGTATGTACTGTCTATAGTTAATTCCAGATGAGTTAAGCTAGCTGCATGGCGCCTGGTTTTTAGAAGTAGCACAACATCAACTTGTTTAAGTTCATTTTGATTATCCATCCTTTATTGGTACAGCCTGGCATATTGATTTTTGCACATTCTTTTTTTTAATTCAGTGCCTGCTGGATTGATTCGTCAGATATCGAAACAGGTGTCTTTGATGTTGCGACCAATGTTCCAGGTCAGTTTGCATGTGTGTTTAATTTAAGGATGACTTCAGTGCCTGCTTATTCTTTTACAGGTCTCGGTATCGAGTGTATCGGGCATAGTGTTGATGGGTTCAAACAAATATCCAGTGTAGACTGTAGTGGCATCAAGGGTGTTAATTTCCAGGCCAGTTTACATGTTGTGATGCTAGTGATTTTTTCCTAGTACCCAGATTTTAAGTGTATTGTATTTAATGCCCACCTGATATGTTTTTAAATTATGGTATATCAGTGTAGACAGTGCAACAGTAAGCCTTCTGTGTTGTAGTAACTATTTGTTTCATAATTAAGCTGTTGTCCCGGAATGGCACAATTTTTGGGCAACCAGTGTGAAGTTCAGTGGTACAAACATTGTATTATGACTAAGTTGTGATAGCGTACTTTTGTTTGACTAATGTCCTAATGTTCAGGTTTGACATGCTTACCCAACAGTTATGTTATTCATTCATTTAGCCTGGGATATAATTTTTGTTCATTTTGATTATCCATGCTATTATTAATACAGCCCGGCATATTGATTTTTTGTACATTCTCTTTTAATTCAGTGCCTGCTGGATTGTGTCATCAGATATCGAAACAAGTGTTTTTGGTGTTGCGACCGATGTTCCAGGTCAGTTGCATGAGTGTTTAATTTGAGGTTAACTTCAGTGCCTGCTTATTCTTTTACAGGTCTCAGTATCGTCATGCTGACATACAAGAAATCATCACTATTGTTGGAACTATTTTTAGTCAATTAAGTCTTGATGTGATGTTGATTAATGTTGTTACACATTGTTGTATGTTTACCATATGGCAAGAAATTTTCATGGCCATCATGAAATTTGAATATTGTGTAAGTTGTGTGGAACAACCCCAACTCATACATGGTCACTGGCAAACCACAAACCACATTCGAGCCAAAACACCACATTCGAGCAATCCATTACAAAATTTTGTTGCACCATTTGTGTGTGCATAATACTTAATGAAAGTCACAACACAAGCTACATGGTACACACTACATAGCGGTGGTAACCACTAAAGGCCTGTTACCTTTTGTGTTCACCTTACCGGCCTTTGTGGTTAATCTATTAAAAATTACATGTAAATAGAGAATTGAAGAGTATGCTTAAAGCAGCAATGCATGAGATGGAAAACCATGCGTGAGACAACAATCCAATGAGTGTGTCTCACGTGTATTGTGTGAGAGTTTAGGTGTCTGGACAACTGGCGATTTATAAACGCTCGCATGGGGTGTGGCACTAAATGGAATTTAAAAGATTTCTGCTTAAAACGCCATCCCTAGGGAACTTATGGTTCAGCATGCTGTCACAACTTGTTTATCATACATTAGAGTTAGTGTCCACGTCGTGTCTTTAAAAGTTATTGTAGGAATTAGAGGTTTGATTGAAGAAAATACGCGTATAGGCAAACCAGGATGGGATAATGTCAGTGCTAGATGGACTATACAAACACGGCTATGTTGGCTGGTATAACGTGACAGTAGTTGTAATGTAAGGTAGAGAAATAAAGTGAAATACGCCTATCTTTTTATTTTGCAATGGTTACTTTTTTACTTTAGCGAGGTCGCAAGAAAACTATGATGACAACTCCTAAAGATTTTTTTATCACGTAACGCAATACAAATCTATTGAGAGATGTTGCATAATCTAGGACTAATATTGCAAAACCGGCCCTACATGTAAATAACTCACAGTAGTAGCCGCGCGTCTTTTAATCGGGCGTGCGCTTTGTAGTTTCTTGGCCGCGCGACTCACTACCGTGAGTCTTGATACTGGATGTCCAATTATTTTGATCATATATGTTCCGTTCCAAAAATGGATGGAAATGGTGGACCTATTATCATCCACTTTTGGAAGGTTTTTAATATTACTCCAAAAGTGGATTGAAATGACGCATTCCCCTATATAGTGACCAAAATGAGTAATAATGATCCATATTTGGATTGTTTTAGCCTTCCACTTTTGGATGATTATTCTATCATAAAACAATCATCCATATCTGGATTGTTCTAGCCTTCCACTTTTGGATGATTCTTTTCTCTTAAAACAATCATCTATAACTGGATGGTTTTAGTCTTCCACTTTTGGATGATTCTTTCATCATAAAACAATCATCCATATCTGGATTGTTTTAGCCTTCCACTTTTGGATGATTCTTTTCTCGTACATCAATCATCCATACCTGGATGATTTTAGTCTTCCTGTTTTGGATGATTCTTTCATCGTAGAACAATCATCCATATCTGGATTGTTCTAGTCCCCCCTTCCCCTTATCAACCCAAAAGTAGACATACAGAGGTCACCAAAACTTTTCTTCAAAATTTGTCTTATACTCATGCTTCGCATGAAAAGGTAGCTTCACAAAAGACTCTAAATGCTGCTGATACTATCATTTTCTAGCTTCACAAACAAGAAAAACATTTAATTTAGTGGGGATAAAAGTTTAAACAAGTAGAATAGGGATTGGACATATGATTTAAAAAAAAAACAGAGTAATCAAGAAGTACTCATATAGTACAGTAGTACTATAGGGATCATGGAGGCTAGGGATTTCTTGCCCCAAAATATCACCCAAAACCCTTAATATTTAGTTTCTGACATCTAGGCAGTATTGGTTAGGCATAGGCAAGCTCAAAAATGTCTTCAGATCGCCAAAAAGCCACCATTTCCTTCCATTTTTGGAACGGAACATACCTCATTTTGATAGCAGCAATCAAATTATTACACTACATAAATATTCCAGCATATGTAGTTCCAAGCCATTACGTACTAAACCAAAGATGAAATCTATGCAATAAAGTACCCCTCAGCAATGTACTTGAAAGACATATCAGGAGAAGAGAATTTTTAGAATCACAACAGAGTATGGGACTGTAAACTCCTTGTAGCTAGGGACTACAAATGCTAGACTGATAATTTACTAGTGCGAAGTTTTAGATGCATTTCCTGGTTTACCAAAGTAACAAATTACATAAGTCATATTGGAAATTTCAACAGAAGTAAAACTCACCAGTAACTACAAAAACAGTGATGGTCTCACTATCACTTCCAATAGGATTAGTCACAGTACATGTGTATGTTCCATTATCACTTGCAGTAACATTGCTGATGGTATACTGAGTTTGGAATTCTGCACTAGAAGTGTCATGATTTACTGTAGTCAAAATAGGAGTTGTTGATACCAGAGACCCATCCTTCATCCACGTGGATGTGTCTGGGGGAGAACTGCGTGAGGTACAGGACAATGTGAGGGAATCACCAACAGCAACAGCTTCAGTAGATGATGATGGAGGGTCTATTATTGGAGCAGCTGTGTAGAGAGATGAAAGACGGTTAACAATGAGGTGATGAGGTACATATCAAGTGACTCACTTCTTCCACTAAGGTACAAACCCACTCTTGTGGTCTGTACTATCATTGAACTGTTCATCATCATACATGAGTAAACACCTTCCTCATCAGGTGATAATGATCCACATGGATATAAGTTGAATACTCCTGGAAATCTCCTGCTATTTGCTGAACGTTGTTGGAATACAGAACCACAAGTGTCTCCAACAGATACTGTAGCTCCATTATAGATCCAGTCACCAAGATCTAAATTACTCTGACTAAAAGTTGGTCCCAGTCCACTAACACAACGTAACAACACACCAAAGTTATCAAGTGTAAATGGTTCAGTAAGAAATGAGTAGTCAGGAAGTTGATTATTGCTAATCAAATCAGTTGCTGGAGTACTATCAGCTGTTGTTAATGTCACTGCAATACCTAACAAGTGTTACCACATACTGTAGTAATGACATGTTGCTATACATACAACATTGAGCACAAAGCAAAGTGTAAGTTTGTATTCACATACATTGTAATTTTCATAACAACTACTCAACTTAAGTTGGTCACAGTGAATATGACAATATAAAACTGCATAGATAAATAAAAGATCGAAAAGTTTAAAAGGGGAATAGGATAACTGAAAAAACAAGACGGATCGCTGGGGTGGTAGTGTAAACCACAAATTCCTATTTTGACTCATCTCAAAATGACAGAGCATGTAACTAAAATTTATGAGATAGGGTCAAAATAGGAATTTGTGGTTTACATTACAACCCCAGCGATCCCTTCTTGTTTCATGGCTTTTTTCAGCGATCCCTATTCCCCTTTCAATTTTTTATTTATCCAGTTTGTGTACTTGTTAAAATCCAGTAATGGATTTGTTTTATTAATAATCATTATGATGGCTGTTGCAGATACAGTAATTTACATTAGTGTCTTTAATGTATAGTCATCAAGTTCAGAGCAAGCTTTGTTATTATCACACACACTCAACTGCATTATTAGAGTATTTAGAGCTTTTGGCTGTCCATAACACATTCCTAAAATTATTGTCATACTACTGTACATGTGTAGTTGTAGTCTCAGAACTCTTTTAGTCATTATAGTCACATTAGCATCCTCACGCAGTGCTTATGAAAACACGCCAAATGGTATGATACTGAGATAGCTACCTGTCACAAGACATGGAACTCTGACAAGCATATAATCATAAACTACAGTCAGCTGCATTTATTATTTCAGCCAAGACCGAACACTATTGGAAGAATCACATGCACTTTTTTCAGGGGTGCATGGACTACTTGAGCATATGATGGCTCACTGGTGCATAGTACTTATATATAAGGTCAGAAATAGATAAGTATTATAGTTTGTGCAAACGTACAACGTCAGACTCTGCTGTAGATGCAAGGTTTGTGGGTTATCAGCAACACAAGGTGATAGGCCTTTTCGTTTAAAGCAGTGGAATGATGTGGTTAGCTATGATGGCATAATTGGTCTATGACGTGGCTTCCGGAATGCGATGTTGTCTTCAATGACTAATACATCACCATTGATATCGGCGGTGTCTGTCCTGGCTCACCGTCATTCGTACTTCTCTATCATACGAAACCTTAAGAAACTTTGTGCCTGCGCGCATGGTTACGCATGTGCATGTTTTGTGAAACCCAGCAAATAAGAAATTCCACACGTGATACTCTCAAATAGTCGATAATCGTTTATTTACTGGTAGCTAATTCGGCTGTCTTGGTGCTAACACGTGGTGGTCGACCGGTCGTTAGCTATGTCTTCTCGCTCTCAGAAGAAAAGGCTAAATCTCCGAGAGATTGGAAGCAACGTCTGTTTCGTTTCACTGCAGGGGAAGATTTTAGCCGAGGAGAGAAGCCAGCCAAAGGCTCCCAGTACGAATAACCAACTGCACTGCTCATGTTGACAAAAACAAGGAATGTGTGTGTCAGTACCATCGATCTGTACGTTGATATGATTGTTGTGACGTGACCATGTGCCATTCACAGGTGCTTTGTAAAATTAGTGCCAAATTGAACAGACTATATTAACAGGAATAATCTGGCATAATTCTTGTTGCCGTAGTCTGTTTAATTCAGCATTAATTCTACAGAGCAATAAACCTATTGTAGAATTCTATGCATAATTTCATTGTGCCTTTTCCTGTGATTATTACGTCACAGACACTATAATGTCATGAACAATATGCTGAGTTTTATTAACTTGTCTTACAATATACAAAGAATGGGTGGACTCAGCCAACCTTAATTACACTTGCATGCTACAAAAGTTTAATATATTTGTCATATTAACTACCAAATTTCATGGTTTACGGCTAGCTTGGTGCACTGAAGCTAGCTATAATTAACTGTTGTAATCATTTTATTTTTTAGCCACACTTTTCTTGTTATGCCCATTGCAGATCTCCTTTTTTGCGGTCCTGTTTAGTCACATGTGACGGAGGACTTACCTACCATTTAATTTGTTTCACATTCTGTATCATAATTTGTCAGTGATGGTTTTCATCATTTGTTCAACTACATTTTTCACAAAGAAAGAAAGGTAGTAAAATCATTACAGCTAGCTACTGTGTAACTATGGCCACTATATATATATATATTATGTAGCTGTGATAATAAACTTTAAGTTTTAGCCATTTTTGCTGCACAAGCTATGACATTGAGATGAAACCTCAAGTTCTTACTATCATGCATGCAGACTATGTGTATAGCTACATCGCAATATCTATAATATAGAATTGATTGTGCTCTGATCAAATGTCAACCTACCAATTATTTGAAACTCTGCTCTCATCGGTTGCACAAATAAGGCTACAAGAGTTGTTAATTCTTTCCAATGATTCATCATTATATCTTGGCTGAGACTCTGGGCTTATGAATGCATGTATGTTTTGGTATTGCTCATGCTGTTGCATGTATATGTACTCTGGTAGGACAGAACAGCTCTGTGACGGTAATACACATTCAAATAAAAAGAAGATCAAACCAACTTAGCAATATATATATATATATGGCTGGTGCTGATAACATGAAAAAAATATTGTTATAATAGTAAATATATAATTGTATTATGAACACATGTTAGCTACCATATTACCATATTTTCCAGTAGACATGCTGTATTAGTTACATTATGTACTGTAGTTATAGTACTACTATTTCTCTAGGAAGTCTGCAGTACCATCGAATTCTAATCTAAGTGGTCATGAATTTGCACCTATTGGCCTTGTTGAACAGGTACTGCACATGCACCCTTACTATCAGCATTACTATGTAGTTGGATTTATACTTCACCAGGGATTAGTGTAATCCACTTTGGAAGTTTCTCGCAGAACACAAATGGTCACAACTTCAAATACACCTATCTCTACACCACTGTTGGTAAGCCAAGTTACACATTGTTTCATGCGAATAATACTTGAGGTGACTAAGCGACAAGTAGGAACCAGTCATACACTTACCGCAAGTGTGTTTAATGTTAGTATTTATATCTTCTATAATTTGCATAAATATATATATGGATGTGTGTTCTCCAGGATAGATCTAGAGTCAGTAGTGATGTTCCACATTTATCTACTGTTTATCCACCCACTGTTAAATCCCATAAGGAAATATCACATTGTACCATTACTACCACTACATCTACCATCATTAGTACCCATACCTCCTCTTCTTCTGATACTCCCATCTCTAATGCATTGCCTCCATCCAGCACATCAGCATTATTGGGTAACACCTCAACCATTTTATCTGTGAGTCATTAACAAATGTTTTTACTTGATTGCTGTGCATTAATCCCCAACAACAACCAACCATGCATAATTTTTCTAATCAATAGCTTCTAGTAAAACTTTTAGTCACTTGTTGAATACTGTGAATTGTCTCATGTAAATGCCAACTTCTACCAATGTTTGGTCAGTTCCTGTATCTATCTCATCTAACACTATGGTGCAGTCAGCTGATGCTTTTACCAAAGTGTCCACTACAGCAGGGGTAATTTTTAAACACTGAATTGAGAGTGATACTCTTTATAGAGTACAGCATTGTTGGGATGCACAGAGCCTTCCACTGCTAACAACAAGAATGACCATCGATTGCAACGTAGTGTGAGCATAATTTAACTATGCAATTATGCATTGACTCTGCTTATTGTTAGCCGGAGATAGATTATATACCAGATGGCTGGAGATCTAAGATGTCTCCAGCTGAACAGCAGTGGATTGGTGAGGCTCTGTTTAAGAGTAAAAACAGGATTAAGGATGGTGCTCTCTCTACGTTGTGGTGGTATCCTCCACCTGTCAAGATGGTAACTGGAAGGAAGCCACAACCAGACGTGTATGCAATGCACAGGCTGTGTGTGTGGATGCCATTAATGGCTTGGAATGTGGTATTCAAGTGTCCAACATGTCATTTGGGTACATTAAAGTAAGATACATTAATGAATATTATGAGAGTTATTGATCATATTATGCAACAGATCAAAAGATGTGTACAAAAAGACCCTATGCAGTGTGGTGGACTACACTAACCACTATTACCTAGCCACAGAAGAGCTCCAGTGTAACAACAAACCCTGTGAAAAACTTTTCTGGGCTGGGATGAGCGGTAAATTTTCACGCCGTGTCTTCATGGCACTGTACATTATATACACTTGCTTTATGTACAGCTTACTTAGTCAGCTGTCTACAAGAAGGATATCCCAATTTCCTGCTATTCTTACTAAGAAAAGAGTAAGTGATGTGTCTGTGGTGGCTTGTTTGAGGGATCGAAGAATCGAACACTAGGAAATAGCTCTACTGCATTGCATAACAGAGTACAAGAACAGCACACAGAGAAGTGGATTAAAAGGGCTGTTATGTACTATGCAGACTGTGAAGAGCATAGGTCAGTTCAATCTTAGTCGAATGTTTTAACATTTCTTTTTGTAGCAAAGGAATAACTGAGCTACGAATAATGACTTCTTTTGTTATTGATAAACCATTGCTAATTGAGAAGATTGGAGGTGCTAGGTATTAGCTGCTTCTGCTTTGAATACTGTCAATTTTATGTGTGTCCATTGTATGTATAGCTGGTTTCTCAAGGTGTACGCCAAGGACATTCTCAGGCGATTACCTCACATTCTTGCTACCTGCACGGCTGTAGTTGGTAATGTCTTGAAAATAGATTCCACCGAAAAGGTATGTAGGAAACTGCAAGGAAGAGGTGCTGGTACTGCTTCTTGGTGTACTAATGGGGGTAATGAGAGGGGTGAGATTTTGACATCAGTGCTTACTGAGTCAGAGAAACTTGATGGCTTACATCCCATGGCTGTGGGATTAATTAGAAGGTATTAGTTGCTTATACAACTAGTTGAATTTTTGCAACCTACACTTTTGATCAGGTATGAGAAAGCCAAGCAGGATCCCCCAAAGTTGTAGTACACTGATCGAGACTGCTGCAGTATCAGAGGCCGTCCTCACCGTGCTAAGCTGTTTAATGAATGGGAAAACCTTGTTGTAAATAAACACTTTCATATTTCTGTATTACTGATCAAACTGTTATATAGGTACGGTTAGATATATGGCATTATATGAGAAGGTTGTCCAGAGTTTGTACCTCTGAATCCCATCCCATTTATGGAAAGTTTATGGCATCACTGTCTGATGTAATATTTGAGTGGGATGAAACTGATTATAGGTAAACATTTACTCTACTTAAAATCACGTTTCCAGGGTACATATTGTGTGCAGTCGACTATGTGATGCAAAGAGGGGCTACTTGAAGCAACAGGGGATAAGCCAACCTTCCGTTAGTGCTGTAAAGAAAGCCATAACCAAGGATGAGCTGTCTCGCCACTGCTGTAGGAAAACTAGGAGTGTAGAGTTGACCATACAGCTTATCGAGGAACTGTTGCTGAAGTTGGGGACAGCCACTGACTCTGTTGGTGTGCCTTTGTTTAATGAAGACATGACTACTACATGGGAGGAGCAGAAGAAGCATGTGCCATGTATTCAAGATCCTCCTGGGATGTGCTTATACACTATTACGGGCTACATTATGAAGGGTGGAGTTCGTCTGCCTGTGTACCGATGTTCATGAGGAACAACTTCTTTGGAGTCCTTTCATCTTCACCTGGCAAGGTATGACAAGTCTATGTGTAAATTCTATCCTATAATATCTTGTGCTATATTTAGGTTCATCCCTGGCACTTCAGCTAGTGATGTACATTTCCAAGCATATCTACTGGAGGGTCTATCGAGGTGGAACCAAACACGAGAACGGGCAGCAGTTGAGCAGCAGTGCAAAGATTTAAGAACTTTTAACCTTGAGCTTGCCTGCAAGGTGTGTTATATACAATGTTACACAAGCGATTGTAAAGGACTCTTAGGTCAACCGCTACAGTCTAGCATTCCATAGTAGTAAGTTACTTCCACACCACCATGCTCCTATGCGCCACCATGAGGGAGAATACTTTGGGGTAGAGTGTCTGTTTCGCCAAGCTGGAGGCACCCTGCCTTCCATGGAAGAAATAGAGCAAAACGACAAAGATGATGAAGATGGTACTGAAGATAATACAGATGAGGATTTTGTGGACGAGAATGGCATATCACCTATTCAAGAGCAGAATCTTTTGACAAATGAGCTAAATGAGGAATTGGCTGGTGAACAGGAACGTGACGATGACGATGATGATGATGAACTAGTATGTACATATCTGTATGCTAAACACCTCTGTTACAAAATTTCATGCATGGCATCAGGATACTACTACCTCTAACAGTACAGAAGTCATCAGTAGCTCTGCTACTGTAGACACTACCACATCAGACACCGAGGTATCCCTGGATGGGATAAAGTTAGTCATTTAGCTAAACTATTAACAGAATTGACTTGGATAGCAGTATCAACTCATCAAGCTGGCCAGCTTAAGGCTCTTTATGATGTTCTTGATGACTATGATAAACAGAATATCATAGTTCACCTCAAAATATTGCCACAACTTAGGGGTCGCCTTTGCAGAAAAAAGAGCCGGGAAATACACATGAAGAACTGATGAGCAGGTACATATATGCATGTCATTGTAACAACATCATTATTAACTTTTTATTTATGCATATGACACAGGTCCCTTCTTTCTGGCAGTCGTTCCCCCCTTGGTCCAAAAGAAAGTTGGATTGTTGAGGCAGTATGTATCCTGTTATGTCAAAGACACCTTGATGCTGGGAGAAGTTCTGGTTCAGGCATATTAATCCATTGTGATGTTACTGTGGCTGTAGTGAGGAAATTTGTAATACTGCACAGGTGGCTGTAGAAGAGCATACTTACCAAGGTGGAAATTAGTACTTAAGGATTGCAATGCTATCTGGTCTCGACTGTACCATTCATGGGGGGTATTGGAAGAGACAAACTTACCTCTGTACCATATCAATTGGACTACTTTGGTAAAAAAAAAAATTGAGTTTTTTGTATTAATCAAATTGCTACTACTTCTATAGCGAAAGTGGTACCACGATAATGTCAGGATGGAGGAAGTAACTTCAAGATTGCAGGGAATTCAACTGCCCACACCACCATTACATTCAGCGGTTGACATCCCTGCTGCACAAGAATATCCTGTGTCTATTTGCACTCCTCCAGGGCTAGAACATGAGTTTTCTGAGCCAGAAGAGACACTCAGGTAGGTTAGAAAAACAGTTACCACCAGCAAAATACAGGAACAGCAAATACAAATGCCAACCCACAACTCCTTGTGACCACTGGACCTGTTATTCATGTGGCACCATGAGTGCTGTGTAGAGTATTAGCTACCTCAACAACAAATCCTACATTTACTAGTACAGAGGCATAATGAACTTCACTATTTCTCAATATATACACTTTTCATGTTTGCTATTGACAGGGATGTACTGGGACCCAACTAGTGCCAGTAGTGAGAGAAGTAGAGGTAGCCGTGGCACCACGTATGTATTGTGTGAGTTTTTGGAATTGCTAATGTGTTTAAATCTTATAGGAACCATGTCTAAAACATGTGAGTGGCGGGAGAAGAGAAGACAAGTAGAAGCTGCTGCGGGCCTAGATGTTCTCCCTCCACCTAAACGTAGAAGATCGTATTGCTGTGCAAAGTGCGGTCAGGTGATGAATTGTAAGTTTCATCTTAGTTAGTGTGCTTACATAGCTCTTCATCAAATACACCATTTAGCGGACACTGGCCATACACAATTTCATGGCATAAGGTACTGTCCTAATGAGCCAGGGCAGATTTCAATGGATAAGTGGCTTGAGGCTAGGAGAAAAGCACATAAGCAGAGTAAACATAAATCACAAGAAGAGGAGCAGCAGCAGCAGCACCAACAACAACAGGACAGGCAGCAAGAACAACAGCAGCAGCAGCAACAACAACAACAGCAACAACAACAACAGCAGCAGCAGCCACAACAGCAACAACAACACCAACAAAAACAAATACATCAAATGCAACAAAACTGTTCATCAATACCACCAAGGCCATTAACAATGCAAGTACAACAGTCCTCACCAATTGTCGCAAGTTTGAAGCAGACATCAATAGCTGCAACAACTTCAACTTTACACCCCAGCCTATCATCAGTAACAATAAGTGCACAACTGCGGTAGGCGCGAACAGTACATGTACAGGTGCTTCGAGCCCCAAAATCTGATTCTGTGTAATATATTTATCCATGATTATAATTAATATAAAGAACACATAGCATATTCCTTACTTTGTATTTCTATACATACTCATGTGTGTGTTGTGTGTGTGTGGCAATGCTTTGTATTAAGTGTTAAGCTACTTAATCAGCAATTATTTTCTACACTGCTAAATATTTGCCTTGTTTTCTACAGTTGTAGATTCTACAGCTAGTGAATCGAATGTAGCATCAGTATATGGAGTGGCTAATTATTGCTATTATACATTCTCAAACCTATGCAGAATTTCAAAGTAGAAAGTAAAACTTGGCTAGTTGAACGGTATTAAAATGAAGCTTGGTGTTTGTTGTGTATATAGGTCTATGTGTATATACATAATATACACATAGACCTATATGTGCATAGCTATATTATCCACAAGCTGTAGAGGTGCGGCCTTCAAAACACTTATGTTTGAAAAGATGTAAAGTGATTGCTTATATTATACGGAGCATAGCTATATATTAATTATGCCTATAGCTAGCCATGCAATAAAAACCAAAACACATCAGTGAATCATGAGACCATACAGAAATCATCATGACAGAATATTTAATAAATAGCTATGTACTTATACAAACTAATTTAAAATCAATGTCATAATCTTTCTGCCCCCTCCCGCTCTTTAAAGAGGCTAGTTGCAAAACTAATTTGGTAACTTTGGATGACATAGCTACTCTTACTTTCTGGAACAGTGCATACTTGTAATAAAACTGTAGCTATCTAAATATTACACTGTTTCAGACATCAGTAAAGTGTAGTTGAAGTGATAGGCTACATACTACGTAAGTATAGCTACAGTAGCAAACATTATAATCAAAATTACACATTTGATAGGTAGCTACTTAGGTATTAGCTATTATAGCTATAGTAACGCAATTGATATAAAACAGCAAGATATAATAGCAATTAACACTTATGGTGAGTAATTTGCGTAGAAGCATAGCTATTACAAAGGAACTGTTTATGCATAGCTACCAGGAGAATACAGTATTAAAACTTCCATCACTGTAACAGCTAAAGTAGCTAATATCATTTGATTGTGGCAAACTAGGATTGATATTATCGACAATGAGGAATCCTTACTAAGTCAATTTCTTTCTTTTCGCTCCCCCCCATTTTTTCTTGCTTTCTTTTTCCCCTCCAAGGAGAAATATCGAAAATAACTTCCCGGCAGTGCAGCTGCCATACATATCGCTAACAATTTCATATGAATGGGTAAGCATTGGAGAGTAGTGGATTGTTACTTGCAGTGCTAATTCACGAGTAATTAGTGAGATTGTCAAGTTGAAGCTGTCTTAGCTTTGTTGCTATGTTAGATGAATGCTAGTCCTGTATCATTCACTGAAACAGCTAGCCCAGCGAAGGAGCCTAGATCAACAGAATGAAACTCACAAGCTATCCAAGAGCTACAAGAGTGTCAGATAAATTCCTACCACTGCGTAGATTCCTAGTGTCACTGCCAGCTATTTTTAACTCCTTTAGCCTCTTTAGTATGCTGATTTCTCTATACAATAACTACCATCAAAGTTTGGGAACAGTACACCGGTCAAACAGCACCTTCACCATTGCTCCAGGTATGTCATTCACTATAAGACCACATTATTTCAGTCGTTGCTATCCATAGCTTGGCTTGAATGGCTGCTAGTAGCGAGAACCGTGGTGAACTATCATTAGCACTGGAATCATCACCAGTGGCTTCATTAACTACAGTGCTTAACGAAGTACATGAGCAGCCATTTATACAACTTCTGTAACTCGAAGACAGATTGTTAAAACACGAGACAAAGTTTTCCTGAGAGAGAAAGACAACATCTAAAGAAATTTGGGAAGCACATACAGTAGTATGAAAAGTTTCAGCTTTAAAAAAAAAGTATTTTGTACAGGAGTCAATGGAAACCGCAAACTGTGGTTAGCAATATTGCACTCCGGAAAAGTGAAGGAAGTACTTAATACTAATGACATATTTTAGTTAGGTAAATGAAAAGGCCTATTAACAAGACTAATAATAATGACTCCACCCAATATGTGGAAAGAAAATGGTTTATAGAAACTATATTCATAACAATGAATAATCTCTGGTATCAGCGCTATTCACTTTGTTAGCTATGGCTGAGACTGAGAGCACTTGTATGGTTTCTCATAGCAAATTGTTATCGTGTACTTACAGGAATAAGTACTGACTCACCATGCAGAGATGCTATGTGCAATCATCCAAGGGTAAGAAGTGCTGCTTCAGCCTTGACTAACACTACAACAAAGCCCAAAGGAGCTCATAAAACAGAATCTTGTGATTTTATCATTATACGGTTTCTTTAGTATACAGAACTGTATAATGGTGAAGAGAACTTAGAAATTTATCGAGTTGTAGGGTGGTTGGCAACCTGCGGAATACTGACTGTTAATACATAGGTCGTGGACACACACAAGGACTCAGTAAGCATGGCTACATAGCTTTTATCATTAAAAAGTTGATAACCTTTGCTGTACACCACTACTGTACATGAATGAAACAAAACAATACAGTATTATGAAGAATATAAACAAAATGACAATTTGCAGTCTTGTATGAAATTCACATACTGTTTTCGCTTGATATTTGTGACCGTCTCAGCAAAAATCTGACTTGTTCGCACAATTAAAAAAAAATTTTTATTCACTCAGCAATACCAGCAGTGTCCAAGGAATGGACCACCACAGTTGCAGTCTTCTGTATTGTGTAGTTTTGGAATCATAGCGATAGACAGTAGGAAGAGCAAGGTAATCGATTAGTACAGCTACTATACTGAAAATAAACTGCAGGCGCTTACATTCACAGCCATAACTTCCGTTTGGATTAGCCTACAACATTGCAATTTGGCTTAAAACGTTCACCATGGATCAGCACATCAGCCAATGTATAGTATTATCCCTGTAGATACTTGCACATATGGATGTGAAGGCGGTTTGGTAGAAGAAACGATGACAATCTTGTTAACGTTTACCGCATCGTAAATAAATGCACGTGACACGCATACCGTTGGAGCTAGAAAAATGAAATAAAGATTTGCGAACTCTCCATGAACAGGCGAATAAGATGGTATACAGTTTTAATCGATTTGACTCTTCCTTCTTCGAGTACTGGCCCGATAAAAACTTGCATAAATTTTTTTGTAGCATGAGTAATTTTATGAATTATTTTTAAATTTCCTTTTTCTCAATACGCATGCTTGTGCGAACAAGTCGGGTTTTTGCTGAGACGGTCACATTTACTACTGGACATTCATTGCAAAGAGCCACCAATAAGATTGAGTTGGATTGAGCATGATAGATTGGGATTGTTTTGAGTTAAAGGATTATTACAAATTGTTAAAAAGGATTGTTTCTAGTTGAAGAATGCTTTTTAAGGTGGTTTTTATGTGTGCATAAAAAACATGGGCAATTCCTATTATGGATAGTTGGAAAATCATAAAATAATTCTCCTCCCCTGAGTATTAAACAATACGGTAGTACTGTTTAAGTAGGGATCGCCCAAAAGTGACGCACACCGCCAATATTGCCGTCTTTAAAAATCATCGTAGAGAAATATTTTAAGGCAAAAATCACCTTTGCGGAATAATATTAGTCCAGCATTAAAAATAAGAAAACACTAACGAGTGACCGGATAAAGGGAGTTACTATTCAGTGGACTGGACTACTGGACTGGAACACTGGACTGGACTACTGGACTGACATATTTTTGGTTCTTGCACATTCTATGGTTGGATTTACGGAGTCTTGCTAGTAAGCACCCTTAGGGCACCTGCAGCCCACTTCTAAATGCTGAAGACGAACAGTGGAATATGTGAAAACTGTCTCTTAATAATTTCGCTACTGTTTAATATGCCACTATACAACACTTATTCCTTACCCTGGTGTTTAGTAATTGAATGTGACAGCAATAGTTAACAACTAGCCAGTAGACAATAACTTTCAAGATATCCTTAGAGCAAGCTTGAGGAGCAAGCTTGAGGAGCAAGCTTGAGGAGCAAGCTTGAGGAGCAAGCTTGAGGAGCAAGCTTGAGGAGCAAGCTAGTCTCGCCAGCATGGCCAGACCTTTAGACTTGCCTCTAGTTCAGTGCAGGGGCTTACTAATTAGAGATTTTTCAGTATGGGCACTTATAATCTTTAATTGATAAGCCCCTGCACTGAGACAGAAGTCTGGCAGCAAGACTAGCTTGCTTGCTCCTCAAGCTTGCTCTAAGGATATAACTCGAAGGATACCATCTACTGGCTAGTTGATTGCTGATTAACTATTGCTGTCACAATCAATTCCCTGCACTACCTGCAGCATTACTACACACCAGGGTAAGAAATAAGTGTTGTATAGTGGCATAATAAATAGTAGCGAAATTATTAAGATAAGAGACAGTTTTCGCATATTCTGTTGAACGTCTTCAGCATTTAGAAGTGGTGCCCTAAGGGTGCTTACTAGCAAGCCTCCGTAAATCCAACCATAGAATGTGCAAAAACCAGAAATATGTCAGTCCAGTAGTCCAGTCCAGTGTTCCAGTCCAGTAGTCCAGTCCACTGAATAGTAACCCCCCCGGATAAAGATTAAATCACCACACTCAAAATGTTGTCTGCCTCAATGCCTGCCTCACTGCCTGCCTGACCACATTCACAAGCCTAGAGGCCAAACGAAGCAGCGCATGGCCACCATCTTACGCCACAATCACAAACTCACCAGTGCGATGTGTCCTTTGGGGTTCCACAAGTGGAGGCCCTCTGTACTTTGTCTTTTCTTTTATCTTCAATCAGGCTGCTTGTCTTCTTCATCCACGAAACCATACCAAGGTGTTAATTTGTTGTATCAACACTTTCTTTCAGCAGCATATTTAGATGCCACAGAATTATTTCAGAGCTGGGGGATTTCAGAAGCGCTTCAGTCACGGTGCTACTTTAAGAGATATACTAGTTAGATATCTGCAAGTTCGCGATTGATATCCTGTTCGCGATTGATATCCTGTTCGCGATTGATATCCTGTTCGCAATTGATATCCTGTTCGTGATGTGTTCACGACCATGCCCATCAATTAAAGATCTAGGTGGATTAATAGCAATAGAGTACAGAGACCACACCTCTTAACAGTCTAGCTGTTTACTTAACAGTAAACAAAATGACCTCACCCCTTATTGGTCTACACACTCTTTAGCTGACTCGAGAAAAATTCTCTAATACAACAATCACTATAATACAACAGTCACAAGCTATATTGTAACTAGCTGTGCAACAACAAAAACTAAACAAGCTAGTATTTGTAAAATGCAGTAGGGACCTATGCAATAAAAGGTAGTGAAACAAGATATGAATGATGATATTACAGCATAACTCGGTGGGAAAGTCCCTACTTTGGCACATTAGCTATAACAATTATTTTGTCCAATGCAAAAGTAGAGACTGCTCACTGAGCTATGCTGTAACACCATCATTCATCTCTTGTTTCACTACTTTTTATTGCATAGATCCCTACTTCATTTTTAAATTAATATTTTTTAAATGCTTTATCAATATCCTAGCAATCTAATTACACAAATTTAAGTATTATTTTTAGCATAGAAACCACCATACAGTGCTAAAGGGTATGTAGAATAGGAAAATGGGAACGGGACAGTAATGGAAAGTAGGAACTGGAACGATCAATAGAAACTGTCTAATTAAAGTTACTATGTCAATACAGAGAATGGGTTTTACACAACATTGCTGCTTTACAGCATCATTGTTTGATCCTTCTGCTAAAATGATCAGAATGCTCTAAAAAAGCTGTTACCTGCATTAAAATATTCTAATAAAGCAGTCATGAATGTTTTGTTTACCTATCCCACCAGGGGCTTGCATCGAAACCTCATGAATTGATGGACTGTACCTATTATAGCCTTTGGAAACTGTACCTGCTGCTCCCAGATGATAAGTCATATGATGAGGATAAACATGCAGCAGTATGCTTGTCAAGCTGAAGTAATTTCAAGAATCCTGTGCCTCCATGACTGGTCATATTGTCCATTGTGTTCTCATTAGAGCCACCTACAAATACTGCAGCTGCCACATTCCCAACATGTTAGAGGTTGCAAGTACAACTCATACATCTGCATGCACAAATTGTTGTAATCTATTCATGTTTAAGGTTACGGTATGTTCTAAAATGTGTGGGCGAGACAAATTACAAAACCTGCTTTTAAAGGATAAATAATGTAAACAACTCTGTTGTGGTAGCAATGCAAATATTGTGACCGGATTTGACAAAACCAGAATTCCAGAGTTATGACTTTAAAGGTCCATAACTCCACGTAGGAGTATGCTATCAATTTCACATTTGGACCAATTATTGTATAATGCAATAAACGCACTGTGTGAAAATTGTAGGTCAATAGCATACTGATTTGTCATGTTACAAGTGATCAAATTTGAGGAATTGGATGTATGTGGAAACCTGGTTTTGTCAAATCCAGTCACATTTGTACTTGTTTGTTTTTACTGCAGAATAACAACTGTTCTTGGATGTGTGTCTACAGGCCTTTTCACACTACACAGTTGCATGCGGATCAAAGCCGAATCAAACAATTTCACACTTGAGCCGGATTGACTGCAATGCGCATTCAATCTGGCTTCATGTCAATCCACCTCGACAGGTGAATTTAGTGGACTTAATGTGCATTAGCTCAATTAGCAAGGGAGCGCCATACAGTCTCCAGATATCTCGTGCAAAGTATGGCTATTACACCAAGACCAAAGCGGTGGCATACCTAGTGCTATACTCGGCTTGTGGAAGCGATACGGCAACCATGAGTGAGTGTCAAAGTAATAGCGTACCCTTCTGAAATCATCGTGCCTGGTACAGGTTTCCTCTTAAGAATTAACTGGCTTCTTGGCACCCAATGTTTTGTAAGTGTAGTAGCAACATACCTCCCTGCGAATACTTTTCTGATTCCAAGGAATACAAAGAAATTAGTACAGTGACTAACATCATTTAAAATCTCACTACGTATTCAGATAATTAATCATGTGTTATGAAAGCAAATTGAATTCAGTTGCTGCACACGTAGTGTGAAATGGATTGATGTGCATTTGATCCAATCTCAGTCTGACCACAGCTGGATCTGCATTCAATGTGCATTAAGTGTGAAAAGGCCTTACAATAGAGCGATTTTATTACAAAAACGTGCTGCCAAAAATAAAACTAACAGATCACTGAATCCTTGTAACTTCAACACAAATAATTAAACAACTAACTAGGTCCTGTGGAAGAGATTTTTTTTAAAGTTACTGTTTATAAAGACATTGTATTTAGAGGTGCACCAATATGGCAATTTTCCAATATGCCGATAACCAATATATTAGATACAAAAATTACCGATTTCAATACTGATACCAATATTTGAACATAAAAGGTTTTTAGTATGGACACTACAATAAACATTTTAAAAAATGTGGCAAAAAGCTTAAAAGGTGGTCACTAAAACCAATGTAAAGAAAAAAAAGAATCATGAAAAAGGTAGTGATAAAAAGGTTTGTAAAAAAGAAAAAAAAGTATTCCCAACTCAGGATTTGACATGAAAACCCTTGCCACTTGAGACTCATACTTTAACCATTGTGCTACCAGGTCAACCATAGAATATTTTGGACAATTATAGTACTTATGTGTAATATCTGCTAAACAGTCAACTTTTCACCGATACCGATATCGCAATATCGGTACCGATACCAATATTAATATCGGTGCACCACTACTTGTATTGTAGTTTATTGAGCGAAACAAGCTCTTTGAAGGCTTGTATCTCCATCAGTGAGAAAAAAAAACGGCTAAAATATTTCCACAGGCCCTAATAAATTTAATATACAGTATCACTATGCCCCAGAAATATGTATCCATAGACCCTACAGCTTTTGCTGCATTTGGTGGTGGAAAAACATGTTAGTGAGCGTGAGTAATTTACAGGCTGTCTAACCTGTGTTGTTACAAGCATTTCGTTGTTCTAGCTGCCTCAAACTACACTGTACCTACACAAAAACAATAATATACATTCACTTTAAACTTTTCACGTTGCTAGATTGGTTTTATGGCCGCATCAAAAATATTGATAGGCATTCAAAATATTGAATAATCGCCCATGACTATACCGTAATCGTAAAGGTTGAATTGTTAAAATGTTTATTCAAAAAGAGTAGCTAACTTTCAGTGTTATTGACTTAGCTAGCCTATATGCCATCAAGAGAACATCAATTTATAGGCTTTCAATGCAGTCCCTAGTACAACATTTTTGACTGCTCTATTAGAGTATTATAATGCAGAGGACTGCTCTATTAGAGTATTTTGATCATTTAGCAGGATGATCCTCCAACACAACAATGCAAAGAAGCATTGTGCTATAAAATCCATCCTGTACAATGATAAGATAACCTTTATCAGGCAATTTCTGTTGGTGGTTCCGGCCTGCTTCTTTCTGTTCCTGTTTTACCCATGACAAATAAGTAGTTGACCCACCATATGTTCTACCATGTGTAATTTGAATAGACATAGACTGGACATTTAATTGCACAAGTGATTGTTAACAGTAAATAATATCGATGCCCTTGTTGATAGCCTTTATACTACTGCTGCTAATTAGCCAAGCACTTCACAGGAACTACCTGGTTTGTAACAGCGTAGTTCTCCTAGCTACTAAAGGACAGGACTCAAGACCATAAACCAAATAAATAATCTCTATTCCTTAGGCTCCATTGATGACTAGGATGTTATGTCTGACTGAATTTCATTATGGTATGACACTTATGCTATTCATACAGTAAACATCCAGTGACCAATTTCTTCTGACATGTCTGTGTGATATTTTATTTATTTTTTATATATTTAATAATGCTTTACAACACAAGTACTGAAGGTCTGTAGGGCACCTGGTCCTACAGCCTGCTCAAAGACTTTAGCTACATAAGATGTGTTTGAAAAGTTGGAGAAAGGAGAAAAATCCATGACTGGACCTAGGTGGCCTCGAACCTGCAGCCATCCGATTTACGCTCGAACGCTTACAGGAGTCTACCAGGTGGTCAAGATGTTTTCTAGACTGACAACCCAAAATATTACAACTGTACTTACACTCAAATGAATACAAGTACCTGATATACGGAGGGTAAATAAATCACTAGTGATCAGAGGACCATTATCAATGGATACTGAACAAGTGATGGTACCAGCATCATGTGCTAGCAGATTATTACCAATTACAGTTTGTGTACTTTGACCATTAGGGAAGCAATTCCTTTCACCATTATTATTAACATAACATCCTGTAGTGTCCCATGTGTAGATGACAGAACCTGATAGTGGAGGGTCCATCATACATGTCAAATTAACACTACCCAATATGGGATAGTCAAACGTGTTTGTAGATCCACTAACTGGTGTACCAGCTGGAGTACTGACTATGGTGACTGTAGTCTGGCCATCTACACCTGTAATAAAATACTGATCATTATTACACATTATGATGTAGACAGTGTAAGAAAATCTGTTAGTTATCCCAATGAACAAGAAGTGTAAGTTATTCTTAGAAGTCAAAAGGGACCGCTACAATAAAAAGAGAAAGATCCCTTACCCCCTACCTATAGCCATTTCGATTCATATTTTCTAATGTTTAAATTTGCACTACACCAGATCTATGTGTTATACAAATGGTTCCTACTAACTTATACAATAAATAAGATATCCTTACATTTGTTTGCAAATTAATTTGTAGCATAATTCACCACTGATCAGTTTCTATAACAGGAAAATTGCACCAGGTATATGAGGCTATAACAAAATGCTTATACACTAGGGGTGGGCAGTATGTTATAGTTACATCCCGGTACGAGGGTGATATCATTTTTATTACACGAGTCCGAGGCGGAGCCAAGGACGAGTATAATAACAATGATATCATCCAAGTATACGGGATATAACTAATTTATATCCCAGTGCGCGGGAGTCTACGGAAAGCAATTAAGTTCCGGTGTGTCATTTGTGAGGTTTTAGTGTTTGAGATGACAGCTTTCTATATAGTTGTTTAGTTGTATGGATGGGAAGCCTATAAAGAAACGACGGTGCCCAGGTAACTCACCATATTGTTTAGGGCTACCAGAGTGGGATTGTTGTGGCACACAAGGCCTGTTGGAGACGGTACAGAGCAAAGAAGCTGATGGCATCAACCCGACCTCCGAGTCATTGAGGACTGTAAATGATGACGATAGCACACCAATAGTGAAAAAACAGAAGTTATCACTACAATTACAAAAGGAGAAAAAAGTATTGTCACCATCAAGCAGATTTAATACTACTGTAAGCAATGAAGAAGTCAATAAATCTTCAAAAGGATGTATTCCTAAAAACACTTCACGCAGTACTTCATGGACAGTTCGTGTCTACAAGCAGTGGGTTGAGCAGCGTAACAAACGCATGGATGGTGCATTTTCGACTGATCTTTTTGAGAAGAACTACGACACCAAGATCATTTGTGACTGTTTGCAGCGTTTTGTAAATGAAGTGAGACGGGCTGATGGCACAGAATATCCACCCAAAACATTGTACCAATTGCTGCGTGGTCTACTTCGATACGCAAGAGAACAACAAATGGATCCAGTTAACTTTTTGAACAGAAAGATCCACGGTTTAAAAAGTTACACGCAACATGTGATGTTGTATTTAGGTCTCTTCATGATGCAGGAGTTGGGACAGAGACGAAGTCTGCCAAAGTTATCGACCAATCTAGTGAAGATAAACTGTGGGAAACTGGTGTATTAAACAGTAACACACCAATAGGATTGCAGAATGCTGTGTTATGTTATGTGGGTAAGGTGTGCTGTTTCAGAGGAGGAGAAGAGCAGAGAGGATTGAAGCCATCTCAGTTTAAGCGATATAATGACCCGGACAGATACATCTATACTGAACACGGATCAAAGAATCGCAATGGTGGTTTTTTTCAAGCTTGATGTTGAAAACAAGAATGTTACTATCCACAGAAGTGAAAGCAGTGGTGAACGATGTTTGGTAACACTACTGGATTTATACTTAAAGAAGTTGCCACAAGCTGCGTTTGACCAGGATATATTCTACTGCAGGCCATTAGATCAGTATGAAAGTCGTGGTCTATGGTACTCACAACAACCTAGAGGTAAACACTACCTAGGTAACCTGGTAAAGTCTATGTTTACTAAATCCGGAGCTGGTAGTGAGTATAGTAACCACAGTCTTCGAGCATCAGGAGCCAGTGGATTATTCCAAGCTGAAGTGCCAGAGAGGGTCATTCAGGGAATAACTGGCCACCATTCCATCAAGGCACTATGCCAATACGAAAAGGTATCTGATGTACAAAAGAAAGCTGCTTGTAATATTCTTACTGGAAGATCTGTGGATAATTATAGTAATGAAGTTGAGAAGCTACAACCAGACAGAGGACATAGTGCTAGTAATTATGAGGTAGTGAAGCATGTGGGTGGTGTTGGTAACTCTGCAATTGGGAGCATTCAATCCTGTTATAAACAGTAACAGTACTGGAACTGTTAATTTTATAGTCAATGTTTGCCCAACTGGTAATATGGCAGTTGGTAACAAGAATGAGGCTAGATGTGACAGGAAGAATATTGAAATTTCTGCACTTGTGGATGGAGTAGACATTGAAACCTTTTTTTCTGACATGTAGTAGTTTCAACTTTTGACTAACATGTAGTAGTTTGATCTTTGTAGTGAGTATAGGTTGTTTACTGTGTTTAACCATTAGTACAGTGCATTTTTATCCAATGGTAACTAAACTACTTGTGGTTGTTATTGTGTCATGAACAAGTCTAGGTGGCTCCACCACTGGGTGATAACTAACTTATCACACAGTAGCAGGGCCACCCAGTCTGGCTGTATGGCAGTTATAGCCCAGTGCGGCACTTTGACACTCCCACGCACTGGGGTTTAATGATCAATATCATACCACGGTATTTTGATTATAAATATTGCAGTATTATTAAATACCAATCAAATATGTACAAGCCAGTACTGACTATTATCCACAATTAATGCTTAACTGTGTTTCTTTTTAGGATTTGGAAAGCAGTTGAACTTGAAAAAGTTTAAATTATTTGCAATTATATGCCATACTGTAACTGTATACAATCACAATTAACAGTTTGTCTTGATTAGCTCTATAAGGTTGATAAGCTAGTCCTTCGTCATCAAAACGTTGTACAACAAAAAGCTAATACGTACTTTTATAGACCATTAACTTACAAGTTTTTGATAAAAGACTAGCATATCAACCTTGTCAAGTTTCATGGTACTGTGTATCTCTGAACGATGAGACAACATTGCCAGCTGTGCTAAACAGCCTCTCTGATGCCGAACTGGTGGCACAAACACACAAATGCTTTTGTGCAAGCTTTGCAAGTACTGGAAAGTTAAATTGCTACCTTTTCCACCACATCAGTGGGTCCTCTTCAAAATCTAGCCTGTGTCCTGACAGATATCCATCTATCACAATCTGTCTATGCTGCTCCTCTTGATTGACAGGGGAAGCGTGCTCTTGTTCTTGTACTCTAATCCTAGACTCAAAATCCTTGAACAAAGTTCCAAGGTTACGTTTCTTCTTTGGGGCTGATGGCTGGAGAGAAGAGTGTGCAACTTCTTGTGTTCTAGATGATTCTACTCTAGAACTATTCTGCTGTACTTCTTGCAGTTCGTGGCAAACTTCTAAAGCATATCAGTCACTTTCAGCTTAATGGACAGCAACTTGACTTCTTGGAAATGTTCAAAGTATTATGCCTTGAAGCGAGGATCTAAGAATGTAACTGCTTGAAGAATTTTATTCATGGTGTCATTTTATCTGCTGTAGCGGCCTTTGATGTCATCGACAATACGATGCTTGATATCCCTAGTTAACACTGTATCTTCGGCACCTTCTTTCAGCAAGTCAGTTTCTAGTAAATACAGCATTGGAATGACAGCTGACACTGTAGCATACTGCTCCCCTGATAAGATGTCTGTTCAAGCCAGACAGTGGTGAGACTGCACTATTAACTGATTTCAGAACATCAAGGTCCTGCCAGATAGGTACCAGATGGCTAGCAGTGCGATCACTACTCAGCACTAATCTGATCTGTTCCAAAATTCTTGATATCATCTTTGACATTGAACCCCACCTGGTAAGGCAGTCCTACAGGTAAAAGAAATATTTCATTTTTTTATTTGTACAAATATGTTTGTACAAACATTGAAACATACTTCAAATGCTTGCTATACTTACTGCAACTAAGGAATGCTGCTTGACAACCATGTTAATCTGAGCTTTTGTCAGTTCTCTTTTCCTCTTCCAGCTCATTGAAAAAGAACTGACTATTTTCCCACACGACCAAGTGCCCAACTGCATCAACTGTCATCTTGCACAGCTTTATAACAGCAAGGTGTAAGTTGTTGCAAAAACAGGCAAGCCTTAGCCAGTCTAAGATCCTTGCAGCAGAAATGATGTTGCTACCGTTGTCTGTTTTAAGGCAAATTTAATTAACAATATCCGAGCGCCAAGTCTCCAATGCTGCTTTCAATGCTTCTGCCAAATTAGCTCCTGTGTGATCCTCAGGTAAGTATTGGGTCTGTAAGCACTTATTACACAGCTGCCATTCATCACTGATGTAGCATATGGTGTAGCTGATATAAGGTACCATCATCTCCACACTTGATCACATATCTGTGGTTAATAAAAAAATGGCTTATTGAGCTAATTTCTTGCTTAACATGCTGCTTCATGGTGACATGGAGGCTTGTTAAAGCTATTCTTGAAATATGATTGTGACTTGGAAGGTCGTAGCGTAAATCAAAAGTTTTAACCATTTTCCTGAAGCCAGCACCTTCGACGGTGTTAACAGGTAAGCAGACCTTCGCTATGAAATATAAGTAATGGAATCACTTAGTTCCTTCCGTTTCTTTCCCTTCCGATCGTATGGCTGTGAGCGGGCCATCACTTCTTAATAAGTAGGTTGATTAACCAGTGCAATGCACCTTGCTCGTCGTTCAGTGGAGTCCTCCTTGGCTTTCACTGCGTCCATAGTCTCTTTGTACACTGCTGAGTGATTCAAGGTGTTTCCATGTTTAGCCAACACGCGTTTACGACGAAGATGACAAATGGCACTTCCATCATCAACCACTCTCCAATCAGCACCTTTCTCCAAACTGAAATAATCCCATGCTATACTCTTCGTTCCAGTTTTATTAACAAGCTCTGCCATACCGTACAAGCAACTGACTTATTAGCACCTGCTGTAATAATACCGTTCGAGAACCGGTAATTTCCAGTATTCTTGGTATATCGGTATGCGGCATTAATAAATGTCAAATATTAGTTAATCGGTTTTAAAAATATATTGCATAAAAACTAAATACTGGTATACCGCCCACCCCTATTATACACTAATTAAGTACAATAGTTAAGTTCTGCTAATTACACAGTCCAGTGTGCAAACTAACTTTTACAATGATGGCGAGAGAAGCAATACAGCAACATGTTAACAAGTGATCGTTAATTGGACTCTAATTATGAATAACCACGCATGCGCAAATAGTACACTTTAACACTCCCCCCCCCCCCCCCCTAGACATGCAGCTTACAACCACAACTACAAAAACAAGGGTGCAAAACCAGTTACAGCAAGCAAAAGTGAAAAAAACTGAGTGTTCAAATAACCTAAAATCACAAATAACAAACAAGAATGATATAGTCACAAAGCTCTAGACAAGGCATCAGCCACAACATTGTTCTGCCCTTTGACGTGATGAATCTCTAACTGAAACTCTTGAAGGACCAAACTCCAATGTAACAACTTCTGATTACGATCTTTCATATGCTGGATATAGACTAACGGATTGTGGTCGGTAAAAACCAGCACTGGTGCTACTGTCGAGCTCAAGTAGACTTCAAAGTGTGGAAGGGAGAGAATCAGGGCCAAAGTTTCCTTTTCACTTGTACAGTAGTTACGCTGGTGGCAATTGAACCTTCTTGAAAAGAAACAGATGGGGTGATCTTGACCTTCTACATCTTCCTGCAACAACACTACTCTCAATTAATCCAATGTCACTAGAATCCACTTAGAGTTTGAACTGTTTGTCAAAATCAGGGGCTAATAAAACAGGCTCTGGATGTAAAATTGACTTGATTCTCTCAATAGCATCTTGACACCTGTCTGACCAAACAAAGTTCACTCCAGCCTTCAGAAGGGCAGTCAAAGGTTCAGCAATCGATGAGAAGTGATGACAAAATTTCCGATAATTACCAGTCATCCCCAGAAACCTCATTAAGTATTTCTTATCAGCAGGTACTGGAAATCTGGCAATAGCTTCAATCTTAGCAGACACTGGGGCAACCTGACCCTGTCCTACAACATGACCCAGAAATACTACTTTAGCATGACAAAACTCGCTCTTCATTAAATTGACAGTCAACTTTGCCTCCTGCAACCGATGGAGAAAACTACGCAATTGATCAATGTGCTGCTCCCAGGAATGGCTAAACACCATGACATCATCTAGATAAGCTGCACAACCAACTAGACCAGATATAACATGATTAATCAAGGTTGCAGGTGCGTTTTGCATTCCGAAGGGCATAACTGTATACTGGTACGGGCCATCCAGGCATTGCAAAAGCAGATATTGCCTTAGCTTGCTCACTTAGTGGAACTTGTCAGTATCCCTTGAGCAAATCAAATTTGCTCACAAATTGTGAACTGCCAATATGATCAATACAGTCCTCAATCCTTGGCAAAGGAAAACAATCGGATTTAGTCACATTGTTAACTTTCCTGAAGTCAGTACAGAATCTCCCAAGTACCATCAGCCTTGGGTACTAACACACATGGGGAGCTCCATGGGCTTTGGCTACGCTTCACGATTCCATGTTCCATCATGTATGCCACCTCCTTACGTATGTAGTCACGTTTAATAGGGTTCACATGATAGGGGTGCTGTTTGATAGGCACCGCCTCACCCATGACCACATCATGTATAGCTGCTGTGGTTATTCCTGGGGTATCAGGGAAAATTGCCATAAACTCATGTAATAGGGAGTCTATCTGTGTCTTTTCGGAAGGTGACAGATGTTTCAACTTCTCGTCTAGATTAGTCAATATCTCAGAGTTACTCAGCCTCATCACACATTTGTCCTCTCCATTGGTGTCTGGCTCTACCACTTGCTCCTGCTGAATTACTGTAGTTAATGCTATAAGTTTCTCCCTTGAATCAGATTGGCAATGGTAACGTTTCAGCATATTAATGTGGCAGGGACGCCTGGACTTCCTCCTTCCTGAAGTACTAATAATATAGTTAACATCATTACCCTTCTCCAGCACAGTGTAGGGACCACAGTATCTGGCTTCCAGTGGACTACCATGTACAGGTAACAATTCCAGCACACGATCACCAGGCTGAAAAGATTGTTCCCTTGCTTTCTGGTCGCACCAGGTTTTCATACTAGTCTGAGCAACCTTTAGGTTTTCCTGAGCAAACTTGTTCGCCTTCTGTAATCTATAACGAACATCACAAATGTGACTAAGAACACTATCAGGTTGGTCTTCCTCCTTCAACAATGTCTCTTTCAATAACTTCAAAGGACCCCTGGGAGTATGTCCAAGACCAACTCAAAAGGACTAAATCCTAAAGATACTTGTACAGATTCTCTCACCGCAAATAACAAGAGGGGAATTCCCTCATCCCAATCTTTCCCTTCTTGGAAACAATACGCTTTAATCATAGACTTCAGAGTCTGGTGGAATCTTTCCATGGCTACCTGAGATTGAAGGTGACAAACTGACAATGTCAGCTGACTAATACCTAACTGGAACATCACCTTCTGAAAAAGTCCGGACATGAAATTGGAGCCTTGGTCCAATTGCACAGCACGGGGGAGACCAAAGAGCATAAAAAACTTGACTAGTGCCCTCACTATCTGTGGAGTCTTAATGTTTCGCAGTGGAATGGTCTCTGGAAACCTAGTAGAGCCACACATAATAGTTAGGAGATATCGGTTACCTTTCTTAGTCTTTGGGAGAGGACCCACACAATCTATGATCACATGAGAGAAGGGTTCCTTAGATACTGGAATTGGCTTCAGTGGGGTAACCTTGGGTTTCTGGTTGGTCTTTCCTACCACGTGCCAGGTGTGGCAGCTCTTACAAAACTTCTTAACACCTCTACTTATGCCTGGCCAGTAAAAATGATTGAGAACCTGGTGATGTGTCTTATTCACTCCTAGATGACCAGCCATGGGTGTGTCATGAGCCAGACTCAATACAGTATTACGATACTTCTGGGGCACCACAATCTGGTAAATCACACTCCACTCATGTGAAGCTGGTACCATGGGAGGCCTCCATTTCCTCATGAGCACACCATCCTTCATAAAGTAACCCCTGGGTACAGTATCTACTTTGTGCTCAACGATTGCATACTGGCAAAGTTGCTGTATCTCTGGGTTATCAGACTGCTCCCGTAAAAGCTCTTGGCGTGTAAAGGTAAGCTTGGACACATCTTCTGCACTTGTCTGATTAACAGGTTGCTTCTCAACATTACTGGAATGTTCATCATCTACTATGTTTTCTTCGACAATGGAGAATTCACCATGTGAGTTATCACCGTCTGCTTCAGTCACTTGCCTTATAGTCATAGCTCTAATAACTACTCCCACAGACATGGAAGATGCGGTCATTGTATCAGTGGCAGTCACTTGTTGGCCAGCTAAGTCATTACCTAGAATCAGAGATACACCTCTTACAGGGAGAGAAGGTCTGACTCCCACAATAACAGGACCATCTACCAGAATACACTTTAAGTGAACACTATGTAATGGTACACTCACATGACCCAGCTTCACTCCTTGTAAGGTTACTTCCTGTCCTACAGCAGAATCATCAGAAAAAGGCAAGGTGCTTTCTAAAATCAATGACTGAACTGCTCCAGTGTCCCTAAGAATTGTAATTGGGATACTCTCCCCTGAACCTAGAAGTGCTACCACACCAGATGAAATAAATGGAGCATATTCCTTGGGTATTGCTGTACCAACATTGGCTGGTGATGCTACAGTCATTGGTTTTGCATGCTTCCTCTACAAGGCCTTACACTCAGCTTTAACGTGCCCACGACGCTTACAATAATAGCACACTGGGCCAGTTGGCAAACCAGGCTGGCTGTCTGGAGGGACTGCACTGCCTTCGTGATTTAACATTTTAGGTGATGGATTGTCTGACGGCAGCTTTCGGTCCACAGCTGCAGGTACTCGACCTGTATTGTCTCCAGATGATGGTGGCACTCACTTAAAAGTACTCTTGTGCGTCAGCAGATCAACAGTGAAGCTATATGCTGATGACATTCTAATTTACAGAACAATACTTACCATTGAAGATTGTGAAACCTTACAAAGCGACTTGGATCATCTTCAGTCATGGGCAAATAAATGGAAAATGTGCTTCAACCCTAAAAAGTGTGAGTTTATACGTATATCTAATATTAAGCACCCCATCATCTCTC
The DNA here is from genome assembly GCF_963678975.1 of Dysidea avara. NCBI lineage: Eukaryota > Metazoa > Porifera > Demospongiae > Dictyoceratida > Dysideidae > Dysidea > Dysidea avara. Next base: position 40,921,079 of record NC_089276.1, read on the forward strand.
AGTATACCATCCAAAACACAGATATCCAGTGTGTTCCTCATGTCACGTATCTAGGTGTAACTATAGACCAGCACCTCACCTGGAATCAACACACTACTAATATCTCAAATAAAGCCAACTCAATCAGAGGCTTTCTTCAGTGAAACATAAGTTCATGCCCAATAACAGTCAAAGAAGCATGCTGTAAGATAATGGTAAGACCTGTTCTTGAGTATGCCTCACCAGTATGGTCTCCTTTTACTGAACTCAATATCCTGAAACTAGAAATGATTCAAAGAAGAGCTGTTAGATTTATAATGAATGACTATTCTAGATATTCATCGGTCACAAGTATGATAAAACAACTAGGGTTGCCAATGCTCAAACAACGAAGAAATTAAGCAAAAGTGATAATGATGTCCAAGATACTGAACAATTCTGTACTTATAGACCATAACCTAGAATACAACACTAACCGTACTCGAGGGCACCCCTTCAAACTAGTTACATTGCCAACCAGAATTAATGCTTACCACGATTCCTTTTTTCCTTCAACTGTCACTTTATGGAACAATCCGCCGGTGGAGGTTGTTATTTCTAGTAACTTAGAACATTTTAAAAAGAGCTGTAACAGTTATTTTTATAACTGACTATATTATTTTCTTATCAAAATATGTACATTTTTCCTCTTATAGAGGTTGTACATTAATCAAATATAATAATATAATAATAACAAAGAAGAATCCAGACTTCCTTGGGCCATTTTAAACTGGATGCCACCTTTTCAAAGTGTAGAAAGTACTTATCTACTTCAAAGTCCTGGAAGGGAGGCACGAATCAAATATGTTTACTCATATCAAACTTTTCTGTTTTCCCAGTGGTGTCAGCACTAGCTCCTGCTAATTCTAGTTCTTTGATTTTCAATTGAATGGACAATTCACGTTCTTTTAATTCTAATTCCTTTATTCTCAGCTGGCTCTGACGCTCCCGTTCCCTTTATTGATACTCTAGCCTTTTCAGCTCCAGATCAGTGGGTGTGTCCTCCTCTTCTTCCTAGACAATTTCTTCCCCTACCAAATACTTAGTTATGATTTTTGTACTGTCTGCTTTACGAGATCCAGTAGGGATTTCTAATTTGTAGTGAGTGGCCAATGATACAAGTTCAGTTTTCTTTAACGACATGAGGGTAGCCAATCAAGGGCTCGCAGTAAAATCCTCGACTTGAAAAGACATAGTAACCAAGAGGTAGTTCACAATCACAATGATCAGTAACAATCTCTCAAACAACTTTAACAAATTGTTCCAAATGTTGCTCACTACAAAAAGCTTCTCTATCACCAGACGACAAACAATGTACCCTAGTAAACATAAAAAGGGTGCAACAACAACAGAAATCGCCGACACACAAATATCACCTGATTGGGTACCACCAAACCCGGTACCAAGGAATTTGAGTTTGTGCAGAATTAATCTTCTGCAAGATTGGTAGCTTTCCTCCACTGCTATGAACGAAGACAAAAGTTATAACAAATCACAGTGGTGTCGGCTTCCAGACAAGCCCCCAAATGTTAGGTGACAACGATGGCAACGTGTTAACAAGTGATCGTTAATTGGACTCTAATTGTGAATAACCACGCATGCGTAAATAGTACATTGTAACAACCAACTGGATCTGCAAAAACCCAGCATAATGGTGCATTTTTTCAAATTCTTTATTATTTGAAAATTTGTAACCTACTTAGCCAAGTGTATGCTCTAGCCATGTTTATAGTGCAGTACATAAGCCCTTAAAATTGACATAATCTTTCATTTTTTGATAAAAGCACCTATTTTTTTACAGAGTATATGGAGCGTGCACTAAGTGTTTTAAGACACGTAAAAAGTCCTCAGGAACACTCCTTTTTGCACCCTGACAAGAAAACTATTTGTTACTATTAAAAATCAATCATGTTTCTATCAAGTTAACTGCTGGGCCTAGTATCATAGTAGTACAAAGCATACAGCTGGAACATAATAGCCTATTAGTAATCTATAAAAAAACAAATAGTTTTCTCACCTAGGCAGTAAACAAAATCACTAAAATTTCCATTTGCAGGGATTCTGTTAAAGTTTTGGACCTTCAATGCTGACGATTGTGTAGTACTATGTACAAGGATCATCCTGATGTGTATCATTTCTTTATTGAAGGGGTATGACAAAAGTTATTTAATGCTAAAGTTTAAATAGGTCACAGGTAGATATCTCAACAACTACAGCAGTTCGATTATCAGGCACAGAGCTTGAACAAAAGAGCCCTCGTCCTTATACTGGGCACCATATGAAAGGTAATTAAATTTCTAGTTTAGTAAAGGCAGTTACAAGATGTTTCAACATCTTGTTCTCAAGTTACAGCACTTTCAATTCAGTGTAATATAGCATAAGCAAGAAAAGCACATGGATGTGTCATAAGGTACTTCTTAGTGCTCAAAATCTCACTTCATTGGAACCCAGTTCCTTTATGCTTATTTTGAGCATCATCACAGCACTAAGAAATACCTTAATACTCATCCGTCTGCTTTTCTTGCATATGTTATATTACACTGAATTAAAAGTGCTGTCACTTGAGAACAAGATGTTGAAACAACTTGCGACTGCCTTCATTAAACTAGAAATTTAATTACCTTTCATATGGTGCCCAGTATAAGGACAAGGGACCTTATGTTCAAGCTCTGTGCTTGATAATTGAACTGCTGTAGTTATTGAGATATCCACCTGTGACCTATTAAAACTTTAGTATTAAATAACTTTTGTTATACCCCTTCAATAAAGAAACGATATACATTAGGATGATCCTTGTACATACGTAGTACTACACAATCGCCAGCATTGAAGGTCCAAAACTTTAACAGAATCCCTGCAAATGGAAATTTTAGTGATTTTGTTTACTGCCTAGGTGAGAAAACTATTTGTTTTTTTATAGGTTACTAATAGGCTATTATGTTCCAGCTGTATGCTTTGTACTACTATGATACTAGGCCCAGCAGTTAACTTGATAGAAACATTATTGATGTTTAATAGTAACAAATAGTTTTCTTGTCAGGGTGCAAAAAGGGGTGTTCCTGAGGACTTTCTATGTGCCTCCCCTTCTTAAAACACTTAGTGCACGCTCCATATACCCTGTAAAAAATTTGGTGCTTTTACCAAAAAGTGAATGAATATTTGGCTTAGGTGCTGGACTATTAAGCCTTGTATACCAACAACTTTTAGAATTGTAGCCCTCCAAAAAACAGCAACAACAGAAAGATCTATTTGTACAGCAAGTATTGGGAAAATAAATTACAGGCGCTTACAGAAACAGCTGTAACCTATAAACACAATGCAGTACAGAGTTGCAACTTACACCATTGTGTTCACCATGAATAGCAGAGTCCATTACTGGGTAAGTTTTTCATTCTATCACTTTTCTTCACTACATACAGAGACGAAATCAGTAAAGAAAGATTGATTGCATGTATACAATCGCTTCGACATGACGTAAACAAATGCTTATAGTTCATGTATCCTTTAGTCTTCTGCAACATAGCGCTAAAAAATTTTACTTTTTTTTTCAATTACACAAATATTTTACCATGGCTTATACTGAAAATTTAGATAGGTAGATAGATAGATAAATAGATAGATAGATAGATAGATAGATAGATAGATAGATAGATAGATAGATAGATAGATAGATAGATAGATAGATAGATAGATAGATAGATAGATAGATAGGTACACATATACACAGAGTAAAACCTTCAGTTGCCATACAAGCATGGTCATGCCTACCAAGTGAACCAGCACTGGGACGCATGTGTGCTACTCAGGTGCTTGGAGTTAGTGCATGCAAATCCTCCTGGGGCAGGACTAGTAACCCACAGAAGGCTGTAACCCACAGGAGGTTGTGCCATGCCTCACAGGTGAAGGTGTGGGCAACCAAAGTCCCAAAAAAAGTTGTAACTAAAAGGTTTGGAAAAAGAAAATTAAAAATGATACAACTGGGATTTGAACTCACATCCTACCAGCTGCACATGCATGCATGCACACACGCACGCATGCACACACGCACGCATGCACACACGCACGCATGCACACACACACACGCACGCATGCACACATGCATGCACGCATGCACACACGCACGCATGCACACACACACACAAGCAAAGTACAGCTATTGCTGCCCAGCAAACCAGCACTGGGATACCTGTGCCCCACTCAGGCACTTGAGCCTTGTGCAGGAAAATTCTCTTGGGGTAGGGCTAGCAACTTGCAGGAGAACTGTCCAAGTCTCATACAGAGAGGTTATGGAACCTGAAGTTCTACAATTGCACAAAACACCACTGAGTAGGATAAGGACAGTTGAGCATTTGCTTCCCCAGGAAACACCAGGTACCCATTGATAGGTGGGCTGCTTCCCCAGATAACACCAGGTCCCCAATATACAGCTGGGTAGAGTGGTCCAATGTGAGTAAATTTTCTTGCTCAATGCAGTGGAACAACAACACCAAATTATGGCCGTCTCAGAAAAAAACCTAACTTGTGTGCACAATCATGCTTATATCGAGAAAATCGAAATTAAATAATAAAATCACTGTAAAATTACACATGCTACAAAGAAAATTAATATGCAAGGTTTTATCAGGACATCACTTGAAGAAGGAAGACCCAAATACAGTACCTGTAGATTAATTTAACTATAATATACCATCTTATTCGCCTGTTTGAAAATCTTTGTTTCGTTTTTGTAGCCCCAACTGTGCACGTGTAATGTGCGTTTGTTTACAATGCAGTAAACGTTTATAAGATTGTTGTCATTTCTTCAACTAAACTGCTTTCATATCCATGAGCACAAGTGGCTACAGGGCTGACTTTATACCTCGGCTGATTTGCTAATCCATGGTGAACATTTTAAGCCAAATTGCAACATTATAGACTAGTGTTATGGCTGTGAATGTACGCGCCTAAAGTATATTTTCAGTGCAGTTGCTGTACAAATCGATCATCTTGCTCTTACTACAGTCTAGCACCATAATTCCAAAACTACTCTCGACAGAAGGCTGAAACTTTGGTGATCCACTCCTTGGACACTGCAAATAATGCTGAAAATCATACAGTACGATAGTAACTGTATACTAGGGACCACAAAGCAGTATGCGTAGCCCACAAAATAAAAACCAGCCTCAATTTTCCCTGACAACGATGAGGCAGTATTGGTGAGGTAAAACTAGGCCCAAACAAGCTTTCAGATCAACCTGAAACGCTTTCAACAAGTTGCTTTGGATTTTTTTTTTTATTCAACAGAATTTTCTACTGACTGACTGACTAAGTAACTAATGCCTTCAGACAAGTGTAACTCGATAATGGCTACGGCTACAGGCTTGATTTTTTCACTGTTCAATGTTGCTTCGGCCTGACAGGTGCCTTTTGGCATACCGCAGTACGTACAATGCATTCTTCATGGACTCACCAGTGTCCTCCTTTGTGTCCCATTCATCTTTGCTGACAGGGAAAAGTGTCGATTTGGTGCGAGCACGTGATGGCTTCCCTTCGAAATAGAAATCGTCCGTATTTTTAATAGTGGCTATTTTGATTGCAAAGGTGCTTTTCAAACAGTTCTTGATTCGTATTGCTGTGTAATGGGTTGAACATAGCCGACAGCAAAGCGTAATGGATACTTTACTTTTCAGACGACAATAGAGGACTTGCACGCATGAAGCAACGGTTGCTAGGCGGACATGTTTCGGGACAACTTTCTATAGCGGATATTGGGTCGAGATTATTCACTAAGCGCTGGGTATAGTGGCATGGGAAGCGGGGCTGGTTTCGAAATGGAAGATCTTACCATTGACTTCGTGAAATAGGTGGCTAGTTAAATTTCGATACATTACTCACCAATTTTAGCTTCTTCACCTTTTTTAAGGAGTTGGGTGGTATTTAAAGCACAACTCAATGCTGATTTGCTTCATTACAGCCTGTACCAAATCCTGAGAAAGCACTTTTCAGCCACAACACTGTCCCGAAACATGGCCGACAGCTATGGTTGCTTAGCAATTACGATGATTCACGTCACGCTGCAAGTCCTCTATTAATAAAATTGGGGTGCGGCACCATTTCAGATGCGGTATGCATGGGTTCACCAATCATAATAAAATTATTTACAAAAAAGGTTAACAAAGAAGTACACGAAAAAAATTTGGAATTTTCAACTAGAGTAGGGACCATAGCACATCAATAAAAAGTACTGAAACAAGCTGGAGTAGTGCATGATATTAAATCACAGTAAAACAATAAGAAGTGTTATATCCCTACTGTACATTTCCGTTATGGTATCTTGAGTACAGTAGGAATATAACACTTCTTATTGTTTTACTGTGATTTAATATCGTGCACTACTCCAGCTTGTTTCAGTACTTTTTATCGATGTGCTACGGTCCCTACTCTAGTTGAAAATTCCAAATTTTTTCGTGTACTTGTTTATTTGTTTTAAATTGGAAGGTGTGCGAACAAGTCAGGTTTTTGCCGAGATGGTCACAATTGGAATAACCAAGCATCAAACCTGAACCTTTCAATTACCAGGCCAATGCTCTATATAGCCACTGGACTACACTGCCTCACACACACTACGTACATACACACACACACATGCATGCAAGCATGAACACACACTCATGCATGCACGTACGCACACACACATTTTTATAAAAACAATTTCAGTAAACCTGGCACACACCCACAGCTGCCCCAAAAGTAAGCTGTGGGAATGCACCTGGTTTAAAAGTGTGGATAGTTTTTGGATGATATTAATTTATTTTGGACAGGAAAGTCCAAACTTCATGATCCCTACTGCTGTACTGTATTACTTCTAGCAATAATACGTTGGCTTATTGAATTGTAGTACAGATACCGTATTTCCTCATATAAAAGCCACATTCGATTAAACGTTTGTCTCGATTGTAAGCCGGGGGTTTCTAGTACCTTTGGAAAATAATGCCTGGTCGCAAATAGAGGCCCGGACTATTACTTGAATCTACTGTTTATGGCTTTAATTGTTTCCCTTATTGCTGCTGCCTCTCCATACTTGTCAATTTAGAGCCTTCTGAGGGATGAAGGTATTCCAGTAATCACGTGAGTAGTCCGGGCGAGTTCACTTGCATGCAGATGTATGACATGGGAGTTAGTAAAGCGTAAACAACAGAATTTCAGAATAACAGAATAAGCAAAACTATCTTTTGCAGATTGTACAACTAGTTATATACTCTATAGTAATCGTACTTTATTCACCTTGTAACAGCTCTGCATGGGTGATGGATAAATAGCAGCTGGGCATGCATTAAATAGGACACAACCAATCATCCTAGAACAATCTACCTTCGCTAAACTTGCTTATATATACTGTTGATTCAAACCTGAAGAGTTTTGAAAAACCACTGCATTCCACTAACTTGATAGTGTAACTCTAAAAGATTCAGTCGAATGCACGTGAAGGCCTGACCTAAGAATAGAACTAGGTTTTAGTGCTTTGTAGCAATTACAATTAAGAAGTATATATAGTAAGTTTAGCGAATGTAGATCATTCTAGGATGATTTGTTGTGTGCTCGTCCTATTTAATGCTCGCCCAGCTGCTGTTTATGCAATGCCGTGGCGTGCCATGCAAAGCAGTTACAAGGTAAATAGAGTACGATTACTATAGAGTATATAAGTATTTGTACAATCTGCAAAAGATGAGTTTTGCTTATTCCGTTATTCCGTATTCTGCGTTTTACTAACTCCCGTATGAAATGGCTATTTTCCAGCCTCTGACTACACTTGTTTATACAGTCAACACACTGTATCACTGTTTTCTATGCTTACCATTACAGTAATCCACCACCAAAATTCGATTAAATGCTGGGAATCAGTCAGACCAATTGAAAATAAATGCCCGGTCTCAAATAAAGGCCCTATTCATTTAAAGGTTAGGTCAAAAATGCTGGGAAAGAAATAAAAGCCTGGGATTTTATACAAGGAAATACGGTAATTATTTCTTACAAGAAACCTAACACCTTGGCTACTAAAAGAATAAGATTGAAATTGACATGTGCACATACATGAAACCAGCATTCAGAAAGCTACAAGGCGTTGCGGCCAAATTCAAACTCTCCTTGCTGCTTTCTCCATTACAAACTTTTTGAAATAATAAAGTCAACTTTTCTGAACTTTATCGACTGATCTACGAACTTTATTACTGATCCACTGATATTCTGACATCTATTATGTAATAATTATGAATGTGATGACTGATCTGTTACAGGTAGTTCTTATAGTCTTATTGGTCTATTGTTGTTATGCCCCTGTGACCAGATATTTCACTGATAAAACACTTGATAATCAGGACATTCATGGTTCTTAATATTGCAACATACCGTATAAAGGGAAACTTTGGCGGGAGGAAACTATGGTGAATTTGGCAATTCACTACAAATTCACCAAAGTTTAACCCACCAACTACTCATAGCACCTGAGAATAGCATCTATATTGCTATAGATTAAGCTTAAACTTGCCAACATTTATTTCACCAAATGCAATTAAGCTTGATAGTCACCAAAGTTTTCCTCTATACAGTAAACTGTGAAGGTAAAACCTTATAATGATTAACAAAAAGTCATGATGTTTAAGTACTCCTGCTGAATACAGAGGAAGTCCCATAGCTCCTCAGACATTTACCTAGACTACAAGCAGTCTGTAGATCAAGTTACCACAACTGGTCTGGGATTTTTTCTGCATTCAACATATTTTTAGTATCAAGTTTCTGATTCCCTGCTACTAACATGTAAATAAATATAAATAAGTTGTGTTATATAAATGGGACCATAGCCAAGTTTCCTGACTATAAGGTTTATTAGTGAGATGTCCAGATTTCATAGCCTGTATATTCCATTACTTATTCACTGCTAATATAATTCACATTTTAAGGTTGACTATTCAATATACTTGTTACTACACATCTTGTGTAAGGTAGTGAATAACAAATGAACTGTAATGACAACAGTAATGCAACATACAGTGCCTGTCAGCGTTGAAACCGGGTCACTACTGCTGACCCGGATGACCCACTGACCCGGATTAATTAAAGCCGAGGCGTGCGATAAGAGCTGTTTCGGCTAGTCTCGAGCGAGCGAACGAGACTACGTTTTGAGCGTTTGATTCGTGTTGAGTAAATATTGCAACTTCAGCCTAGCTGTAGGTTGAAGACCAAAAAAAAAAGGTCATCACCTACTGACAATAGCTACCCCTCACCATAGATACCCTCAGTTTCGTGCTACATACTGCACTTACTAATAAATGGGCGTGACTGAGCATATGTTAGTAACGCATAAGTGGGCATGGCCCACGAAAGAGCTACACGATAGTGTTTATAAGTTTCCACGTTGTCAAACACAATTTTGTTTCTCACGTGATCTAATCCGGGTCAGACCCGGATAATTTGTAAACCGGGTCGGACCCAGATGACCCGGAGAAAATGTGACCCGGTTGACCCGGATAATTTGTAAACCAGGTCGGATCCAGATGACCCGGAGAAAATGTGACCCGGTTGACCCAACCCGGTTTCAACGCTGGTACCTGTACACTATATTACTATTTACAACATTATTAAGGATGCTAGTGGGTTTTTGAAGCCATTCAAGGGACAACCCACATAACCACATGCATCTGTTACATCATAATTGGCAATATTACGCATATTCAAAGTATCCGTGTTAGGCGGCCGTGTTTTGCGCCAAAGAAATTGTCCAAGAAACAGCCTGTTTCATTTGAAAACCATCACGAAAATGATCATCTGGGTGCCAAAGTGTGACAATAGGGTGCTAGCTTTGAAGACACGTGTGAATGCAAGCTGATTTGTAGCCAACACACGTTCTTCCTGTGTTTTCTCAAGTGATAGTGTATGCAGGTAAGTTATACTGGTAATTGTACACCTCTCTTAGGTAGTCAGGATGTTCCAGCTGGATTTATCACCCACTACAAGACACTGACTATGCATTACGAGGCATTACCTATCGAAGAGCAGGCTTGGCAGCTCCACCAGCAACAGGAAGGTGTCCCAGTGTGTAAAGAAAAGGAACAAGAGCTTTTCTTTTGTTCAGAGCATCATTTATAACTTGTTATTTGATAAAGTTGGCATTTGTGGTTTATTGGAATTTGTTGTAATAACTGGTCAGCGTGTACATGTTCTACACTACATTGTACAAGGCAATATTCTGGAATACACGATGGTCGGATCTCTACCAAACTTTTGGTGGACGATCAGTGATAAATTTGCAAACTTTTACCTCATGGAATTATAATTGATGTGATCCAGCACAAAGTTACAGGGCCCGGAAGTCAAAGTTCACTCGTGGCACTCACTCTTTGCATTATAACTCAAGAAAGAAGAAGTGCAAAGACAAATCCCTGAGCTAAGTTTCCACAAGTTTATTGTAGAATCTGCACAGTGAATTTGATGCTTGTGTAAGCAGCCAGTATCTCGGAATAAAAAATGTATGGGTTAACTTTGAGAGACTATAGCGCGTGAATGAAACAAGGTACAATCTTATACTTTGGTCTCTGTATAGTAGAAAGTTAGGTCAATCTTCGAAGCAGTAGTTTAGATTCTTGTAGCTTTCTTTTTGTCTGTATCAAAGATGAAAAGAGCAGCATTTATGCGGCTTCAAAAAGGCGCTAGCACCGAAGTACACAGATGTTTACATGCACACACAATAATACTAGTAGTATTACATAATAGATCCTTTACACTTGGGATAAGAATCTCCACATACTTTATGTACTTAGTGCTAGACATAAATTAACTGGTGTTAACTGAGTAGTGAAAAAGTCTGAACCATAGTTCTATCGTGAATCTCATGTTGTTTGCTATAGCAACTTTTTCTCTATTGCAAATAGGGTAGACAGGCAATTGTGATCCGTTGAGCAAAAACCTGACTAGTTTGAAGCTTAAATACATTGAAGAAAACATGCGTGCTACAAAAATCATATTATTAACATTTTAATCCCTTCAGTAAACAACACATATTACTCAAATTGAAATATCTATACACTATTGATTTGATTTGATTTATATATTTAACCTCCAAGCAATCGGCTACAGCCGTTCTTCCTTGCTCAGAGGGACACATTACAATACATAGATAATACACACAAAACTAAACAAAGCAAGGTATAACCGATACAAAGACAACTAATACCTATTCATGAGAGTAAGTTTCATTTTTGCTCAATGAAGAAAACGTGAGTTATGTGTGTTTACATACATACGTAGTAATAAAATGTAATGCTAATGAGACCGCCCCAATAATAATAATAACAAATGTAATGTTATTGTCACCATTTCATAGCTTGTAGTCTTCTTGCTTGAAAGCATGGGTAGCTATAGGCAAAAACTATACCTTACCGAATTCCTTTGTTCATGGCAAACACAAGTAGACAAGTCCCAAATCCATAGCCTGTTGCACTCGTGATTTTAAATTAGTGCCAGTAACTTATTTTGATAAGTCACTGTACAAATCAATTGTTTTACTCAATTTTTATAACTCCAAAAGTACTTGCCATATGAAACTTTTCTATATGGAAGAAAGAAGTCAAAGTCATTTGAAAAATGCAAACTAGTTGGGTTTTCACTTGGCGGATTACAATTGGGAGTGATAAATCTTGCTATTTTCACCAGTAGATTCCTATCCTGGGGGTGTAAAGGATCCAAAGATGAGTTGTCAGTCAGGCAGATTCCCACTATGACCCCACCTTCTAATAAGGGTTTCTAGATAGAATTTGATCAATTTATAAACAATTGGCTTGACATACAGTACTGCTATTGTTCAAATGCCTCATTAGGGGTGGAGCCAAATAGAGACGTCAAAAGTCAGTAAATGGGGAACTGCGGGTAGGGGTGGCCTGGGACTAGTATTATTATCGTGCATTTTGATACGGCGCAACAAACACTGTGACAGTAAAGACAAGGAATTTGCGTCCCCCCCCCCCCCCCCCCCTGGAGTAAAAAATGTCGCTTCTCTGCAGTTGTTGCTTCTTACTGATCACTACAAGCCTGATTCCAGCTGGAACTGGCGCAGGATATAAAAATTTAATGTTGATAACTGACGCGTTTGCAGACTACCAAGGGGGTGTCACGTTGTCTCACGCTGTAGGTAGATCTGCGACCGCAGTCAAAGTCTTGACCGGGGAAAATTTCACCTTGACCCTTGACTTGCAGCATTTATCGTCTTTGACCTGTGACTTGAGCATTTCTTGTCGAACTTTTGACCTACACTTATTTCTCTATTTTCCTATACGCACCTGCGCTTGTAACCTAGTATAATATTTTCTTAGTGCGTGCTACCAGCAGCTGGGAGAGAAAAATCATAATTACGGTGAAATGCCTGTTGGAGCTTTAAAACATCTTCTTAGAGATCCTTACCTCTTATGAGTTACGTATAATCCCGTAAATTTGATAATAGCTACGTATAGTTTTCGATTGTGGGTTTCGAACCTTCCGTATCGTCTTGACCCTTGACCCACTGTAAGAGCTATTTAGTGGCCTTGACCGTTGACTTAGAGTTTGACCGCGGTCGCAGATCTACCTACAGCATGAGCCTGGGTGACACCCCCTTGACTACCAAGTCCGTCTTACCCATAGCGCATACTTGTGTGCACAACATTCGCAGATAATATCATGAGTACTCTAACCTTGACTATACACAAACAAGGCTACTAACAGGTAGAATTGACCAGCCCAGCTTATCACCGTTGTCTGCGCCACCTCCATTTTAAGATAATCAGGATATTTTCGTGTAGTATTCAGGAATGTCTATTTTTATACGGACCACTCCGGGCGAATTTTTTTTTTTTTTTTTTTGGACGCATTTCTGAGTTACAAAATTTTTCATGTTTTGTGAACTTACCGTTTTTCTTTGTTTTACGAAAAGCAACATCAGTTGTTTGCGGAGAAGGAAAAGGTCACACTGAATACTATTAGCCCCTCTGTATTAAGTGTGTTGGTCGTCTTCAAAGATGTTGTGAATAACTACCTGGATGCACATTTCTTCCCTGCCGCCCTCCTGTCATCTCACAACACTGGCGTGACTCGATCGCTGAAAACCTCGAGTGAAGGCCCAAAGTGAAGGCGTGAAAGGATAGAAGGACACTTGTAAGAAGGTGTCACAAGTTGGGAACTGAATGTGTGGTATGTGACTGTAATATCCTTGTTTGCTGTATGCACTCTGAGAGTGAAACTACCTATAGCTATCTTGTACTGGTCCTACATACATTTACTTAAAAACATAATGAATTCCTTGATATATACGGGAAAACTTTAAGTAAGGTACTCCATATCTATTACGGGATAACTTTAAGTAAGCAACGCCACTTATATTACGGGGAAATTTTAAGTAAACAACTCCATACCTTATACGGGGAACTTTTAAGTACTTTTCAAAAAGCTCACGTGGTCTATTAACCTGAGTGCAGGCGTGTAGGACAAAATGGCGATTCGTTGTAGCGTGGCGTCGGGGCGGAATCCTGAATAGCTGAGAATTGGTACCATATTAATTCCTGACATCCAGTTGTGGTAAGCTTGTAATTATATAATTTGTATCACCTATAGTACCCACAGTACAGAGGGCATTATATGGAGATTCACCATTTAAATGGCCTTTGGCATTAGCACTAATAATTTACTTAACCTAATGGCAATGGCTTCGTGTTGGTTCTTCGGAATTACCTCGAAGTTGGGAGGGGGAACAGTGGGGCATTTTCCGCTTCGATTTGTGAATCCCCACCCACTCATTCCTCACCCTGGGTAGGGAGATAGGTATTATGGGAATAAAATTTGTACATTTGATAATCATAATGACCATGAGAAACCAATTAATTGTAGCAAGGTAACACCTAGCAACCCTAAGGAAGGTAAAAATCACCTGTGTTTGTATACTTTCTCATAGTGTTGCATTTTTTGTTCAGCACAGCCTCAGTAAACAAGGAGCAGTGGCACTTTTTAGTGCCACTGATTAAGTAAGAAACCAATGTAATCCCACGGCGTGAATATCACTAGCAATATCAGTTCTCGTAGCACTCTTACTGATTACCAATATGGACTAAAATTCCCATATTGGTGGTCGATCTGATTGTCGGTACACCTCTAATTGTGGATATGGTCCATTAAGGGAAGGTGGAGATTTGTATTGCTAAAATTTAAGGGTGCCCAAGAACAATACCAATGCAAGATTCGAAACATTATTTGGATGCCAACTACTACACTTGTATTACTAAAGCCTAGCTCAAAACGATCACATACAGTGAACATGCAAATGTGTATATCCCCTCCTAGCTATGGACCTCAAGTTTTGCTAGGTGGGGGGTTTATATTGTCGATATGTCTTGGTACATGTAGGCATGAAATTATAAGTTTATGTTAATATCACAATCACATAATAAAAATGTCCTGCTTAAAGCCTACTTGTCCTATTCTATTTTAACGTCTTTGTCTGGAAAAATCACATAATCAGTGTAATCATCGTCTTTAAAGTAAATTGTCCACTGATCAATATCTTTATTGTAACTAACCAGTTCTCCTGTAAACCACTCTCGGTCATATTTTGCCTTTACTTTTCCTCCTATCTTGGGTTTATTGGCGCCCTTTTTTTTCTTGCCTGCTTTAAAGTCATCATCATCCAAAAAGTGTTGCTGCTTGTCTGGAGGACCATAGATGGCTGCAGTATCTCCTGGTTGTTGTTGGCTTCTCTTCCTTTGTAATCGTTTCTTTTTAGCTTGCTCTCTTTTAGCATCCTCTGATCTACCAATAGCATACAAGATTAATCATTAATCCATTAACTAATGTTAACAGTATTATATTGTTACACACATTACACTATATTATATATAGAACAGTCATTTGGGATCCACAGGTATTGGCAATCTCCCTTGTTTCCTGACCTTTTCTCCTTGAACCTGAAGCTTATTAATTTATATTTTTCTTTCTACCTGTTTTTGTTATAACAGAATTTAATAACTTAATCTGATATACAAGGCTCTAATTATAGCACATTGATTCTTATCTAAGCACACCATACAAGTACAAGAAATGTGATTCTATTTTATTAACTTATTTGCAACACAATTATCGCTGGTGAATCCTGCGTGTTGCTCACTTGGCATAGCTAACACAGACATTATTGTCTGAATGTGTGCCCCTCCTATCAATTTGTAAATGTTTGTTGGCCGTATCATTATCATTACAGCTATGTCCAGCACATTAGACAGCATTTAAACAAAACTTAGTAGAAAAGCCCTTCTGTATTCAATCCAGTAATTATGGAGAAACAGACAATTCATTGGGAAGCCATAAATGCTACTGTGTGGCCAGAGCTACAGAATCAACACCTTGCATTGTAAGAAATTGGAGGACAAATGAAATTGTGTGAATGGCATGATGTGTGTGCGCATTATATATACTACAGTATGCCAAAAGGCACCGGTCAGCACTTAACAGCCAGCTTGTATCCTTAGCCGTTCTGACTGAAGGCATCAGGCAGTCCGTCATTACAAAATTCTGTTTTAAAAAAATATTCTGTATCAATCTATCCGAAGCATTTATTGGCTGTTCTGAAGACACTGTTAGGTTTGTTACTACCAACCATAAACAACGAAAGTTTAGCATGGCTTAAGCGAATTCAACAAACGAAGGAAATTTGCCAAACTTTATTTGCCAATTAGTTGTTTTTGTATTTTTCAATACTGGCCATATACAGTACGGTAAATTTGCCAAAATTTTATCTGCCAACCTGCTTTGTATGCTGATTCATCAAAATTAAGTGCCAAAGTATCATCGTTTACGGTACCTTACTAGTCTTGCCCACAGTAGCTACATATCTACATTATTTTGCTAGGGTATATTAGCACTTTCAAATATTTTACTGACCCTGACAGTGCATTACTAAGCATAGAGGTTATTATTCCAGCCAACTTTATCAGTCTATCATACAGTACGGTAGTACTGTATATTAGGGATCATGAAGAATTGGGTTTTCCTAGCCAAAAAATTCACCCAAAAACCAGCTTCACAGCTCCATCCTGGCACCTTAGCAGTATTGGTTAGGTATAACCAAGCCCAATAGTGCCTTCAGTATGATCCTAAATAGTGATGTGCGATAGTAAGTTTGCAACTAAATCAATTAATCACGATAATTGCATCACGATATGATAATTATCACGATAGTAAATCCTAATGATAAGATGCACAATGTAGCACTAATTTTACATATTTTCTATGACCACTGGTAAAGGCAAATCTTGAATGCATATGTGTACTGCTAAAACACAGCAAAGTTCAATCTCAGAAAACAATTACAATACATAATTGAATAAACAAATGAATGCTTTAATTGTTTGATTAAATCTGATGAGGTAAGAATGTGTAATATTGGTGCTCACGATAATCACAAGCTATTATCATATCACGATAATGAACCACTGCACTTTCGAGGCAGTAATTGATAGTTTGGGGCACGCGAATCGTCGTATTTTCGAGGTGACGGGATTGTTGCAGAGGCACTTCTTCTACTGCCGAACACAGCTGAAAGTGAAGCGTAATGGCCACTGCACTTTCAAAGCAGTTTTGATAGCTGGGGCGCACTGACAAAAAATTAATTAAGACGCCATCCTTTCATTTGATGCGGTATGCGTGGGTTCACCAGTCATAATAATGTTACAAAAAAAGTAAGCAAACAAGTTAAAGGAAAAATTTGAAATTATGAGTTCGATTAGAGATCATAGAAAAATAAAGTAAGGAAACAAGGGAGATCACCTACACCTGCAGATACTCTAGTAAACATTTAATCCCTAATCCAGTCTATACCCCAAGACCAAGACTGAAGTATTAGGGATTAAATGTTCACTAGTGTATCTGCAGGTGTAGGCGATCTCCCTTGTTTCCTTACTTTTTTTTTCTATGATCCCTAATCGAATTTAAAATTTTAAAATTTTCCTTTAATTTGTTTATTTAATTCTTCATATGTTACCACTAATATTTATCAACAGACTTCAGTATTATCAAACACACTAGTATAAATTTTGATTAGGGCTATTCACTTCAACGCATGCTCGCCTTGAACTCAGAAAAAATTACTTTCATACTGACAGTGAAAGTCGTCATTTTGCTAAACAGGCGATACTGAAGTTATGGTTAGGGTTGGGTTTCTTCTTTTTTACCATATACAGATTGGGGGTTATGAAAACCTGGACCGGACCGGACTGGACCAAAAGTCAATTCTCCAGGTAAGCAAGATTAGCCATGTTGTAAATATTTACTGCTATTTACATCCTCTATAGCACTTATACACCACTCACCTTGCAGCAACTCTGCCAAGCACGCAGTCGCAATGTTTGAGCAACACGAAATATCCACTGTAGAACAACTATCTAAGCTAAAACACTTTCTAATGTGATTTACTACATGATCACTACAAAGCTACGTGTTCTCCTGCTGTATGTGTTTGCTTAGAACTGGCACAAATAAACACACGAGTTGTTGCCCGAATTTATTAGAGTCGTGCTATACAAAGTGATTGAAACTAAAACTTGTCTCGAAATCCATTTGGTGATAGATAACACATGGAGTTAAGCAAGGTAGGCAGTACTTAAACTATTTCAGGATAGATTTCTAGAGTGAAACACATGACTCTAACAAATTCGTGCAGCCACTCCAGTTCTATGCAAGTACAGCAGGAGAATGCGTAGCTTTGTAGTGATCACGTAATAAAGCACATTAGAAAGTGTTTTAGCTTAGTTGGTTGTTCTACAGTGGATACTTCGTGTTGCTCAACCATCGCGACCGCGTGCTTGGCAGAGTTGCTGCAAGGTGAGTGGTGTATAAGTGCTATAGAGGATGTAAATAGCAGTAAATATTTACAACATGGCTAATCTTGCTTACCTGAAGAATTGACTTTTGGTCCGGTCCGGTCAGGGTTTTCATAACCCCCATACAGATTAACATATAGCTATTGACAAATCCATGAAGTGAATAGCTAGCATTGGTAGCAGAGTGGTTCCATTGTCAGATCAAACACTGAGATCCAATCCCGAATATTTTCCCCTTCATTTATAATTATAGGAGCTAGAGTTGGTGTCCAGGACCAGACAAATAACCTCTACCTTTCATAAAAAAATATAATGAAAATGGAGGTTAAATTAATGGAGGTTAAATTAATGGAGGTTAAATTATCCATAAGTGAAATACTGTGTATGATGATCATGTGCTTACCTGTCACGGTAAGATAAGCTGGTTCCCTCTGACGCTGCAAGGTGTTCCATAATGACTGCTTTGTCCATACGGTAAACATCAACCATAGCATGCATGATGGAAATAGCATGTGGTGACTTTGAAGCTAAATTTTGTCGTTCGACTGCATTTGTTGTTGAAGGGCACATCTTCCATGTGGAGCTAGGCATGTCTGATAAGCACTTGCATAACATCTTTAGGTGGTATGGCCGTGTCCACCAGTTCACCCAAGCCTTTGCATTAGACCACTTGCACTCCGTATCCACAATTGATATGTGAGCTGTGGTTAGATTTGGCACTAATGATGCAATAGTTGCTACTGGTATTTCTCCCTTTAAAACGTTGAAGCATTTTTGCACATCATCTCCACATTTTAAGCTAGGTATTGCTTGTGCAATGTACTCAAAAGCCTGACGAGCTAGCATCCTGTTACTGTTTGCCACAGTCGTTGATACTCTTGCAGCCACTCTTTGGTAAGACCGTGCCCAATGCACAGCACACCCACGAAGGAGTTTGGTAGCCAACTCAGATCCTAACGTCTTGATTAAACCAGCACGTTCTGTGTCACTCCAGTCTACCACAATTCCTTGCAAATGGGTGTTTACATCATAAGACGATATATCCTTTTTGCATGTGGCAAACATCTGTTCGAATGCAGTTTCATACATGCTGGTGTTTTCCTTGTTGCATCGCATCCGTGCAATTATGACCCACTTCATGGTGATTTCATCAAATGCTGTGGCATTGAATAGGTATGGAAGCACTGAATTTTCTCCGTATGTAACATCCACCTGAATAAAATCAGCACTAGCCATCACCTTAGACATGAAGGGGCTCATGATGAATTGGTACGAAATATCAGGAGAAATGCAGTAATTACGCATGTAGGGATGTCCCAGTGAGCTGTAATTCTTCAACTTTGAGCACTGCTCATCCAGTCCTTCCATCTCAATATCTTTGCCATCTATTTTCTGTAACACTTGATTGAAATCCACTATTGTATCTAGGCCTACATCATCATAGTAATAATTGGTGATGGTGGTTACAGCATTTGCTTACCTTTTCTATGACCACCGTCTTCTAATGCCTTCTTCCTGATGGCTCTCAGTTTGTCCTTGCTAGTGGCTGCAGTGTCCACTGCACCTGCACAAACTGCAGTCCTCTTCCAGCTGCTAAGTCATCTGTTGTCAATCGAGGTGATGCACTTACAGCTGATACGATGCTGTGTTTCACAAAGGTTGATACAACACTTGGGCTGGGAATGTTGTGGTTGTGAAGATTTTTTGTTGGAGTTGTGTTGTTAACAACAATACCAGCAATCCATCTAATAAAGCAAAATAATTATATATATATATATATATATTATGTTTCCATGTTTGAACTATCCCACGGACCATTCTATATATTTGAAAAGTATAAATTTTAGATGTGAATATGTATTATTTGATTGTTTATGATACTTGTAACTTAACTGTTGACATTAATGTCATGTGTGAACAGTACTACATGAAATGTTATGCAATATGCATACTTAGTACTATAACCCTAAAACATCCATTGACGTTTAGCTAAATTCTATGGATAAAACATCACGTGAGTGGTATAGCTAGCATGTATCAAAAAGATTCAAAATAGTGAAATTGTTTACTTGCTTAAACAATTAGTAATTTCCATAGGCTAGAGGTCTGCAATATAAAATTTAGGCATATCTTGACATTTCTATTTGAAGTTATCTTGGATTATCTAACATATCTAGCTAATTGAAGCAAATACAAATCTTAGTTAAACAAGTGTAGGAATTTTCAGTATGAGTAGGGACTGCAACATTAAAAAGCACGGAAACAAGCAGCTGAGATGAAACACAGCTGAGATGAAACACAGCTGAGTGTATGCAATTTATTCCCTACTTTAGCCATGCATCATAGCAGGCTAAAGTAGAGATTAAAGTGCATACACTCAGTGTGTTCATCTCAGCGGCTTGTTTCAGTGTTTTTTATTGTTGCAGTCCATACTCATACTGAAAATACCTAATTTTTCTTATATTTGTTATACGCATACATGTGAATCACATAATAACAATTACGGTGTTTTAATCATGTACATGTATTGCACAGGATAGCAGCTGTATATCTTATTTGTCCAACCCAGGAAAATATAAGCTTTGTGCCCATGCGTACCACTTAGAAATCACACAACTTATCAGTAACAAGGTGTATACTAACTGGGATACAGAAATGGACTTGTATTCTATTATTTTAAGGCACACCTTGTTCAGCCTATACTAGTAACAACAAGAAACAAACACTCTAAGTTACCCTTACGCGTGTAGTTTCTCTGGCGACAATGTTGAACACTGAGGAAGCAGTATATCCCGAGGTGTATCCCTAACTTTCAAATCACGTGAGCGCCACAATTATGCTACACGTGTATTCCAATAGTCTCGTGCAGCCAGACCGCTTTTTTTTCTTTTGTGTGGGCGTCGGGGGAAAAAGGGTCTGGTAAACCTGCATTAAGAATTCTGTGTAAAGTTCCACTGCAGTCAGGGTGAATGTTGATTGCTGCTGATTGGTAAAGCCTTAAACTTCTTATACCTGTTAAAAAGTGCAGCCTTACCACTGAATACTGTTCTCTTGTTTTGCAGCTGAAGGGCACACATGACACTTTTAACAGGTCTAAAAAGTTCAAGACTTTACCAATCAGCAGTAATCAACATTCACCCTAACTGCAGTGGAACGTTACACAGAATTCTTAATGTAGGTATACCAGATCCTTTTTTCCTGACACCCACACAAAAGAAAAAAGCAGTCTGGCTACGCAAGACTAGTATTCAAATATGTTGGGGCACAATGACTGTGTGGTATGCGCGTAATCTGATGGAAGCCGATGAGCAATGGCCACGATAAAGAAGGATCAAAGGTAAACAGTAAGACAATAGCGCATACATTGTAGGCAGTTAATATTGTGAAAGTTTTTCACCACAATATTTGAAGCATTTCTGCCAAAGAAGTAAGGCTGTAGCTACGCTTGACTGAACACATCAGGAAGTAAGGCAGTGGGAAGTTCGCTAAAATAAACTTTTTTTAAATTTTGTAGCACCTTGTCTAAAATTTTAGGTCGTTCTGAAGACACATTTGGGTTTGCTTTTACCTGACCAATACTGTCAAGTGGCCGTGAAGGATTTCTGAGGATGATTTTAGATTCTTCTTCGTGGACCACACCTTCATTGTCCCTACTATACAGTACTATAGTACTGTATGATGCTATTAGTGCAACCTGTAAAGTGAGAAAATTACAACTTGAAGAGTGTAAGAGTGAAAAAGAGTGAAAAATATTATGGTTTAGCATTGTGTTAAAGTGGTGGGAGAGTTGAAGGTGTCTACACTAAATATTTAAGCGGTTTACGGAAGTTTACTATTATTTATATAACTTAACCCATCATCCTTATCTTGATAACCATTATGTTATCTCAATAATCTAGGTAGTATCACAGCTCTACCTGATTGCAATACATGTACAAGGGTTACAATCCAATAATGTGTACTAACCTCCTGTTGTCAGATGTAAAGTTTTGTGGGAAAAGGTAGATGAAGACAACAGGACAGTTCTCAGTGTTGATAGTTGGACTACCAGGATGAGTAGGACACAGGTTTTTCTTTGAATTACGGGTCTGAACATGCTGGCAGTCTGTTGCAGAGCATAGTTTGATACCGTTGCATGGAGCAATCCGGTAGAAAACAGATTCATCGCTACCATCAACATTTAAGGTGATGCACCTATCTGGGTTTAACTTCCCTTTGCTCAACTGTATGTCTTCCCAAAGAAAGTGTGGCTTTTCTTCAACATATTGTGGTAGCTGGCTGATATCACTACTGAAAAAGATTGTGTTTAACGTGGCACGTGTTGACACCCCAGGCAATTGATGTTGTTCTTTTGAAGTTATGTGTTGCCAGTTTTCTTTGTTGCTCACCAGATCTCTGACAGTTGATAATGGATTGCTACCACGACCTGTACGTTTCTTCTTTTGTACAGCTTCAAGCTGGGTACCTGACTGTAATCCATGGCAACGCTTCGACGGGATTAAGGCGGATAGAACAAGTGGTGGCAAGAGGACATCTTTATCACCAGCTATTGTATCCCTTCCTTTGGGTGAGACTTCAAAATAAGAAAAGACCCCTCCATGTCTTCCTTGAAATGTCCCACAATCCACCTTTCTAATGAGATAACCTGCAACTGAACACTGGCGAGCAAACAAGCGCCACCATTCCAAAGATAGTTGTGGTGGGCTCTTCCCATATGCCTTTGAACTCTTTAGGTCAAAATTAGCTAACTCCTTTATCCATGCTAAGTTGCTACCACGAAGAAATTGTGCCAGTTTTTTTTTCACCCTTTGTTCCCAGCTCGTCTATAGCTGAAACTAGTAAAGTAAACTCTCGTGATTTATTGTCGAATAAAACTGGTGGAAGGGCACAAACATCACAACATTGCTCAGCTGAATGAACCATTTGTTCACCAAAGCCCTCTAGTACTACTTCGTGACGGCACTTTCTAGCCAGATGAGAATATGAAAACTTCAGTGCCTCAGAAAAGGCTGTAGCAACCGATGAGTTGCGTTGTCTATCTCCACTGCTCAACCAGTATGACAGATGCTGGATGTCGTCATCTGAGTAAACTATGCATGCAGACGCTGGGAGACCATCTCGACCAGCTCTGCCAAACTCTTGCACCCATGAAGACAAATCTGGTGGTAAGCCGTGCCGCACAACTAGACGTATATTCTTCTTGTTAATTCCTAGGCCAAATGCCCTCGTGGCTACCATAACCTTGCAGCTTCCATCATGCCAAGATTTGTGTGATTCTTCTTTGTCCTTATCACTCATAGCACCA
This sequence comes from Dysidea avara, assembly GCF_963678975.1. Lineage (NCBI taxonomy): Eukaryota > Metazoa > Porifera > Demospongiae > Dictyoceratida > Dysideidae > Dysidea > Dysidea avara. Next base: position 40,944,266 of record NC_089276.1, read on the forward strand.
TAGTATCCTACGGCATCAGTACCATTGTCATGCAATGCACAAACAATAGATCCAACATGTCTAGCAAAGTCAGTGTACACAATTGTGCTGCCATCACCAGCGCCCTCTAGCTTCTTTGTAACAATGGTTGCAAATTGTACAAAACTTCGGTTTTCTCCATAACCTATAATATGCAATCATAACTTTACATATGTATTTGTAAAATGTGCCCTGTTGAGTGATAACCCATCATTTTTGCAAACATTTCTATAAAATGCATGTGCACCACATAAATATAAAAAAAATTTTGCACACACTTCAATACGCAGTGCAACAATGCTCAAATCAGCAAAATTTGTATACCTTTAAATTTGCCTGTTGACAAAGAATTTGTGTTTGTTCATGGAGGCAAGTAGTATTAGAGATACTGTACAGGCGAGTAAAATTTGCCATTGTTGAAATTTGGATATGAAAACAGCAGTATAGTAACATATTAAATCTATCATAAGTTATAGTGGATTAATTCAGTGCCTGTATAATTGTTGCTGTACAAATTGAGTTTTATTGCTGCTCCAATCAAGACTATGTATTGCAAGAGTCTGAAGTCCTTAACTGAAGTAATGACAAGGAATTCAAGGAAGATGACTTATTATTGCTCAGCAGATCACAAATAACACACACTTGTATTGTACTGTATGTATGTAGTTAATATTTGGGATGCTGTCAAATATTCATGCACAGTATTGGTCTGAGCAAAAAAAAACAGTATGTCTAAATTTCACATTTGTAGAAATATACCATGATAATAGAAATAGAGCTATGCAATATCAGAGGGACACCTAAGTACCAATTGAAAGTGTTTCTTATATGAAGGTCTTCCTCATAAACAGAGGGCAAAATGTGACAATACAGTATAATACTGGAAATTGTATTTTATTTGTAGAGTCAAAATATGTGATTAACTTATTTTGACAATTATGTCTACCTCCTCTGATACAGTATGATACAAAATTTTGGCAATTTAACTCACAATGGAAGTTTGGCGGATAATATTTTGGCGAAAGCTCATGGCATGCAGCATTCTCTCAAATCGATTGACTGAAATTGGACCAAATAATTTGACGAATCAAAGTCGACTCGCCAAAATTGCCAAACTTTTGTAGTATATGATACATTAGCCCAGGAACTAGATACCCACTCAGGAACTGTTTAGATATACCCACATTAAATGTCAAGTCTTTGGGAAGGAAGCACATATTATTGTCATTTTTATCAGGATACACCATACTTGATCTCAGGTAGGAGGGAGGTACAGCAAGTAAAGTGATGTGAAAAAAAGAAAGGTAAAATGTTTACATGTATCATAATAATGTACAAGATACAACTCTAATGTTTTGCACATGATCTTAGCCTTTCAGAAACACAAAGCTAAGGTATCGTTTTTCTTGAACAATGATGGACACATGTGGCACTTTTTAACAGGCCTAAGAAGTTATAGGGTTTTTCCAATCAGCACCAATCAATAACCTAATGCAGGTATACCAGAACTTTTCCCCTGCCCTCACACAAAAAAAAAACAGGTGGTCCTGGCTACAGGAGACTAGACATTTATTGGTGTTTCAAGGGATGGTAACAGTCATTCACAATGGCTTGTAATTGGCTCCTAATTGAAATTTCTGTTTTAAATGTAGCATGGAATGTTTGTTTGTATTGTTATGTTTGTTTGTATTGTTACCATCAAGAGTTCATAATATAAAGAAGGGAGAGAGTATCCAGCTGTCTATACTGCTGTAGAACACCCTGCATCAAGTGATTGCATAGTACCCCCTGTAGCAAGAATGGTGACTTACCAGTGACTTGTTATGTTAAGCACCATGGTTTAACAAGCACTTTATATTCTGCATACACTGCAGGGGATTGAACAGTAAGGTTTTGGTGAACACTTACCTGTAAAGCTGGCAGGCTCATCGCAAAGTGCCAAAATGAACTGATGTGCGCATTGCTTCATCACAGCATAGATAATAGATGCCTCATACATAGCTATTCAAGGGCTTCCATCCCTTTGCCTGTTGTCACGATCCATTCTTGCAGTTCACCTATTCATTACACGCATGCTCTTCTTTAAGCTCATCGCTACCCAAATGAGAATTCCCTAGACACTTAGTCACCTGTCAATAATGTGTGATATATTAAAGTGTTAACATTTTGCAGAAATGCACAAGGATTTACGGATGCAGTTGACGAACAGTGGGGTATATTGAGAGCTGGATACTCTTTCCTTTCGTTATATATATATATATATATTATGAACTTCGTTATCATACATGGCTTCTGATAACACTACTTGTAGTGGTTATTCCAGCAAGCACCTTTACCTGACGTCACTTGTAACAATGCAACCTCTATTTAAGGAAAAGTCCTTTTAATGTTTTAAAGCATTGGCTTGTGAAATAATTTTTGTTTCACTGCCCATACAAAAGTCTCAATAGTAGCAGTAAAATTTATCCTGTATTTCACTGGTAGCAGTGAAAAAGTTGTAATTGCAATTTCATTGGCTAGAATTTATGTTAACAATGTAGTGCCAATTAGTGTTGACACCTATTTAGTACATAGTGACAAATTGCATACATAGCAATGCTAATGCACAGCGAGTATGGTATTAACTGGGAATAGCATGGATATAGCAATGAAGTTTGGGATAAATACCACTCTTGTTGCATTGAAAATGGAAATTTCAATGCTAACACTCGTGGTATTTACCCCAAATTTCACTGCTACCCATGCTATTACTAGTACTAATCCAAGAAAGATATTAACAAGAGTTCATAATATTATGTATGGGGGAGAGTGTAAAGCTCCCAGTATATCTTTTGCTGCAAGTTTCTACAAGTTCAGTTTTGATTGTATACACACCTCTACAATGCTTTTTTGATGATAAACAATTGTGAATTGGTGATGATAGGTGTTTATTATTTATTAAGGCTTTACAGAACAAGTGCTGAAGGTCTGTATGACTCCTGGTCCTACAGACTGTTTAAAGATCCGTTGATAAGGTCGAGCGTCGTTTCTTAGAGAGATCTTACAATTGACCAGTAGCAATGATTTTGTTGAATGTACTGCAGTTAGACACTCTCCCCCATAAATAACATTATTAACTCTTGATATTATGGTTATGGTATAGTTGCGGGCAGCTCAATATATGAGTACTCCCTATACCATGTGACGTCATTTCATAATTGTCCATATAGCCACCTTAAATTTACACCAACAAATAACATGCCTACATCATAGCATTTTTGTGTGCAAACCTCTAGCTGAGTTGGCCCTCCAAAATTATGTAATTTTTTGAAAACAATAATAATTATACTGGATTTGTGGTGTATGTTTACTGACTAACCTTGACACCCTTTCCCAGTCTTAAAATCACATTGAGTGACTTCCAGGTATATGTTGGGACGATGCACAGAACCTTTCTCAATCACAGGAGTCCTAAGGAAACTTCTTAGTTTCACCAGGACATCTGGGGTGACAGTTGCACTCAGTGTCATTATTGGGGTGTTAGGAAACTCTAATGGTAGCTCTTGACACTGTGCATAGAGTGGTCGAAAAGAGTGCCACTCATACATCAAATGCGCCTCATCGATTGCAATCAATGCAAGGTTATTAGCCCTGTCAAGATCATGTACCTTGGCTTTATTACCCAGCCTTTCGGTAAACAGCCACTCAGGGGTAACAAAAATAAGGTTGACATCTGAATTAGGATCTAAAGCAAGTGCTGTCATCTGTTGATATTTAGCTGCTGAGCCCATATATGCCACTTTGATCCCATGTTCATTTACTTGTATAGTTTGATCACGCATGAGGCTGATTGTGGGCATAATAACAATTGCTTTTTTGTTTAGGTAAACAGGTGGGAATTGAAAGCAAAGGCTTTTCCCATTTCCGGTAGATTGGATAATGATAGTGTCCTTCATATCCAGTACGGCATCAATGATGGACTTCTGATACGGATAAAAGGAGAGAAGCGAAAAAGATTCAACTAAAGTTACAACTTTACTGGCCTCGGCACCATCCAAAGAATCATTACTATGATGGGAGCTCTGAGAAATAATGGTGTTGGTGCTGGGACTCTCTTCAACAGGCACCTATGCACACAACACAGTGTATTTAATTTTGTATGAAGATTCATGGGATATAAGACTCACCAGTGAATGTCCAGTTCTTTTGGGGTTACGGTGTAATAATTCTGAGCAACTGCCACAAAGAGGCCTTCCTTCAGGGCTGCAGTCATAGCACAGAAAATCTGCAGCCTCATTACAGCACACTTCACAGTCCATGTGGTTGAACCGCCAAAAGTCACGTGACCAAAAATCATGTGGTAAAGCCCGCTAGAATCTTGGTTGAACCGCCAAAGTCACGTGACAAAAATAAAGTGGTAAAGGGCTGAAAATCACGTGATACTAGCTAAGACAGCAAGTGATTACAGAGGGCGTGCGCGGGCACCAATAGTGGTATCACATGCAATCGATCTGAAAAGCAAGGGCTTATGTAGCTGCCCAGATAATACAGTACTGCAGAAGTGAATTCATGGGACGGATTGCGTGACGGTGAGAGGCAGACACGTCACAACTACAGATAACTCATAAATGAAACAAGATCACGTGATACAGTGACTTAAAATTCTCCCGTAAAGATGACGGAGATGATTACTTAAAGTTTCCCCGTAATGAAGACGGAACACATAACTTAAAGTTACTCCGTAAGTAGGATGGCGCTGCTTACTTAAAATGTTCCCGTAAAGGGTATGGTAATTTTTGCGTTTTAAGTAAATTTCTGCAAGACCTCTTGTACTTGAATTAAATGTCATTGTTTATTTAAAACTTTACAGTGTAAACAACAATGATGTACAGGGGGATAAGGGGATCTTTCCATCATCCAAATATTACTACATAAAAAGCATTAAACTTTAGTGCTTTGCTCACACAGCGCGCAACGAGCTAAAGTCTTATTCTTTTTAGTTTTGAAAATTGGATTTTGCCAAATCCAATTTACAAAGTTGAGCTTTTAAGCTTAATCATGTCTGGTTTGCTTGGCTTTTGTGGCCACCCAGCGTTAATTGCTCCATTGATTGAAGCCATTATACGCATATACCATTACACTACTCTGAGTGGCTATAAGGTTTCTATACAGCATTGCGATACTACCTTTAGCTAATACCAAGGAACACATCATGAATGCCTCTCCCCCTCTACTCACTTTCATACATAGGGCTGGACAGCAGGTTTAGGAGCCCTGGCAAGACTTACATTAACTAAAGGTAAATTAAATTACAATACACACACAAAAAAACAACTATATCTACATATATGTAATACTTAAAGTTTACCTAAGGTGGTCTAAAAAATCCCAGCCCGGGGAGGCTCTAGAATTAAAAATTCTGTAAGAACAGGATACAGCAATGCGAGCTGCCTGCTCAAACAAGGATCTTACGGTTTTCTTTGGCATTTCACAAACAGTAGCCATTTGAGCAATTGTTTCTGACAAAAAGTGGCCTAAACAATCAATTTCAATTGGAACAAGATTGACAGTAAACCCAGAAAGCTGGAGGTCATATTGCAAGGAGCTATATCGATCTTCCTTTCTAGCTCTAGCAGCAAGAAGATGTTGCTGGGTATTAGTTGGTACTGTCAATTCGAACAAACAAATGGAATCATTAGAAACCAATACCAAGTCAGGCCTGCTGAGGGTGGAGGAAAGATTGGTTGGGATGGTACTAGGGGGGCTGGAACTAGCTAGATAATCTGGAAGGTCAGCGTAAAGTTTGAATGATTCAGGTAAATGCTGTTGGGGCCCATGAACAAGGACTTGTAAAACTGAATCATGTCTCCAGGTATACCTGCCTTGATCTAGAGCAGCAGGACAGCCAGTCAAAATATACATGTGTACTGTAGATACTAGACTACTGCTATACATGAACACCAGCGTTGAAACTGGGCTACTACTGCTGACCCGGATGAACCTGACCCGGATAGCAAGTCAGACCCGGATTTGACCCGGATGTGACCCGGATTAATTAAAGCCGAGGCGTGCGATAAGAGTTATGTTTCGGCTAGTCTCGAGCGAGCGAGACTACATTTTGAGCGTTCGATTCGTGTTGAGTAAACAGGGGCGGATCCAGACTTTTAGAATTGCAACTTCAGCCTAGCTGTAGGTTGAAGACAAAAAAAAAAAAAAAAAAAGGTCATCACCTACTGACAATAGCTACCATAGATACCCTCAGTTTCGTGTTACATACTGCACTTACTAATAAATGGGCATGGTTGAGCGTATGTTTGTAATGCGATAAGTGGGAGTGACTCACCGTTTATAAGTTTCCACGTCGTCAAACGAACAATTTCGTTTCTCACGTGATCCAATCCGGGTCAGACCCGGATGACTTTTAGAATTGCAACTTCAGCCTAGCTGTAGGTTGAAGACAAAAAAAAAAAAAAAAAAAGGTCATCACCTACTGACAATAGCTACCATAGATACCCTCAGTTTCGTGTTACATACTGCACTTACTAATAAATGGGCATGGTTGAGCGTATGTTTGTAATGCGATAAGTGGGAGTGACTCACCGTTTATAAGTTTCCACGTCGTCAAACGAACAATTTCGTTTCTCACGTGATCCAATCCGGGTCAGACCCGGATGACCCGGAGAAAATGTGACCCGGTTGACCGGGATGACCCGACCCGGTTTCAACGCTGATGAACACACAAAGACAAAATAAAAATAACACTTACCCAATCTAACATCACTAGACACTGCTGCTGTTCCAGCACTGTTAGTAGCATTACAAGTATAAATACCTCCATCAGTAGCCATAAAGTTCATGATAGTCAAATTAGACACACCAACAGACTCCATTATCAATATCTTTGTACCATCACTTACTAACATCATACTACCCCTAGTCCAACTGATAGTTGGTGTGGAGTACCAGTAACAACACATGATAAAGTAAATGAACTACCAGCATCAACTAATTGTGGATCATCTAGAACATCTCCAGTAGCTCCATTAGTAACATTTACCATTGGTGGTACTGCAGTGTAACATAATGCAAGTAATCTTGTTATGTAGTTGATAGTACAGTGTGCCCTTCTTTAATAAGACACCTGAATTGTGGATTAGCTGTATATTTTGTATAGGAATTTGTAACCTTACAACATGTACTTGATGCATCAAGATTGCTGGAAATTCTCTTGATCAGCTATTGGTACATTTTATTCAACCATTTTACTACATTTTGCCCGCAACATTGTTGGTAGTGTTATTAATACTAGACATATTAAAAATTTAAAATAAGAAATAGGGATCGCTGAAAAAAGCCACGAAACAAGAAGGGATCGCTGGGGTGGTAATGTAAACCACAAATCCCTATTTTGACTCTTTATACTCAAATGGAGCATTTGTACAGAGTCGAAATAGGGATTTTTGGTTTACATTACCACCCCAACGATCCCTTCTTGTTTCGTGGCTTTTTCCTATTTCTTATTTTAAATTTTTAATATGTCTAGTTTGTGTACTTTTTTTCCAAACCCATTTGTGGATTATAAGTTAATTGGCACATTAGTGTAGTAAGTTAACAGAGATTCCTAGTTTTAAAGGGTTAACTTAAGAACTAGATATCTTAACGCATTATTAATTTTGTATTTATAGAGAGTCAAAATAGGGATTTGTGATTTACATTACCATCCCAGCAAACTTTTTAATATGTCTAGTTTGTGTACTTTATTCCAAATCCACTTACAGATTATAAGTTAATTGACACATTAGTGTAGTAAGCTAACAGAGATTCCTAAGTTTAAAAGGCTAACTCATTAGATATGTTAATGCAATATTAATTTATAATCTATGATAAAGACTGTATTTTCATCCTGATTTGTACACACACAAAATATAAGGCAGGATACGTTAATTCCTAGTCTATAGTCAGTGTTAGAACCATCATCGTCACACTTGGTGCCATTGCTGAAAGCACACTGCTATATGAGCTACCTACCTGTCAGAAGAATTACTGATTGTGCACCTATCATACAGGAGACAGTGTTGATGACGGCACAGGAGACTTGAAGAAGAACAAGATCTCTTAGGTGTTTATTCTAACAGAAGGACAAGAATGAAACTCTATGATACAAGTTATAAGAACGGTAACTGTTAGTGTTTTAATTCCTGTAGAGTCCAATTTTTTTTTCAAAAGAGAAGATAAATTTTTCACGTGATATAATGATGCATACATCAAGCACGTGCATTATAGGTGTAGAGTTGTCTAGCAGAATAGGTAGTGAAGACATAGCTATACATTGTAGCTGTAGTGCTATTATTGTAGCGATGACACTTACAACACCTTTGTATAAATGCACATATGAACAGGGCTGAATACAGCAGCAACCCTGTGAGTTGGTATTAATCAAGCTAAATAGGAGATAGCTAGGCTTGGCCGAAAAGTCTTCCTATGCCGGTGTCTGCATGTACAAATCACAATGTCACTACTAGTGGCAAGTGGTGTAGCCAGTCTTACATGATTACCAGGGATTTGGCAGTCATTATCCATACATGCAGGAGTACTTTAAACTGGCATATTGAGTTTGGACTTAGACTGGGCTCTAGCCCTAGAAAGCCAAGGTGTATCCTGCTAGCAACAGTGTGTCACAAAGTGGAACACCATAGGTAAAGTCAGCAAAGTCTGGTTAGCATGTGGTCATAGCTAAATGTTTGCAACTGTCAATGTCACTAGTTTATCGGAGAATGTGCTAGAATAAGTACACAGTAGCTAGTCTGTGAAGAATTTTTCATTTTAAATAGTGGACTTTGGTTCTGTGAGGAAACTTTGAGTTACACATTAATTTTAATGATAATTTTGATTTTAGGACATCATTATATTTTTTGACAATCCCTTCCATTTGCACAATGCATAATAAATGATACACATAAGTAGCACCTATAAATATGACCGGGCATGCAACAGTAGAGCATGTGGGAGTGAACTACACCCTTTCATACAACAGGTCATATCTTAGTACTGAAATAGAATATTTGAATCCTGTAACTTGGTGTATATATAGTCAAATTGATGGATCACAATAGAATAAGACCCACTTTTCATGTTTGCATAACTCTGCCAGCCACTTCAAGCCAGTAAAATCATCTGAAGTTACTTCAGTATCTTCCCAGGGCCTCCAGAACAATGGATGGGCCTTAAGACACCTATACACAAGTCTGCATGTCTTTAGAAAGCAAGATTAAAATTGTTAGTTACGTAACTGTAGATATGTATTTATGTGTCCAATGGTAAGTAGTTAACCATCTCACATTTCAAGGCAATATCTTATTTCAATCAAACATTGTGATTTGTTAAAGGCGATAAAATGCAGTGTATGGAAGACCCTATTCACAAATACAGTCAAATTTGCATGTAATCCAACACTACCCATCACTGATTTTTTTACTATCGAATGATACTGATTTGCTATTTTTGGACTCTGTAACTATTACTCACGGTGCTTGAAATTACTGTACATTTGACAACTATAGACCAATTCTGGGATATTTCTGGTAAACTTCATTATTGTCCAGACTACACTAATGCAGGAGAGCAGAGAGAGCAGTAACACCTGTTTTTGACTAGAAACCATATTATGACATCACCTGCAGATGTACTAGTGGACATTTATTCCCTGAATCAGTCATGACTGAATTAGGGATTAAAGTCCACTAGTATATCTGCAGGTGTAGGCAACCTCCCTTGTTTCCCTAATTTTTATTTATCCTTATACTTGTTTGTTTACTTTTTACAACATTATTATGACTAGTGAAGCCATGCATACCACATCATAAGAAAGAACTGAACCTGATATCTGAACGTGTGCTCCAACTATTAATTACTTGCCGGAAAGTGTAGTTGACCATTATGCTTCTCTTTCAGCTGTGCTCAGCCCTTTACACTTCTCTACTATACAAATGAAGAATAGTAGGAGAATTGTCTCTGTAATCAATCCAGTCACCATGAACAATACAGCCATTTATGTGCCCCAGTTGCTAATTAATGAGTGTGAAGTGGCCATTATTCTTTGCTTTTAGCTATGTTGAGCCCATTGCACAGTGTTACAAGCAAAGAACAGTTGGAGAAGAGCCTCTGAAATCAATCCAGTCTTCACAGAAAATACGGACGATTGCTAGCCAGGAAGACATTGTGCTACTACAATCAACACCTTGGGCTGTCAACAAAAAGAAATGGGGCACAAACAAGAGCAAAGGTAAGCCCATGATGATGTACTGTGGTATGTCAAATGGCACCTGTCAGGCTGAAGCAATGTCAAACAGTGGAACCTGTAGCATTTGCCGCTATCAAGTCATGCTTGTCTGAAGGCATCAAGCAGGCAGTTAGTTAGTCAATAGAAAGTTTAGTATTCTATTGGAAGCAATTAGGGTCATACTGAAGGCACTTTTGGGCTCACTTGTACTGCACATAACCAAGGCACCTGGATGGTATTGTGAAGCTGGTTTTTTGGGTAATTTTTTGGCCAGAAAAACCCAAATCTCCATGATCCCCTAATAATTATACAGTATGGTACTGTACTGTATGATTCCACATGTTACATAGATACATGTATTATTTGCTATGCAAACAAACACGTATGTTAATTTTTAAATGGACATACATTTTTTCTATGCTACACGGGAATCCTTTCTACTAAATATAACAGTGTGCTTATGGTTTTATGATTATTTGGGACATAAAAATATAAAAGTGCTTACCATTGACAGTGACAGTAATATTATGACTATCACTTCCAATAGGATTAGTCACAGTACATGTGTATGTTCCACTATCACTTGTAGTAACATTATTAATGGTATAGTCACTACGTAACTCTGCAGTAGTACTGTCATGAGTGATTGTAGTCAACGTAGGGGTCAGTGGTGCTGGAGTACCATCCTTCATCCAGGTGAATGTGTCTGGGGGAGAACCTTGTGTGGTACAGGACAATGTGAGGGAATCACCAACAGCAACTGTTACAGTAGATGATGATGGAGGGTCTATCATTGGAGCAGCTGTGTAGAGAGATGAATGATGGTTAACAATGAGGTGATGGGGTACATATCAATTGACTCACTTCTTCCATTAAGGTACAAACCCACTCTTGTGGTCTGTACCATCATTGAACTGTTCATCATCATACATGAGTAAACACCTTCTTCATCAGGTGATAATGATCCACATGGATATAAGTTAACTACTCCTGGAAAGTTCCTAGAATTTGCTGAACGTACTTGAAATACTGAATCACAAGGATGGGTAACAAGTATTTGATTTCCATCAAAGTGCCATCTACCCAGTGCAGTAATGGCCTGACCACCAGTAGGTCCCAGTCCAGTAGCACAACGTAACAACACATCAAACCTATCAAGTATAAATGGTTCCATCAGAAATGAATAGTCAGGAAGTTGACTACTACTGATCAAATCATCCGCTGGAGTACTATCAGCAATAGTAATCCTAGTTGCTGTGATACCTAACAAATTTTACCCCACAACAATGACACATGTACATATAACATGAACACTAAACACAATGCTGATGGCTGAAATTTATGTATCACTAACCATGCAGACTTGTAATTCTACTTTACTCACATTTAATCTGACAACATGTACTGTATGTAGCTGGTAGGTTTTAGAATAGTTCTCCTCTCCCGAGGATACAACTAATATCCTAGCAAACCTACTTAGGTTACCATAGAAACCACCATATTCTGAGATACCTACTGCAGACTGATAACCAAAGGTCATACATTTTAACAACTGTACTAACACCACAATGGACATGCAGTAAGTACCTGATATACGGAAGGTAAATGAATCACTAGTGATCAGAGGACCATTATCAATGGATACTGAACAAATGATGATACCAGCATCATGTGCAATCAGATCATTACCAATTACAGTTTGTGATGTACTCTGACCATTAGGGGAAGCACCTTCTTTCTCCGTGATTATTAACATAACATCCTGTAGTGTCCCATGAGTAGACAACAGAACCTGATGGTGAAGGGTCAACCATACATGTCAGATTAACACTACTCAATATGGGATAGTCAAATATGTTAGTAGATCCACTAACTGGTGTACCAGCTGGATTACTGACTATGGTGACTGTAGTCTGACCATCAACACCTACAATAAAATACTGAACATTATTTTTGACAGATACATAAAGCAGACAGTGTAGATAGTTAGCCTGATGAAAAGTATATCTTATTCTTACAAGCTATAGCCTATTAGGAACCACCACAACCAAAAGGAAATCCCTTATTCTTTGCCTTAGCAGTCAGTATTCTTATACTTCACTGAAGTTTAAATTTGCACTTCCCCTGATCTCTTTATTTTGTACCGTAAGGTGCCTACTATGTTGTATCATAGCTCTTGTTTGTCAACTGTTTTTATAACACACTGTAGTTTATTTATTAAGCTAGGCTTTACAGCAGCACAAGTGCATGCTTACAATTGCAAACTAACAAGTATAATCAATTGGTGGCAATGATTAATTACAAATAACAAATACAACAAGCCAGATTTTCCAAACCACTAGCTGCTCTTCTTACTGTACCTAAACAGCATCATTGGTAAGGCACATTACCATTTGACCACTGTTTTAGCAATTTTAAGTACTAATTTGATCATAAAACTGCTAGTCTTTCCCTCCCCTTTCCTGTATCTAGAGACATTTCATATTCCTCCATATGCCATTGAATTACATCAACCAAATGAAGCTAATCTAGCTCATAGGACAGTTTTCCAGTTTCTTCTATTTCACTTCTCCACTGTTTTAATTATTGAAACATTATTAAATGTGACTGAATTTAACATAACAAGGCTTCCACACACATCCACTTTCATGACTTTGAAACACCATAACTGGATGTAAAAGTTTCAAATTTTGACCTGGCTATTTTATATTCTATGGAAGAATTGTGTGAAAAATTTAGATCAATAGCTTACTGAATAGTAGAGTTACAGTCAGTTAAAGTTCAGAATATTGGATGTATGTGGAAGCCTTGTTTTGTCAAATTTGTATATTCTTGTGCCAATAATTTAGTGCTGTCAATAGTTAAGAGTTTATGCTATACTGAGTGTCAGTACTAATTATAGCACTGCAATGACTAATCAAATTGTACTCCAGGTATCTATTTCTTACAAGACATTTGACATCCTGACATATGCACATACCATTGACTACAGTTATCAGGCACACACGGATATTATGCACTCATATTGTTTGTTATTTAAGCGCATTTGATATACTTGTGTTGGACATGTGCTTGTTGAGTGCACATGGTTGTAATTGCTCATGCTATACCGAATCGCAGCAAAAGATCATTAGAATAAACTAGAAGTGTCACAGCATGCTCAATGCCTCACCAGATGCAGATACTACCAGCTTGAATAATGATACCCTTCTCAGGATGGTCATTTCCTTGACTGAGCAAATGATTTGACTGAATGATGGCATCCAAATCACTTTAAAAACCAAGGCTTGCCCTTTTAGCAGGAATTAAGCTACTTGGTGTCATTAATACAGTAAGTGCATGCACTTCTCAAACAAAATAAATTTCACAAATAATTCCTCTGAAAATTTAGAGCATACACTTAATAGAGCCACCAATTCCATCTAAATCAGTAGTTCGGTACTTGGGAAATTATATAAATTCTCATTTGAAATGGAGTGATTATGTTAAACACAAATCAGCAAAAGTCTCCCATTCACTTAACTATTTGAGGCATGCTCTTTTTGCAAGTCCATCTACTGTTAAAGCTGCTACTTACAATTGCCTTGTTAGGCCCTCATTAGAATATGCTACACTGGTATGGTATTTATATTCTGCCAGAGACACTGCTCAACTAGAAGCAATACAGCGAAGAGCTGCACGCTGGGTATGTGGTAGCAGAGGAATCATCATATCTGTAACTCCACCTCTTGTCTACAGGATCTAAGATGGCCTTCACTACATTCTCGTCAGTCATACTTTGCTATAGCTCAAGTGCATGACATTCTACTTAACAGGGTCTCCATCCCATTTAATTCACATTTTGAATTCTCTAATATTGTACTATTATATCTCATTCATTGTCACTTGCCACATCATCTTCCACCATCAATGCATATCGCTATTCATTTTAAAATAAATTCTCCATTCCTTTGGAACTTGTACTTGCAGAAGTTTAGTTAATAACCAATTCAGGCCCTTTCCAATTAGTGCTTCATCGTTTTCTTTTTACATCTAACTGAGCTTTTTTGTCTTGCTTTTGTATATGTATTTTTGTGCGTCATGTTATGTTGTAAGGTTGTTTTTGTACTTGTACCTGTATCTATGTCTCTGCAAGGGGAGCATTTTTGCAGGTTTTGCCTTTTGTGTAACCCTTGTCTTTTGACAGAAATCAATTATCTAATCCAGCGTTTAGAAAGCTACAATCTTGCAACCACCTTCTCACCTCCTTGCTGTATTTGATCTTCTTGTTGTTTTCTACTTATTACAAACAAAATCCTTAGAGCAATATTAGTTTATGAATCTATGGTGCTCAATTGTATTATTTATTATCATAATATGACTTTCCTGATTATCAAGAGTCTTTATATGTGATCTCAGGGTATACAACTGTAATAAAGCAACCTTTAGTGGAAAATAGGAAGCATGATGTTTAAGTGTACGGGAAGTCATGTAACCATGCAATGTGGGGGTTAATGGCTGTGTGGCTTTTCAAACACTTGCCTGACTACAAGTTATCTGTGGATAAAGACATTGGTCTGGGATATATATCAAAACTTAAGTCTGGTGGGATTATTTTGCATTGCTGCATCATGCTGACCAGCATCTCACCTTCATTATCCAAGTCTTAAAAACTGCAAACAAAGCTCATTACAATTTTTGGTTACTATGGATGAAAGTCCCCACACTAACATGGCTGTTTTGTCAATTATGATGATGTCAATGTAGATAAGATCTATTGTTTGGCACAACAATCTATCATTATTAAATGCTGGGGAAAACGAAGCTGTCACATCCCCAGTCAGTATAGAGCAATTGGAAAAGGTGGGAATGGAAACCGGAAATGGAAGTGGTCAAATTGTCATATAAATCTACCCTAGAGTAAATCCTTGTTTAGTGGCCACCTCTTAAAGACCACTTTCTTACAAGACTACCTCCATACAAAGACCACATTGTTATTAGATCTCAAAGATGGCTAGGCATACTGACCTTATAAGACCGCTTTATGGTTACCCTTTATAAGAACACCTCTTTACAAAGACCACCTCTTCACACCATAACAATAGCTAAGTTCTAAACATCTATTTTGTGACTTTATCAAAACAGTTAGGTCAGCTAGAAAAGGCTAGTCTCTTAAGGGCATCATCTCCTTATGGACCTCATCTTTTGTTGATACAGTAGGTTATAGTGTACTAGCTATATTTCACTTGCATGGACTATTTTTGTTTGACACATTCTGGTACAACTAAGCAATGATGGTAGATGACCTTAGTGAAGTGTGGAACAAAATTTTGGGAGATGACATACCCTTACTATGAGTCATGAAATGCATGTTCGAAGTTTATCAAATATTACCACATAATGAGGTGGTCATTTTAAAGTACGCATAGTCTTTATAAAAGGTGACCATGAAGTGGTCTAATCAATTAGATCATCAAGTATGCATGCCTTAGCTATCTTTAGAACCTGTGGTCTTTGTACAGAGATGGTTTTTGTAATAAGGTGGTCATAAGGGGTGACCACTTTGTGATGTTTTTACTTTATGATACATGTATATAACAATTTGACCATTTCCATTTCTGTTACCAGTTTCCATTCCACTGCTTCCAATTTCCCGTCAGTATATGGAGACCCAGGAGTAGGGGGTAGAGCTTTAGATCAATATATGAAGTGAATTATAATGAAATTGATGTTTTACATACCCAACAAATTATTTTCTCCACTATTATTTTTGTTTTGTGTGGGGGAGGATAAACCCCTTCCTGGAACAAAAGTGGTCTGGGCGAAAAGGGTAAACTTCGTCCTGGAGTTTTACTATTCACTGGACGGGACTACTGGACTGGAATACTAGATTGACCTACTGGACTAACATAATTTTGGTTTTATGTATCTTTATGGTTGGATTCATTAAGTCTTGCTAGCCTTTAGTCTATTGCTAAATGCCAAATACAAGCAGTGGAATAAGTACAAACTGTCATCTAAGGATTTTACTCCAAGGCAAATTATATACTCCTTACACTTGTGTGTAGTAAGCCTAAAGGGCAGCAATAGCGAAAGCTAACTAGCTATCAAGCTGCTACTCATATCCTTGAATGACATAGAGCAACTTTTTGTAGATGCCATACAATCTGAGATATGCTACACAGTCCGACCTACGAACAATCTACTTCTTTAATGTACAAAACTGTCACACAACAATAAAGTTATTCCTGCTTGATGTAGCTATTTGCATGTGCTAGATGGCCAACTATATTTGAGACCAAAGTAATTAAAAATACATTATAGAGATGATAGTTAACCATCTCTTAGCTAATTAACCATTGCTACCACTACCTGCAGAATTACAACACAAAAGGGTAAGAAGTGCATTATAAGTGCTGTAGCGTAGTAGTGAGATTCTTGAAAGACCGCTTTTGTATATTCAACTGCTCATATTTGGCATTTAGTATTGGGCTAAAGGTTCCCTGAACGTCTTCAGCTAGCAAAACTTAATGAATCCAACCATAACATGTGCAAAATCCAATTATAAATATGTCAGTCCAGTAGTCCACTCAGTCCAGTGAATAGACACACCACTTCTCCCTGGAGTAAATTAAAGATGTTTAGTCTGTTCACCATGATCTAGCAAATCGATGAAGTTATATAGTATTCCCTGTACGTCGCGTCTCCATGTGGACAAAGCATAAAAGCCATTCCCCTTTTCATTGGAAGTAAGAAAAAGTAAAAAGTTTGTTACATGTTTGTACAGCATAATGCAAGGAAATTATGGGGTAAAAAATTTATCGTGGTTTATAGATTTTAATTGATTTGAGTTTTTTAGTACATATTAATGTGATTAAAACGTATGTAAAAGATTATGTATCTTTTACACAGTTTATATAAGTCAATACTGCAAAGAGAATTTTGTAAAACATCTGGTTTTCACTCAGTGGGTTACATTTTTTTGGTTAACACATTTGTAAGGGTGGGGTCACTGTACACTTGAATGGCTTGTGACAACATTTCAGCACTAAGTGAAAAATATGATACGTTTAACCCTAAACAGTAGCTGCAGTAAGCCATATGATTTCAATTGTATGCCAGTATATACGACAGTCTCTACTCTGATTTATAACAGATGGTGACATTCCAAATGTTTCTTTGGCACATGCAATTTTGTTTCATTTTTGTGATAAAATTTTCTATAATTTATAAGGTGCATGGTATGTGAATGGGGTTGCAAAAAACAGGGCATGTGGGCACATCAAATTTTCCTATACTTTACAAACATACAGGACTTATTACTTTAATACAGTTCTGCTAAGACAATGCACGTTTCTACTCTAATAAATGATTACCATTTCATTACAAGTTACAGAATTCAAATAATCCATTGCAGCTATGAACTATAACCTGTTATGGGATGGGATGTAGTATAGTTGGTGTTCACACATCCGATTTTAACTGACCTAGTCACATTTATAGCAGGCCTAATGTCTTGTATTACCATCCTGCTAGCAAAAGGGTCCTGACATCATAAATAGACATTGAAAATTTGAGTAAAGAAAACCTATGCCTTTATTTATGTACAAAATTGGTCATATCATGTAGTTTGATTGTTCTTGTGTTACTGTATGTATGTTTTTGTGGGGAGTACGTTTGCAGGTTGCCCTTTTGTACAACCCAGTCTTTTGACAGAATAAATAAATTTGTAGCAAACGTCTTCATATGTCACGCTTTAGAAAAAAATTAAAATACAG
This sequence comes from Dysidea avara, assembly GCF_963678975.1. Lineage (NCBI taxonomy): Eukaryota > Metazoa > Porifera > Demospongiae > Dictyoceratida > Dysideidae > Dysidea > Dysidea avara. The sequence goes on from NC_089276.1 coordinate 40,962,299, forward strand.
CCTAGTATTCCAGTCCAGTGATTCAGTAGACACCATCTAATTTGCTTCTTCTTCACTATCCAACAAACCAGCTATATGGAGATTCTGGCTGGAACCAGGTTTAATAAATAAAATAATAATAATAACAAAGGTTTGTAAAAAGAGAACCATCATCAAAATTATTTGTGAAGAAAATGTACAATAAACAAATAAGCATGTAAAACCTTGGGCAACATGTGACCAAAAAGTGTGCCTTGTAGAAAACACTGTGGGTATGGCAAGGTGAAAACATAATGAATTGGAAATGACCAAGCATTGTGATTTCAATGGTGTCATGATAGTTAGCAATATTTAGGTGATCGAAACCTTATTTTTTGTTTTTAGTTGAATTCAGCTGCAGATACTCAGTTTTGTTCTGCTTCCTATCACGGGCAGACTGAATGTGATGGATGGAGTCTAGAGGGCAAATTAGTTTCTGTGAATGTTCATTGTCTGGTTGGAGTGATGTAATAAGTGGAATACCAGTCTTGGGTCCTCTCTTCTTTGCAAGTTTCATCAATGATCTGCCATCACTATTAAGGAATAAAGTTCTTTTATTTGCAGACGACACAAAAATATATTCCAGCATTAGTCGTGCTAACCCAATATCCTCCCTGCAAGATGATATTAATGCTTGCATTGAATGGTCAGTAATGTGGCAGTTGCCTTTCAACATTTCTAAATGTAAAATACTACATATAGGCTAGTTTAATCTAAGATGTTGTTATAAGATGGATGGGATGGACATTGTTAAGGTAAATGATGAAAAGGATTTGGGGGTGTTGATTGATTGCAATCTCAAGTTTCATAGTCAGTGTTCGGCAGTGGTTAATGCACCTATCAATGTTATGCCCGACTAGTATGAACCCGGGCAGCAGTGGGGGATAGGTGGGGATTAGTGGGGGAATCGACCGCCAATCTTCCCCCAGGTAGTGGGTATTTGACGAAGGTAGATATCCTGTATCTTCAACAGTTCCAGTTTGATACAACCATCGTAGCTAAGGTTGTCACTTTGTTCGAAGTTGTCTGCAAGATCACGTGCAAGCAAGCTGTTTATTAATATTAACACGTGAAGTGTTGAACATGTGCTAAACGATGTCACTCCAAGCCGAGCATGAAGCTGGGAAGAAAAGTGCCCTGGTGTCACTGGTTACACCTTCAGGTCTTAGAACAAGGGTGGTTATGTTCTTTGGCAATAGAGATGGCCTCCTTACCGCAGTTTTGGAAAGGTTTAAAGACCTTTAATTCAGGCAGACCGTGTACCTACAGATTGAAGATACGAGTTGAGGAAAAGGACGCAGTCTTCATAGACATAGACGACCAAGAAATACCAGATAGGGCTGTGATAAGAGTTTCAATAATTGCTGATACAGAGGTAACATAAAACTACATGTTTGCCTAGAAAGTGGTTGCTTGTCATTTTGTTGTGAGCTTCCTTTTGGGCTACAGATTTCTGTAGCATGCACTGTTAAAGCAGTGACAATGCAGCAAATGTTTTGTGGAGGTTTTTCTATTGTGGCTTTTAGGGCAGTTTCACTGTATTTGCTGAATGTATATATATACTACTAGTCTGGTGTAGCCAGATCATGAGCAAGGGTTGCCAAGAATCCTGATGCATGCTCGTTATAGATTGTGAGAGCCTGACATATGCCCATTATGGCTTAGTAAATATAAACAAATGCTGCAATCCGATCGATAGCTGCACAAGTCTAGTATGCTAGAGTCCCCAGACTAGAGTAATACAGATATATTTGGGTAGCCTAGTCGAAACATACAGGTAATCACATCCATTAGTATATTTAAGGTCTCTTTTTTAAGTAGTCAAGTTAATTGGCTGTTAAGTTACTTGTTGGTATAAAAACAGCTGCCTGCTAGAGTCATAGAATGCTGTTGCATTCTTCTAGTGAAACCTTACCCCCTCAGTGTTAAACAACTATGTAATTACATTGTTGAAAAAATTGTGTGTATCTTATTGTTAAACATATTTTTCAACCAATTTTAACCTATATAGGTGATAACTTGTCTACAGAGTGAAGATCTCCATGATCAACCTTGTATTTCATCCGATAGTCAGCTTTCTACTTCGTCCATTGGTGAACATTGTACTTCATCCCAATCCAGTATGAGACCATCACTTCAAACATGTCTGTCCGTATCAACAACTGGTGCTGTGTCTCTCTACAGAAGCAAAGAAAAGGTATGTATATTACATTTGGTTCTAACATAGTTAAAGCACTGCCGTGTGTGTGTATGGGAAATACAGCACAAGGGGGTGTGTTGAGAGGCTAGTACAGCACAAGGAGAAGCCAAGTGCTATATTAGCTGAGACACTCCCCGAGTACTGTATTTTTTGTACAAACAAGCATAGGCAGTGCTTTAAGTGTTACCTGGTTGTCTTGCTTTGAGCAAATTTCTCGAGTACCCAAATTGCTACAATTTTTGTTGATCAGGATATCAGTAAGTGTTTACAAGATCTATTTCTAGTCATAGAACAAACCAGTAGGACTATTTTGTCTGGTTAAAGCAAATTGCAATGGCGCGCACATGATCAATCCTGCGATAAGAGTGGATTTAAATTCCTATTTCCAGTGATCAGATGATCAGTAGGTGTTTATGCAATCTATTTCTAGCTGTAAAACAAACTATACTTAGGCTAGTTTTAGCAATTAAATGTCATGGACATGATCAAAAATTTCTTAAATTCTTCACATAACTGTACTGTATTTGCCCAATTTGCTGCATAACTGTTCTGTATACTCATATAGTACAGTTATGCAGCTAATTAGTACTGTTTGGAAAATACAATATTATGCCGCATCGCTTGATCCTCCCACACAAAGTACAATATTGTGCATACCAAAGAACCCTTTAGATATTTTGCATAATCTCTGAAATGTTAGCATTCAAGTATTACAAAACAACTATAACAGGTGGATCCAGACTTTTAAGAATTATAATTACTTTCAGAATTTACAGGCTTTAAGTTTTTTTTGTTGGTGCAGGATAGGTTATTATAGGTTATTATAGGTTATTATTCACTTGCTCTGCTATTGATACACAATATATAGGTGTATAATATTCAGCAAAATTTTGAGTTAGCTAAAATTCTGTCCTTTAGACAATGAACCTTATTTTTAGTTGGCAAGATGCTTGGAGACTATTGCAGAATAGTAAAATATTGCACAGGTGATTGTTTTAATAATCTGCTCTATCAGGCTTTAAATAGCATATTATGCTAATTATTTTTCACTGCTGTTACATTGTGTGTGCTTACAGGACACATCAGATGTCCCAGCACTGGAACTTGCAAATGATGCTGGTATGTCAGAGGAAAAGATTAAAGAATCAACTTTGATATATAAAAAGGAGTCTATTTGACCCCTCACCGACTATCAAAAGTGTGTTAACAATGCAGCCCAGGAAATCTGCTTAAAAAACCCAATGTATCTGAGAAGTCGTCAAAAATTATTGGATGCTGCAAGAGACATGGTGGGCCAAACATATTCCTTCAAAAAGGGAAAGAGTCGTAGTAAAAAGTACTGTACAAGCCAGCCTGTATTCAAACGTCCAAAGCTTTCTTTTGATGCTCGAGTAGACCGAATGAAAGAATTAGAAGAGGAAGTAAAGAATATAAAAGACCGAATCTCGTACAAAGAAAAAAGATGTCAGATGGCTGAAAACGTAAAAAATTATAAAACTTGTGATGAACTTACAGAAGAGATAACAGAAGTGTGCAAAAAGAGGAGAGAAATTGAGAATAAGCTTACTGTATTAGAAAAGAAAACCAAAAAATCCAAGGTGTACATGTCCAAGAAACACTATAATTCCTCTGATGATAGTTCAGTCAGATCTAAGCCAGTAGAAAATTACATACACAAGCCTGATCAGTTACTCAAACCACAATCACTCAGCTCTAGTCACAGCTCAGATGAACAATCAAGATCAAAAAGAAAATCTACAAGTAGTCAGGCTGATGACTCAGACTCATCCGTATATTCTAATGAGAGTTTTGAGACTATTTTGTTGGGTGATTCTAATCAATCACAAGATTCCCAACCACATTTTTAGTAAAGCTTCCCTGTGCTAGTGTTAATAGTACGGGGGGGGGGCTTGAAAAACAATCAGTATAAGTCATGTTGTGTTAATGTAAACTTTTCTGTTTATGAGACACTTTCAACCCGTGTATGTGTAAGTAAAAATAATCACTTTAGCCTCAATGATTACTGTATAGCTAGAGAACAATACTGTAGCACTAATCACCACAATTGTGTTGAATGTGCAAGAATGGTTAATATTGCACAAGCTGTTATTAGTGAAGGAATGTACTCTCTTAAATCTCTGTTCCAGAAAAACTTTCCAGGAGTATCATACAAAGCTGCAAATGCTAAACGTAGAATATTACAAATGCCATTAGTCACATTACTTTAAAAATGAAGAAAGGCAAAGCAAATATATATGTGATGGAACTCATTCATGGTGTTGATTATGAAAAACTGGCAGATATGTTGAGTCTAATGCTACTACTAGCTCAAAAACATTGTCTAAAGTAGAACTTGGAAACTTGTTAACACTTGCCAAAAGTGACAGAGAGAGAGAACTGGTAAGATATGCTGCTTTCAAGGCTTCTGGTTTCACGGCTTCAGAGGCCAGACTTCATTATGGTTTTGAAAATATGACTAAACGAGCAGAAGAAGTAGAAGCTTGCATTCAAGAATCTTTACACATTCGTGAATCCATTAACAGTCTATGTGAAGATGAAGAACAATCAGCAATACAGCTGTTTGGAATTGGGTCTGAAACTACAGATACAGACTCATCGAATGACTGTGGTGATAGATTAGTTGCCAATTCTTGCTACATTAATGAAGAAGAGCTTATTTCTCTGATTAGAGCATCACAATTCAATTGGTTTGAAGTAGTGGACACAGTAGTAAGTGCAATGTATGTGATGATGAAGAAGAAGCAGTGATTGATGAGTTGTGTCAAAATATTTCAAATGTGCTGGAGATATTTGATGCTTCTGATGAAGCACTATTGAAACAATCGTATCAAGCATTTGTAAATTACAACAACACTCATCAATGTGATTCAAACAGAACTGCCAGCATTTTGAATGGAATAATAGTCACAGATTCAGAGAGTGACGATCCTGACCAATATATTGCACTTGATATATGTCAAGTTCCTAGGCACAAGCTTTTATTGAAAAAAAGAGAAAAGCCATATGTCGCCGAGCACAGTATCTTATTAGCAAGACAATTACTAACCGTAACTTTCTGCAAAGAAAGAGAAGCACTCATAGCAAAACAATCATTAAGGAATTCCCTACTATAGGAAAGGAGGTTGAAGACTACGTAAAAAGCTGTAATGTGGGAGCTGATGCATGGAGACGCACGGGAGTTTTGACATTTGATGGCAATCTCCGAGTAAAGCATAAGGCCACTTACGGCAGAGTGCGTCAACATTTGATCAAAGTATTTAAAAGAAATTTTGCTTATGGGACTGTCGTAGAACTTTGTATAGCTAGAGAAGATCAGCTACAAGGTATAAAGGATTAGCTAAAGTAACATCTAGACGTTCCCGAAAAGAATTTATGCTGAAATTTAATCCTGATGCACACTGGAGTGCTGCTTTTTATAACAGTCTTATTTTTTACAATACAAAGATGGATGCAACATAGTAAATCTTAATCGTGATGATGCTGCAGGATTTAGACTTGATACAATGGTTACACATCGCCTTCACAAAAGCCCCATTGTGGAAGGCCATGAAACCTTAACTACATACACAGATTATGTCAATCCATATACATCAATTTTACAGACAACATCTTACCATTTTTCAGCCACAGAAACTACAGGAGAGATGTGTGCTGGAGTGGTTAAAGTTGCAGGTGTTTATCCAAAAAATCCCTCACAGCATAGTGCCGACTTAGATATATTGGAAGAGGAACCCACCTTCAAACCCATGTTCATAAATCCAGCAAATAATGAAAGAAAACTTATAGAGTGTGTCAGAGTAGATGGTGCTGCCGATGAGGGGCCAATACATGATGAAGTCCAATTTATTTGGACTGAAAGACACTTGAAGAAGTCAACAATAGCTTGTCTTGTGACCACCAGAAACAGTGGTTCCAGCTTTTCAAATAGAGTTGAACTACAAAATGGCTGCCTAGCTTTAGGACATGCAAACCTATTTATACCATCAACATTAGGGGGATCATGCATGGATAACACAACTGGAAAATCAATAAAGAAAGGTATGTAGAAAACATGAATTTAGCTACAGATGTATACATAAATAGAGTCAACAACTGTCGATGTGGAGACTCTGTTATACACCTTTATCGTGGAGCTGATTCTCATTTACAGCAAGGCACACGCAAGTATTTCTTGCTATATGTCAAAGGCACTAAAAAACAAAAGGAATCTTTAAAATTAGAGAAGCTGGATTTGTACAGCTATTTTGATACAGTCTGGCAACTGAAAGAACGCCACAGTATTAAGAATTTACCTTCTCAGTACGCGTTTGTTGTATGGATACATCATGCTGTCATCCACTATGTAGAAGTGGACATCAACAATTACCTCAGTGGTATAGTGGAGGACCACTGATTTCACTGTTACCTTTGCCTATACCAGACCCGGCAAGACCTTGGGGCAATGCTAACTGTGACCAGTGCAAAGAAACTTGCACTGGCCATTTTTTTAACCGCACCAACATCATTATTGTCACCTATTCCAGCCATGAGGAAACCACCATCTACTGTCATCAAAGAAAAGTTTGAATCTTTAGAATGTTACCCACCATCTGAATCAGTTTGTTTAGAAATTGCTAAAGAAGTACTACTCCCTGTTGGCGAAGTTCAAATGTGGTTAGATCATTTGCACACTATCAAGCAAAACAGGAAGCGGGGTGCAGCTAAAGCAGCAGAGACAAGAAGGCGTAAGAAAAAGAGCAATTCATCTAATGTACTAGTGAACTCTGAACACGATAATGGAGACAAAACTTACTGTGGAGTGTGTCATCAGGAATATCAAAACTTTACAGAAGATGTCGAAGAGTGGATAGAATGTGATATGTGTGATAGGTGATATCATTTTACTTGTGTTGGAATTGTTGAAGTGCCTGATAATTATATCTGTGATGAGTGTAAACAAGTTTAGCTTTTGTTTTGTAGCTAATTATAGTGTTTATTATTGATAGTAAACATAATCTGCAAATTAATAATTATTATGTAGAAAAAGGTTTTGGTGGCATGTGAAAAATCCCCTACTATCCCCGTGGTCCTTCACTGGGGGAATGGTGGGGGATAAGTGGGGATTTGGCAAAGAAAATGACCCCAGGTAGTAGGGATTAGAACTTTTAGATGTTCAAATCCCCACCTATCCCCCACCTTTTCCCGTGTTCATAGTAGTGGGGCAAAACATTGATAGGTACATAACAAAGCTAATAGACTTCTTGGCCTTATTAAACAGACCTTTTCAGTAATTCTGCAATCGTGGTCAAGGTCTTGACCTGCCGAAATTTCGCTTTGGCCTGTGATCAAGAGCCTCAACCTCCAATATGACTGCAGGGCCGGAGCCCACGGTCCGGCCGGTCCGGCATTGGCCTGACCACTTTTCAGTCACTTGAATTTGCAAAAAGATCGAGATACTCTAATAGAGCAGTCATCACATTATACTCTAATAGAACAGTCATCGTGATAGTCTAATAGAGCATTCATCAATACTCTTATTACACTGGTTCAGTCTGGTTGATCTAAGCCATTATATCCATTTTAATTGTCTTCAAATTACTTTCCAGTGAAATCTGCATAGAATTGCACAATAGGCTAATTGATAATACATGTTATGTATTAACAATTACAATCAAAATTGCTTCAGTATCTCAAGAACTAAACTCACTTTGTATCATGAAAGTAAAATTAGCTACTAGCTATATATTAAACTGAATTAATTGGTATACAGTAGCTCAAAATTACCTGGATATATTCTTGGTGTTAAAAGCAGAAAGAGACCGTGTATGTAAAATAGCTTCCAGATGCCATTCCAGAACATGTATTTTCAAAAATTTTCCCAGGAAGCATGCCCCCAGACTTCCTTAGCTTAGCATGTTAATGCATGCTGTAGCTGGCACACACAAACAAAATTACATTAGATAATCTGATTTAAATTTCAAATCAATAAAATGTAGTGTGCATGACTATGACCTCCATTGCAGTCCATGGCCTGACCACTCAGAATCTCTGGGCTCCTGCCCTGTATGTGACCTGTGATTTTATAGCGACGATATGTACAGCACTTTTTGATTGTGGGTTAGCTAATTGAAAAACTTTTTTTCCTTACAGAACCTTAAAGAACGTTGGGGAACTTGTCACGAATATGGTGGCCTTGACCTCTGACTATATCTACCTACTGTGAGTGCCTTTGTATCACCCCCTTCTTATACCAAAGATGGATCGATTTTCGATATTCAAGCATGCTTGTGCGCGAACAATCGTACACATTACTGAACTAACCTTGACTATACACAAACAAGGCGACTAACATGTACAACTGGTCACCCAAGCTTAACACCGTTGTCGTTGGAACCACCATTTTTTACGATAATTTGCATAATTCCGTTTACTGGACAGTTGCGAGGTTTATTTTATAAATAATAATCACTGCTTGAAGGTTCTTAGTTTACTAATTTGTTAAGATGCCTTACTGTAGTTATACTGATAGTAAAGTGTCAGTAAACTTAAGTATATGGAACATAATTATTTTACTAAGTTTTAAACTCTCAGTAAAACATCAGTGAATGCGGGTTTACTGAAAAACTACTAAAATAACAAGCAATTAACTGTTCCATATACTGGGGATATACCACTGTAGTAAACTAAGATACTTCAGGCAGTGAATCCCATCCAAAAACAGCTTATAGCTGTAAAAAAAGTGCGCGTCCAAGTAAAGCAGAGTTAACTGCGACAAAAAGTAATGATATCATAATGCGGCCATGTGCGAGGTGTGCAAGTTGTAAAATTAATATTAGCTAATCAGATAATACAATCTAATCCAAAACAGCCTAGCTGTAAAAAAAGAGTGCGGCCCTGAGAAAGGCTATGGTGAAAAAAAATGTGAAATCCATGGTTGCGGCCAAGAAATGGCTGTGATGGTAGGTTAATGGTAAAAATTTTAATAACGACAATTCAGGTGAATTTTGTACCAAGACCAAGCGGCACCAAATTCACCTGAATTGTTGTTATTAAAATTTTACCATTAACCTACCATCACAGCCATTTCTTGGCCGCCACCTTGGATTTCACATTTTTTTTCACCATAGCCTTTCTCAGGGCCGCACTCTTTTTTTACAGCTTGGCTGTTTTGGATTAGATTTCACTTCTTTTTGTATTTGTATACCCCAAAGCCGGCCTATGGCCGGCTATAGGGCTTTTTAACCTGTCATTTTTTCTTTCCTACAGGAAGAAGAAAAGATGAAGCAGAGTGATTTCTTTGTAGCTGACCTCTCTGCAAGGTGATCCTTCTAGCTGATCTCCCTACCGGATGACTTGTTTGTAGCTGAACTCTCTACAGGGTGATTTGTTTGTAGCTGAACTCTCTACAAGGTAACTTCTTCTAGCTGATCTTTCTACAGGGTGATTTGTTTGTAGCTGAATTCTCTACAGGGAGATTTGTTTGCAGCTAAACTGCTGAACTCTCTACAATGTAACTTCTTCTAGCTGAACTCTCTACGGGTGGCTTGTTTCTAGCTGATCTCTCTACAGGGTGACTTGTTTCTAGCTGAACTCTCTACAGGGTGATTTGTTTCTAGCTGAACTCTCTACAAGGTAACTTCTTCTAGCTGATCTTTCTACAGGGTGATTTGTTTGTAGCTGAATTCTCTACAGGGCAATTTGTTTGCAGCTGAACTCTGTACATGGTAGTTTCTTTGTAGTTGAACTCTCTACAATAACTTCTTCTAGCTGAACTCTCTACAGGGTGACTTGTTTGTAGCTGAACTCTACAGGGCAATTTATTTGCAGCTGAACTCTGTACGTGGTAGTTTCTTTGTAGCTGAACTCTTTACAAGGTAACTTCTTGTAACTGATCTCTCTACAGGATGACTTGTTTCTAACTGGACTCTCTATAGTGTGATCTGTTCATAGCGGAACTTTCTACTGGGTGATTTGTTTGCAGCTAAACGCTTTGCATGATTGCTTCTTTGTAACTGAACTCTCTACAATGTGACTTCTTCTAGCTGATCTCTCTACAGGATGACTTGTGTCTAACTGGACTCTCTATAGTGTGATCTGTTCATAGCGGAACTTTCTACTGGGTGATTTGTTTGCAGCTAAACTCTTTGCATGATTGTTTCTTTGTGACTGAACTCTCTACAAGGTAACTTCTTCTAGCTGATCTCTCTACAGGGCAATTTGTTTGTAGCTGAATTCTCTACAGGGTGATTAATTTGAGCTGAACTCTCTACATGATGGCTTATTTGTAGCTGAACTCTCTATTAGGTACCTTCTTCTAGCTGATCTGACTACAGGGTGACTTGTTTGTAGCTGAATTCCCTACAGAATAACTTGCAATGTAATATAACTGTGTAAATTATACATGCAGCTGAATGCTTTATTAGGGTGACCGTTCTATTAGAGTATCTCGATCTCGCATTTGCTGCACCTAGTTGCCTTTCGAATCATAACTCAGTGATTTGTAATCCGATTCTTCTGTACTACTGCTAGAACTTTCTATGATGATTATTCCAGCCACATACTGATTTTCAGCTCGTTGCTCTAAGCGGTTTGCCTGGTAGACACGAAAACTAATAGTTTTTTTATTCATAAAAATCAATCGCGTAATTTTGACACAGGTTGGGTTTTGTGTCATATCTCCATGGTCTTTATCCCGATTCCTTTCAAAGCACAAAAAGGCACTCCTACGGTGGTTGCTCCATCTACATATCAATTTTCAACTGATTCCTCCAAGGGGTTTACCCTGTAGGCGTGACAGACCTTCGACCTTATTTTACGCAAATAATCGGTCATAACTCCGTGAATGTTTAGCCCAATCCGAGCACGCATTCATGTTTTATCGCGAATTTTCCGAAGTGTGCGAAATGAAGAAGATGAAGAAGAAGAAAACGAAGAAATTAAAACGACATTTTGTTCGCTCGTATCTCGGAAATGGCTGGAGCGATTTTCTTCAAATTTGGTATGTAGACTCCCCTAACTGGGCGGCACGTCTCTATATAGCAAATTTGGTTCCAATCGGATAAGGGATCACAAAGCTACATAGGTGTGAATCTTACGTTTTCTTTCTTCCTGTTAATATACTCACGGTGTGGCGCGCCGGCTTCTTGAGCCGCACGACACACTATCGTGTGTCTTGATGTACTATGTGATGCTGCTAGTTTTTAAGCGTGTGAGCATCTTCATAAATGCCACATAAATTTAATTCTCAATAAACAATGTGTATAGATTCTCTGATAGTAATAAATAGTTTGAGTTTGGCCACCTTTCCTTTGTTCGTAGCATTGCTGTATACAGGAAAGGCGGCCAAACTCAAACTATTTATTACTATCAGATAATCCATACACATTGCTTTATTGAGAATTAAATTTATGTGGCATTTAGGCCCCTATTTGGTGATTATTAGTTTCTCATCCAGCCTTTCTAATTATTATGATGCGGGCGGGAGGGTATTACCATTATGCCATTATTTTATAATATTAACACACTGATGTACAGACCTAGTCCAAATTGTCTTTCTTTCTTACTACAAACATTTCCTTCACTACTTTTCGTGATCGCCAACTGTTTTTCGACAGTCAACTGAAAGCCTGCTTTGATGAAGTCGATAAAACACGATCGCAACTGGCACTACAGCAATTTGCTAAGGAAACAACAGTTCTCCTGGCGATATTTAATGCATTGTAGCGTTCATCAACAAACAATTATAACAGTTTGGTATTACGTGTTCTTCTGAGCATGCACAGAGTAAATAATGGCTTACCATTGGTAGCTTAAGAAGGATGCGGGGGGTGGATGAGAAACTAATAATCACCAAATAGGGGCCTTATGAAGATGCTCACACACTTAAAAACTAGCAGCATCACATAGTTCTCATTAACACTTTAACAATAACATTGTATTATCTGATTAGCTAATATTAATTTTACAACTTGCACACCTCGCACATGGCCGCATTATGATATCATTACTTTTTGTCGCAGTTAACTCTGCTTTACTCGGACGCGCACATTTTTTACAGCTATAAACTGTTTTTGGATGGGATTTCAATACTTTTGTTAGAATAAGCAATGCACTGTTGATAACAGTAGGTGAGTTTCCATGGTTTTGACAGAAACCCCAGATTACAGTATTATTATTATCATTATCAATTTACCAAAAAGGAAGGCATACACAAAAGGCAAAGCCTGTACAAGGTGTCCGCCTACAAAAAAACAAACATACATATACATATACCTACAGTACACTACAAACTAAACAGTACACAACAAAACACAAAACAGTGATTAAGAAGTTACTTGACACATAAGTAATTATAAAGGTGATGCCGGAAAGACTTTCGATTACTGTCTTCAAGGATATGTAATGGCACAGTGTTCCAGAAGAAAGTTGTGTTGACAAAAAATAATATCTCCTAGAATTAATGGTGGACTGTGGAGGGACTAGTGAAAGATGGTGACTTCTGGTAGATGCTATGGAATTAAATGAACAGTTACTATTAAATGTAATAGATGTTTGCTGGTGATATATGTCATTGAGGAAACTGACCGAAAGGAAACTTCGTCTTGACTGGAGAGAAGGAAGGTGAAGTTGGGAGCAACAATCATTCGAAGAAATGGTCCAAGAGCTGATAGATGGCTTTCTTTGATGTTAGAATTTTCAATCCAACTGCTCCCAGTTATCGAAACACAGCGGTTTCTTCCTTGTACAGAAGGTTTGAAAGAGATAAACAAAGGATGTATGAACAGAGAATAAGAGATGTTGAAATGGGCTCATTCACTCCATTGGTTTTCTCCACGTTTGGAGGGATGGGTAGTGCGGCTACAGTTGCTTATAAACGTCTAGCTTCTATGCTATCTACTCAACGGGGCCAATCTTACAGCAGTGTTGTGTCATGGATTAGATGTTCCACCAGCTTTTCTTTGCTCAGGTCAGCAGTGACCTGCTTGCGTGGAGCAAGGTCACACCGTGGCAGCCCTGTGACCATTGGAGCACTTGACCTTGCTATTTCGGAAGGCCAAGTGTTGCCATCTCATTGATTTTTTTTGAGTTTACAGTCTTTTTGTCCAGCACTTTTACCATCTGGTGCTGGGGGTGGTGGCAAGGGGTGCAGGCACCCCGGGGAAAAAAAATATATATATATATAAATTAATAGATGGACTCCAGCGACTCCCACAGATCCATCGAGCTGCCCGCTTTTGTAGGGACTCTAGTAGTTGGATATCTCCCAAATTATGCAGTGACAGAATATTAAAATATAACTGTAATTTTAGTGGCCAGGGCCGCCTACATTGGGGGTAACTGGGGTATTTTGCCCCCTGCCACAGCCCGAAAGGGGCCACTTGAATACCTGTTTAAAGAAAAATCGATATACTCCAATTTAGCAGTCAGGATCTAGACCCTTCCTTGCCCCTGGGCCCCTCTTTAACTCTTTTCCCTGGGCCCTCTAATTTCTCTGGACGGCCCTGTTAGTGGCATGCAACTGCAGTCAACTAACACCCATTTTAACTAGTAAATCCTTAACAAAACGTTTTGCCTTTCATATTGTACTGCATTGAAACGATCAAAATACTCTATTAGAGCAGTCACAAAACAGCTGTAACACAGCAATCAATATTTAGCATAGTTACAACTTCTGCTTAGCATCGAATTGTATAGTTTAAATTACTAGCTACTTACAGACTTTACAATATAAAAATATGGCACTTGTAGAAATGTGACTGTTCTATTAGAGTATCTCGATCTACTTCAAGCATTGACTAATTCAAGTGAAGAAGCTACGCCCCTGCCAAGAGATCTTGTGAAATGAAATGAGAATAGTAAAGAAAAGGCAAGTATGTACAGAGACAATAGAGGGGCGCGTAATTATGTCCTGTTGTAAATAAACGCCTTTAAAATTTATATTACTACTAAATAAACGCACCAGAATAGGCTTGTGTGGCTGTTGTCTCCAAGGTTGTCTCATTACTTGTCTTTTCGTGTTGAAGGGATTTAGTCGCAATTGATGAGTTTAACTATACATGTATTTGTGTTGTAAAACTTAATTGTAAAAAGGCGATTAGCACATATCATGATAAGGCCACACCAAGTCAAACCTTAGTTTCTGGTCACCCGCCCGCATGGTAAACCTGGAACCCTAGTTTATGAGGACTATTATTAATATTACAGGTGCTTAAGTGCATGTGACCCAGCAAGACACTTATTTTTACTGCAAAAGATCGAGATACTCTAATAGAGCAGTCAGGGATTCCAATAGAGCAGTCACACTAATCTTAACTCTAATATTAGGTGTATATGCGACACTCATAAAATGTTTCTAACTATAGCTAGTTTGTCCTTGATTATATAGCTGTTCAGATTATAACTGTTACTAATACTTTTGTAACCAAAGTAATTTCAGTAGCATTAACTACTAGCCCATCATGTGCAGATGGGCCATAGCTTTAACTTTATAATTCAAATGTAGTCCTCTAATGATTAGTCTAGTAACTTCAAATTCCCTTATCACTGAACACTGCAGGGGTATGGAAAGCTGGCAACATTCGGTGAGCTTAAACTTAAACTTTTCCATAACTAAAATTAGATTTTTTATTTATTATTTTTTTTTATTATTTATTATTAATTAGCAAAGCCCACCAGGGGCAACACGCTAATGTGCATTACAAATCACAAATTGTTTAGCTTATCTATAATGTTCTTAAAAGTGTCAAGGTTAATTGTGTTGATGTTGTCAATTTTCAAGTTATTCCAATCAATAATTGTTCTTGGCAGAAAAGAATACTTATATAAATCAATTTTGGATTGCAGCTGTGCAAATTTGAGGGGATTATTGGCACGAGTATATGATACAGGGGTTGGCTGGGGTAAACAATGGTTTGGTAGCACCAGTAAGTTTCTTACAATCTTGAATAATAATATAAATCTAGCATTTCTTCTCCTACTTTTTAAACTTGGCCATTGAAGGTAATTAAGCATATCTGTAATACTGTGTTGTTGACTGGATCTGTGCCATGGTTTATTAAGAACAAATCTTGCAGCTCGGTGTTGGATCATTTCTAATTTGCTAACTGTTGTTTGGTGATAAGGATCCCAGATAGCTGAGCAGTATTCAATAGAAGGTAACAATAATTGTTTGTATAAGTGTTCTTTGATTTGTATTGGGGCATTATATAAATTCCTTTTCAGAAATCCAAGAAGACGGTTTGCCTTTCCACAAATATAGTTAACATGTGGTTCCCATGATAGTGTATGATGGAGGCGGATACCAAGATAGGTGTGCTCTGATACAATATTGATTGGAATATTAGACATTTTATATGTAAAAGTGCTTTTACTGTGGTGGGTTGTAAATTGTAAAATATTGCATTTGGGAATGTTAAATTCCATCAGCCAGTTGCTAGCCCATTGTGTTAAGGAATCTAAGTCATTTTGCAGTATTCTGTGATCGTTGGGCGTAGCTATAGTTTTAAAGAGTAGAATGTCGTCAGCAAATAATCTAATTTCACTCTTGATGTTTGTTACAATATCGTTAATGTAAATTAGGAACAACACAGGACCAAGTACGGAACCTTGTGGAACACCAGATGTAACTTGACATGTAGAAGATCTAGAGCCTTCTACTACAACCTGTTGGGTACGACCATGAAGGAAGGACTCTAGCCACTGTAAGACAGTTCCTCTTATACCATAGTAATTTAATTTGTAGAGAAGTCTAGAATGAGCTACTCGGTCGAACGCTTTAGAAAAGTCTAATATAGCAGCATCAACTTGCAGGTTCCTGTCAATATCTTTTGCAATGTCATTAACAGTAATGAGTAGTTGAGTCTCACAGGAATGTTTTGATCTAAATCCAAACTGGTTGTCTGAAAGAATATTGTGGTCCTCCAAATGCTTCATAATTTGACTCACGATGATATGCTCCATTGTTTTACAAACTACTGAGGTGAGTGAGATAGGACGGTAGTTGTCTGGGTGAGCTTTGGAACCTTTTTTAAATATTGGGGTGACATAGGCATGCTTCCATTGTAATGGGACTTCACCAGATTCTAGTGATTGTTTGAAAATATGAGTTAGAATGGGAGATAATTCGGCAGCTGTGGCCTTCAGTACATACGGATGCAAGGAGTCAGGTCCTGGGGATTTGGATGTGTCACAGGTACTTAACAAGTTGTAGACTCCTTGTTCGGTAATCTCAAATGTAGGTAAAGATGGAAATAAGGATGGACCTTTGTCAGGAATGTTACTATTATCTTCGGATGTAAAGACAGACTGAAAGTGTTGATTGAGGGTGTCTGCTTTTTCCACAGGATTGGTTATGATATGACCATTTATAGGATTTATTAATGTACTAATACCATTGTTTTCTTGTTTTCGTGACTTGATGTAGTGCCATAAAGACTTTTTGTTACTGTCTGGTGATGAAGTTAGGTTTGTCAGGTAGGATTTGTGTTGGTACTTTAGTTTATGATCTATCTCTTTTTGTAATGATTTATATTCATTCCAGTCACTATCTCGACAATAACGTTTTGCTCTTCTATAAACTCTTTGCTTTTTACGTATGAGTCGTTTTAAAGCAGAAGACAGCCAGGGAAGGTGAATTCTTGTACTTAATTTCTTGGTAGGAGTATGAGTGTTTATTATTTGTAAATTTTGTAAGAAGAAGGACCAATTTTCATCTAAGCTTTGGGGTGATGCTTGATTTATTTCAAAGTAATCATGTGACAAGTCTGATAATTCCTCTCTTATTTTTTCCCAGTCAGCTAGCTTGTAAAGGTAAACAGTTCTGGGATGTTGTTTGATTACACGTTTAGGAATCTTGATGGATACTAAAACAGCGTCGTGGTCACTCAAGCCTGGAAGTGGTTCACATGATATCACAGAGTTAGGATTAGTAGTAAAGCATAAGTCTAAAACATTTTGAGCTCTTGTAGGGAAGGTGACTAACTGAGACAGTTGGTAGTTGTGTGATAAGTCAATAAGTCTTTCACGAAAGTGACATGATACATAGGAATTTATTAGTGTACTGTTTTCCCAGTCAATACCTGGACAATTAAAGTCACCTCCAAGAATGATGTGAGTGTGGGGATACTTTTGCTTAATCGTGTCTATGGAAGACTGCAAGTTGTCGAGTATTGTATCACTTGAGTGAGGAGGACAGTAAAAGGAGCCAACGATAAAGTCATTGTTCTTGTCAAGATGAACGTGAGCCCACACTATTTCAATAGTTGAGTTGTCATTAATTTGTGTACATGGTATAGAGCTCTTTATGGAAATAAACACACCACCACCAGAAGTGTTTCTGTCTTTTCTGTATGTTTGATAATTATTTGGGAAAACCTCAGAGTTTAGAATAGATTCATTCAAATGTGATTCTGTCCCTATAATGATGTCAATTGCATAGGTAACCAGAAAAACTTCAAGTTGGGTTGGCAAGTAGAAACCCTTATAGTTTAAACATTCCCAGATGATCACTAAAAAACACTAGTCTGGAGCACTCAATGACTCAAAACTTTGACAGTTACTTTTCTCAAGGTTACTGAATAGAAGGCTGGAAACACATAGCTAGTGGGCTAAGACTTCACATTTGAATGAAGAATTTCTGATGTGAAAATAGAAGTTAAATTTCAGTTTGGATCATGATCATTTGAACAACTTAGCTATAAGTCATAGTAATACTTTCCTGACATAGCTAATGAGACATTTATTTCACTTGGAAAGCATAAGTAGCTACATGAGCAAAACATTTCCTATAGCATATTCTAAATAAATAAATAAATATACTTAAATGCTATACATCAGTGTATAGCTAGCCATGATCCATCAACAACTTCCCTAGTGCATTTTTTGCCAAAGCACATGTACAACTACTTATGTTGTTGGTTAAGTTTCACTAAAAACAAAATCAGCATGAATTTGCTAAATTGAGCAAATAATAATACCATACAGTATATTGTCACAGTAGAGTCTATAGTTCTGAAGTCCTGATCATCCGCCCGCCCGCATCCATTTGTAGGCTTGGGAGTGACCAGAAACTAAGGTATGACTTGGAGTGGCCTAAACATGTATTTGTCACAGTAGAGTCTCTCACGAAGTCACGATTATTACGAGACATTGGACCAGGGTAAAAAGTTTACTGCTATATTTAGAGGTTGTAGCGTTTGTATATCTTAGTATCTTAATAAATAATCCCCCATGATCACTAATCACTAATAGTACAGTGAAAACTGGGGAGTTACTATTCAGTGGACTGGACTACTGGACTGGAACACTGGACTGGACTACTGGACTGACATATTTTTGATTTTTGCACATTATATGGTTGGATTTATGGAGTCTTGCTAGTAAGCACCCTTGGGGCACCTGCAGCCCACTTCTAAACGCTGAAGACGAACAGCGGAATATGCGAAAACTGTCTCTTATCTTAATAGTTTCGCTACTGTTCATTATGCCACTATACAACACTTATTTCTTACCCTGGTGTGTAGTAATGCTGCAGGCAGTGCAGGGAATTGATTGTGACAGCAATAGTTAATCAGCAATCAACTAGCCAGTAGACGGTATCCTTCGAGTTATATCCTTAGAGCAAGCTTGAGGAGCAAGCAAGCTAGTCTCGCTGCCAGACTTCTGTCTCAGTGCAGGGACTTATCTATTAAAGATTATAAGTGCCCATACTGAAAAATCTCTAATTGGTAAGCCCCTGCACCGAACTAGAGGCAAGTCTAGAGGTCTGGCCATGTTGGCGAGACTAGCTTACTTTCAAGCTTGCTCTAAGGATATCTTGAAAGTTATTGTCTACTGGCTAGTTGATTGCTGGTTAACTATTGCTGTCACATTCAATTACTACACACCAGGGTAAGGAATAAGTGTTGTATAGTGGCATAATAAACAGCAGCGAAATTATTAAGAGACAGTTTTCGTATATTCCACTGTTCGTCTTCAGCATTTAGAAGTGGGCTGCAGGTGCCCTAAGGGTGCTTATTAGCAAGGTTCCGTATATCCAACCACAGAATGTGCAAAAACCAAAAATATGTCAGTCCAGTAGTCCAGTCCAGTGTTCCAGTCCAGTAGTCCAGTCCACTGAATAGTAACTCCCGTGAAAACTGGTCATTATTCAGGCCGTAGGGACAAAATTTTCTAACCTTGCCTTTTAAAGAGGTGGCTGCATTATGCGGCCTTAAAAAAAGGTAAGAAGCATGCTGTTCTAACTGGCTATAGAGATGGATTTAGTGTATGACAGCGTATGAGACAGTGAGTGCTGGCAGCAAGGGGGCAGCCAATCTGTTAGAGCACCAAAAGCACTGCTTCAGACATAGGCAGTTGACTGTCAGCCCCAAGTGTAAAAAGTTTCACTATTGGTCCTTATAAGCTCCTGATGAAGAAAGTGATGAAGTCATTATCCATAGGATATATTTTTCAGAGTATCCATTTCAGTTCTATAATATAGTAGCCAAGCATAAAATGAACATAACACAGCATTCCAGTAGTTTAGTGGTGACCTGGAATGTCTTCAACACATGAAATACCAAATATCTAATGCCTGGCTTTCATCCACAGTGGACCTGTCTTGGTGGCCACTTGTACAGAAGGGAAACAGCTGCCACACAATCTTGCGAGCGAAACAGCTAGTTGCCACACCCCTTAATTATCAATTTGTAAAATCTTTAGCAAAATTGTGTGTGCGAGCAAGTGCGATGTGGCAGTGTTGTGTATATGGTTGCTGCCTAGCAGTGACACATCACGAGTATTGAAGTCACAATGCATTACTGTATCATCCATCTAAATGCAATCTCTGAATGTGTCATTTTGTGTAGAGAGCAATCTTCCACAAGAAGTGACCTGCAGGTTTCAGTGTATATTGTTAACCATTAATATTGTTTCACAATATTGTGAACTATATGTACAGTGAAACCTCACTTAGTGGCCACCTCTTTAATAAGACCACCTCATTATATTGGCCACCTCTAGTAGGTCCCAAATATAGCTAAGCATTACTTATGACCTCATTAATAAGGCCACCTTGTTATTCAGGCCAAATGTTTTGGTCCCACAGCCTGCCATATTAATGAGGTTCCATTGTACTTATGTGAATTTTTATTTTTCGTAACTTTTCTTCAGGTTTACTGATGGGCACTATGAAGCATTGTTGACTGGTACTTGAAATGCTAAAACAGTACGTAGCATGTCTTGTATGTACATGTAATGTGTTGTAATGTGTCCACACATCCACACATCTTAGAAATAAATATAATTGTATTCTCTATAAATAGTCAGTTCCATTGTGCCACTGGGTCATAAGTTGGTTGAGTATGGATCATCCAGGGAACTTGAGTCACATTTTGTCCTGGCCAAGTGGATCTCATCCACTGACAGAATATACAGGATCAGATCACGTGTATAAATTACGGTGGAACTTGTTTATTGCCACCTTCACTCATTCAGCAGGTAACAGTGTATAAATTCTCAATTGGAATTGGCTTTTCAAGAGTGGTTGTCTTTCTATACTAGTGGCCATTAAGATAGGTTGTACTGATAGAGTGTACATAGTAGAGATGCAACAATATCCTCCACTTAGTATCGTTGATAGTGATGCAATGGAGACTATGTATTATTGCATTTAAATACTATACTATTATATTGCAACTCTAGCACGTATTTATAACAGGAATGTTTGTTAACTGTTTAGACATACTGGAGCCACACCCACTCATCTGGATTCTACAAGTGGAGTCATACCAACTTGTTGTCATCATACTGACTCGTTACTCCCATTGTGTTTGGATGAATATACATGCCGTCATGTGAGACTTGCTACCATGGCGGGCCACTGGAAAACATTTGCATAGCAGTTATATTACAGTCATTATTGTTGTGAAAAGTGTTTGGTATTCATGTGTCTCCTCTGTATGTTGTAATTACATGTGTAATTTTGTGTGGGGGTGCTATAAAATGCAATAATGCATGGTGACAATTGTATTAGGCGATTTTGCACACTTCCTTTTAAGCTAGCTACATGTGCTAATTACTCACAGCTTGTGTCAACAACTGGTAACCTCAGTTGTACTCTTGTGTCATTCTTTAAGCCGCGCCCTTAGAGGACAAAATATGTGGGGGCGACTAATTTCAAAACGAAGGATGGTATGCAGCACCATAGATTATATCTATGGACTATAATCTATGGCAGCACACTTCTTGGTGGCTAAATGTACTGATTAACTACATAGAGCGCCAGTTCATCAATACCATAGATCCTGGATATGCATGCTATATTATTCGAACGAAAAATGATCAGCAGCGCGGCGCTTCCAAAAAAAGTTGACGGTGAACGACTATCGAAGATTTACGAAAATTCCATATAAAAGTACTGGGTAGTGAATGCGGCTCGAAGTATAACTCGCCTTTTAAGCTACAAGCAGGCTTTCTGTTGTCGTGAACGATTACCACAAGGTCACGAAAAACTTATATAAAAGTATGGGCAGTGAATGAATGTTCGAACTGGAACTTGCCACTAAAGCCACGGGCCAGCTTCTTCTCGCCGGATGTACTACTTCTTAGGCAGAAGGATGTGTCACTTAGTAAGAATTACTCGTAACTGATCTACCGTCCATGTAATGAATCGATTCGCATTCCGTTCACCGTCATGACGTATGAAAAAATCACGTGTTCATTAGAATGTATTCGGCAGTGCATATCCTCTATACCCAGTGACCGCAGTTGTGCTCTGCGTCATTCTTTAAATTCCGAGTAAAATTCTTAGAGAGCAAATGACGTGGGGGCGACTAATTTCAAACTAGCCATTCTCGAAAACAAATGTTTCAATCTGAACGAAACTTTCAGAACAGTTTAAAGTAGCGATTTCCAACCTACCAATTTTTCACACATATTTTTGCTACTTAAATTATACACCTTCAATAAACGTTTCACAAGCTGCCGTTCCAGTAAATGGTAGCCAATGCTTCGTACTTTGTATTGCACTTTATTGGATTAAAATCCATGCGGTATTTATTGAAATACAACAAATCAAAGTTTGAGAAATAAAAATCCCCATAGGGATCCGATACAAATAATTGCGTACGTAATTCTAATTGGAAGAATGTGGCACCTGTGATAGCCGAAGTTTCCGAGTGTTTCCGCATGAATCTGCTGCTGATGAGGACGAAGAAAGTGGTTCTGGGCAAACCGTATATGTTGATTTCGATTTTGCTATGTGTTTTTTGATTGGAGGACGATTGATGTTGGATTACGATGGAAATATGGCCCTTTAAAAGGTAAATCGCCATTTACACTGCTCAGAATTCAGCATTACAATCACCCTTGGCTTCAAGGCATCCACCTGCATCGATGCTAGTATAATTTGAAGGTGAACAGTTTGTTGTCTTGCGCGGAATTGCAAAATAAGGTTCAATGTTGAGCATAATCTTTTCAAAAGTGGAGACTGGCATCTGATACCAACCTTACATGGCTTCACACGTACCTGTTGTTATATTCTGGTGTATTTACTGCTGTTTTGATCCATTTTATGGCAGCTTCAGTGATTGTAATTTTGATCAGAAACTATTTATAATTTCTCTTTGTAGTATAGTGATTTCATTGTGTTATATAATAATTATTATCCTTAGTGCTTACAATGTGACAAATAAAGCTGAGCAGTGTCCAAACAAATCTATTTTAAAAATAATGTTGCTCTTACATTGTGTTATCTGATTGTCATGTTTCCGAAGTACGTGTTAATTATGACTTGTGATGCCAGTACTTGCCATTTATAAAATATTACTGATTTTTCTAGTTAGTTATCCTTGAAAATGCATTAAGTACCTGTGTATACTTAGTATTACACAATACACACAGTTTTATTTGTGAATCACTTGCTTTATTCATGTAATATTCTGAGTGGTCAGTCTACAAGGAAGTGGTCACTTTTGAGAGGTTTTACTTAGTTCATATATATGCTGTTCTTCATAAAATAGATATGTGGTGAAAATTTCATGTCATTATTAGTTTCCTATCTAGATTTATGACACTTTGTATATTGTGTTTGGTGCCATGCAATATACATAAAAAGCATTGAAATGCTGTACACAAAAATCACCACACTGTCAACTTCTTTTCCTTATATCTTTTGATAGGAACCACTGATTGAGGTGGGGTTTGCACTAAAATGGCCCTGACAAAATGCACAATATTTGTCATACCAATGAATGTATGGAATGTTAATTATTTAATTTAGTTGGAAATCTCTATTTAAAGACACATTGCCCTATATGCCAAGCGAGTATTGCGGAAAACAACAATGATCTGGGATTTGTATTTGGCCTCTAGGTCGACTGAGGACGACTGAAACTTCGTTTGGTGCTGAAATCACGACTGTAGGGTAATCATGTATGGTGAAATCGATGATGTGAATCTTGAGGTGATTGAGTGAATACTGAAGCGATAACAGGGCGATCAATGTTCGGAATGAACAAAGGAACGCAAGGCATACACCTGCGGTTGCGTCTAACCGCATGCAATTAAAAAAAATGAAATTTCCCCTTTGATGTCGGCAACCTAGATCACGAAACAATCGGCATGGATTTGCTTCACTGCTTGTGTGGTAGTTACTAGTGGCACGATGAGTTCAACTCCAGAGTTTCAGAGGGATAGCGTAAGTGACGGGTGGATTACAGCATAGATATTATAGTAACCACAGGATTGGAAACGCGATCACGTGCTCCATAGAAAACGCGTACTGCCTGGCGGGCTATCCTTGCAGCACCTGTTCGCAAAAGAAAAACTTTGCTGACTGTTGTATTTATTGAGTTTTCTGGCGTTCTTGTTTCTTGAGGGCAGGTTACTAGCCTTTTCGAACGTTATCAAGGACAGTTAATCAGGTCAGTATTACTTTTGTCACGTTTGATATGGCGGCCATCGAAATTGTTAGTTTTGGACCCTTAGTACATCCTGAGCGACGAAGTTTTCTTGTATTTCACCCTCTATTATTTGCGACAACATTATTGAAAACAAGGATAGCTGATAAACAATTCATAAAATGCGTAATCAAGACTCACGGTAGTGAGTCACGCGGCCAAGAAACTACAAAGCGCACGCCCAATTAAAATACGCGCGGCCACTACTGTGAGTTATTTACGTGTAGGGCCGGTTTCGCAATATTAGTCCTAGATTACGCAACATCTCAATAGATTTGTATTGCGTTACGTGATAAAAAAATCTTTAGGAGTCATCATCATAGTTTTCTTGCGACCTCGCTAAAATAAAAAAGTAACCATCTCAAAATAAAAAAATAGGCGTATTTCACTTTATTTCTCTACCTTATGTTACAACTACTGTCACGTTATACCAGTCAACATAGTCGTGTTTGTATAGTCCAAGGCATTAGAGTTTGTGTCCACGTCGTGCCTTTAAAAGTTATTGTAGGGATTAGAGGTTTGATTGAAGAAAATACGTCGAGCGTTTATAAATCGCCAGTTGTCTTATGGTGTGAAGAACAAAATCACTAGCGAAGGTGCTTTAAGCATACTCTTCAATTCTCTATTTACATGTAATTTTTAATAGATTAACCACAAAGGCCGATAAGGTGAATACAAAAGGTAACAAGTCTTTAGGGGTTACCACCTCTATGTAGTGTTTACCATGTAGCTTGTGCTGTGGCTTCCATTAAGTATTATGCACACACAAATGGTGCAACAAAATTTTGTAATGGATTGCTCGAATGGGGTTGGTGGTGTTGTGGCTCGAATGTGGTTCGTGGTTTGCCAGTGACCATGTATGAGTTGGGGTTGTTCCACACAACTTACACAATATTCAAATTTCATGATGACCATGAAAATTTCTTGCCATATGATAAACATACAACAATGTGTAACAATGTTAATCAACATCACATCAAGACTTGACTAAAAACAGTTCCAACAATAGTGATGATTTCTTGTATGTCAGCATGACGATACTGAGACCTGTAAAAGAATAAGCAGGCACTGAAGTTAACCTTAAATTAAACACTCATGCAACTGACCTGGAACATTGGTCGCAACACCAAAAACACTTGTTTCGATATCTGATGACACAATCCAGCAGGCACTGAATTAAAAGAGAATGTGCAAAAAATCAATATGCCGGGCTGTATCAATAATAGAATGGATAATCAAAATGAACAAAAATTATATCCCAGGCTAAATGAATGAATAACATAACTGTTGGGTAAGCATGTCAAACCTGAACATTAGGACATTAGTCAAACAAAAGTACGCTATCACAACTTGGTCATAATACAATGTTTGTACCACTGGACTTCACACTGGTTGCCCAAAAATTATGCCATTCCGGGACAACAGCATAATTATGAAACAAATAATTACTACAACACAGAAGGCTTACTGTTGCACTGTCTACACTGATATACCATAATTTAAAAACATAACAGGTGGGCATTACACTTAACATCTGGGTACTAGGAAAAAATCACTAACATCACAACATGTAAACTGACCTGGAAATTAACACCCTTGATGCCACTACAGTCTACACTGGATATTTGTTTGAACCCATCAACACTATGCCCGATACATCTGAGTAGACTGACCTGCAAATTCACATCACTACTATACAGTGATAATTGATAACTACAAAAACAACAATTGCAATAATACAATTCTTCTGTACGTCAACTGACCTGAAACACACATGCAAACTGACCTGGAACATCGGTCGCAACACCAAAGACACCTGTTTCGATATCTGACGAAACAATCCAGCAGGCACTGAATTAAAAAGAGAATGTGCAAAAAATCAATATGCCAGGCTGTACCAATAAAGGATGGATAATCAAAATGAACTAAAAATATATATATCCCATGTGCAGTTTAAGTTAGTAACATAACTGTTGGGTAAGCATGTAAACCAGAACATTAGGTCATTAGTCAAACAAAAGTACGCTATCACAAACTGGTCACTGATAATTGATAACTACAAAAAGAACAATTGCAATAATACAATTCCTCTGAACGTTAACTGACCTGAAATTCTGTATCTTTGTTCTTGCATGGTCTCAACTTACATATGTACCATGATCACATTCAACTGCTAGTGGATAAACCAGTATGACCAGATGGCTTGCAAAAACCAACAAGCAGGTGTTAAATACAATACACCTAAAGCCTGGAATATGAAAAATATTATAATATAAGCATTATTCCACACTGATATAGTAATAGATTATAGGACGTTGTGGAACTTGCCTAAACGTGTAAACTTGAACATGAGGACAACTGCATAATCTGGACACTTGGAATTGTCCAATACCTGATGAACAAGTTAGTACTAATGACATTCACTTCAACATTTTATCCCAGCTGGGTGAATCTCTTGTAACTGAGTAAAAAGGTGTTTATTTTCCACCTGCAACCAAAGTTCTACATTTCTGTGGTTGAGTGTGCATAAACTGACCAGGAAAATCAGTATGCCATAGGTAGGGTCCACAACGTGAAAAATGAAGTTGCAAGAAACAAAACCCTGACTATCGTAGTATGTTACCCTTAGTGCCCCATCACTAATACTACCCTTGGTTTGGAACTGAGTTCCCTTGTTGGAGCAACACGCGGATTTTAATATCTCATGTGATTGATCTTTATTCCGAACGCTCAAAAGAAGACGTCCAGAGCTTCCAGATTCTGAGTGTGATATCAAGTGTTGTTGGCCTACCAAACCATGTATAGAAGTGAGTAAAACGTTGCCTGTGTTTTCCACGGAGGCTGATTTTCTGTAGATGGGTCGAGAAAATTTTTTGTTCGAGGTGCTCTACCAGCCAAGAGAAGAGAAGCCAATCCTATCACATAAGATGGTAATGAAGTTGGATGTATAAGTATTCTACACACCAAGTTTGAAAGAGCTGCGACCTTTCTAACCATCTGGCTGGTAGAGATGAAATTTTCAGTACAATGATCTTCAATGATTTTGGTGGGTTGCCTCCTTCCTACTGTTACAAACTGTCTTCCTAGGAGCTTTAAATCAGAGGAAGATCCAGAAGAACATCTGAGGTTTCTAAGAAGTGGTAAAATCCTTGACTTTTAAAGTTTAAAGGTCACTGGAATCTACTACTCTAATAGAACATTCAGTATCCTATAAGAAAAACCATGTAGTTCAGTATACAATTACCATCTGCTTTTGGATTGTGTCAATTGAACAGCTGTATAGGTTGCTTGGAAAGTGTGCATTTTATGGACATTTAAATCTTAAGATGCAGTTGCTGGAGAGTCTAATAGTATTGAATTTTGAAATCCATGCCATTCATTTGCTATGAAGTAATCAATTTGTATCAGCTGGAGCACTCTATTGCAGAACCAGCTCAGGTAATCTCACATTTTACATATACCTGGATTTCTATACAAAAATTAACAACAATAATTATGTATCTTGTGCAACTGCCTAAGCAAATAACAACTCAGTAATGTAGGTATAGCCATAATACCCTAATGCTGCTGTGTATGTGGCCTATGAGTTTGTGAAATTGTTGATTCATGACTGAGATAGAGGTAAAGCAGAGCTTCACAGTTTTATTTGTCAATGTGAGTAGTCTATTACTTTATAGGTGTAGTAGACCAGTAGATTACACATGTTTTTACAGTGTCCTTTTATCATGTTTTGCACAGGTAGTGAAAATAGGGCAAGGAACCACAAGGCCATGGTCCCCCAGTTTTGGTGGTCAATTCTTGTAGCAAAAGATTAATCACAACTGTTAGTAGCTGCTTAATTTTTAAAGTGAAAATGGCCACCCAAAGTACTGTCTCAGAGCCCTGGAGCATGCATCCAGATGGAATCTGTGTATGCATCGGCTAATTAAAGTGGAACTTTTTACATTCAATTGCAAGCACTTGATAGTTAAATGTAAGGAGATGTGCATGGTGGAATACTTCCTTGAACTTGTTAGTGTACTTTATTGTCCAAAGAATACATTTAACCTGTTGTATTGATTTCTGTTTGTCACAGGTCCATATACATTGGACTGCTCTGTGTAACAACACCCATTCAAAATAACAAACTTAACTTGAAAATACTCGTCAATCTGTAATGTTATCTACTTTAATGAAGCCAAATTTCTGTTCATCTAGATCTATTAATTTTTTCATCTCTGCCTATAGCTATGTCATTGTTTCCCTTATCATATCAATGATTTTTTGTTCCATTGATTGTTGAGTGCAGCTGTAAGAAGCTGTCATCAAAGTTAATAAATGCATGGCTAGAGCAGACTAAAAGGCATACAAATCATTCGAGGTATCAATTCAGCTAACTAGTTTGTAAAGAAATAATTGGCTATTAAGCTTGCACAATATTTAGCGTATTGATGGATAAGAAACTGGTGATTGTGTTCATTTATTTAAGTGTATGGTCATACACATGTATGATTTGTTTATTGTCTGCCATGGATATTGTACTGTAAACTACGTGTGTGTAATGTAATAGACTAATCACACAATTTGTTTTTGAGGTGACCTAGCATGCAGGTAGGCTAATGTACCGTACGCCTCACTGTATAGCTTTATAGGATGTGGAAAATGGATGCAGGAGCTGGAATAAAGAATGAAAGACCTGGCAGTTTGTCTACTTTTTGAACACAATGCAACTACTGAATATAGATAATTATTATAGAGTTAATTATGAAGGAGTCTTTGCAGTGATAAACGTGCTTACTTATACTCATATACTTACAAGCTTAGTATGTGCTTATTGTGCTACACTTGAAAGTTGTTAACACAACTTTATGGTAAAACAGTCTATGGGACAAGGGGGAGCTGTAGCCTCTGTAAAAAAAATTATGGGAGTTTTCCCCCTAAAATTATCTGTAACTGTGATGGAGAGCTTAGCTCAATAGCATCAATAATTTGAGATACTATAATAGAGCAGTCAAGTTTGAGATATTCTATTAGAGCATGCAGTCATGGTATTCTTAGAACCATTAGAGGAGCAGTGTAGCAAGCTACGTATGTAATTATAAATAAGGAGATATAGTCTAGTTGGTGAAGGGCAACTATTGCCAGCAGGTAGTGACCTTTTTTTGGTCTTCAACTTACAGCTAGACCATGGCATCATCAATCTAGACCCCATCCCCCCTCACCCCCCTAAATAAAGGTGTCTCATCCACCCTTACTATTCCTGCATTAAAATCATACTGCCAATCATTCCATCAACTATCATTAGCTATCATGGACGATTCAGTTTTGGTAACTGCTTTCCAAAGTAATGTGAGTGAGATGATGAGTGTGCAACAGGGAAGTGCAACACTTAGAGTGTGTTGGTCCTAGCATGAAATCAACTACATGGCAGGGGTCTGGATTTCCATCCTAGAATATTTTTGTGATTTAACACCTTGATTGAGAGTGCTAATGACAAAGTGGAAATTTTAATGCTATAAATTAACACTGTGTAACTTTTAAAAGTATATACCACATTGTTTCAAATGAAACTATAGCTAGATGCACTCATACAATTACAACTAAGTGAGTATATAACTAACTACACATGTCAACAATTAGTGAAAACTAGCAGCGATTATATCATCATGTACATTGCAGGATGTCTGGGATGCCATCTCTGGAAGACTACTTTACTTGTACAAAAATTTCCCAACCACACTGCATGAGGATGTCAAAGTACAATATGCACCTCAAACATTGCAGATTATACATATAGTTGTGCTCTTCAGTGTAATTTAAAGCTATAGCCTTGCCCTAAACATTTATTGAAGAAGTTGCTAGCTAGGTTATGCAGGATTATTGACATACATACATGTATACATACACTGTGAAAAAGGTGGGATATAAGATGGTATTTCCAGTGGCTTATTGAATACAAATAAGCCTTAATATAAATCCTGTATTATACTCATGTTATACTTTAGTATAATGCATACTATATTATTATATATATGTGACCTGAATTTTGGAAAATCACCCATATGGGCACGCGTGAAATAATTAGAATTTTCGTGTTTAGTGGGTTGTTAACAAGAGCAGGGCACAGTTTTGAAAATATTTCAAGAACTTTCTTGTAATTTAAGGTATAGAGAATGGCCTAAAACCACCAACAAGTAGATTTGCACTATAAAGCTTGTGATTTGATCGTTAAATATTTTAGGTATCAAATGCGCCCATATGGGTGATTTTCCAAAATTCGGTCACATATGGTTTCAGTTTATTTACCACATTACTTAAAATAGCTTATATCAAATATAATGCCCACACTATACCATCACATATATGGTTTCAGTATGTTTAACACATTAACTAAAGCCTTACATGTGATTGTTAGTATACTACAGGTTATATCAAGCTTTTTTGTATTCAATACGCCACTGGAAATGCCATCTTATATCCCTCTTTTTCACAGTGATACATATAGTCACACACACACGCATGCACATACACACAACACAACACATATATACATACCAGCTATAGACTCAAATGTTGTATACTTATGATTATGTTTTCTTGTGTGTATCTGTGCTTTATTCTCCCTAATGGAGGTCTGCACAGTACCAATAATAAATAAATACATACATACATGCACAAGGCCTTTGATCTGTATCTATATTATTTATACAGTAATACTATAATGACTGTGCAACTTTTATTAAATTAAGCAACTTGTCTACAGCTGTTCAATTAACACAACCAATAGTAGATGGCAAATGTCACGGTTGTTCTAATAGAGTGAATGTTCTATTAGAGTAGTAGCTTGCAATGGCCTACTCGCCTTTTAACTTTAAAAGTCAAGGATTTGACCACTTCTTAGAAACCTCAGATGTTCTTCTGGATCTTCCTCTGATTTAAAGCTCCTAGGAAGACAGTTTGTAACAGTAGGAAGGAAGCAACCCACCAAAATCATTGAAGATCATTGCACTGAAAATTTCTTCTCCACCAGCCAGATGGTTAGAAAGGTCGCAGCTCTTTCAAACTTGGTGTGTAGAATACTTATACATCCAACTTCATTACCATCTTATGTGATAGGATTGGCTTCTCTTCTCTTGGCTGGTAGAGCACCTCGAACGAAACTTTTTCTCGACCCATCTACAGAAAATCAGCCTCCGTGGAAAACACAGGCAAAGTTTTACTCACTTCTATACATGGTTTGGTAGGCCAACAACACTTGATATCACACTCAGAATCTGGGAGCTCTGGACGTCTTCTATGGAGCGCACGGAATAAAGATCAATCACATGAGATATTAAAATCCGCATGTTGCTCCAACAAGGGAACTCAGTTCCAAACCAACGGTAGTCTTAGTGATGGGGCACTAAGGGTAACATACTACGATAGTCGGAGATTTGTTTCTTGCAACTTCATTTTTGACGTTGCGGACCCTACCATAGGGGTATGGAAATGGTTCCTTTCCTTCTGTTGTGACATTACTTACAGCTGACTGGTAAATGATCATCGATGTTCCCGTGGACCCCAACAATGACTATATCAATAAGGCCATACCTATTGGATCTTATGTTGCACGGGCGAAACCTTGAAAAATATGGGTAGGTAGGTCGATTTGATAATGATAGTTTTTTCAATAGTATTATTTAATGTAAACATAAAAAGTATCACAGTACATGGCTACTAAACTTTAAAATTCAAACTACATAAAGCATGGTACATCAATACAAATACGAAAGCATTTGTTACCAAAAATGAACCTATGTAACTATACGTATGGTTTTAGTTTTTCTTTTGCTTCTTCATATTATTAGGTTGTCTAGTGGCAGGCCTTTTGCCACTAGATCTACACAAAAAAACAGATTGGCCGTACAACAGCGTATTGCTTGCGTAACTCTTTGATGGAATCATCATTGACCAGTCCATCTGGTAAGCCACAAAAGTAACAGATTAGAGGAAACGATACGAGCGTTGCACTGTAATATTATACTTCAATGGAATCACTGCATATCAGAGCTGCACGTGTAACTATCAAGTCATAGCGGCATGAAGTTGGCGGAAATAATTCAGAACCACAGGTATACAGCTTCGAGTAATCAATTTGTAAACCCAGAAAAAACTTCTGGGATTATGTAAGCTCGTGAGGAAAATTGATCATGATGTGGATCCAGCATCCACAAGCAATCTGTAAGGGCCTTCAAAAACTTTATACTTGTGGTTTCGACAATACCTGGACTCCATCCTAAGTTTCTGCTGTTCAACAGTTCAAGTAATTTATTGTAAATGGCATGATCACCTCTCAATGGCTGTTCATCATATGGTCGGGGTAACACTGTCTTGTGAGCTGCAGACATCATAACCTGGAAGGCGTTAGGTTTGTCTCCACTGTGTGCACAGGACAAAGAAGTGCTCACACTTCTATTATCTTCCAATGTAAAGCATACAAACTTGCAATGAAACTGATTACAGAGAAACACTGGGGCATCAATGCTGACCTTTTATGAAAGGCACAGGAAATGAAGTTCGCATGGCATAATACAGTGAGTAGCTATATGATTTATAAATATTAAATACCTTTTAATAACTGTATTCTATTGTATAACATTCACATACATACATAATTCAATAATAATAGTAATATAGCCCTAGCTATATAGCTATATAAGCAAACCTCGTGGGTAGACAAAAATTGATCAGTCTGGGAGATCTCCACTTTTACAACTCTTCTTTCTGTGCTGTACGACTTCGAAAGTAAATCACCAAAAGAGTTTTCCCAATTACAACTGATTATTTTTGAACGCTGTACAAGCTTCAGCCCTTCTTTTACAATCACGCTTAACCACGCGCACGAGTTAGAAGCCATATTAGAACACGTGATCAAAAATCACGTGATTATCATTATCATTTTAGGTTATGAAAAAAGACAGTCGGTCGGGCCCGCGCAACATAAGATCCAATAGGTATGGCCTAACTTCACAAGTTGGAATGAATTTCCTCTCAACATGTGGTGGAATGAATTTCCTTTCAGCATCTGGTGGACAGGTCCATAAACCCTATCGCACAAACACGGTGAATCAGTGTGTGGCGATGTGACACGTTGCACAAACTTCACTCCTCGTTTCGTTAGTATTCAAGACCGGCATAATATATCATAGAGTACCTCAGTATTCTTGACTCTTACTTCTTCAAGCGTTGCTCAAGCGATGTAGTTTCTCACGAGGGGCTCGAGTTTCTCATTTAAGTCGAGCCGATTAAAGTACGCCTCACTATCTAGTTACATTCTTAAACCATTCAATTTAAAACCACGTATCACGAGTGTCCATTTAAGGTAATTAGGGACTTTCCATGGGATTTCCTCTAAATAGATCACGTGTTAGTTGTCAATCCGGTGGATTCTGGTGGTATACATGGTTCAACAATGCGGTAAGTGTACTTTAATATAGTATAAGCTGTCAATAATTGTTTGTGCACTGCTAAACTAAGTTATTTTTGTGTGATAAGCATGCTTGAGGAAGGGTCTGGGGGACGACACTAATGCTTTGACAGCAGTTGATGATGGTCAGGCAAAGAACTGCGAGAAGAACTACTGTGATAGTATGATAGTAGGGAAAAATTCCCACCCCTATAGCTCTGCCTAGGGGCATTAACTAGCATTCTCTATAGCTACTGTATTATGTTGCCAATATGTACATCCGGGCCAAGAATAAAGGTGAAAGTGGTAGTAAGGCTCAATCCTATTATTCTGCTGACCAGGCAAGGGAGTCTGGGACTCTGGGGGCATGCTCCCTCAGGAAAGTATAAGTACTACAACTTTTTTGTTTTAATTGCTTCATCAAGTATAAAAATTTCAGTCAAAAGGTGATGATCGAGGCTCTGGTCTTATGCACTGGTTGGAGTGGCTGTATCGATACTGCACTGTGACATCCTTGAGGGGTTAGTGCTGGCATTATCCATGGCAATACTATTCCATCTCCCCGAGTCTTGATGATTGAGTCCTCCATTCCTTTCTCTGCTGCTCCAATCCTTAAGTTGTGACCACAGTCAAAAAGTGACGATCGAGGCTCTGGTCTTGCATCTATACTGTACTGCAACACCCTTGAGGGGTTAGTACCGGCATTGTCCATCGCAATACTGTTCCATCTCCCATATATAAGTCTTGATGGTTGAGTCCTCTATTCCTTTCTCTGCTGCTCTAATCCTGAAGTTGTGACCAAAATATTAAAAAATGGTTATAACATGAAAATGATTATGGTGATAACAATTACAAATGTATTTATAGCTGTGTAGCAACTGTAAACTAATTAGACACTTGCAAGTTTAATTAGGTGTCTGAAGCATTTAATATACACAGATATGAGATATATTCGTCACATGCAGGCAGTAAAGATAGATTTACTCTAATAGAACAGTCATACTACACCGTAAATTCATACTTCCGAATTTACGGTGTTATGAAACAATCATTATTATGTATGAATTTTACTGACTCTCCAAGATAATATTCTGCATTAATGTTAATTGCTCATTTCCAAAAAACATTACCTTTTAAACCAAATGTAGAGTCTATCACTGACAAAAATGAGTGATATCTACCCCAAAACCACCTTCGCTGTAAAATAGGCGCGCCCAAGAAACTACAAGTACCTGGAACCCAATGTAAAAAAACAAAAAGAAGAACAGCTCAGCTGAAGTGAAAAGTAACTGGTAACTTAAAGAGCTGATATCTGAAGCGGCCAAGAATACAATTACTAAAGTTTAATCCATGCAAGCAGCCAAGAATACAATTACTAAAGTTTAATCCATGCAAGAACACCTTGGCTATAAAACAGGTGTGTACATGCAAGTAACTGGCAACTGAAATGGCTGATATCTGAAGCGGCCAAGAATGAATGGTCATATACAACTAATTCAAAACTTTAACACTGAACCTTTATAATTCAGCTGTGTTCTATATTCACTCTTGCTGCATCGTAAAGTAATTTCTTTTAACTCTAATTGGCTGGTAATTTGGCCGCCTTCTTTAATAGTTGGTATAATAGAGCAAAACAAGGCAGCCAAATTACCAGCCAATTAGAGTTAAAAGAAATTACTTTACGATGCAGCAAGAGTGAATATAGAACACAGCTGAATTATAAAGGTTCAGTGTTAAAGTTTTGAATTAGTTGTATATGACCATTCATTCTTGGCCGCTTCAGATATCAGCCATTTCAGTTGCCAGTTACTTGCATGTACACACCTGTTTTATAGCCAAGGTGTTCTTGCATGGATTAAACTTTAGTAATTGTATTCTTGGCTGCTTGCATGGATTAAACTTTAGTATTGTATTCTTGGCCGCTTCAGATATCAGCTCTTTAAGTTACCAGTTACTTTTCACTTCAGCTGAGCTGTTTTTCTTTTTGTTTTTTTACATTGGGTTCCAGGTACTTGTAGTTTCTTGGGTGCGCCTTTTTTACAGCGAAGGTGTTTTTGGGGTGGTTGTTTCTACTCGCCGGGCTGAAGTTGCATTTCTTTGGCGTGGTTTTCAGCATGAAGTCCATGTCCCATCAGGCGCACGGAGATGACTTCGCCTGCCATTTCGAGTTACTGAATGAAGAGGATATCCCAGGTACTTCACTCAATGGAAAAAAGCCCCGTGAACTAAATGTTCATCAGTTGAAGCGTTGGTTAACGTGTCGTGGAGCTCCAGTCAGTGGGAAAAAACCTGAGCTTATAGAAAGGTTAGCATTAATATCATAACAATTATGATTAATGCATGTCTCCACAAATAGAGTCAAGTGTTACATCAAATATGGGTGGGATCAGTTCATCATTGATCCTGATAAAGGAGTTCATAGTCGTCATAAACTGACAACTTCAGTGCACATGCCAGGTACAGAATTCTACAATCTCCTTCGATCTTTGCCAAGTCAGAAAGATGTGGATTGGACAAAACGGTTGTATCTGTTGCCAACTATCACATTTAGTACCATCTATGACTTCCTTGTTGGTCGCAAAATGTTATTACGAAAAGTGAGCTACATTGAAAATGCTCTTGACAGCAGAGAAGATGCACCGATTGGAAAGAACAACCCACAAGCCAGTGATACACTACCAAATGTCATGGATAACCCAACAGTTAAAGTTGATGGTGAATCATGGTATGAGTCAGTGGAATACACAAGGTCATTAGATAAAGCATATAGGTTTTTTAAGGATGGTCATGTTCAAGACATCAAGTACCACCCTTGGGATAATCAACCAGATGTTGTATGTGTAACAACTACAGTACTGCCATCCATGCGCAAAGATCGTATTTACCATGTCACTCTGATAATTAGGGAATCGAGTGCCCATTTGATTACTGCTTATTGTACTTGCCCAGCAGGACTGTCAGGGTGCTGTAATCATGTCACTGCATCATTGTATTGCCTAGAAGATTATGTACATATGGGACTAAGGGAAGAAGAACTAAAGGGCTGTACTGAGAAGCTACAGAGATGGAACCAGCCCAAAAAGCAGCACATGGAACCACGTCCAACTGATGAAGTGAGTCCTTTTAAGGCAGAGTTTGGAAAGGAAAAGCACAGAAAAGGCAACATGTCAACAAGTGGGATTGTCGGCCAGACAGTTGACGAATTGTTGATCCGAATAGGGATAGAAAATTAAGAGAGAGTCTTGTTATAATTGAGAAGAAGAGGATGGATGAAGCAGAGTTTGATATGTGCACTGCAACCACTGAAAAAACAAGAAAAGTAGCACACGAAAAGAAATGCATGCTTTCCAGTTATGGAACATCTTGTTTTTTTACAAATTTTAGATGAAGAACCTGCTCCTAGTGAAAACAGGCAAGAAGAATTACGTAAATTGAGAATTGAAAGAGCTAAAAAGAAACAGCAGCTTTACAAGCAACAATTGTCTTACAAACAGACATGTGTTCAACATGATCACGGCTATAGTTGTGTTAGCAGTGATGTACCACCCACAAAGCAACAGCAGCAGCAGCCTGAAAGTGAGTATAAAATCCATACATTAGTAGATGATCTATACAGTAATCATGTCAAGATTGATCCTTCAACAATAAAGGAGCTTGAGGCATTGACAAGAGAACAAAGCAAATCAGAGAAATGGCTATGTGAGCGGCAATTGCGTATTACAGCTTCGGTTATGAAAGAAGTTTGCCATCACCGTGCAAGTACAAAGTGTGAAGCGTTTATTAGGAAAAAGTTATCTACTATTCCTATCAATGTCCCTGCAATTAATTATGGAAAGAGCAATGAACATGCTGCAATTACTGGGTATGTGAATCACCAGAGAAGCAATGGCAAGATAATCCAAATAGAATCCTGTGGTATTTTTGTGCATCACAAAAACTGTTGGCTGGCTGGAAGTCCTGATGCTATTGTTTATGACAGCACTGAAGTGAATCACCAGAAAAAGGCTGTTTAGAGGTTAAATGTCCTTATGTTTGCGAGAAGCGCTCAATCAAGGATTCCTGCAAAGAAGTGAGTGGATTTTGTTTGATGGAGAAAGAAGACATCTTGCAGCTCTCCAAGTCACATGCTTATTTTTACCAAGTACAGACCCAGACAGGCTTTCACTGGTGTGATTTCTTCATCTGGTCGTCTACAGGTGAACCCTTTCTCCAACGAATTAATTACGATGCTGTGTTCATGGGAAAAGCACTTTTAATAGCCAAGGCCTTTTATTTTCGCAAATTTTTACCAGCAGTTGCTCAATATTTCATTGTACAGCCATCCTGTTTTGGTAATACTACTGGTATTGGAAGTAATACTACTGGTGATGGTAGCAATACTACTGGTGATGGTAGCATCAGTCATGGTACTGATTTAGAGAAGGTTGCAGATTCTGAAGATCTGGAATTGGTTGCAGTGTTTAGTAAGCCATCAACATGTTTGCAAAGCTTGCAAATACTATTGGACCACTTGATGTTGAAGAGACATTCTGTTAATGGTGATGGAAGCTGCCTTTATCATGCTGTGGCGCACCAAGCAGGACTAATCACAGCTTTCAGTACTGGTGATGAAGTAGTTAGCAGACACCTGAGACGCCTTGTATTATTATCGATGTTAAACTATCCAGCTGTACGACTTGAAGCTATTATGTCACAAGAAGAGTGGCTACAAAAGCAGAAAGAAACTGTAACACTAACTGGGGAGGAGATTTAGATGTTAGACTTATGGCCATTGGTTTAAAAAGGAATATTATGGTTATAACAGATTCTGCATCAGGAAATGTTTTTGGTCGATATTTTCCTTGTACACCACCACCGATTCCTAAAATGAAAGGGGAGTTTTCATACCATTAACATATGGAGACATTTATGGTAAAAAAAATTTCTCCCAGGATACATTGTTTATAATCTACAATGGTTGTAATCATTATTATTCCACATGTAAAGTATATACTACTATGTGATAGTGCATACTATGATGCATACGATTGTACATGTATTGTTGAAATTTTGACTACATACATTATTATAATACAAGTTATGGTCAGCAAACTAAGGGTGGACTAAAATTACATAACATAATGCAAACATAAATAAGTTCATTAATTGAGTCCCACATTGATGCTGGAATAGGTGAATGCAAAATTCGAAATTCTTTAAATCGTAGTATGGCTCTTTCCACATGAATTCTCAACTTAGCTATTTTCTTAGTCTTTAATACATCCTCACACGAGAATTGAGTGCTTGAGCTTAAAAATGGAGGGATATTTAATCTTACTCCCAATGGAGCAAGCAAATCTTGAATGTCAAAGCCTTTATCGGCCATTATCTCATCACTGATTTCCAGTTTGTCTAATAGCCCACTGACTTGGACTAACTTTTTGTCTGAAATAGAGCCTTCATAGACAGGTGAAACAAACACAATTGGCCCACTTGGAATAATACCTATCAAGACTTTGACAGTGTTTTTATTCTTGTACGATGAAAAAGTACAAGATTGGGACACTAGTGATGATGGACGTTCAATTCCAAATTCTGTTGCATCAATGATGAGTCTAGTGTTACGGTACTGCTCTTTGAATGCTGCTGGCATATATTTTTTCACTACATGCCATGGAGGATAACGTTCTAGCCCTTTTAAACTATGATACAGCAAATTAATCCAAGTCATTGTAATTCTAGAAACAGTTGATTGAGACAAGCTAAATCTATTGGCCAGGTGAAATTCTAAAAGTCCCAAACGAAGCCTCACCAAGGTTAGAAAAAACTGTTCCAGTAAGGAAAGTTTGGAATTTCTATCACTCTTCATTTCCGAATAGCTTTCCTTTTACTCACCACTTCTCCACTGCCTCATCACCTTAGCATCTTCTTCTAAGACATGTTTATAAAAAGCAAGGAGAGTGTCATAATTAGGAAACCCAGTATGAAAATGGACCGATTCATCATCTTCCTTAATGTTTTCTAAGTGAAATAACGATTTATCATAGTTTGATTGCAACTTGGTTAATTTTCCAGTCAAATCTGACACTTCAGCTCGCAAACGATCAACCTCTGAAGCAAAATCTACATCAACTTCACTGAATTCAGCACCATCTGAAAGTTCAATACTAAATTCATCAATAAGTTCACTACTGGCTTGCAAATAATTATCGGAACGCTGTTTTTCCCCTGAAGCTAGTTTAGATGTGGTCGTTGTACGTTCGGAGGTGGAGGAGCTCCACGGAAACACCACGGAATCGCTGATTTCTTCAGTACACGTCTTGAAGCAAATGGCTCTCCTCCACCACAAGTAAAATCATCAGGAATAAAATGTTTCGAGCATACTTTGGTGCTCTTGTGGATAACAAAATTGATGCCAGGATCTCGCCTAATTTTTGCTATCCATTGCTGCACTCTTTCCTTGTCTGTAGCCATATCCGGAAAAGAATGAAATGACAGTCTTTCGTTAAACAGTTCCTTCCGTTCTTCTTGTTCGCCATGAGAATGACGGCATAGAGGTACGCAGCAATACTGGCCTCTCCACAATGAATCACGGGACTTCTTAACAATACAGCCTTTGTCTTTACTTATGATATCGTCATCTTTCGTTAAATCATCGTCATTTCCCAAACACAGATCCTCTAGAACACTACTTGATACCCGGACTCCCATCTCACATCAACTCGAAAACATTAGAATACCCCAAATAACGCCGCCATATTTATTTCGTGACATCATTTGGAATACCGTCTATTGTTTGTTATTTTAGTAGTTTTTCAGTAAACCTGCATTCACTGATGTTTTACTGAGAGTTTAAAACTTAGTAAAACAATTATGTTCCATATACTTAAAGTTACTGACATTTTACTATCAGTATAACTGGGTACAACTACAGTAAAGCAGTTTAACAGATTAGTAAACTAAGAACTTTCAAGCAGTAATTATAGTTGGTATTTTTAGTTGTAGCTATAAACTTGTACACTTGAGTTGAAACACTTGAGTTGAAACACTTCCTTTTTACAACTAAAACTGTAATAGCTGTGTAACATAAATAATGGTAAAGTACAAAATTGCCTTAAATTCCTTTTTTCAAAGCTGATGCTTTACAGTTGAGTATGAATCAGAAATTCTAAACCAAAAGCCTTGGTGAAAATGAATTGAAAATTCTTTGAAAGCACTTGCAGCATGCTATTACCTGCATTGCTGGTCACTTTTTTCATATTTTATCTTTTAGTAATAACATTATTCTTTTAGACTAATAGAATAATAGTTACAGCACCTGGGGGTTATCAACTTGGAATCCAATCCATGCTGCAGCATTGATACTGTACTCTTTATATGAGAATTAGTATAACCTCTGCAGTATAGCTAGAAAATATAATATTCTGCTTAGCTAACATGTTTCACAATTACTCAGTCAACACTATTTTAAATTTACTGTGGAGATACACCTGCATGCTTCACATGTTGAGTAATGCTACTATTTGTATCAACCAGGTGCCACATATGCCCTAGGCCTGCGTAGCTTAGCACTCCTCTTGAAAAATCCCCTACTGGGCATATAGCTACACTTCTGGTCATATGTAAAAATTTTCGCGTAAGAAGTTTTTGTACAAGTTTTGCATACATGTATACGAAAATTATTTTACGAAGTAAATAAGAGCAAATGTACATAATTTATGCGACTGGACCTGCAAAAATAGGGCAATGGGCACAAACTACACCCCACCACACAACCGGTCATATCTCAGTACTGGGATTATATTCATTCTGTAACTTGTATTTTAAATCCAACTAAATGTTTAGTAAGTACTGAAAGTGGCATGGCCAAATAGTAATGGAATACAAAGTTATGATGCATCAAAGTTTAAAAAAATAGGAAAATTTTGTGTGCCTACATGCCCTATTTTCACAGACCCAGTCACATATGCCACAAACCCCATAAGAAATTTAGTGCTTCTATAATTTGTATAGGTAAGGACACACATTTGAGTGCAATTTTTAGCTGTTACAAGTACAACAATTGTAAGAAAATGTGTGATAGCCTACTAATCACATAGTGATCACCTTCATGGTTTGTAGTACACATCTATCCAGTTCGTGTGGCCATTAACTTCTAACAGACTTTCTCCTAGCACCCAAAAGGCTGATAAGTTTATTATTATTTGTTGTTGTTGCACTTAAAAGGCTTTGCATGTCAGCAATTCTGATAGGCTACCCTATATATAGTCAACATTTTTACAGTTAAAAGGCTTCTGTTGTCAGCTTATTTGATTGACTGTTTATTTTATCACTTTCTTTTGCAGTTAAAAGGCTTTTGTAATTTTGTTATTTTATTGGCTACTTTACAGTGCAATTGTGACCCTATTTTGGAAAACCATACATTTTGACACTTTGGTCAATTTTCTTTTTTATAGCTACAATGAAGCAC
Organism: Dysidea avara; assembly: GCF_963678975.1. Taxonomy (NCBI): domain Eukaryota; kingdom Metazoa; phylum Porifera; class Demospongiae; order Dictyoceratida; family Dysideidae; genus Dysidea; species Dysidea avara. The sequence continues at coordinate 41,004,328 of NC_089276.1, forward strand.
TGGGTGGTTATCTACCTAGTGTGAAAATTTTGTGATGATACATGAAGCACATAATCTACTCCAAAGATATGGCTAATTCATTTACCATCTAATACATAACAAATTAACTTTTCACTATCAGTTTATATAACTGCATAGTGATCAGGTGAGACAAATTAATGACAAATCACTTTGTTGACAAAGGTCTTCATTCTTACAATCTAAAATGGATGAAAAGAGATCCTTGAGACTTTAATTTGCAATTGATCATGTGTTCTTTGTGCTTTTCCTCAATTTGTAAGTTAATTGGTGTCCAATGCACTGTGAAACTACTACATGGTCTGATATAATTGAGTATATCTCTTAGAATAAAGAAGCTATGGGTGTGAAATTTCACAGCAAGAAGGCTTAATAGTTGCTTTATCAAAATGTACAAAAAAATAACTTTTAAAAAATCTCTGAAATTTGCAATTGAGTATTCACACAAATTTTGCATGTGCCCAAATGTATGGTTTTCCAAAATAGGGTCACAATTACAGAAACAAACCATGTAATTTGGGATTAATTGCACTTCTGCTATTGGGACTAATGTATGGCATACTAAATCACTATGTGATTAATATCAAAAAGTGATTGGTTTATGGCACTAGTACACTGTAGCTAAACAAAAGGCCAGTACATAATTCTTATGGTGTTCATTGGTTCTACTGTAGTTAATAATCACAGATATATTGTTGTGTGAAAAATGGGGCACCACTCAGGCATTATGCATGCTAGATTTCACTATGACATGTAGCTATATACTGTACAAAATACATTGTAGGAGTAATCATGTAAATGTGTGTGTTACAAGATTAGGAATCATAAGTGCCGTGGGATCAGGTGGTGTAGATAATTTTATCTACTGGTCTTAGCCTACAGTATACCTGTATGTGCATAACCTTTTGGTGAATTGTCAATGCAGTGCGTGTTAATGTATAATCATTATTAATTTTATGTGAGTGCCCTTCTGGGCAATAATAAGTGCATACATTATGAAAAATGTCATATCATATCACATATACAGTGTATTGCTATATCCAATTATGATCTGAAAAGAGTTGATATTTACACCTACAAATAATGTGAAATTGAGATATAACATTTATTTGTGGTCTTCCAAAAGATCTAGCTAGACTATCTCTTTTCATGTCTATTGTCCACTCACATACTTGTAGATAATTATAGTAATCTACAAATTTAAAATGCCATAATTTTTTTAAAAACTGACTGTATGTGACTGAGCTTGCAAAAATGGGCATTTCAGCCAAAACTATAACAGCTCATAATTATCTCAATACGGAATAGAATGTTTGCAAATGCTTAATAAAAGCTGAAAATTGCATGGCCATAGTATGATGACATAAAAATTATGGGTCAATAAACTTCGTTATTGCAATTCTTTAGCAACAAAAGATACTGAAATTTGCTTTATTTTCGTGCAAAACAATTCATGATTTTTTCTTATGATTTATGTGAATGACTGTTCTATTAGAGTATTTTGATGTTTGCAAAATTTTGTGTTAGAAATTTTCATATATTTTTGCATACAAAAATTATTATACAATGGAAAAAAGTGAGTTATGTTAGCTTGTTCATAGTGTTTTGTTCAGTAATATTTCCTGTCTACATGTATAATCACAATCCTGTGTCAACTTTACATCATGCTTGTATTATTATTATTATGATGGTTTCTAATGACATCATTTTGATGGCACTGCCGTACTGTTCATTTTAGGGGAGAACTCTACTAAACAATATTACCACACAGTTTGATAATAAAATAATACAAATTCTGTTCATTTTGCTATCATAAATATATTGCACATAGAGCTAGGTAGTGTGCACTTTAGGGTTTTGCAGTATTGCCAAATGCTTTGTTTGGTAAATTTTAAAAATAGTGCCTCGGTATTACTAAATGTAGGTATTGCCCTTGAATAGATAGTGCAGAACATATGTTGAATAGGAATGATATTTAGTAAGTGGCAAAGCAAAAAACTTTTGCACTCAGCTCCCCTTTCCCTAACACAGAGTATTGTGGCTTTATTATACCTCATTATTTATAGGTATATTGCAGACCCCAAAAACACTCGAATTTAATTGATATTTAATTAGCAAAATTTAATTGGGCTGTTGCTAGAACTATATTATATGACAAGCCGATGACAAAGCCGGTGATGTTAAACAATGTTATCTGTTAACAAAGTTGCAGTACAGTATATTTCACATGTTGAGATATGGTGGATTTAAGAAGGGTCTAGAGAAGCCTCTGCCTGCTGACATTGTATAGTACTATATATAATAGAGCATAATAATACATACAGTGATGTTTGATCCTGGACAGACAGATTAATGTTTGAGATTTTAGATCATAAAACAGACAAAGTCACAATTCACTGAAATACTGTGACAACTGTACCCACTATACAGTAGCAAAGAGTAACATTAAAGAAAATAAGCTACTAGCTACACACTTGCTATAATTATAGTAGATAGAAAAGGAAGTTATACGTTTACATAATGTACTGTGTTAAACTGTGTTTCAGCATAAGCTGGATTCTTCTTTATCTTAACATTATTGGTATCTGTGTTGGGTGAAAGTTGAAGGCTGATGTTCTCACACTCAGGTGGATGATTATCTCTTGTCTTATTAGGCAACACTGCTGATTGTTGAGTTGGTGTCTTATCCATTGTGACTGGCTTGTGATTAGATGCCGATGCCCGATATGCTCCAGATTTAGATGTGATGTAATCATATTCATTTTCTGGTTGATTTTTAACACTAAAAGAAAAAGTACACTTAAAATTCAAGTTAAAAGTGACTGTATTCAATCAATGACATGCACTGCATTTATGAAATGTGTGACATTTTATTCACTAATAGCTGTATACAAATATATACCAGCTTTTATTCTGCAATTTTTGTTTGATAAAAAAACTGGAGCTTAGGAGTGACAAGGTGAAACTCTATGCTATTGTTTTCCAAGCTATATAAAAATAACTAACAGTTAAAATTATGAAGTTAAATCAGTTAACTGATGTCAAGTCAAGTGGACTGTTATGTAAGACAATAAACATTCTTGGAGAATGACCGTCAAGATTCCAGCTTGGATGGTGTTTCTGTGATCATGTCGGCAAACTCATCCAGGAGACAGGATGCATACATGCCCACATAGTTTCTACTAATGGCAAACAATAGCAGTTCATGCTCTATTTTTTGCACTTTGTTTTGTTCAGTTTGTGTTCTGTAGTGTTCGGCAGTTAGCAGTTTCTTTACAATCACGATCCAGTTATTACTAGCATTCATTTTTTCCAAGAACAATCAAAGATTGGAACAGCTTGCCAGTATCTGTCATAGAATCAGAAAACATAGATACATTTACTAATTACTTATTATCTATCTAATTGTTTGCTGTATATTCTATGTGTACGTGTGATTTCTTTGAGGTGTTCATCGCCCCCTGGGTGCATCGACAATTGCCGTCTGCCCAGTAACAATAAATAAATCATCTGGGCAAGCATGCATGCACACAACCAACCATCCCAGAACAATCTATCTTTGCTAAACTTAGTTTAATAAGTTTTAGCATTGGTGTTGTTACCTATATCTGTACTTGAAGCAAGAGTAATCATACTGATGACTCTTGCACACTGAGTAGCTACAGTATCATATACATAATCATAGGAAGTTTATAGATGTCATTAGAGTATTTAGATATTTTTAAAAATTACAGCTACTATCTGTGACTGAATCTAAGAGAATCTTAAAGGAAATTTTAAGGAAATTTTAAGTGTTAACTTGTCTGAGATCAATTCTGAGGACATGCATGTTTGACAATTGTGACAATTGCGTGTGTTGAATTGTGACAATTGTGTGTGCTGCTTTAAAAGACAAGATTAACTTAGTAGTTGTCACTCACACTTTAATGTGTAACCTAGTCAAACTTTAATGTGGGGAATCTGTGATTTTAATCACAAAATTGTTTCTATGCACCCTTGTGTGGAAATACTTGGGTGCTATAACAAGGTGTTACTTATCAGTATTAGTAGAGCGGCTAAGCGAAAATATTGTTCACTATTGATAAATGCACCAAACTTAGTACAATTTTTGCTGAATCATACTTTCATATTAGATACGGAGCCATTAAAGTTACCGATCACATCACACTCAAAAGAATCTGACAAGTAAAACAAATCTAATCCAAAACAGCCAAGCTGTAAAAAACGTGTGCGGCCCTCAAAAAGGTTATGGTGAAAAAAAATGTGAAATCCAAAGTGGCGGCAAAGAAATGGCTGTGATGGTAGGTTAATGTTAAAAATTTTACTAACGACAATTCAGGTGAATTTTTGTGCTGCTTGATGGTAAAAATTTTAATAACGACAATTCAGGTAAATTTTTGTGCCGTTTGGTCTTGGCACAAAATTCACCTGAATTGTCATTATTAAAATTTTTACCATCAACCTACCATCACTGCCATTTCTTGGCCGCCACCTTGGATTTTTTCACCATAGCCTTTTTGAGGGCCGCACACTTTTTTTTACAGCTTGGCTGTTTTGGATTAGATTTCATTTCTTTTTGTATTTGTATACCCCAAAGCCGGCTTTGGGACTTTTTTAACCTATCTTTTTTACTTTACCACAGGAAGAAGAAAAGATGAAGTAGATGTACTTTAAATATTTTATCAGTAAATGTACAAATCAAGACACACGATAGTGTGTCGTGCGGCCCAAGAAACCGGCGCGCCACACCGTGAGTATATTAACAGGGAGAAAGAAAACGCAATTTTCACACCTATGTAGCTCTGTGATCCCTTATCCGATTGGAACCAGATTTGCTGGAGATGTGCCGCCCAGTTAGGATAGTCTACATACCAAATGTGAAGAAAATCGCTCCAGCCATTTCCGAGATACGAGCGAACAAAATTTCGTTTTACTTTCTTCGTTTTTTCTTCTTCTACATCTTCTTCATTTCGCACACTTCGCAAAATTCGCCATAAAACACGAATACGTGCTAGGATTGGGCTGAAATTTGGCACACTTAAAGGGCTCATTACGGCGGATCTCCGTACCAACTTCGGTAAGAATCCGATGAACATTCACGGAGTTATGACCGATTATTTGCGTAAAATAAGGTTAGATTAGATTAGATTATCGATTTTTGTCAAAAGACAAGGGTCACACAAAAGGCAAAGCCTGTAAACGTGCTCCCCTTACAAAGACATACATACATACATACAGTTACAAGGTTGAAGGTCTGTCACGCCTACAGGGTAAACGCCTTGGAGGAAACAGTTGAAAATTGATATGTAGATGGAGCAACCATCGTAGGAGTGCCTTTTTGTGATTTGAAAGGAATCGGGATAAAGACCATGGAGATATGACACGAAACCCAACCTGTGTCAAAATTACGCGATCGATTTTTATGAATAAAAAAAACTATTAGTTTTCGTATCTACCAGGCAAACCGCTTAGAGCAACGAGCTGATAATCAGTATGTTGCTGGAATAATCATCATAGAAAGTCCTTGCAGTAGTACAGAAGAATCGGATTACAAATCACTGAGTTATGATTCGAAAGGCAACTAGGTGCAGCAAATGCGAGATCGAGATACTCTAATAGAACAGTCACCCTAATAAAGCATTCAGCTGCATTTATAATTTACTCAGTTATATTACATTGTAAGTTATTCTGTAGGGAATTCAGCTACAAACAAGTCACCCTGTAGTCAGATCAGCTAGAAGAAGGTACCTAATAGAGAGTTCAGCTACAAAGAAGCCATCATGTAGAGAGTTCAGCGCAAATAAATCACCCTGTAGAGAATTCAGCTACACACAAATTGCCCTGTAGAGAGATCAGCTAGAAGAAGTTACCTTGTAGAGAGTTCAGTTACAAAGAAACAATCATGCAAAGAGTTTAGCTGTAAACAAATCACCCAGTAAAAAGTTCCGCTATGAACAGATCACACTGTAGAGAGTTCAGTTAGAAACAAGTCATCCTGTAGAGAGATCAGCTAGAAGAAGTCACCTTGTAGAGAGTTCAGTTACAAAGAAACAATCATGCAAAGAGTTTAGCCGCAAACAAATAGCCCAGTAGAAAGTTCCGCTATGAACAGATCACACTGTAGAGAGTTCAGTTAGAAACAAGTCATCCTGTAGATAGATCAGCTAGAAGAAGTCACTTTGTAGAGAGTTCAGCTACAAAGAAACCACCATGTAAAAGAGTTCAGCTGCAAACAAATCACCTGTAGAGAATTCAGCTACAAACAAATCACCCTGTAGAAAGTTCAGCTACAAACAAGTCACCCTGTAGAGAGATCAGATAGAAACAAGTCATCCTGTAGAGAGTTCAGCTAGAAGAAGTTACATTGTAGAGAGTTCAGCTACAAAGAAACTACCATGTAGAGAGTTCAGTTGCAAATAAATCGCCCTGTAGAGAATTCAGCTACAAACAAATTACCCTGTAGAAAAATCAGCTAGAAGAAGTTACCTTGTAGAGAATTCAGCTACAAACAAATCATCCTATAGAGAGTTCTGCTACAAAGAAACTACCATATAGAGAGTTCAGCTGCAAACAAATCACCCTGTAGAAAAGTCAGCTAGAAGAAGTTACCTTGTAGAGAGTTCAGCTACAAACAAATCACCCTGTAGAGAGTTCAGCTAGAAACAAGTCACCCTGTAGAGAGATCAGCTAGAAACAAGCCACCCGTAGAGAGTTCAGCTAGAATAAGTTACACTGTAGAGAATTCGGCTACAAAGAAACTACCATGTAGAGAGTTCAGCTGCAAACAAATCGCCCTGTAGAGAATTCAGCTACAAACAAATCACCCTATAGAAAGATCAGCTAGAAGAAGTTACCTTGTAGAGAGTTCAGCTACAAGCAAGTCACCCTGTAGAGAGATCAGCTAAAAACAAGTCATCCTGTAGAGAGTTCAGCTAGAAGAAGTTACATTGTAGAGAGTTCAGCTACAAAGAAACTACCATGTAGACAGTTCAGCTGCAAACAAATCGCCCTGTAGAAGGTTCAGCTACAAACAAGTCACCCTGTAGAGAGATCAGATAGAAACAAGTCATCCTGTAGAGAGTTCAGCTAGAAGAAGTTACGTTGTAGAGAGTTCAGCTACAAAGAAACTACCATGTAGAGAGTTCAGCTGCAAATAAATCACCCTGTAGAGAATTCAGCTACAAACAAATTACCCTGTAGAGAGATCAGCTAGAAACAAGCCACCCGTAGAGAGTTCAGCTAAAAGAAGTTACATTGTAGAGAGTTCAGCAGTTTAGCTGCAAACAAATCGCCTTGTAGAGAATTCAGCTACAAACAAATCACTTTGTAGAAAGATCAGCTAGAAGAAGTTACCTTGTAGAGAGTTCAGCTACAAACAAATCACCCTATAGAGAGTTCAGCTACAAACAAGTCATCCGTTAGAGGGATCAGCTAGAAGGATCACCTTGCAGAGAGGTCAGCTACAAAGAAATCACCCTGCTTCATATTTTCTTCTTCCTGTAGTAAAGAAAAAAATTACAGGTTAAAAAGCCCTAAAGCCGGCCATAGGCAGGCTTTGGGGTATACAAATACAAAAAGAAGTGAAATCTAGTCCAAAACAGCCAAGCTGTAAAAAAAGAGTGCGGCCCTGAGAAAGGCTATGGTGAAAAAAGATGTGAAATCCAAGGTGGCGGCCAAGAAATGGCTGTGATGGTAGGTTAATGGTAAAAATTTTAATAACAACAATTCAGTGAATTTGGTGCTGCTTGGTCTTGGCACAAAATTCACCTGAATTGTTGTTATAAAAATTTTTACCATTAACCTACCATCACAGCCATTTCTTGGCCGCCACCTTGGATTTCACATCTTTTTTCACCATAGCCTTTCTCAGGGCCGCACTCTTTTTTACAGCTTGGCTGTTTTGGACTAGATTATATATATAATACATATCAAGACACACGGTAGTGTGTCGTGCGGCCCAAGAATCCTGCGTGCCACCCGTGAGTATATTAACAGGAAGAAAGATAACGCAATTTTCACACCTATGTAGCCCCGTGATCCCTTATCCGATTGGGACCAAATTTGCTAGAGAGGTGCCGACCTGTAAGGGAAGTCTACACACCAAATTTGAAGACAATCGCTCCAGTCATTTCCGAGATACGAGCAAACAAAATGTCATTTTAATTTCTTCGTTTTTTTCTTCTACTTCTTCATTTCGCACACTTTGCAAAATCTGCCATAAAACACGAATGCGTACTCGGATCGGGCTGAAATTTGGCACACGTAAAGGGCTCATTAAGGCGGATCTCTGTACCAGTGTTGCCAGATGATTTGCTCCAAATGTTCATGTGAAAAATAAATTTGTTCATAAAAAGTTCATAAATCCATAGTCACTTTCCGAAAACTAGCCTACACATTATAAATAGGTGGATCTCTGGGTTAGTAGGGCACTGAAAAGCAAAAAAAAAAAGGTTACCACCTAAAATTGCCAAAAGTTCATAAAAAGTTCACAGATTACTCCAGGTTCATAAAAAAGTTCATAGATTATTTCAGCTTCACAAACCAGCCAAAAGTTCATAAAAAGTTCATAGATTATTTCAGGTTCACAAACAAGACAAAAAGTTCATAAATCTATGAACTTTATTCACAGCATGGCAACACTGCTCTGTACCAACTTTGGTAGGAATCCGATGAACATTCACGGAGTTATGACCGGTTATTTGCGTAAAATAAGGTCGAAGGTCTGTCACGCCTACAGGGTAAACTCCTTTGAGGAATCAGTTGAAAATTGCTATGTAGATGGAACAACCATCGTAGGAGTGCCTTTTTGTGGTTTGAAAGGAATCGGGATAAAGACCACGGAGATATGACACAAAACCCGACCTGTGTCAAAATCACGCGATCGATTTTTATGAATAAAAAAAACTATTAGTTTTCGTGTCTATCAGGCAAACCGCTTGGAGCAATGAGCTGAAAATCAGTATGTAGCTGGAATAATCGTCATAGAAAGTCCTTGCAGTAGTACAGAAGAATCGGATTGCAAACCACTGAGTTGTGATTCGAAAGGCAACTAGGTGTAGCAAATGCAAGATCGAGATACTCTAATAGAACAGTCACCCTAATAAAGCATTCAGCTGCATTTTATAATTTACCCAATTATATTACATTGCAAGTTATTCTGTAGGGAATTCAGCTACAAACAAGTCACCCTGTAGTCAGATTAGCCAGAAGAAGGTACCTAATAGAGAGTTCAGCTACAAAGAAACCATCATGTAGAGAGTTCAGCTCAAACAAATTACCCTGTAGAGAGATCAGCTAGAAGAAGTTACCTTGTAGAGAGTTCAGTTACAAAGAAACAATCATGCAAAGTGTTCAGCTACAAACAAATCACCCAGTAGAAAGTTCCGCTATGAACAGATCACACTGTAGAGAGTTCAGTTAGAAACAAGTCATCTTGTAGAGAGATCAGCTAGAAGAAGTCACCTTGTAGAAAGTTCAGCTACAAAGAAACCACCATGTAAGAGAGTTCAGCTGCAAACAAATCACCTGTAGAGAGTTCAGCTAGGAACAAGTCACCCTGTAGAGAGATCAGCTAGAAACAAGTCACTCTGTAGAGAATTCAGCTACAAACAAATCACCCTGTAGAAAGATCAGCTAGAAGAAGTTACCTTGTAGAGAGTTCAGCTAGGAACAAGTCACCCTGTAGAGAGATCAGCTAGAAGAAGTCACATTGTAGAGAGTTCAGCTCAAAGAAACTACCATGTAAGAGAGTTCAGCTGCAAACAAATCACCTGTAGAGAGTTCAGCTAGGAACAATTCACCCTGTAGATAGATCAGCTAGAAACAAGTCACCCTGTAGAGAATTCAGCTACAAACAAATCACCCTGTAGAAAGATCAGCTAGAAGAAGTTACCTTGTAGAGAGTTCACCCTGTAGAGAGATCAGCTAGAAGAAGTCACATTGTAGAGAGTTCAGCTCAAAGAAACTACCATGTAAGAGAGTTCAGCTGCAAACAAATCACCTGTAGAGAGTTCAGCTAGGAACAAGTAACCCTGTAGAGAGATCAGGTAGAAACAAGTCACCCTGTAGAGAATTCAGCTACAAACAAATCACCCTGTAGACAGATCAGCTAGAAGAAGTTACCTTGTAGAGAGTTCAGCTAGGAACAAGTCACCCTGTGGAGAGATCAGCTAGAAGAAGTCACATTGTAGAGAGTTTAGCTCAAAGAAACTACCATGTAAGAGAGTTCAGCTGCAAACAAATCACCTGTAGAGAGTTCAGCTAGGAACAAGTCACCCTGTAGAGAGATCAGCTAGAAACAAGTCACCCTGTAGAGAATTCAGCTACAAACAAATCACCCTGTAGAAAGATCAGCTAGAAGTTACCTTGTAGAGAGTTCAGCTAGGAACAAGTCACCCTGTAGAGAGATCAGCTAGAAACAAGTCACCCTGTAGAGAACTCAGCTACAAACAAATATGCCCTGTAAAAAGATCAGCTAGAAGAAGTTACCTTGTAGAGAGTTCAGCTACAACGAAACCACCATGTAGAGAGTTCAGCTACAAACAAATCAACTGTAGAGAGTTCAGTTAGAAACAAGTCACCCTGTAGAGAGATCAGCTAGAAACAAGTCACCTTGTAGAGAGTTCAGCTAGAAGAAGTCACATTGTAGAGAGTTCAGCTACAAAGAAACTACCCTGTAGAGAGTTCAGCTGCAAACAAATCACCCTGTAGAAAGTTCAGCTATGAACAGATCACCCTGTAGAGAGATCAGCTAGAAACAAGTCACCCTGTAGAGAGTTCAGCTAGAAGAAATTACCTTGTAGAGAGTTCAGCTACAAATGAACCACCATGTAGAGAGTTCAGCTGCAAACTAATCACCCAGTAGAAAGTTCAGCTATGAACAGATCACCCTGTTGAGAGTTCAGTTAGAACCAAGTCATCCTGTAGAGAGATCACCTAGAAGTATCACCTTGTAGAGAGTTCAGCTACAAACAAATCACCTGTAGAGAGTTCAGCTACAAACAAATCACCCTGCAGAGAGATCAGCTAGAAGAAGTCACCTTGTAGAGAGTTCAGCTACAAAGAAACCACCATGTAGAGAATTCAGCTGCAAACAAACACCCTGTAGAGAACTCAGCTACAAACAAATCGCCCTGTAGAAAGAGCAGCTAGAAGAAGTTACCTTGTAGGGATTTCAACTACAAACAAATCACCCAGTAGAGAGTTCAGCTAAAAAGAAATCATCATGTAGAGAGTTCAGCTGCAAACAAATCATCCTGTAGAGAGTTCAGCTATGAAAAGATCACCCTGTAGAGAGTTCAGCTAGAAGAAGTCACCTTTTAGAGAGTTTAGCTACAAATCAACCACCATGTAGAGAGTTCAGCTGCAAACAAATCGCTTTGTAGAGAGACCAGCTAGAAACAAGTCACCCTGTACACAGATCAGCTAGAAGAAGTTACCTTGTAGAGAGTTCAGCTGCAAACAAATCATCTTGTAGAGAGTTCAGCTATGAAAAGATCACCCTGTAGAGAGTTCAGCTAGAAGAAGTCACCTTTTAGAGAGTTCAGCTACAAAGCAACCACCATGTAGAGAGTTCAGCTGCAAACAAATCACCCTGTAGAGAATTCAGCTACAAACAAATCCCCCAGTAGAGAGACCAAGTCACCCTGTAGACAGATCAGCTAGAAGAAGTTACCTTGTAGAGAGTTCAGCTGCAAACAAATCACCCTGTAGAGAATTCAACTACAAACAGATATAACCCTGCAGAGAGTTCAGCTAGAGTCAAGTCACCCTGTAGAGAGAATCCTGTAAAGAGTTCATCTACGTACAAGCAGATCACCCTGTAGAGAGTTCAGCTACATTTCAAGTCACCCAGTAGAGAGATCAGCTGCAAATTATCCTGTGGAGATTAATTGACATGTAATAAATATATGCTCTCTTTTTATATTATGAACTCTTGATATATGCATTATATATATAATTTTTACATTTACTGATAAAATCAGAATGAGTTAAAGTATTTATAAAATCTGCTTCATCTTTTTCTTTTTCCTGTGGTAAAGAAAAATCTAATCCAGAACAGCCAAGCTGTAAAAAAAGTGTGCGGCCCTCAAAAGGGCTATGGTGAAAAAAGATATGAAATCCAAAGTGGCGGCCAAGAAATGGCTGTGATGGTAGGTTAATGGTAAAAATTTTAATAACAACAATTCAGTGAATTTGGTGCTGCTTGGTCTTGGCACAAAATTCACCTGAATTGTTGTTATAAAAATTTTTACCATTAACCTACCATCACAGCCATTTCTTGGCCGCCACCTTGGATTTCACATCTTTTTTCACCATAGCCTTTCTCAGGGCCGCACTCTTTTTTACAGCTTGGCTGTTTTGGACTAGATTATATATATAATACATATCAAGACACACGGTAGTGTGTCGTGCGGCCCAAGAATCCTGCGTGCCACCCGTGAGTATATTAACAGGAAGAAAGATAACGCAATTTTCACACCTATGTAGCCCCGTGATCCCTTATCCGATTGGGACCAAATTTGCTAGAGAGGTGCCGACCTGTAAGGGAAGTCTACACACCAAATTTGAAGACAATCGCTCCAGTCATTTCCGAGATACGAGCAAACAAAATGTCATTTTAATTTCTTCGTTTTTTTCTTCTACTTCTTCATTTCGCACACTTTGCAAAATCTGCCATAAAACACGAATGCGTACTCGGATCGGGCTGAAATTTGGCACACGTAAAGGGCTCATTAAGGCGGATCTCTGTACCAGTGTTGCCAGATGATTTGCTCCAAATGTTCATGTGAAAAATAAATTTGTTCATAAAAAGTTCATAAATCCATAGTCACTTTCCGAAAACTAGCCTACACATTATAAATAGGTGGATCTCTGGGTTAGTAGGGCACTGAAAAGCAAAAAAAAAAAGGTTACCACCTAAAATTGCCAAAAGTTCATAAAAAGTTCACAGATTACTCCAGGTTCATAAAAAAGTTCATAGATTATTTCAGCTTCACAAACCAGCCAAAAGTTCATAAAAAGTTCATAGATTATTTCAGGTTCACAAACAAGACAAAAAGTTCATAAATCTATGAACTTTATTCACAGCATGGCAACACTGCTCTGTACCAACTTTGGTAGGAATCCGATGAACATTCACGGAGTTATGACCGGTTATTTGCGTAAAATAAGGTCGAAGGTCTGTCACGCCTACAGGGTAAACTCCTTTGAGGAATCAGTTGAAAATTGCTATGTAGATGGAACAACCATCGTAGGAGTGCCTTTTTGTGGTTTGAAAGGAATCGGGATAAAGACCACGGAGATATGACACAAAACCCGACCTGTGTCAAAATCACGCGATCGATTTTTATGAATAAAAAAAACTATTAGTTTTCGTGTCTATCAGGCAAACCGCTTGGAGCAATGAGCTGAAAATCAGTATGTAGCTGGAATAATCGTCATAGAAAGTCCTTGCAGTAGTACAGAAGAATCGGATTGCAAACCACTGAGTTGTGATTCGAAAGGCAACTAGGTGTAGCAAATGCAAGATCGAGATACTCTAATAGAACAGTCACCCTAATAAAGCATTCAGCTGCATTTTATAATTTACCCAATTATATTACATTGCAAGTTATTCTGTAGGGAATTCAGCTACAAACAAGTCACCCTGTAGTCAGATTAGCCAGAAGAAGGTACCTAATAGAGAGTTCAGCTACAAAGAAACCATCATGTAGAGAGTTCAGCTCAAACAAATTACCCTGTAGAGAGATCAGCTAGAAGAAGTTACCTTGTAGAGAGTTCAGTTACAAAGAAACAATCATGCAAAGTGTTCAGCTACAAACAAATCACCCAGTAGAAAGTTCCGCTATGAACAGATCACACTGTAGAGAGTTCAGTTAGAAACAAGTCATCTTGTAGAGAGATCAGCTAGAAGAAGTCACCTTGTAGAAAGTTCAGCTACAAAGAAACCACCATGTAAGAGAGTTCAGCTGCAAACAAATCACCTGTAGAGAGTTCAGCTAGGAACAAGTCACCCTGTAGAGAGATCAGCTAGAAACAAGTCACTCTGTAGAGAATTCAGCTACAAACAAATCACCCTGTAGAAAGATCAGCTAGAAGAAGTTACCTTGTAGAGAGTTCAGCTAGGAACAAGTCACCCTGTAGAGAGATCAGCTAGAAGAAGTCACATTGTAGAGAGTTCAGCTCAAAGAAACTACCATGTAAGAGAGTTCAGCTGCAAACAAATCACCTGTAGAGAGTTCAGCTAGGAACAATTCACCCTGTAGATAGATCAGCTAGAAACAAGTCACCCTGTAGAGAATTCAGCTACAAACAAATCACCCTGTAGAAAGATCAGCTAGAAGAAGTTACCTTGTAGAGAGTTCACCCTGTAGAGAGATCAGCTAGAAGAAGTCACATTGTAGAGAGTTCAGCTCAAAGAAACTACCATGTAAGAGAGTTCAGCTGCAAACAAATCACCTGTAGAGAGTTCAGCTAGGAACAAGTAACCCTGTAGAGAGATCAGGTAGAAACAAGTCACCCTGTAGAGAATTCAGCTACAAACAAATCACCCTGTAGACAGATCAGCTAGAAGAAGTTACCTTGTAGAGAGTTCAGCTAGGAACAAGTCACCCTGTGGAGAGATCAGCTAGAAGAAGTCACATTGTAGAGAGTTTAGCTCAAAGAAACTACCATGTAAGAGAGTTCAGCTGCAAACAAATCACCTGTAGAGAGTTCAGCTAGGAACAAGTCACCCTGTAGAGAGATCAGCTAGAAACAAGTCACCCTGTAGAGAATTCAGCTACAAACAAATCACCCTGTAGAAAGATCAGCTAGAAGTTACCTTGTAGAGAGTTCAGCTAGGAACAAGTCACCCTGTAGAGAGATCAGCTAGAAACAAGTCACCCTGTAGAGAACTCAGCTACAAACAAATATGCCCTGTAAAAAGATCAGCTAGAAGAAGTTACCTTGTAGAGAGTTCAGCTACAACGAAACCACCATGTAGAGAGTTCAGCTACAAACAAATCAACTGTAGAGAGTTCAGTTAGAAACAAGTCACCCTGTAGAGAGATCAGCTAGAAACAAGTCACCTTGTAGAGAGTTCAGCTAGAAGAAGTCACATTGTAGAGAGTTCAGCTACAAAGAAACTACCCTGTAGAGAGTTCAGCTGCAAACAAATCACCCTGTAGAAAGTTCAGCTATGAACAGATCACCCTGTAGAGAGATCAGCTAGAAACAAGTCACCCTGTAGAGAGTTCAGCTAGAAGAAATTACCTTGTAGAGAGTTCAGCTACAAATGAACCACCATGTAGAGAGTTCAGCTGCAAACTAATCACCCAGTAGAAAGTTCAGCTATGAACAGATCACCCTGTTGAGAGTTCAGTTAGAACCAAGTCATCCTGTAGAGAGATCACCTAGAAGTATCACCTTGTAGAGAGTTCAGCTACAAACAAATCACCTGTAGAGAGTTCAGCTACAAACAAATCACCCTGCAGAGAGATCAGCTAGAAGAAGTCACCTTGTAGAGAGTTCAGCTACAAAGAAACCACCATGTAGAGAATTCAGCTGCAAACAAACACCCTGTAGAGAACTCAGCTACAAACAAATCGCCCTGTAGAAAGAGCAGCTAGAAGAAGTTACCTTGTAGGGATTTCAACTACAAACAAATCACCCAGTAGAGAGTTCAGCTAAAAAGAAATCATCATGTAGAGAGTTCAGCTGCAAACAAATCATCCTGTAGAGAGTTCAGCTATGAAAAGATCACCCTGTAGAGAGTTCAGCTAGAAGAAGTCACCTTTTAGAGAGTTTAGCTACAAATCAACCACCATGTAGAGAGTTCAGCTGCAAACAAATCGCTTTGTAGAGAGACCAGCTAGAAACAAGTCACCCTGTACACAGATCAGCTAGAAGAAGTTACCTTGTAGAGAGTTCAGCTGCAAACAAATCATCTTGTAGAGAGTTCAGCTATGAAAAGATCACCCTGTAGAGAGTTCAGCTAGAAGAAGTCACCTTTTAGAGAGTTCAGCTACAAAGCAACCACCATGTAGAGAGTTCAGCTGCAAACAAATCACCCTGTAGAGAATTCAGCTACAAACAAATCCCCCAGTAGAGAGACCAAGTCACCCTGTAGACAGATCAGCTAGAAGAAGTTACCTTGTAGAGAGTTCAGCTGCAAACAAATCACCCTGTAGAGAATTCAACTACAAACAGATATAACCCTGCAGAGAGTTCAGCTAGAGTCAAGTCACCCTGTAGAGAGAATCCTGTAAAGAGTTCATCTACGTACAAGCAGATCACCCTGTAGAGAGTTCAGCTACATTTCAAGTCACCCAGTAGAGAGATCAGCTGCAAATTATCCTGTGGAGATTAATTGACATGTAATAAATATATGCTCTCTTTTTATATTATGAACTCTTGATATATGCATTATATATATAATTTTTACATTTACTGATAAAATCAGAATGAGTTAAAGTATTTATAAAATCTGCTTCATCTTTTTCTTTTTCCTGTGGTAAAGAAAAATCTAATCCAGAACAGCCAAGCTGTAAAAAAAGTGTGCGGCCCTCAAAAGGGCTATGGTGAAAAAAGATATGAAATCCAAAGTGGCGGCCAAGAAATGGCTGTGATGGTAGGTTAATGGTAAAAATTTTAATAACGACAATTCAGGTGAATTTTGGTGCCGCTTGGTCAATTGGCACAAAATTCACCTGAATTGTCGTTATTAAAATTTTTACCATTAACCTACCATCACAGCCATTTCTTGGCTGCCACTTTGGATTTCACGTCTTTTTTCACCATAACCTTTTTGAGGGCTGCACGCTTGGGTGTTTTGGATTAGATTTCACTTCTTTTTGTATTTGTATACCCCAAAGCCGGCCTATGGCCTACTTTGGGACTTTTTTAACCTATCTTTTTTTTCTTTACCGCAAGAAGAAGAAAAGATGAAGCAGATGTACCTTAAATATTTCTGATTTTATCAATAAATGTACAAATTATATATATAATACATATATTTATTACAGAACTGTCCATGGTGGTTTCTTTGTAACTGAACACTCTTCAAGGTAACTTCTTCTAGCTGATCTCTCTACAGGGTGATTTGTTTGTAGCTGAACTATCAACAAAGTAACTTCTTCTAGCTGTTCTCTCTACAGGGTGATTTATTTGTTGCTGAATTCTGTACAGGTGATTTTTTTGCTGCTGAGCTCTTTACAGAATGGTTTCTTTGTAGCTGAACTCTCTACAAGGTAACTTCTTCTAACTGATCTCTCTACAGGGAGATTTGTTTGTAGCTGAACTCTCTACAGGTGATTTGTTTGCAGCTGAACTATCTAGATGATGGTTTCTTTGTAGTTGAACTCTCTACAAGGTAATTTCTTCTAGCTGAACTCTCTACATGGTGGTTTCTTTGTAGCTGAGCTCTCTACAAGATAACTTCTTCTAACTGATCTTTCTACAGGGCAATTTGTTTGTGACAGAATTTTCTACAGGGTGATTTCTTTGCAGCTGAACTCTCTACATGGTGGTTTCTTTGTACTGTAGCTGAACTCTCTACAAGGTAATTTCTTCCAGCTGATCTCTCTACAGGGTGATTTGTTTGTAGCTGAATTCTATACAGGTGATTTGTTTGCAGCTGAGCACTTTACAGAATGGTTTCTTTGTAGCTGAACTCTCTACAAGGTAATTTCTTTTAGCTGAACTCTCTATATAGTGGTTTCTTTGTAGCTGAACTATCTACAAGGTGACTTCTTCTAACTGAACTCTCTACAGGGAGATTTGTTTGCAGCTGAACTCTCTTCATGATGGTTTCTTTGTAGCTGAACTCTCTACAAGATAACTTCTTCTAGCTGAACTCCCTACATGGTGGTTTCTTTGCAGCTGAACTCTCTACAGGTGATTTGTTTGCAGCTGAACTCTCCACATGATGGTTTCTTTAAATTTGTAGCTGAACTCTCTACAAGGTAGCTTCTTCTAGCTGATCTCTCTACAGGGTGATTTGTTTGTAGCTGAACTATCAACAAGGTAACTTCTTCTAGCTGTTCTCTCTACAGGGTGATTTATTTGTAGCTGAATTCTGTACAGGTGATTTTTTTTGCTGCTGAGCTCTTTACAGAATGGTTTCTTTGTAGCTGAACTCTCTACAAGGTAACTTCTTCTAACTGATCTCTCTACAGGGAGATTTGTTTGTAGCTGAACTCTCTACAGGTGATTTTGTGCAGCTGAACTATCTAGATGATAGTTTCTTTGTAGCTGAACTCTCTACAAGGTAATTTCTTCTAGCTGAACTCTCTACAAGGTAATTTCTTCTAGCTGAACTCTCTATATGGTGGTTTCTTTGTAGCTGAACTCTCTACAAGGTGACTTCTTCTAACTGAACTCTCTACGGGGAGATTTGTTTGCAGCTGAACTCTCTTCATGATGGTTTCTTTGTAGCTGAACTCTCTACAAGGTAACTTCTTCTAGCTGAACTCCCTACATGGTGGTTTCTTTGTAGCTGAACTCTCTACAGGTGATTTATTTGCAGCTGAACTCTCCATATGATGGTTTCTTAAAATTTATAGCTGAACTCTCTACAAGGTAACTTTTTCTAGCTGATCTCTCTACAGGGTGATTCGTTTGTAGCTGAATTCTGTACAGGTGATTTGTTTGCAGCTGAGCTCTTTACAGAATGGTTTCTTTGTAGCTGAACTCTCTACAAGGTAGTTTCTTCTAGCTGATGTCTCCACAACGTCACTAGTTTGTAGCTGAACTTTCTACATGGTGGTTTCTTTGTAGCTAAATTCTCTATAAGGTAACTTCTTCTAACTGATCTTTCTACAGGGTGATTTGTTTGTGGCTGAACTCTCTACAAGGAAACTTCTTCTAGCTTATCTCTCTACAGGGAGATTGGTTTGTAGCTGAACTTTCTACAGGTGATTTGTTTGCAGCTGAACTCTCCACATGGTGGTTTCTTTGTAGCTGAACTCTCTACAAGGTAACTTCTTCTAGCTGATCTCTCTACAGGGTGATTTGTTTGTAGCTGAACTGTCAACAAGGTAACTTCTTCTAGCTGATCTCTCTACAGGGTGATTTGTTTGTAGCTGAATTCTGTACAGGTGATTTGTTTGCAACTGGGCTCTTTACAGAATGGTTTCTATGTAGCTGAACTCTTTACAAGGTAACTTCTTCTAGCTGATGTCTCTACAGGGTCACTAGTTTTTAAATGAATTCTCTACATAGTGGTTTCTTTGTAACTGAACTCTCTACAAGGAAACTTCTCCTAGCTGATCTCTCTACAGGGAGATTTGTTTGTAGCTGAACTCTCTACAGGTGATTTGTATGTAGCTGAACTCTCTACATGATGGTTTCTTTGTAGCTGAACTCTCTACAAGGTAACTTCTTCTAGCTGAACTCCCTACATGGTGGTTTCTTTGTAGCTGAACTCTCCACAAGGTGACTTCTTCTAGCTGATATTTCTACAGGGTGATTTGTTTGTAGCTGAATTCTGTACAGGTGATTTGTTTGCAGCTGAGCTCTTTACAGAATGGTTTCTTTGTAGCTGAACTCTCTACAAGGTAGCTTCTTCTAGCTGATGTCTCCACAAGGTCACTAGTTTGTAGCTGAACTTTCTACAAGGTGGTTTTTTTGTAACTGAACTCTCTACAAGGTAACTTCTTCTAACTGATCTTTCTACAGGGTGATTTGTTTGCGGCTGAACTCTCTACAAGGAAACTTCTTCTAGCTGATCTCTCTACAGGGAGATTGGTTTGTAGCTGAACTTTCTACAGGTGATTTGTTTGCAGCTGAACTCTCCACATGGTGGTTTCTTTGTAGCTGAACTCTCTACAAGGTAGCTTCGTCTAGCTGATCTCTCTACAGGGTGATTTGTTTGTAGCTGAACTATCAACAAGGTAACTTCTTCTAGCTGATCTCTCTACAGGGTGATTTATTTGTAGCTGAATTCTGTACAGGTGATTTTTTTTGCTGCTGAGCTCTTTACAGAATGGTTTCTTTGTAGCTGAACTCTCTACAAGGTAACTTCTTCTAACTGATCTCTCTACAGGGAGCTTTGTTTGTAGCTGAACTCTCTACAGGTGATTTTTTGCAGCTGAACTATCTAGATGATGGTTTCTTTGTAGCTGAACTCTCTACAAGGTGACTTCTTCTAACTGAACTCTCTACAGGGAGATTTGTTTGCAGCTGAACTCCTTCATGATGGTTTCTTTGTAGCTGAACTCTCTACAAGGTAACTTCTTCTAGCTGAACTCTCTATATGGTGGTTTCTTTGTAGCTGAACTCTCTACAAGGTGACTTCTTCTAACTGAACTCTCTACGGGGAGATTTGTTTGCAGCTGAACTCCTTCATGATGGTTTCTTTGTAGCTGAACTCTCTACAAGGTAACTTCTTCTAGCTGAACTCCTTACATGGTGGTTTCTTTGTAGCTGAACTCTCTACAGGTGATATGTTTGCAGCTAAACTCTCCATATGATGGTTTCTTTAAATTTGTAGCTGAACTCTCTACAAGGTAACTTCTTCTAGCTGATCTCTCTACAGGGTGATTCGTTTGTAGCTGAATTCTGTACAGGTGATTTGTTTGCAGCTGAGCTCTTTACAGAATGGTTTCTTTGTAGCTGAACTCTCTACAAGGTAACTGAACTCTCTACAGGGAGATTTGTTTGCAGCTGAACTCTCTTCATGATGGTTTCTTTGTAGCTGAACTCTCCACAAGGTGACTTCTTCTAGCTGATCTTTCTACAGGGTGATTTGTTTGTATATAGCTGAATTCTGTACAGGTGATTTGTTTGCAGCTGAGCTCTTTACAGAATGGTTTCTTTGTAGCTGAACTCTCTACAAGGTAGCTTCTTCTAGCTGATGTCTCCACAAGGTTACTAGTTTGTAGCTGAACTTTCTACATGGTGGTTTCTTTGTAGCTGAATTCTCTACAATGTAACTTCTTCTAACTAATCTTTCTACAGGGTGATTTGTTTGTGGCTGAACTCTCTATAAGGAAACTTCTTCTAGCTGATCTCTCTACAGGGAGATTGGTTTGTAGCTGAACTTTCTACAGGTGATATGTTTGCAGCTGAACTCTCCACATGGTGGTTTCTTTGTAGCTGAACTCTCTACAAGGTAACTTCTTCTAGCTGATCTCTCTACAGGGTGATTTGTTTGTAGCTCAACTGTCAACAAGGTAACTTCTTCTAGCTGATCTCTCTACAGGGTGATTTGTTTGTAGCTGAATTCTGTACAGGTGATTTGTTTGCAACTGAGCTCTTTACAGAATGGTTTCTATGTAGCTGACTCTTTACAAGGTAACTTCTTCTAGCTGATGTCTCTACAGGGTCACTAGTTTTTAAATGAATTCTCTACATAGTGGTTTCTTTGTAACTGAACTCTCTACAAGGAAACTTCTCCTAGCTGATCTCTCTACAGGGAGATTTGTTTGTAGCTGAACTCTCTACAGGTGATTTGTATGTAGCTGAACTCTCTACATGATGGTTTCTTTGTAGCTGAACTCTCTACAAGGTAACTTCTTCTAGCTGAACTCCCTACATGGTGGTTTCTTTGTAGCTGAACTCTCCACAAAGTGACTTCTTCTAGCTGATATTTCTACAGGGTGATTTGTTTGTAGCTGAATTCTGTACAGGTGATTTGTTTGCAGCTGAGCTCTTTACAGAATGGTTTCTTGCTGAACTCTCCACATGGTGGTTTCTTTGTAGCTGAACTCTCTACAAGGTAGCTTCTTCTAGCTGATCTCTCTACAGGGTGATTTGTTTGTAGCTGAACTATCAACAAGGTAACTTCTTCTAGCTGATCTCTCTACAGGGTGATTTGTTTGTAGCTGAATTCTGTACATGGTGGTTTCTTTGTAACTGAACTCTCTACAAGGAAACTTCTCCTAGCTGATCTCTCTACAGGGAGATTTGTTTGTAGCTGAACTCTCTACAGGTGATTTGTTTGTAGCTGAACTCTCTACAGGTGATTTGTTTGTAGCTGAACTCTCTACATGATGGTTTCTTTGTAGCTGAACTCTCTACAAGGTGATTTCTTCTAGCTGAATTATCTCTTTCTCTAGTTGCATGAATTCCCTACAAGGTAACTTCTTCTAGCTGATCTCTCTACAGGTTGAATTGTTTGTGGCTGATCTCTCTACAGGGTGACTTGTTTGTAGCTGATCTCTATACAGGTTACTTGTATCTAGTTGATCTCTTGAATTCTCTTCGGGTGACTGCTCTATTAGGATGACTGTTCTATTAGAGTATCTTGATCTCGCACTTGCTACACCAAGTTGGATTTCGTTTTATAACTCCGTGGCTTTAAGTCTGATTCTTCTACACCATTGAAGAGCCTTTCTAAAATGATAACTCCATCTGTACAGCGATTTTCAAAGCATTACCCCAAGCGGTTTATCTGGTAGCTAATCTCGATTGCGTAATTGTTACACACTGTTGGTTTTTTCGTTGTATCTTCCTGGTTTTTAGCTCGATTTCTTTCACGCCACAAAAGGTTTGAGGTTCAATAGTTAACCTATTCACCCACTGATTGTCAGGTTCTTCCCATACGCGGTTTACACTGTAGGCGTGACAACATATTGGTGTTATTTTTCGTCAATAATCGCTCATAACTCTTTGCCTGTTTATCGTATTCCAGCCAAAGTTGGTACAGAGATGCGCCTTTATACCCCCCTTTTGTGTGCCAAATTTCAAGGCGATCGGATCTGGCATTCGCGTTTTAAAGCAGTTTTTGTAAGTGTGCAAAAAGAGGAAGAAAATAAGAAGAAGAAGGAAAAACAAAGAAACTAAGCCAATTTTTGAAGTCACATATCTCGGGAACGCTTGAAGCGATTTCGCTCAAATTTGGAATGTGGAGTGCTGAAGTTGGAGGGAGTGTCCACAGCGAAACTCGTCTTGTTTCATCAAGGTAGCACAGAGCTACGGAAGTGCGAAAATTGAGTTTTCTTTCTTCCTGTCAATATACTCACGGGTGTTACTCGCCGGCTTCTTGGGCCGCACGACACACTACCGTGTGTCTTGATATATAGGTTAAAAAGCCCCAAAGCTGGCCATAGACCGGCTTTGGGTATACAAATACAAAAAGAAGTGAAATCTAATCAAAAACAGCCAAGCTGTAAAAAAGGAGTGCGGCCCTTGAAAAGGCTATGATGAAAAAAGATGTGAAATCCAAGGTGGCGGCCAAGAAATGGCTGTGATGGTAGGTTAATGGTAAAAATTTTAATAATGACAATTCAGGTGAATTTTGTGCAAATTGACCAAGCGGCACCAAACTCACCTGAATTGTTGTTATTAAAATTTTTACCGTTAACCTACCATCACAGCCATTTCTTGGCCGCCACCTTGGATTTCACATCTTTTTTCACCATAGCCTTTTCAAGGGCCGCACTCCTTTTTTTACAGCTTGGCTGTTTTTGATTAGATATTCATTACAGAAATCTCCATGGTGGTTTCTTTGTAACTGAAAACTCTACAAGGTGACTTCTTCTAGATGCTCTCTCTACAGGGTGAATTGTTTGTAGCTGAACGATCTACAAGGTAACTTCTTCTAGCTGATCTCTCTCCAGAGTGATTTGTTTGTAGCTGAATTCTGTACAGGCGATTTGTTTGCAGCAGAGCTCTTTACAGAATAGTTACTTTGTAGCTGAACTCTCTACAAGGTAACTTCTTCTAACTGATCTTTCTACAGGGCAATTTGTTTGTGACAGAATTTTATACAGGGTGATTTCTTTGCAGCTGAACTCTCTACATGGTGGTTTCTTTGTAGCTGAACTCTCTACAAGGTAACTTCTTCTAGCTGATCTCTCTACAGGGTGATTTGTTTGTAGCTGAACGATCTACAAGGTAACTTCTTCTAGCTGATCTCTCTACAGGGTGGTTTGTTTGTAGCTGAATTCTGTACAGGTGATTTGTTTGCAGCTGAGCTCTTTACAGAATGGTTTCTTTGTAGCTGAACTCTCTAAAAGGTAACTTCTTCTAACTGATCTTTCTACAGGGCAATTTTTTTGTGGCTGAATTTTCTACAGGGTGATTTTTTTGCAGCTGAACTCTCTACATGGTAGTTTCTTTGTAGCGGAACTCTCTACAAGGTAATTTCTTCTAGCTGATCTCTCTACAGGGAGATCTGTTTGTAGCTGAACTATCTACAAGGTAACTTCTTCTAGCTGATCTCTCTACAGGGTGATTTATTCATAGCTGACTTCTGTACAGGTGATTTGTTTGCAGCTGAGCTCTTTACAAAATGGTTTCTTTGTAGCTGAATTCTCTACAAGGTAACTTCTTCTAACTGATCTTCACTGTTTGAAGGTTCTTAGTTTACTAATTTGTTAAGCTGCTTTACTGTAGTTGTGCTGATAGTAAAATGTCAGTAACTTTAAGTATATGGAACATAATTGTTTTACTAAGTTTTAAGCTCTCAGTAAAACATCAGTGAATGCAGGTTTACTGAAAAACTACTAAAATACCAAACAATTAACTGTTCCATATACTGGGGATGTACCACCCTAGTAAACCAAGAAACTTCAAGCAGTGCTTTCTACAGGGTGATTTGTTTGTAGCTGAACTATCTACAAGGTAATTTCTTCTAGCTGATCTCTCTACAGGGTGATTTGTTTGTAGCTGAATTCTGTACAGGTGATTTGTTTGCAGCTGAGCTCTTTACAGAATGGTTTCTTTGTAGCTGAACTCTCTACAAGGTAATTTCTTCTAGCTGATCTCTCTACAGGGAGATCTGTTTGTAGCTGAACTATCTATAAGGTAACTTCTTCTAGCTGACCTCTCTACAGGGTGATTTGTTCGTAGCTGACTTCTGTAGAGGTGATTTGTTTACAGCTGAGCTCTTTACAAAATGGTTTCTTTGTGGCTGAACTCTCTACAAGGTAACTTCTTCTAACTGATCTTTCTACAGGGTGATTTGTTTGTAGCTGAACTATCTACAAGGTAATTTCTTCTAGCTGACCTCTCTACAGGGTGATTTGTTTGTAGCTGAATTCTGTACAGGTGATTTGTTTGCAGCTGAGCTCTTTATAGAATGGTTTCTTTGTAGCTGAACTCTCTACAAGGTAACTTTTCTAGCTGATGTCTCTACAAGGTCACTAGTTTGTAGCTGATCTTTCTACGGGGTGATTTGTTTGTAACTGAACTCTCTACAAGATAACTTCTTCTAGCTGATCTCTCTACATGGTGATTTGTTTGTAGCTGAATTCTGTATAGGTGATTTGTTTGCAGCTGAGCTCTTTAAATAATGGTTTCTTTGTAGCTGAACTCTCTACAAGGTAACTTCTTCTAGCTGATGTCTTTACAGGTTTGTAGCTGAATTCTCTACATGGTGGTTTCTTTGTAACTGAACTCTCTACAAGGTAACTTTTTCTAGCTGATCTTTCTACAGGGTGATTTGTTTGTAGTTGAATTCTGTACAGGTGATTTGTTTGCAGCTGAGCTCTTTACAGAATGGTTTCTTTGTAGCTGAACTGTCTACAAGGTAACTTTTCTAGCTGATGTCTCTACAAGGTCACTAGTTTGTAGCTGATCTTTCTACAGGGTGATTTGTTTGTAACTGAACTCTCTACAAGATAACTTCTTCTAGCTGATCTCTCTACATGGTGATTTGTTTGTAGCTGAATTCTGTATAGGTGATTTGTTTGCCACTGAGCTCTTTAAATAATGGTTTCTTTGTAGCTGAACTCTCTACAAGGTAACTTCTTCTAGCTGATGTCTTTACAGGTTTGTAGCTGAATTCTCTACATGGTGGTTTCTTTGTAACTGAACTCTCTACAAGGTAACTGTTTCTAGCTGATCTTTCTACAGGGTGATTTGTTTGTAGTTGAATTCTGTACAGATGATTTGTTTGCAGCTGAGCTCTTTAAAGAATGGTTTCTTTGTAGCTGAACTCTCTACAAGGTAACTTCTTCCAGCTGATGTCTCTACAAGGTCACTAGTTTGTAGCTGAGCTCTCTACATGGTGGTTTCTTTGTAACTGAACTCTCTACAAGGTGACTTCTTCTAGCTGATCTTTCTACAGGGTGATTTATTTGAAGCTGAACTCTCTACAAGGTAACTTCTTCTAGCTGATCTCTCTACAGGGAGATTTGTTTGTAGCTGAACTCTCTACATGATGGTTTCTTTGTGTCTGAACTCTCTACACGGTAACTTCTTCTAGCTAATCTATCTACAGGGAGATTTGTTTGTAGCTGAACTCTCTACAGGGAGATTTGGTTGTAGCTGAATTCTCTACATAATGGTTTCTTTGTAGCTGAACTCTCTGCAAGGTAACTTCTTCTATTGATCTCTCTACAGGGCAATTTTTTTGTAGCTGAACTCTCTACATGGTGGTTTCTTTGTAGCTGAACTCTACAAGGTGATTTCTTCTAGCTGAACTATCTCTTTCCATAGTTGCATAAACTCCCTACAAGGTAACTTCTTCTAGCTGATCTCTCTACAGGGTGACTTGTGTGTAGCTGATCTCTATACAGGTTTCTTGTTTCTAGCTGATCTCTTGAATTCTCTTCAGGGTGACTGCTCTATTAGGATGACTGTTCTATTAGAGTATCTAGATCTCGCACTTGCTGCACCAAGTTGGATTTCGTGTTATAACTCTGTGGCTTTAAGTATGATTCTTCTACACCATTGATGAGCCTTTCTAAGATGATTACTCCATCTGTACAACGATTTTCAAAGCATTACCCCAAGCGGTTTATCTGGTAGGCGTGGCAAGTAGTCGTTTTTTTTTTATTAGCGAAGGCCAATGAAACTTGATTAGCAGTTTCGCGTCATCGCCCACATGCTTTTGATACACCCGCATGGAATTTCATTATTGGCATTTCAGATTGAAATACTCTAATAGAGCAGTCACTTTTACTCTAATGGAGCAATCAGCTATATTTGTATGCTCTAATGGAAAAATCACTTGTTATATAGATTAGTAACGTACTTGAGCTATGTAGATCTCACTTTTTTTGGCAGAAATCTTCATGATTGGGATGTGTGTTGTGCTTTTGGAAAATAATGGATAATGAATAATAACCGCCCACCCTCATCAAATTTTCAAAAATCTGAGCGAGAAACTGGTAATCAAGTTTCATTGGCCTAATCTCGATTGCGTAATTGTTACACACTGTTGGTTTTTTTGTTGTATCTTTCTGTTTTTTCATTGTATCTTTCTGTTTTTTAGCTCGATTTCTTTCAAACCACAAAAGGTTGAGGTTCAATAGTTAACGTATTCACCCACCGATGTTCAGCTTCTTCCCATACGCGGTTTACCCTGTAGGCATGACATCATATTGGCATTATTTTTTGTCAATAATCGCTCATAACTCTTTGCCTGTTTATCGTATTCCAGCCAAAGTTGGTCCGAGATGAACCTTTATACCTCCCTTCTGTGTGCTAAATTTCAAGGCAATCGAACGTGGCGTTCGCGTTTTATAGCAGTTTTTGTAAGTGTGCGACAAGAGGAAGAAAAATAAGAAGAAAAAAAACGAAGAAATTGAGCCAATTTTTGAAGTCGCATATCTCGGGAACGCATTAAGCGATTTCGCTCAAATTTGGAATGTGGAGTGCTGAAGTTGGAGGGAATGTCCACAGCAAAAATCGTCTTGTTTCATCAAGGAAGCACAGAGCTACGGAGATGCGAACATTGCGTTTTCTTTCTTCTTGTCAATATCTTTTGCTATATTTGAACAATATTTTCAAAGCTACTTCCCAAGGTCACCAAATTGACTCTATTTATCTAGATTTTCGTAAGGCTTTTGATAGTGTATCCCACAGCAAGCTCTTAGTTAAACTATCAAATTATGGAATAACTGGAAACCTCTGGAACTGGTTTAATAACTACCTACGTAATCGCTTTCAACATGTTAAAGTCTGCAATGTTATTTCTGATCCATTGCCAGTATTATCTGGTGTTCCCCAGGGCAGCATCCTTGGCCCCCTGCTGTTTCTAATGTATATAAATGATCTAACACTAGCTACACAATTTTCTAATCTATTTTTGTTTGCTGATGACACCAAGCTTTATAAAATAATTCTTCACCCCCCTTATCATACTGATTTACAACAGGATCTAGACCAGCTATATATCTGGAGCATCGACTCTGACTTATTTTTTGGCATCAGTAAATGCATCTACTTGAGTTTTAACTACAAGACACCTACTTCCTATTCACTTGATGGTAACACACTTCCTCGGCTGCACAGTCATCGTGATTTGGGTATACAAATTTCTGACAACCTCTCCTGGGAGAATCATTACAAACATATAACTTCCAAGGCTTATAAATATCTCGGCCTCCTAAGGCGTGCTTTTAGTAACTGTCACTCTGTTAAAGCCAAAAAACTCTATACATAACTCTTGTTCGATCTCAGTTAACTTATTGCTCTCAGCTGTGGAATCCATACTTGATCAAGGACACTATTACCCTAGAAAAGATTCAGCGACAAGCAACTAAATTCATCCTTAAAGACTATGAATCTAGCTATCATACTCGTCTCCTCAAACTAGATCTATTGCCTTTAATGTATACACTGGATTTCTATGACATCATGTTTTTCATCAAAGCTCTAAAGCAGCCTTCCAACCATTTTAATATATATGATCATGTTTCTTTTAGCACTGCAAACACCAGATCATCCTCTAATAATAAACTCAACCATGTCTACACTTCTAACAATTACACCATGAACTTCTATTTCAACAGAATATCAAGACTGTGGAATAAATTACCATCCATCGATCTAAGCCAGCCACTATCAGTCATTAAAGTCAACATCTACAAGTATCTACATCAACACTTCACACTTCATTTTTCAGCTGACAATCCTTGTACGTATCATTTTTGTTGCAGATGTAGTAATTGTTATAACGTAGGTTTATCTAGCAATTTCTCGGTACTTTAGTTTTGTAATTAAGTAAATTAAGTTTTAACTTTTTCGGGCTGCCAACACGGGTTGTTGGTTGACCCTCAATACGTTTACTGTATTGTAAAGTATTGATAATAATAATAATAATACTCACGGGTGTTACGCGCCTGCTTCTTGGGCCGCACGACACACTACCATGTGTCTTGATAGAAATGTATTGTGGAAGCCATAAAAAAGCTCAATGGGAACTTTGCATCTACATAGAGCAAGGGATGGTCATATCCAAAAGCTGATCAAGAGAGGTGTCCATCCTGGTCATTAGCTTGCCATGTTAAGAACCATGGAGGGTCATGGTACATGAAGCCATAGACGTGTGATGTATTATTTCTGTTGGATTGTGCCTGTATTTTTAACACTAAAATATTGGCTCCATTATAAGTATTTTAAAAACAGTTTATTTTACCACATTTTAGATTTTTTGATTACATCTGTAAATTTAAAATACCTCCATGTAGTTTAAGCAAAAATGAAGATTCTGGATGCACTTGTATGGTTTTCTGGCCAGCTAGAAATAGGAATATAACCCAGTTTCAAAACATGCCCTAAGGCAATGTGTTTGATGTGGCACCGTATCTTAAATGATTTAGTACCGTATAGTGGGAAATTGTCAAGGGATGAACTTTTCGTGAAACTGTACGACTTTCGCGTTTTTTAATTCACAAAAATCTAGAAAGAGGGTAATAGCTATGTGTATAAACTGAAACATTTTATGATGCTATCATCACTTGCAAAAATTCATGAAAGTTTCGTCCCTGAAAAATTTCTGGCTATACGGTATACCTTACTCAACTTTCACAAAAAATTTGCTTTTATCACAAAGTGAACGATTTCATTAAAATTTGTTGTTTAGCCGCTCTACTATATAAAATTATAGAGTTGATAGATGGAAATATTTAGATGAGGTTGGCTGGTGTATTGCTTTCTACTAGCAAAAACAATCAACCAAGATAACTTTAACTGACCAAACCAAGTCTGTTTAAAAGCTTCTGACTATTGATGTTTGTCATCTACGCATTCCTATCAAAAGCACAGATTGACAGTTGTGTATTAGCACGTGCATGATACTGTTAACTGACTTAAATAATATTTTAAAATTCAATTGACTTTTTCTACAACTATTGCGTGTGCCCAAAAAAAATGGTTTTCCAATATCTTGTCACAAAGAGGGATTAGATATCCACTAGTATATCAGTGAATATATGATCCCAATAGAGTAATATGTCTATGATCCCAATCAAATTTAAAGATTCTTATATTCTTAGTTTCCTTGAAATTTTCTACTGACTGAGTCACTAACTAACTAACTAACTAACTAACTAACTAACTAACTAACTAACTAACTAACGTACTTCAGGAAAGCATACCTCTATGGCTACAGGCTTGAGTTTTCACTGCTAGATGATGCTTTAGCCCAACAGGTTCGTTTGGCATACCATGGTATGTAGCTATACTGTACATTGCATGTATCATGGATTTACCTTGTGTTACTCAATTTGTAATACCCTGATGGAGTGCACATTATTGAGGACTTCAAATAGTACACACATAGAATGTTCTAGACTTTCATCAATAAAAGTATAATGTTTTAGTATTATGAACTGGACTTTTCATTCATAAGGTAATATGATGGTTCAGTAGTTAAGGGCTTGTGAGTTGGGTATGGAGGTCACCGGTTTGAGCTTCAAACAACTGTTTAGTCAATATTTTCATGCAAAAGAGGGCCCCTTTACACAGACCAATTTCAAGCCACTCTCAAAAACATGTATATTCAGTGCAAATAATCAATCACAACTTAGTGAATATATAACATATTCACACCAGACTTGGTTTGTGAATTCACCTTAACACACCCTTTAATGTATGCTGATTTCATAATATTCAAGTTGCACATTTGTTTTGCATGGTTTTAGTGAAGTGTGTAAAAAGAAAAAGAAACATTTGGCCCCCGGAAAATGAAGAAATTTACCCTAAATATTTTGCAAAATGTGTACAGTGGTTTTACTGAAATTTGGTATGTGAGGTTCCAAAAGTGAGGTTTTATTTGTAGCCAAAATTCTTCCAATTATGCTGTGAAACATTTTATTATGCAGTATAAAATTGATTCAATTGCCCTCTTATTGAACTATGTAAAAGTTACATATATGTCCCATAATAGACTACTAACCTGTGACTTGCCTGTCGTCTCTGATACAATACAATTAACACTACAATAACAATCACCAGTATTATAAGACACACCACTCCAAATACTACTCCAACTATTAGGCCAGTCTTTGAAGGTGAAGAGCTACTAGGAGTAACACAGTCTGGTGAATGGAATGAATCAAGCATTGCTGGACAGTTAGGATCTATGGCTAGAGTAACTGCATCTACAGATATTGATGGTGAAGACTGTACCCAGTTTGTTATATTATTAACAACATCATCAGCATTAGGGTCCTGGATTGCAACTCTTGCTCTGAATACAACTGTGTTCTCAAACCCATCTTTAGATCCTCTACAACTAAAGCTTTCATCAACAATATTAAAAGCACAGGAGCATCTTAATGCTATATCTTTTATCACTGCTGATGTTATGTTGTGTAGCTTTTGGATCTTTCCATCTCTCTGTAATATGTATGAAACAAAATAATAATGATGTTATGCAACTGTAAAAAAAACAAAATGCAGCTATGTTTCCCATGTACACCGTATTTGTAGTTACTTTTAGAGGCTACCCTATCGTCACAATAACACACTACATATTATGCCTTCATCACTTTTCTTGACTGCCTTGAACTTTTACAAGGCTTTAGACTAGATATATTTAGACAATGGCATTCAGAGAATGCTTTGATATTTGCGAAGTATGCTGGATTTTTAAAAGAGAACTGTACACTAGGTGTCTCACTGTAGCTGGTAGGACACCTATCCACAAACTTGACAAACAAATCGTATACTACAGTTTATGGGTTTGTTGCAAAATTCCAGTCACACAAACCATACATGTATATTATTCACTCCTGAGAAATGATGTAATAACCGCCTCGGCTCTGCCTTGGTGATTATTACATCAACTGAAATCCTAGTACTGCATGTCTTCCCTATACATAGAATATTAATGCTGTCTTACATTCTTTTACAGCAGCCCAACATGTCACAGACAATAATCAGACATCAGCAAATTGTCAGTCTAATAGTGTACATGGTACATTATACTAATACATGTGTTTGCTTATATTTACAAAACCAAACTAAGTAAATGAATTAATGAATTTGTGCTGTGTTGTGTGGATAAATTATTTTTAACTTTATTATTATAGCTTTACAGCATACACACATTTAAGATACAATTGTACCACTTTAGCAGGGTATTCAATAGGCGCTGATAGGTGCATATTGCTAATTGCCTGGGAAAATCATGGGAATGCGGTTTGCTCATGGCTTTGATGCTCAACCACTTCAAAGATACAGTACGCTTTGACTGGTTATATTGAGCAACATGGAGTGTTTAATTGTGGGGTTGGGTTTACAGGTTACATAATACTTCATAACAACTCCAGCCCCAGCATCAACTCCTTTTTCATTCTTCTGTCTTCTCTACTTGCACACACTGAGCACTTTATAGCGTACTTCATAACCAACATTGAGAAAGCTTGAATAAACAATGATCCTCCTTAATAATTTTGCCTCCAGTAAGACAGGCACCACAACCAACTAGAATTGGGTTTTGTACGTCTTACATCGGTCTATACCATTAGACGTCTAATAAAACAATCATAATTATTATACTTTATATCCAGTACTACTGTTCACTCAGCAGTTTCACAAAATTGCATGCAGAACGTGTTTGACTCTCGGCCTCACTCTCGACTGCACAAACGTCATCATGCGATGCTGGGAATTACATAGAAGTTATTAAGTTGACAGAGGAATCTTGGTAAACTATGTATATGTGATTTTTGATGATACTATTTTAGCAATTGCTACAAGACGCTCCAAAAAGGTAGAAAGAGTGTATTTTTAGTCTGTATTGGGTGCCGCCATTTAAATAGGGACCCGCCGATTATGCTCATAATTTTACCTATTATGCTATGCTGCACTGCTCAAAAATTCACCTATTATGCCTAAATTAATGCTCAATATTTACCTATTATGCTCGATTATGCTCAATGTTCATGCCTTAGTTCATATGCTTTGCTACTAGTTTAACACTGTATAGAATGAAAAAAATGAGTGGCTGGGGTATAAATAATAAATTCTTGCTGCATGTAAGAGAAAAGATCGATATACTCTAATAAAACAGTCAGTTTGATGATTGTTCTATTAGAGTTACTGACTGCTCTATTAGAGTATATCAATCTTATTTTGCAATTGTCATTTTTCCAGCAAGAATTTATACTATCGTACAAATATTTAACCTATTATGCTGGCATTATGCTCAATACTTTTAGGTACCTATTATGCTCAAAATTATGCCAGCATAATCGGCGGGTCCCTACATTTAAACTCTGAAATTACAGACCAACGTTTTAATAACCCACCCAATAAACTTCCTCAACTGTTATGGCTTCTCCATTCCTATATGCATTCCTTTTTAATAATAGGAACGTAGAAGTTGTAAATTTCAAAACTTCATGCATTACATGGCTGATGAGTTACAAAATGGATTTAGTGTCTAGTGATTACTTTTAAGTTTTGAGTTGCACTTTCTAACTTGCTTACATGAGTTTGATAAAATGTTAAATTTTGACAGCACAACAGTAGCTTGTGTTTAATTGTATAATTGATGGAAAATGTTTAGCTTGATGAACATTTTCAATACATTGTTACGCACTCATTAGTATTATTGTTATGTGTAATTATTAGTCAAAAAAGAAGACAAAGTCTTATAAAAC
Organism: Dysidea avara; assembly: GCF_963678975.1. NCBI lineage: Eukaryota > Metazoa > Porifera > Demospongiae > Dictyoceratida > Dysideidae > Dysidea > Dysidea avara. The sequence continues at coordinate 41,038,113 of NC_089276.1, forward strand.
CAATCTTAATTAAATCATACATAAGAAAATGTTGATTATACAAAAAATGATCTAAATTAATCTTAAAACTTATAGTCTGTTCGTGTTCACCTGAGCCCTCATTTCTTGTCAATAACACTTGTTACATGGCCAGCTGCCCAAACATTTAGTAGTGTTGTAAAGCCCTTTAAACGCTGGAACTGTTAATCAAAAAAGCGCTTTGATACGGGCAAGAACAAGTGAGTTATGAGGCTTTAAAGTATCCCATACATTTAGTATGGATGATTCAGGCGAGCAAACATGTTTGCAATATGAAAACATGCTTGTTCCTGTACAAAACCATTGGGAGTGAACACATGTTCACCTCTTTGATATGTATTGCTATATTTGGTGGGAGCTCAGGTGAACGGGTATTGACTATAGTACATGAGAGGAAGTGGCAATTTCATAAGGTAAAGAATTCCAGTTATATATTATCTAATCCAAAACAGCCAAGCTGTAAAAAAAGAGTGCGGCCCTCAAAAAGGCTATGGTGGAAAAAGATGTGAAATCCAAGGTGGTGGCCAAGAAATGGCTGTGATGAATTTGGTTCCAAGAACTAAGTGACACCAATTTCACCTGAATTGTCAATATTAAAATTTTTACCATTAACCTAACATCACAGCCATTTCTTGGCTGCCACCTTGGGTTTCACATCTTTTTTCACCATAGCCTTTTTGAGGGCCACACTCTTTTTTTTACAGCTTGGCTGTTTTGGATTAGGTATCACTTCTTTTTGTATTTGTACACCCAAAGCTGGCCATAAGCTGGCTTTGGGGCTTTTTACCTATCTTTTTTTGTTTTTACCACAGGAAAAAGAAAAGGATTTGAAGCAGATTTTTAATATTAACTATTTTTTTGATTTATGAGTAATTATATTAATTTATTACATGCCAATTCTTCCATACAGGATAACTTCATTCTAGCTGATCTCTCTACAGGGTGACTTGTTTCTAGCTGATCTCTCTACAGGGTTACTTTGGCTGATCTCCCTACAGGGTGATATCTTTTGCAGCTGAACTCTCCACAGGTCACTGGTTTCTGGCTGATCTCTCTACAGAGTAACTTGTTTGCAGCTGAACTCTCTACAGGGTGGTTTCTTAGTAGCTGAACTCTCTACGGGTGACTTGTTCATGGCTGAACTGTGACTTGTTTCTATCTGAACTATCTACACAGTGATTTCTTAGTAGCTGAACTCTTTACAAGATGGTTTCTTCTAGCTGATCTCTCTACAGGGTGACTTTTCTAGCTGAACTCTCTACAGGGTGATCTGTTTGTGGCTGAAATGTCTACAGGTTGCCTGAGGGTGGTTTCTTTTAGCTGAACTCTGTATAAGTTGACTCTTCTAGCTGATCTCTCTACAGGGTGACTTGTTTCTAGCTGAACTCTCTTCAGGGTGGCTGCTCTATTAGAGTGACTGCTCTATTAGAGTATCTCGATATCACACTTGCTACACGGAGTTGGATTTTGTGTTATAACTCTGTGGCTTTAACTCTGATTTTTCTCAACTATTGAAGGGCCTTTGTAAGGTGATCAATTCATCTGTACACCAATTTTCAATTCATTACATTGAGTAGGCTTGAGCCAATTATGCTTTGAAAATTGCCTATTGAGCAATGCTCAGAAATTCTGCTCTCAAAGTCAAGATCATGCATGAGAGCTGATTGTTTTACTAGAGTATATCTGCATTTCCTGACTGCTGTATTAGAGTAAGTGGCTGTCCTATTAGAGTATCTTGATCTTAAGTGTGAATAATCAAATCATTCAAGAATAGTAAAAATAATAACACTGCAAGGTTTTTGATATAAAATACAGTAATAATGTACAGTGTGTTCATGTTGTGCAGTATTTTTGATGTGCGTTGTATGTTTTAATTAAAATTCTTGAAAATCATTCTATTATGCTGGCATAATGCCTGATGCTTTTGCCAGCCTATTATGCTCTAAATTATGCCGGCATAATTGGTACAAGCCTACCACTGAACGGTTTGTCTGGTAGGCGTGGTAAGTATTCATTTTATTATTAGCTAATCTTGATTGTGTAATTGTTACACACTGTGGGTTTTTCATTGTATCTTCGTGGTCTTTAATAGTTAACCTATCCACGTACCAATTTTCAACTTCTTCCCATCAGCAGTTTACCCTGTAGACGTGACAACATATCGCTGTTATTTTATCCTAAATAATCACTAATAACTCCTTGACTGCTTATCGTATTCCTGCCAAACTTGGTACCAAGATGCGCCTTTATACCCCCCTTTCCAGGACCAGAGCCCAACGGTTTTGAGTGGTCCGGCCATCCATGGACTGCAATGGTGGTCATATAGTCATGCACACTGTGAAGTACTGTAAACGGGGGGAAATTACACTTGGGAAAAGTTTCACGAATTGCACTCTACTGTCACTGTGTATACCGGCGTACAAGTTTTGCAATGCTGATTGTGCATACTAATTTCTTACTGTACAAATACACTACAATAGTTTAGCCAGCTAACACCGGCGTAAAAGTTTCGCGATAGCTACTGCAATCATGAAAGTCGCGAAACATTTCCTACGCGTAACTTTCCCCGCCTACAGTATAGTGGTGTAATACAGCGACAGCTTCAGTGCCATGTGTAATTGTGGTTTCATCTGTCTTGAAGTGTTAGAAGTACACATGTGCAATTATATTATACAGCCAAAATTATAAAATAAATTACAATAACATAAAGTGTCTGTCAATCAATACTTCTTTTTTTTCCGGGCTAGATGGACCGCCCTTGCTACCACCCCCAGCACTAGGTGTTAAAGTGCTGGGCAGTTGGAAATACCAGCAATCAAACAAGGCCGCCAGACGCCAAGTGACCCTCGGAGTAGGCCAGATCAATATTAGTGGTTGATAGACGGCCAACTGAAGAGCGATGACCCCTCAAACACATCACTGCAGATCTTAACAATGAAAGGCAAAGCCTACATCGCAGCCAGAATAAGCATTTGCTGTAATTAATGCTACGGTTCTCAGCCAACATTGAAGCAAGCTTCCTGAAAACCGTTGTAGCAGTGGGCCCCATGCCACCAGTAGCTGCAAACACCAATGGTGAAAAGCAAGCTCTCTCAACCTCTCTAACACGCTCATCATATGCCTGTCTTTTTTCATGTTCATGAAGTTGATAACATCTGGACAATTGGGAGTGAAATAAAAGTGTGCAAAAGGGTTGAAAACCCTGACATCGAAAAATGCATGTTGCCTATTTTGACCCCTAAAATCCCTGGCAACAACATCAAGACGGGAACCATCTTCACTATTGGCAGTAGCAAATTGCAATGGCTCACCATCAAGAGGCTGGAGAGCAGGCTCAACACCAACATCACTGCACACTTCACTCAACAGACTTGCAGTTAAATCCCTGACTTCATTGTGGTGGATAGATGGAAACCTGCCACAGGGACAAGTAAAGGCATGCTCCACACAAAAGGGTTTACCACAAACACATGTCTGAGGCAAGTTAACAGGTTGCCATCCAAATCTTAAACACAGGGCATCATGTAACTCTCTCTTGCTTAAGGCAAACCCATGTTCAGCAATAGGTAGCGTCGTTAACCAACACAACGCGCCTCGCTCTGATGCAGCTTCAAAGGCACATCGCAATTGTGGAGACAGTTGATCACAAAGCAAGTCTGCTTGAGCAGATAGATCATTTCGGCATGAGACCCGTAAATCAAGCTTGCACTGGTACATTTGCTGATAAACATCTAAGGAACAAGAAGTACATTTTCTTAAAAGATGGTCAACTAGAGGAGCCGCAATACAGCTAGAAGACAAAAATGATGAGGAAATGTACCTCAACACCACCTTTTATTGCTCTAATTATGATCTTTAAATCAGAGACTATCTGCTTTAATGTGATACTCAACTGAACATGTGCAACATGCCAAATTAAGGGGGTTGGGGCATTTCCCCCAGAGAAATTTTTGAAAATGGATGCTCTGAAATGGCATCTAGAGGTCATTGTACATGCATGGTCTCTTTCTCCATTTTGTTAATATCAAGGATGTATCTGGTAACTTTGTACTACAGTATACTACAGTACCAATTAATCTAGATAGCGACTAATTTTACTTTAATGATACAAAATTCAGTGAAAGCTAACTAGTTGTTTATGATACAGAAGCCATTGGGATTATAATTGCAAATGCATGACATACGTGATCAATTAACCCAATGCAATGCCATACAGATGACTCACTGGAACATTTGAGTAATTTGAAGACAATCAACAGAGATTAAAGCAGTGTATTTAGAACAGTGGCTATATTTTATTTTGAATGCTCTATTAGAGTATTTCGATGACTGTTGTATTAGAGTATATTCCGATGACTACTCTATTAGAGTAGCACGATCTTTTTACAAATTCAAGTTGGTCCAGCATCCACCCTGCTCCTTTCTGTGTGTCACATTTCAAGGAAATCGGATATTGCATTTACGTTTTATGGCAGTTTTTGTAAGTGTGCAAAAAGACAAAGAATAAGAGAAAAAAAAACTGAAGAAACTAAGCCAACATTTGAAGTCTTGTATTTCTGGAATGCTTGAAGCGATTTTGCTGAAATTTGGTTTGTGGGGTACTACTGACGTTGGCGGAAATCTTCATAGCAAAAATTGTAGTGTTTCATAAAGGTAGCACAGAGGAATGAATGCGTGTAAATTGTGTTTTCTTTTGGCTTCCTGTCAATATACTCATGGTGTTGCGCGCCAGCTTCTTGGGCCACACAACACACTACCGTGTGTCTTGATTCTCTGAATTTTAAAACATTGTGTTGAAGTCTTGTTAAATCTTTTATAATCCGTTAGATCTAGCTAGTATTCATTGTAAAAATATTTTTATCAATACTGTTCCATTCAAAAATTAATTAGGTCCATATAGGTAGGTTGAGGCTTTGTAGTCTGTCAGGATAAGGTAAGTTTTGAAGGGTAGATATCAACTATGTGGCTCTTTTTAAAATATTTTCCAGCTCACAAATGTTTTCCATTTGATGAGAATTCAATTTCCATATGGTAGAAGTGTAGTCTAGAATTGATCTTACAAGTGTGGTGTAAAGTAATCATACACATTTAAGGAATTTTGAGGGATCATAGAAAAAAAAGTAGGGAAACAAGGGAGGTCGTCTACACCTACTTTATACTAGTGAACATTTAATCCCTAATTCAGTCTATATCCCAAGATCAAGACTGAATTAGGGATTAAATGTTCACTAGTATACATAGGCAGCGGAAAGGGTATGCCAAAAGGCACGTATCCGGATGAAGCGACGTCGAACAGTGATAAAATCAAACCAGTAGCCTTAGCCGTTATCGACCTGAAGGCATCAGGCAGGTAGACAGTAGAAAATTCCATTGAATTTTTTTTTAATTTTGTAACTATATTATTGAAAGTCTTTAGGATCATACTGAAGGCACTTTTGGACTTGGTTATATAGTACCTAACCAACACTGCCAATAAGGTGCCAGGATGGTATTGTGAAGCTGGTTTTTGGGTGATTTTTTTGGCCAGAAAAACCCAAATCTCCATGATCCCTAATATGCAGTACTACTGTACTCTATGATTACAACAGGGTCTTTGGAGTTAAAGATTCATTTAATGGTGCCTAACACATTGTTGGCTTTGTGTATTATTTGGTTGATATGTGCCTTGAAATGTAAATTTTCATCAAATGCGACACCCAAATCTTTCTCCTCTTGAACAGTGCTAATAGGGTGTGCGTCATTGTTTATGTAAAAGTAATACTACCTGGATGTAGATTTGGGGCCAATACTCATATGCCTACACTAGTATTGTAACAAAATATTTGGTGATGAGCAAGTGACCAGTATATTCACACTACACAATAATATACATTATATTGCTTGTGCTTATTCACTTACTATCCAATCGAGACAATTACCAATTGGTCTAAGCCTTATTTGAAACAAAGCTGTGGTTACTACGTAAAAACAAAAGCAATGAAATAATTTAACAAAAGGGACAAACTCACAAGTGGTAGCAGTAACAGTTGTACTAGTAATCCTCCCTCCTGTGGTAGTGACTGCTGTAACATTGATGGAGTACTGTACACCAGGGACCAGGTCACTGAGTGTGATCCTTGTAGTAGTACTGTTGGTAGACAATTGACCAGCTGGAGTATAATAAACCTGTAATGAGAGTACAAGTACAGAGATTGAGGTTTCATTTTTATATGCATATTTGTATATATTTAGGAATAATGGATGTTTGTACTTTCTCAAAATATATTGACCAGAAACCAGTTTCACAATAACTGTCAATAGCTTCATGGCTCCTTGGCTAGGCAAGGCACCTCGGCTTTGTGATATTACCGTAAATAGAGAAATTTTTGATGTTGAAACTTTTTACGCAACTATATTTATTTACTCTACATACTACTACAACTACAAAATTAATACAACTAAGGGAAAAAGGGATTGTCATCAATATCAATGCCCTGAAGTACCCAATTCCTCAAAATCATTCTGGCATTGGTCAACCATAACACAATAGAAAGTTGCTAAAGCAGATTCTTCCTTGCAAGTTTAGGAGGAATGCCACTGCAAGGGTAGTATGGTCAGCAATTATGCACAACGTCAGAGTCCAAATTCCAAACACTTGACCACCAAGAGAATAACATCAGATCCCATTTTCTCCACAGCTGCCAAATTTAAACACATATAGAAACAAAACAATGTCACAGTAATGTGTCAAAGGTCGTGTATGACCGAAAAGAGATAGCTGCTACATATACACCTGCTATCTACCTACCAGAACACTGCTGGACCTGTGCTGGATTGATCAGTGTAAAGTGATAGCCACCGCCTTGCCTGTAAGCCCACTGCTCAACCTTGAGATATGAAGCTCCTCACAAGTGGATGTCCACTGTGCTGAAGTGTGATGGATTTTATTCATAACTGCATCATACTCCAACCAACGTTCTTCATTGGTGGTGGTAAAACTTAGTCATTTTTGTCAATATGGTCAACAATGAAAATTTGTGATGGTGAAATTTTCCTGATTTATGGTAGCTAAGTATAACCAGGCCTAAGAGCTTCTTCATTAAATGTGTTCAGATAAGTGAATCTAAACCAAAACAGCCAAGCTGTAAAAAAAGAGTGCGGCCCCAAGGTGAAAAAAGATGTGAAATCCAAGGTGGCGGCCAAGAAATGGCTGTGATGGTAGGTTAATGGCAAAACAAAAAATTTAATTACGACAATTCAGGTGAATTTGTGTTGCCTCCTCCACTAGGATTTGGCACCAAATTCACCTGAATTATCGTAATTAAAATTTTTGCCATTAACCTACCATCACAGCCATTTCTTGGCCGCCACCTTGGATTTCACATCTTTTTTCACCTTGGGGGCCACACTCTTTTTTTACAGCTTGGCTGTTTTGGTTTAGATATCACTTCTTTTTGTATTGCAAGTCACAAAGCTGGCCATATGGCTTTGATGCTGTTTCCTTTTAACTTGTAAGGAATTGTGGAAGAAAGGAAGTAATAGACAAACTTCATAATAATGAAAAAATGAACCGTTGCCCCTAGCAACCTAAATTTTATGTTATTTGTAGGTGTCAGAGTTTTAAGTCACCTCTCCAAGTTTTAAAAGGATAGCATATATAAGTCATGAGATATGACATTTTGAAGTCGCAATTTTCCCATACATTGTCAATGAGAGGGGCAACAGTTGCCCCCTTCTAGGTAATCACACAAATCGTAGGATTTAAAGGATGTGATATCTTATGACCTATATATGCTATCCATTTAAAACTTGGAGAGATTATTGTTGACATTCACACCTACAAATTAAGTAAAATTGAGATATGTGTACTTTTCAATTTTTGATTTTTGCATATGTTGAAATACCTGATTTTTGTGATTTCCCAGAAGGGGCAACTGTAGTCCACTTACATAGATATGTATGGGAAAATCACAAATTTCAAAATGTCATATCTTATGACATATATATGCTACCCTATCAAAATTTGGAGAAGTTACTTCAGACATTATCACCTAAAATAATGGGAAATTCAGGTTGCTAAGGGCAACAGTTATTATTATACACTATAAAGCCTTATTATGGAATTTGTCCATTGTGTGTATAGCTTTTGTCTGATGAAATATTTGTATATTTAACATTGAATGATGATTATCATATACTATAGTTAATAAGGTGGCTTCTTACATAACTGAACTGTAGTTGAAACTCTCATTGTTTGTAGCTGAACTCTTTTCAGGGTGATTTGTTTCTAGCTGAACTCTCTACAGGGTGATTTGTTTTTAGCTGAACTCTCTACAGGGTGATTTGTTTGCAGCTGAACTCTCTACAGGGTGATTTGCTTGCAGCTGAACTCTCTACATGGTGATTTCTTTGTAGCTGAACTCTCTGCAAGGTGACTTGTTCAAGCTGAACTCTCTACAGGGTGGCAGAATTCTCTACAGGGTGATTTGTTTGCAACTGAACTCTCTACAAGATGATTTGTTTCTAGCTGATCTCTCTATAGTGTAACTTGATTGTACGTAGCTGAACTCTCTACAGGATGGTTTCTCTGTAGCTGATCTCTCTACAGGGTGACTTGTTTTTAGCTGATCTCTCTACAGGGTGATTTGTTTCTAGCTGATCTCTGGATGACTTGTTTCTAGCTGATCTCACTACACGGTGAATTGTTTCTAGCTGAACTCTCTATAGGGTTATCTGTTTGTAATTGAACTCTCTACAGGATGGTTTCTTTGTAGCTGCTCTCTCTATGGGTTGACTTGTTTCTAGCTGATCTCTCTACAGGGTGAACTTGTTTCTGACTAAACTATCTACAGATGATTTGTTTGCGGCTGAACTCTCTACATGGTGGTTTCTTTGTATCTGAACTCTCTACAAGGTAATTTCTTCTAGCTGATCTCTCTACAGGTTGATCTGTTCATAGCTGAATTTTCTACAGGTTGATTTGTTTGCAGCTGAACGCTTTATATGATGGTTTCTTTGTAGTTGAGCTCTGTACGAGGTAACTTCTTCTAGCTGATCTCTCTATAGGGTGACTTGTTTGTAGCTGAAATATCTGCAGGGTGATTTATTTGTAGTTGAACTCTCTACAAGGTGATCCTTCTAGCTGATCTCTCTACTGGATGACTAATTGTTTCTAGCTGATCTCTCTATAGAGTTATAACTTTCTCTATAGAGTTATAACATGTTTGTATAGCTGAACTCTTTACAGAGTGGTTTTTTGATTAGTTGCTGAACTCTCCAGCTACACGGAGACTTGTTTGTACTACAGAGTGACTTGTTTGTAGCTGAACTCTCTACAGAGTGACATACTTGTAGCTGAACATTGCATAAAGTAACTTGTTTGTAGCTGATCTAGATGAACTCTCTACTGGGTAGCTATTTTGTAGCTGAACGCTTTATGTAGTGACTTGTTTGTAGCTGAATTCTCTACAGAGTGACTTGTTGTCTCTACAAGGTGACTTGTTTATAGCTGAATTCTCTTCAGTGTGACTTATAATGTTCTGAATCTCTACAGCAACATATTTGTAGCTGAACTCTCTACAGGGTGACTTGCTTGTAGTTGAATTGTCTATAAGATTAACCGTTGGTAGCTGAACTCTCTACAGAATAACTTGCAATGTCATATAATTCTGTAATGGGGTAAGTTATAAACGTAGCTGAATGCTCTATTAGGGTGACTGTTCTATTAGTGTATCTCGATCTCGCATATGCTACACGTAGTTGGCTTTGGAATCATAACTCAGTGGTTTGTAATCCGATTCTTCTGTACTACTGCAAGGAATTTCTATGATAATTATTCCAGCTACACACCGATTTTCAGCTCACTGCTCTGAGCGGTTTGCCTGGTAGGCTTGAAAACTAATAGTTTTTTATTCATAAAGATCAACGCGTAATTGTGACACAGGTTGGGTTTTGTGTCATATCTCGCTGGCCTTTAACTGGATTCCTTTCAAACCACAAAAAGGCACTCCTACGATAGTTACTCCATCTACATAGCAATTTTAGCTCATTCCTTCAAGCGGTTTACCCTGTGGGCGTGACAGACCTTCGACCTTATTTTACGCAAATAATTGGTCATAACTCCGTGAATGTTCATCGTATCCCTACCAAACTTGGTACTGAGCTTTGCCATAATAAGGCCTTTAAGTGTGCCAAATTTCAGCCTGATTGGAGTACGAATTTGTGTTTTATGGTGGATTTGCGAAATGTGCGAAAAGAAGTAGAAGAAAAAAACGAAGAAAAAAACCTAAAGTTTGGCCGCTTGTATCTCGGAAATAGCTCTTCAAATTAGGAATGTGGACTCCCCTACCTAGCCAGCACTTCTGCAGCAACTTTGGTTTCAATCGGATAAGGAATCACGGAGCTACAAAGGTGTGAAAATCGCGTTTACTTTCTTCCTCTTGATATTGTATGGTTAAATAAAGCCCATTATACAGATCCCTGTTCAATTACTCTAATAGAACACACGTTAGTAACAAAATACACTAATCAAACAGTCAGTCTTAGTGTTCGGATAATCAAGGTGTTGGGATAAGTGAGGATCTAATGTATTTCAAGTGTGACATTAAGACTGGTTTTTCAAAAATCTGGTACATATCATATTCATTCCTGCAAACTTTTCTTGCAACTACTGCAATTATTCACTGCAATAACTTCAATTTGTGCACAGTCTTACCTAAACGGACAGTGTGTTAATCCGTGGCTATAATTATACATCCCAGGAAATTTTCCTGATGTGCAGTAATAACTTGATGATTAGATCATGTCACAAAATTATAAAATTGAGTGATCTTCTTACAAATAATTTACAACAATGGTAAAATAAATTTGTAACTACTCTATAAAGTTTTGCCTTGTGTGACTCGCTAGTCAGGCTATCACAGCTAGTACAAACTTGTGATGTTATCATGATTGTATCACTGACAAAAAACTTATAGTAAACAAGACTGTTCAGTTAATTGATAGTCTACAATGGGCTACCACTGCTGTTCTTGTAGCTACTAGGAAATACATTGTCAAGTGCTCCATGCCATTGCATTACAGTACCTCCAAGCATTTAGACTGATTTTAATTTTCCACTTGGGTTAAAAATAGGCTATCTACACTAAAATATTACAAGCGATTGTAACAGACTAACAAGTGAAAAATTGTTGTTCGTAACCCAGTAATAAGGTAAAAGCACATATGCCAATTGCTTGTCATGCTTTAGCACTAGAATAACTTGGTGTATTTATTGCCTATTTAACACATTATCACATATCTAGAAAAGCTACAAACAGTGTAATAATAAGTGTATCTGCATGATGATAATAACTTTACCTCATAGTACAGAACTTCTTCACCCAGACGTTTAGGCTTAGACCAAGTTAGCATGATTGTTGTTTTACCAACAGATTGAACTGTAACATTCAATGGTCCATTAGGAGCTACAGTGTGCAAAGTAAATACTGCAAAGTTACTCTTCAATGTTTCAGTGTAAACAGAAATAATAATATAATTATTCAGTTTGATTTTGGCAAGTTATGAAAAAAGATGTTGTTGATGTTGTTCAGATGTACAGCTCTCAATTATTTACTGCCTGATTTAGCCATCAACCACTCTTTAATTAAAAGTTATAAATATTTTACAGGATATAAATGTATTTAAACAAGTAGAAGGAAAATTTTGAACTTTTTTAGTCTGATCAGGGATCATAACCAGAAAAATTGTGAAACAAGGGAGGTTGACTACACCTGCAGATATACTAGTGGACATTTAATCCCAAATTTAGCCATGGGTATAGAATGAAGTAAGGATAAATATCCACTATTAGCGTAGCCGACATTCCTTGTTTTACCACTTTATGGGGCATAATCCCTAATCAGACCAAAAATTCCTACTTCTTCTTATATTTGTTTGTTTGTTTACTCTTATATAACATGCACTGCAGCAAATAGAAGAATGATGTCAAGCATTTATCGATGCTGACAATGCACATTACTTGACAAGATAAATATAACACTGTACTCATTAAAGGTATAGTTTCTGTATGTAGTCACAATGTGATGAATAAAATAAAAACCTATAGCTTATTAGATATGTAATTTTCCTTACAATTATGTCTTCAAAAGGAGCATTTTGTCAAAAGCATCTTTGAGTAAAGGATGAAATTGAACTGGCTCTCTTTAAACAATACACTGCTACAAAGAGTGATACAGTATTTTATATTTAAATTATGAAATAGCTGGGAGCTTAACAAATATGAGACAGACCATATTGACAGGCTATTATATAATTCAAGCATTAATTGGGTGGCTGCAGGTTCGAGGCTGCCCAGGTCCAGTCATAGATTTCTTCTCCTTTCTTCACTTATTATATGTGACAACAGGCATTCAGCACAGGCATCCTTCAGGCATTCTACAGACATCCAGGCATTCTACAGACCTTCAGCACTTGTGCTGTAAAGCCTTAATAAATAAATAAACAAGTTGATGTTGTGCTACTTCTAAAAACCAGGCGCCATGCAGCTAGCTAACTCATCTACTATGAATTAACCAACTATGTATTACTACTTTACAATAGGGTAGTTTTGGATTGTGCAATAATATTATTAGCTAATTCTCGTATTTCGTAACTTCATGTCATGTTTTTGCTGTATGTTTTATTTTGTAGCTACTTGCAACTATATGTATGTATGTATGTATGTATGTATGTATGTATGTCTTTGTAAGGGAAGCACGTTTGCAGGCTTTGCCTTTTGTGTGACCCTTGTCTTTTGACAAAAATCGATAATCTAATCTAATCTAATCTAATCATGAAATATTCGTAGCTAATTCGTTCAATTACGTTGCTATGCACTGCTAAGGAAGCGTTTGTTAAACAAACTGCTTTTACCAACATATTACGCACAAAACTATCTTCTAAACTGTTTTATAGTGTGACTAACGTGTTTTTTCCCACAAATTCTCTCGACAAAGCCTCAAAGCTGCTCTTCATTTTCGTTCGCGTACGTAAGGGATACGCCCCCTTTCAACTCGAAGCGATAGGCTATTCCTGGTAGTGTACGAGGCCTGCACCGTTGTTTTTCAGTTGCTACATGCTTGAAAACCTCAAGGGGAAGGTAGTCTGAGGAAAGTCACCACACCCGTATTTCAGTCCGCCGAAAAGAAACCACCTCAGAGCAAAGTTCACCTTAGTCTCGCGTGGCCAGACCGCTTTTTTCCGTATATTGGGTGGAGAAAAAAGGGTCTGGTGCAACTCCAATAGCTGTTTACTTCTGAGACGTCCCCACATTCCGGGGGCGCTAATTGAATAACATTGGTCACAAAGGAGGTGTCATGACGTCAGTAAAACTATGAAGTATTCCTACACTCCTGCTCCGGTTGTGAGTCTTGTTACAAGATGAGGATTAACTTTCAAGACGCTATAAAATAGACATCGGAGCAAATTAAGATTCGTTTAAAAAATAAACAGATCTCTAGTTAACTTACTGACGTCATGGCACCTCCTTTGTGACCAATGTTATTCAATTAGCATCCCCGGAATGTGGGGACGGCTCAGAAGTAAACAGCTATTGGAGTTGCACCAGACCCTTTTTTTCCCCACCCAATATACGGAAAAAAGCGGTCTGGCCACGCGAGACTAAGTTCACCTGTGCAGAAGTTTAATACAGATTTCATTTCACTTTTACTTTTTACGTAAAAGCTGCTTTTACCATTATTAAACGATTTTGCTCACGTGGGTGCGTACGGACAAACATAGATAGGTAGATAGGTACACACACACACTTTTACGAAAGCAATTTCAGTAAACTAGGCGCACGCCCACAGCCGGCCTTCGGCGTGCGCCTGGTTAAAAAAATATTTGTATGCTACTCCATTTCCATCTATATAGTTATGTCTGATAAATTTTGGGATATGAGACAATGCTTTGTATATTTCTAGACTGCAGACATCAACTGTTTACTAGTTGTATATAACCCTTCTTATTAGAAAAAAAAATTATAAGAAAAGATAAATTTTCCGTGATTATGAGACATAGCTACGTACCATACCCACTGGTTGCAATGTAGTCAACAGTATTGGAAACATAAAGTTAGTACAGGTATATTTTATTTAATCGTTTTATCTAGATTTGTTCAGACATGTACTAACAACAGAAGAAGTGTAATGTAATTATAAGTGAATTCTATAATGCAGGATATTGATTATTATCATACAGTATATTAAGGATCATAAAGGTTTGGGCTTTTCTTCCTAAAAATATCACCTTGATGCCTTGGCAGTATTGGTAATTTGTAATTTGTAATTTAGCAGAATTTTCTACTGACCAACCACTGTAACTAGCTAACTTCCTGCCTGATTCCTTCAGACAAGTGTATCTTGACAACTGCTATGGTTACAGGCAAAGCAAACTTTGTTTATGGTAATTTTCTCCATTAAGATTATCCCTTAAAGCTGCATACAATTATTAATAAAAGTATACTGAAAATGCATAGGCCAATATTTCGACTGTAATGTATGACTGTAAACAAAGTGCTGTACAGCAAGTGCTAAGGCTACACAATTTGTACCATTCTACCTGTGATATAATAGGGAATATAACAGACCTAGGGTTTTACTCTTTGGAAAAAGCATTAGGCCAAAAATTTCCATGACTGCAAGCTGTCACAGAGCACGAAAGCAACTCATTACAGATGTAATGGTTGATAACTTCTTCACAGTGTGTCCTATGGAGTTCTAGTAAGGACCATTCAATGATCTAGTGGACCATTCAATTCTCCATTCAATGATAAATCACACCATATAAAACACACACGGATCTAAATGGTTACTGATAATTATGATTGCTCTATCAACAGTTTTAACTACAGTACAATGGGGGTTCTGTAATAGTTCATTGGGGGGAAAGGAGGGAATTGTTTTTTTTATCCCTTTGGTAAACAAACTCTTTAAATTATCAATAAAAATCTCACTGAATACGTCAACAACAACTGTAATATTGAATGAAATACATGACATGTGTATTTTGCCAGGTACAACAGCCCAGAACTGTACCTGAGAATGCAAGCATGAGATCACTTCTCGTTGTTATCAGGTACTGTATCAGGTACTTGAGAGGTAATTATGAGATACCTGAGAATGCGCCTGAGGGAGTCTAAAATATCCTGGGTGCACGGCATGCCCTTTAGATTCCATGTGTGTAAACTAGCTATGAACAGAAAGATCTTTATACCATCGTTCCCCCTTATTCTCATTGTGACTCCCTTAAGTCATTTTCTAGGTGAAGGTCTTACTGATAACACTGTTTCTAAAACCTGCATAATATATATGTTAAATTTTTAATGCTGTAAAGCTTTGGAAAACACCTTTTTTGAAGTCATTAGCATTTTAACTATACTTGCAAACATGTAACACATTTTGATTATTGTGAAACACAAATTGTGTAGTTGGTTATGCTATCAGACTCCCCACATCTTGTTTGTGTGTCTCTCTAAAGGCAAATAATTTTAGGGTAGGTAGTTCAGGATCATAACCTCCCTATAGTCAGTTTATATGTATAAGGCATTATGGTTTTCAGCAAGACAGTAGCATGTATAGCCTTTTGTGCATCAAACATTATTATGTTACAGAAGCAAATTATAGCCAAAATCAACTACAAATTTTGAGTTTAATCTGATGACAAAGCAACACTGCTTGAAGTATCTTAGTTTACTACAGTGGTATATCCCCAGTATATGGAACAGTTAATTGTTTGTTATTTTAGTAGTTTTTCAGTAAACCCGCATTCACTGATGCAACTACATATGATCTCTGTTGATTTATCTCAGGAGTGTACAAACAGTGGAATGGACTACTACTACTGGAATGGTG
The DNA here is from genome assembly GCF_963678975.1 of Dysidea avara. Lineage (NCBI taxonomy): Eukaryota > Metazoa > Porifera > Demospongiae > Dictyoceratida > Dysideidae > Dysidea > Dysidea avara. The sequence continues at coordinate 41,054,000 of NC_089276.1, forward strand.
AAATACTAGAATGGTGGAAAGGAATTTTTTAAAGTTTAATATCATTTTTTACATCCTAATAAGTACAACTCCTCCCCTCAAGTAAACAAACAAATAGGATTCCACTGCTTGAAGTATCTTAATTTACTACAGTGGTATATCCCCAGTACATGGAACGGTTAATTGTTTGTTATTTTAGTAGTTTTCAGTAAACCCGCATTCATTGATGTTTTACTGAGAGTTTAAAACTTAGTAAAATAATTATGTTCCATATTCTTAAGTCTACTGACACTTTACTATCAGTATATCTACAGTAAGGCATCTTAACCAATTAGTAAACTAAGAACCTTCAAGCAGTGTTCCTCATTGACATTAGTTCATTTTGCATACCTTTCCTCACCACAACACTTGTATGACTTATAACTCAATACTTTTTTACTGGTCTGAAGCTAACTGTTTTAATGAAATTCCAGATCAGTGTGCAATGTGGCACTACCACAATAAACTTCTGCTTAAATTTTTAATTGTGGGAGGCTCATTGTAAATGCTTACAAGATAGTCCCATTTCACTTTACCCAAAGATTTTTACTTAGATTTTTGCTTAGGCCCCTAAGGCTTGTGTAAACACTTCATACAGACTCTGCCTGTGATAATGAATAAATGAATCTAATCCAAAACAGCCAAGCTGTAAAAAAAGTGTGCGGCCCTCAGAAAGGCTATGGTGAAAAAAGATGTGAAATCCAAGGTGGCGGCCAAGAAATGGCTGTGATGGTAGGTTAATGGTAAAAATTTTAATAATGACAATTCAGGTAAATTTTGTGAAGTGGCACAAAAATTCACCTGAATTGTCGTTATTAAAATTTTTACCATTAACCTACCATCACAGCCATTTCTTGGCCGCCACCTTGGATTTCACATCTTTTTTCACCATAGCCTTTCTGAGGGCCGCACACTTTTTTTAAAGCTTGGCTGTTTTGGATTAGATTTCATTTCTTTTTGTATTTGTATACCCCAAAGTCGGCCTATGGCCAGCTTTGGGACTTTTTTAACCTATGTTTTTTTTCTTTACTACAGGAAGAAGAAAAGATGAAGTAGATGTACTTTAAATATTTTATCAGTAAATGTACAAATTATATATATGTGACCGGATTTGCGAAAAGGGGTCTTCCACACACATCCAATTTACGAACTTTGGCAGTTCATAATGTCAGATAGGAAAATAGTATTGCCTTGAAATTTGGACAGTGATGAGTAACAACATAGGTTAATACATGAACAAAATTTCAGGTTAGTATCTACTTTGAGCACAAAGGTATGGTCATTCAAGTTCATAGAATTGGATGTGTGTGGAAGACCCTTTTTCGCAAATAAGGTGACATATAATACATATGTGACCGGATTTGCGAAAAGGGGCCTTCCACACATCCAATTTGCCAACTTTGACAATTGATAACTTCAGATTGGAAAGAGCTATTGCCTTGAAATTTGGGCAGTGGTGATTTCTTTGCAGCTGAACTCTCTACATGATGGTTTCTTTGTAGCTGAACTCTCTACCAGGTAATTTCTTCCAGCTGATCTCTCTACAGGGTGATTTGTTTGTAGCTGAATTCTGTACAGGTGATTTGTTTGCAGCTGAGCTCTTTACGGTTTCTTTGTAGCTGAACTCTCTACAAAGTAATTTCTTCTAACTGATCTTTCTACAGAGTGATTTGTTTGTAGCTGAACTATCTACAAGGTAATTTCTTCTAGCTGACCTCTCTACAGGCTGATTTGTTTGTAGCTGAATTCTGTACAGGTGATTTGTTTGCAGCTGAGCTCTTTACAGAATGGTTTCTTTGTAGCTGAACTCTCTACAAGGTAACTTTTCTAGCTGATGTTTCTACAAGGTGACTGGTTTGTAGCTGAACTCTCTACATGGTGGTTTCTTTGTAACTGAACTTTCTACAAGGTGACTTCTTCTAGCTGATCTTTCTACAGGGTGATTTGTTTGTAGCTGAAGTCTCTACATGGTGGTTTCTTTGTAGCTGAACTCTACAAGGTGATTTGTTCTAGCTGAACTATCCCTTTCCATAGTTGCATGAACTCCCTAGTCTGGCGTAGCCGACCCGCGCGCGTAACGCGAGGGTCTGGTGACAGCCGCATTCAGTACCTGTGCCAGCCTTACGAAAAACTGGTGCGTCCAATCAGATCGCTTAGTGACCAATTAACAACATTCTATGACGTTATTCCGATTTGGCCACTGATTATGGCGAGCTTCTTATGTCTTTTCTACAACCAGCACAAATGTAAGGGTTTGTAGAGGAAATAGACGTCATTCAAGTACAAGTACAGTAGCTGTCGCGCTCTGTTACGGGAAATTGTCCAAGTGTTTCGCGCGTATTTTCAAATTTAATTGCATTCCATCTGCACAGGTACTGAATGCGGCTGTCACCAGACCCTCGCGCTACGCGCGCGGGTCGGCTACGCCAGACTATGAACTCCCTACAAGGTAACTCCTTCTAGCTGATCTCTCTACAGGGTGACTTGTGTGTAGCTGATCTCTATACAGGTTTCTTGTTTCTAGCTGATCTCTTGAATTCTCTTCAGGGTGACTGCTCTATTAGGATGACTGTTCTATTAGAGTATCTCGATCTCGCACTTGCTGCACCTAGTTGGATTTCGTGTTATAACTCCGTGGCTTTAAGTCTGATTCTTCTACACCATTGATGAGCCTTTCTAAGATGATTACTCCATCTGTACAACGATTTTCAAAGCATTACCCCAAGCGGTTTATCTGGTAGGCGTGGCAAGCAGTCTTTTTTTTTATTAGCTAATCTCGATTGTGTAATTGTTACACACTGTTGGTTTTTTGTTGTATCTTCCTGTTTATTAGCTCGATTTCTTTCAAACCACAAAAGGTTTGAGGTTCGATAGTTAACCTATTCACCCACCGATTTTCAGCTTCTTCCCATACGCGGTTTACCTTGTAGGCGTGACAACATATTGGTGTTATTTTTCGTGAATAATCGCTCATAACTCTTTGCCTGTTTATCGTATTCCAGCCAAAGTTGGTACCGAGATGCGCCTTTATATCCCCCTTCTGTGTACAAAATTTCAAGGCAATCGGATATGGCGTTCGAGTTTTATAGCAGTTTTTGTAAGTGTGCGACAAGAAAAAGAAAAATAAGAAGAAAAAAACCAAGAAACTGAGCCAATTTTTGAAGTCGCATATCTCGGGAACGCGCGAAGCGATTTCGCTCAAATTTGGAATGTGGAGTGCTGTAGTTGGAGGGCATGTGCACAGCAAAATTCGTCTTGTTTTATCAAGGAAGCACAGAGCTACGGAGGTGCGAAAATTGCGTTTTCTTTCTTCCTATCAATATACTCACGGGTGTTACGCGCCGGCTTCTTGGGCCGCACGACACACTACCATGTGTCTTGATACTTCATTATACAGTATAAGTACTTTTGCAATGCATACTGTACATGTAGTCAGCTAGCTAGCTAACTTTTTTATCATTTGGAAACAAGGGTAAAGTCAGGAGTCTTCTTGTTTTCCCAATAAACTGCTATTGCGCATGTTCATAACTGACTTTACAGTTATGAACATGACTACTTTTAGCACTTACTGTACAAATACTGTAATGTCTCATCAAATTATATACCAGACATTTATTCCTTCCAAGAAACTTAACACCCTGATAATTTTAAATGAGATTGACATCATTTACATACGTACATGACGAAATCAGTATATGCACAAAGTCGTTTTCTGCAGCCAACTTATTTCCTATTACAAACACAAGTTTAAAAGGAAAGACCATAGAACACTATATGTGACTGGGCCTGCGATAATAGGGTACATGATCATGTGGGCACATGACTTTTGCCTACTTTTTCAAATTTCCTAAATTTGCCTACTTTTTCAAACTGCTATAAAACTCGATAATAGGGCACATGATCATGTGGGCACATGATTTTTACCTACTTTTTCAAATTTCCATTGTACATACCTTTTTGTACCATTATGGTATGGCAATGAAATTTTCAGCTCCTAGTAAACATTTAATTGGCAAGTTACAGAAAGCAAATATTCTGTTTCAGTACTGAGATATGACCTGTACAGTGATGGGGTGTAGTTTGTGACCACATGCCCTATTTTCGCAGGCCCGGTCAGTCGGTCACATATGTGACTGGATTTGCAAAAAGGAGTCTTCCACACACATCCAATTCTATGAATCTGGAAGACCATAACTTAGTGTTCAAGTAACATGTAAATCTGAAAATTTCTCCATCCATTCAGCTATGTTGCCACTCACCGCTGAACAACTTTCAAGTCATTGGTTTTTTCCAATCTGAAGGTATGAATCGTCAGAGTTGGTAAATTGGATGAGTGTGGAAGACCCCTTTCACAAATCTGGTCACATATTGGTCCTTTGAATTCCTTTATCTGAGCTCGTTAGGCCCTGAGTTGTGTTTTGACAACCATGCAGCCCATTCACTTTGTATACAGAGTCACTCTAATACATGCACACCCACTTTGGACTACAGTAGTGATCATATTTTACTGTTCTGGCAAAAAAATGTTCAGTTAATCAATAGCTATACAATAGAGGGACCACTGTATTAGCTCACAGTTAATGGTGTTAAAATGCATAACAATTAATCATGACAGCCCTAATTATCCCATATCTTTATTAATGTACTAAGTAGCTATAATAAATCAATCCTTTATGATAAAACAGAGGTCATGATGTTTATAAAGTGCCAGCTGAATGCAAAGTTTGGGCTTCAAGTAATAACATGTTACTATTACTATTTAATTCACATTGTGGTAATATAACTTTTAAAGAAGCAGTTATTTCATTAGCAACAGTGGGAAAAGTAACATTGTTACCTAATGCACAGTAATATTACTGCATAATGTTCTTTAAGTTATTAGTCAATAACTGTAATCATAGCTGTGTGTGAGTTCAGTCTATAGTAGACATGTATGAGCTAAAGGTAAAGAAAGCAGCCCAAGTGGAAGCATGTGAGTACTTTTTGCTGTATATAGCTGGCTACAACAAAGTAACTTGATGTAATATTACATGTAAAGTATGGAGCAATTAGTAACTGTTATAGCTGCTGTCTCCCTATACAATCAATGTGAGGAAATTGATTGTAGAAGTGTTTCCTGTATTGTTTTTTATGTGTGCCATTGCAAAACCAGCAGAACATAGTGGAAAAGTAAGCAAATGGCTGCAAATAATGGTTTGTGGTATAGCCTAGTGCAAATGTCTGGCACTGATCCATTATGGTACAAAAAGGAAAAAGTGTGAGAAAATCTAGGAGTTGTATAAGCTACTAGGAATTATTACTAAAAGTATTGAAATAACCAAATGTCATCCCAGGAAGGTTCCTCATTTGAATATCGCAATTATAAAAGTGCCCAAATTCTTGCCCTTACCTGTTGCATTCAGCTAGCTATGCCAATTTCTTTTATTACGGAAACTGAACATGGATAAAAAATTAGAGGCTCAGCCACAGGGAGCAGGGAAACAAATATTTTAAGTAAATAAACTTATAGTACTGCTGCAGTATCACTGTATTATATGTTTAGGAGACAGACATCAACATTAACTTACCAGATTCTACAACAACAGTGATGGTCTCACTATCACTTCCAATAGGATTAGTCACAGTACATGTGTATTTTCCACTATCACTTGTAGTAACATTATTAATGGTATAGTCACTACTGAACTCTGCAGTAGTACTGTTATGAGTGACTGTAGTCAAAGTAGGGGTCAGTGGTGCTGGAGTACCATCCTTCATCCAGGTGCAAGTGTCTGGGGGAGAACCTTGTGAGGTACAGGACAGTGTGAGGGAATCACCAAAAGCAACTGTTACAGTAGATGATGATGGAGGGTCTATCATTGGAGCAGCTGTGTAGAGAGATGAAAGATGGTTAACAATGAGGTGATGGGGTACATATCAAGTGACTCACGTCTTCCATTAAGGTACAAACCCACCCTTGTGGTCTGTATCATCATTGAACTGTTCATCATCATACATGAGCAAACACCTTCTTCATCAGGCGATAATGGTCCACATGGATATAAGTTGACTATTCCAGTGTAATTCCTAGCATTAGCAGAACGTACTTGAAATACTGATCTGCAAGGGTTACCATCCAGTATCTGAGTTCCACCAAAATACCAACCACCTAGTGCACTATTGTTATAATCACCAGTAGGTCCCAGTCCACTAGCACAACGTAACAACACACCAAATTTGTCAAGTGCAAACAGATCATCAGTAAGGTATGAGTAGTCAACAAGTTGGTTAGCACTAACTAAATCAGTTAATGGATTGGAATGAGTTGGTCCAGAAGTAGTCACTGAAATACCTAAATACATTTTACTATTAAGACATATGCAAACTTCACAAAATATATAAGACTATAAACCATACTGTACCATACATACCTGAAATACGAAGTGTAAAGGGTTCACTAGTGAATGAACCATTATTAGTAATTGCAGTACAAGTGATGGTACCAGCATCCTTTGCAAACACATCATGTTCACTAACACTCTGTGTTGTCTGACCATTAGGGAAACAATGTCTTTCACCCCTGTTGTTAACATAACATCCTGTAGTGTCCCATGTGTAGACAACATAACCTGATGGTAGAGGGTCCACCATACATGTCAGATTAACACTACTTAATAAGGGATAGTCAAATGTGTTAATTAATTCACTAACTGGTGTACCAGGTGGAGTACTGACTATGGTTACTATCTGACCATCAACAACTGTAACAAAATGATGAGACAAAACATTATATGACTAGTATATAAAAAACTTCTAGTCAGCACTGGTAAAGAAATTTGTTTGTAACTGTAACAGTATATCTAATCAAACACAGCCAAGCTGTAAAAAAAGGTGCGGCCCCTAAAAGGCCATGGTGAAAAAAGATGTGAAATCCAAGGTGGCAGCCAAGAAATGGCTGTGATGGTACTGTAGGTTGATGGCAAAAATTTTAATAACGACAAGTCATGTGAATTTGCGACCAAGAAGTGGCTGTGATGGTAGGTTAATGGTAAAAATGTTAATAACAACAATTCATGTGAATTTGTGTTTCAGCACCAAATTCACCTGAATGGTTGTTATTAAATTTTTTACCATTAATCTACCATCACAGCCATTTCTTGGCTGCCACCTTGGATTTCACATCTTTTTTCACCATGGCCTTTTAGGGGCCACACCTTTTTTACAGCTTGGCTGTTTTTGATTAGATATCACTTTTTTTTGTATTTGTATACCCCAAAGCCAGCCTATGGCTGGCTTTGGGGCTTTTTAACCTATCCTTTTTCTTTACCACAGGAAGAATAAAAAGACAAAGCAGATTTTTAATACTTCATGCCTAATCCATGTCTTAATGGTAGAAACTGTGTAAATATCACTGGTGGCTACATGTGTGATTGTGTAGCAGGATTTACCGGTGTTAACTGTACTACAGATATTGATGATTGTGATCCTGATTTTTGTGATAATAATGGAACTTGTACTGATGAAGTTAATAGCTACAAGTGCAATTGTAGAGCAGGATTTACTGCATCAGAAATTTCCAGCTCAATTTTAGCTGTGATTTGATTGTTGCTAATATCAAGAGACATCAAAGATGATATACATCTCAATGCATTGGCAATTTTCTTGATTCCTAATTTTTTTTTGTATATTACAATTGTTCAAAAGCAAATGTTGGAAAGATAGATTGTTTTTGATAGCAGATGTAATTGCAACAGCAGCTTCACCAGCTATTTCATAGCAAGAAATATCCAAGTGCTTTAACATTGATAGCTTCATTACACTTGAAGTAATTTTCATAAGGCGAAGTCCAGATAACTTACAATTCAAAATTATATTGCTGTCAATAAGTATATGTTAAAGCATAGCCACGAGTGCTATATGAAAAATAAAGCACGAGGCGCACGGCCGAGATGCTAATAAAGCACGAGGTGAAGCCGAGTGCTTTATTAGCATCGAGGCCAAGCGCCGAGTGCTTTATTTTTCATATAGCACGAGCAAGGCTATGCTTTAAATGATTTATGGAACCTTCTAGTCGTGTAGCTTCACTATACACTAGGACTCGTAATTAACACAAGTTGCACGAACTATTAGCAGCCTGAATACAGTTTAACAGAGTAACTCACGCGTATTACACCATAGTTTGGCATGGTAGATGTTTATCTCGTATACTGGCAGGTTTTGCTCGCAACCCACAATCAATTTTATTTTGAGTCACATAGTGAAATATTTCCGTGATATCTCCAGGACTTGTCCATTTACATTAACAAATGTAACAGAAACGTTACCTTCTCCCACCCATCATCAAAGCATTTAGGTATGTCTATAAAAGCAATCTAGTGGTAGAATTCGTATTGGCTGGGGTGATTGATCACTCAGCGTGGCGAGGCTATCAACTTTCACCGGCTTGGGTGATTAGCCGTGCTGGCACAAGCCCAGCAGGCTATTAGTCTGCACTAAGGCTTGTGGGAAACTGTGCTTTATTGCCCACAAAGAGTGCTTTATTGAACCAATAAAGCATTCTTTGTGGTGCAATAAAGCACTCTTTGTGGTTGATGAAGAACTGTTGGCCGGCTGAGAGTGTGCTTTATGAAATTTAAAGTATACTTTTTTCCTTTGATCTCGCCCACGCAAAGTTCTATAATATCTGATATATCATCTGCCAAGCGCTGACCATTCACAGTGTTGCTTAGATCTAAATGCCTTAAACAACCAAATAGTTTTAGGGGTGGCACAATTTTGCTAAATGACTGTAGTTCAAACACACAATGACTCAATAATAAATGTGTTATGATTTTGTTGCTATGAAATACTTTATCCAGTTCAATGGCAGCCATTTTGACTATAAAACTGTCAAAATAAGACAAACACATTTTATTTTGTAAGGCTTTGAAAACTGCAATATGGCTAGCAGCATTGATTTGGCAATGAGATATGTTGAGATACCTCAGTTTTACATTTGCTATAATTACTTGCATTAAAGTGTCTGCATTTACAATTTACAATTGTATTCCCACTGATCTTTAGGTATCAGTATTTGATTCAATATTGACATACTGTAGTATGCTTATCTTGATAAACCCATTCAAAATTTGAAGAAATCCAGACTCTGATAAGTAGCAATATGATAAATCAATGTATTCTAACTGTGAGTGATCAACATATGATACCTTCTGTAGAAGGTGTGATGATGTTTGAGCTCAAATTCAGGCATTTCAATGCAGATATTTTTGTCTAGCAGCTGAAAGTATAATTGAACTTGTATCTGGTCTTAAGCAGTTGTGAAGGTGCAACTCCCTTATTGCATGATTACTATAAATAACATCTCCAATCTTTGTGGCTGCCTGTTGTGTGATGCAGTTGTTGCCGAGGTTTAGGTACACTAAAGAATTGATTTTTACCAATGCATCAGCTATTGCTACAACCACATGATCTCGTAAACTGCAATCATTTATATTTAAATGTTCCAACATGTTATTGCTGATAACTGAAGCTATTTCACCAACAGATATATTGTCTACTGTATTAAAACTCATATCCAAATACTATACAACATTGGAATACCTTGACATGAAAATAGTAAGAAGAAAATATCCTGACCGCCTGGCAGACTCCTGTAAGCTTTCGAGCGTTAATCGGATGGCTGCAGGTTCGAGGCTGCCCAGGTCCAGTCATGGATTTTTTCTTCTTTCTCCTACTTTTCAAACATACTTAGTGCAGTTAATATAAACATCTTAGGCCTTTATAAGGCCTTCTGGTATACAGGCTCTGCCTTTACCAGGTACTTTAATCATAATCATAATAAGACATATCAAATTGTAGTTTAGAAGAAATTAGACTGTTATCTTTACTTGCTTCAGTTCAAAATATTATTTTCCAACATTTATGCTTAACTAAGATTACTACACCATTGGCAGAGGCAGTAGCAGGAATTCTTTGTAATAGTTATAAATATATGAACTATCTCAGTTTGCAAAAATGTAAATTGTCAGCATTCAAATAAAAAGTATTGCTAAAGCACTTTTAAAAAGTGTCAAGTCTTGCTGAACTCACCACAAGGTGATTTATTTGTAGCTGATCTCTCTACAGGGTGATTTGTTTGTAGCTGAACTCTCTACAGGGTGATTTGTTTGTAGCTGAACTCGGTTTCTTTGTCACTGAACTCTCTACAAGGTGACTTGCTTCTAGCTGATCTCTCTACAAGGTGACTTCCTCTACCTGATCTCTCTACACTAAGGGTAACTTGTATCTAGCTGACTATCTACAGGATGATCTGTTTGTAGCTGAAATCTATACAGGGTGACCTGTTTCTAGCTGATCTCTCTATAGGGTAACTTGTTTCTAGCTGAACTCTCTACAGATAGGGTTCTTTGTAGCTGAACTCTCTACAAGGTGCATGACTTCTTCTAGCTGAACTCTCTACGGTGATTTGTTTGTAGCTGAACTCAGTTACTTTGTCACTGAACTCTCTACAAGGTGACTTGCTTCTAGCTGATCTCTCTACAAGGTGACTTCCTCTACCTGATCTCTCTACACTAAGGGTAACTTGTATCTAGCTGAACTATCTACAGGATGATCTGTTTGTAGCTGAAATCTCTAAAGGGTGACTTGTTTCTAGCTGATCTCTCTATAGGGTAACTTGTTTCTAGCTGAACTCTCTACAGATAGGGTTCTTTAATTTGTAGCTGAACTCTCTACAAGGTGCATGACTTCTTCTAGCTGATCTCTCTATAGGGTGACCTGATCTCTCTGTAGGATGGCTTTTATCTAGCTGAACTCTCTACAGGGTGATTTGCTTGTAGCTGAACTCTCTACAGGGTAATTTATTTGCAGCTGAACTCTATGTAGGGTGATTTGTTTTTGGCTGAACTCTCTACAGGATGATTTCTTTGTAGCTGAACTCTCTACACGGTGACTTGCTTCTAGCTGATCTCTCTAGACAGTGACTTCCTCTAGCTGATCTCTCTACAGGGTGACTTGTATAGCTGAACTCTCTACAGGGTGATCTGTTCATAGCTGAACTCTGTACAGGGTGATTTGTTTGTAGCTGAAATCTCTTGTTTCAAACTGATCTCACTGTAGAATAACTGAACTCTCTACAGGATGGTTTCTTTGTAGCTGAACTCTATATAGGATGATTTGTTTGTACCTGAACTTTCTACAGGGTGATTTGTTTGTAGTTGATCTCTCTACAGGGTTTCTTTGCAGCTGAGATCTTTACAGGGTGACTTCTTCTAACTGAGCTCTCTCTTGTTTCTAGCTGATCTCTCTACAGAGTAACTTGTGTGTATAGCTTAACTGTTTACAGGGTGGTTTTTTGGTTGCTGAACTCTCTACACAGTGACTTGTTTTTTGCAAACTTCTCTACAGAGTGACTTGTTTGTAGCTGAATTCTCTTCAGAGTGACTTACTTGTAGCTGAACGCTGTATAAACTATAAAGTGACTTGTCTGTAGCTGAACTCTCCTCTCTACAGGGCTACTTATTTGTAGCTGAACTCTTTCCACAGTGACTTGCTTGTAGCTGAATTCTTTAGAGAGTGTAGCCGAACTCTCTACAGGGTGCATGACTTGTTTAATTTATAGCTGAACTCTCCAGTGTGACTTGTAATGTTCTGAATCACTACAGCAATATATTTGCAGCTGAACTCTCTATAGGGTGACCAGCTTCTTGTTGAACTGTCTGTAAGATTAACTGTTTGCAGCTGAACTGCCTACAGAATAACTTGTAATGTAATAAAATTCTATAATGGAGTAAATAAATTAGCTCAATGCTCTGTTAGGTTGTCTGTTCTATTAGAGTATCTCGATCTCGCATTCGCTATACGGAGTTGGCTTTCGAATCATAACTCAGTGGTTTGTAATCCGATTCTTCTGTACTACTGCAAGGAATTTCTATAAAGATTATTCCAGCTATACACTGATTTTCAGCTCATTGCTCTAAGCGGTTTGCCTAGTAGGCACAAAAACTAATGCCTTTTTCAGAGTGGCTATTCGCACGGTCACGTACTAATAGCTTCGTGCTATTCGCACGGCAGTCATGTGATGTTATTATTTTACGGATAATACACGGTTCATCCATCTCCGAAAACTACATATGGCTTTGAGCGGGATTTTTCTTTCTGAACCTTTCTCTGTGGTCTTTTGTAACATGCCCGATGTTTTGTATAGGAGACGAGTTCGAGAGTTACGATGATCTTAAGGAGACAGTCTCTACCTTTGAAAGAACGGAATTCGTCCAATTAAATGCTCATCGATCAAGACCAATAGATTCAGCAGCAAAACATGCACCATCGAAGGTATACAATGAAGATTTGAGGTATAGAGAAATAAATTTTCTTTGTGCACACGGAGGAAAATGTTCGGACTGCATTTAATAATAATAATAATAATTAACTTTACAGTGTACATATACCTACATACATACAAGTTGCAGATTTTGGTATGATAGAATTGGGACATATGGCAGCACACTGATGGTCCACTGACATCCTGTGTCAGTGGCCGGAAGCTAAATTGTAGTAGTGATTAGCTACAAAGTTTACTTACTAGACTAAGTCTAAGATTACTTAAAGGGCGGGAAATTAACAGTTAAAGGGAGTTGAAGTTAGGTTGGTGAGGGATCTTTGAACACTTTGAGCATGGACATAGAAATGAAAAAGAGCAGGTGTTGTTGGAGGTGACATTGGCAGTGAAATGATTCCACAGATAATCTAAAAGTTTGGCCTTTATCTTGAGTGGGTTGTCCTGGTAGTTGATAACGGGAAGGGCATTCCAGATGCGAGGACGCCGGTTAAAATAAAAGTGAACGGCCGGAAGGGTGAATGGCCGTGGGAAATACAGGGAGGAGGCCAAGGTAGCATACCAAGATCGAGATACTCTAATAGAGCAGTCATAATATTAGAACAGTGTGTAGCGAGCTCGAACTTCTTAAGGATTTTTATGTTCATTTTCAGGCAGTGATAAATGCATAGTTGCATGTTAGGGTGGGCAGCTATATTGTCAGTAGGCTGTGACCTTTTTTTAGTGGTCTCACCTTACCAAACCGGCCAGACAATGTAACATGCCATTTTGACCCCTTTCCAAAAGTCTGCATGGTTCCGCCCCTGGTGTGTGTCACTTGCTATCACATTATAGGCTGAATGAATTGTCTTGACATTGTGATTTGACAGTTAATTCTCAGTGAATCCTGGTGCTGACTATTGCTTCTCAGGTATTACAGAAAATTTTTCCAATTTTAGAATCGAATTCTGTTGATTGTCATGCTTCCTCAGAGTTGTAGACCCCTTAGCCACAGCTCAATAACTAAACAAGGGGATGCTACTTGTTCTACTGGAGAAACAATGAAAGTGATGTGTGTGATGGAATTAAGGTAAAATTCAGCCTTGTCTATATTTGTATGCTACTGAATGATAAATTTCTTTGTTACTGTAGGATGGTATCACTTTGGAAGAGGCCAAGAGAATGAATGATGTTGGAGAAATGTGGTTTTGTAACTATAAGGGATGCGAGGATGCATTTGGCAACTTGGACTGTATGACTCCTATTGGATTATTTTTATCTAATTAATCTGCTACTTTACAGTGTGTGGTATTTTGTACATCTCTACTTATTACCATATCTGTTTATATACTCTGACTAACTGATTATGAACTTCATGACAGCATGCATTTTACCATTCATGCAGTTGGGTAGCTATAGGTGTGTCTAACATAGAGACATGCTTGCATGTTTTACAACGATGGCTATAATAAATAAGTACACAACCCACAGCTAGCAGTCCATAGCAGAGAAAATGCATGTGCATGCATGGTGTATCCTTGGACTCACATGACCAAATTTGGTGACGTATCCATTATACTTCCCGCATGCACGTACACACTGGTCACACCCGGAAGATGTATGCCATAGTAAAGGATCTATGTGTACACACATGCCAACTGCATCGCTTAGTAACCATGTGAATAGCTCTGAGCGAGGCTCTGTGCTATTCAGACGATCACGTACGAATAGCTCTGTGCTATTTGCACGTGACCGTGCGAATAGCTCTATGCTATTCACACGTGACTGTGCGAATAGCAACTGCCTACTTTTTTTATTCATAAAAATTGATCGCGTAATTGTCACACAGGTTGCCAATGGGTTTTGTGTCATATCTCTATGTTCTTTATCTCGATTCCTTTCAAACCACCAATAGGAACTCCTACAATGGTTACTCCATCTACATAGCAATTGTCAACTCATTCCATGAAGTGGTTTACCCTGTAGGCGTGACAACAAATCGATCTTGTTTCACACGAATAATCGGTCATAACTCCTGAACCATTCATAGGATTTGTTCTAAATTTGATGCTAGGATTCGACTTTGGACTCCCTTTCTGTGTGCCAAAGTTTAAGACAATCGGAGTATGCATTTGCGTTTTATAGCAATTTTACAAGTGTGCAAAAACACGAAGGAAAAAAAAAAATGGGTGGTTACTGAACCGAAAGGTTTTTATTTTCACGTCTAGTAGTTTCCCTGAGCATTCGACCTTAGGGGATGCAAAAAGTAGCATTAGCATTAGGGTTAGGCTTGGGTTCAGCTTTGATTTCTTTTTCACCGTTAAGTAGTAGCACAGTGGTAAACCCACTGCCTACAGTTCCCAATAGTTCAGGCTTCAAGCCTAGGGTGAGTTTTGTGGGGTTTTTTTTCTGTTCAGTGACCCTTTTTGTCTAAGTTTTACTATCGGTTCAATAGCCAGTCCGGCTTATTGGACCGACTTTCGGTTCAGTAACCACTGCCAAAAAAAAACCAAGTAAACAAATCAAACCTTTGGCAGCTCGTATCTCAGAAATGGCTGGAGCAATTTCCTTCAAATTTGGTATGTAGACTCCCCTGGCTGGCAGGCAACTCTGTAGCAAATTTGGTTCCAATCGGATAGCTAAGGGATCACCGAGATACAAAGGTGTGAAAATGACGTTTTCTTTCTTCCTGTCAATATACCCACGATGTGACGCACCGGCTTCTTGGGCCACACGACACACGATACATCAACAATTTCTTCATTACTGCATGCCAGTGCATAGATAAGTAACTGTTTTTAAGCAAAAGTACTACTACAACTCAGTAGTGTGTTGTGCACTCCAAGAAGCCAGCTTCCCACACTATTGTGTAATAAATAAGATTATGTAATTGGATTTTCACACGTTATTACCGTGGTCACCTACCAGTGTTGGGACAGTTACTTTGTAAAAGTAACAGTTACATATTACATATTACTTGCAACAGAACTATTTAATAATATTATAGTGTACATATTATATTACTTTGTGTCCACAGCCTTAAGCTGTCACATGTGAAACTACCACCTTATCTCATGACATGATTGCGTTATTAAACAATGTGCAAATCTTGGTTATAAGTAAGAAGCTAGTGAATAAGCTTCATTCAGTAGGCTTCATTACTTCGTTGTGGCTAGGCGTTACTCAGTGGATTATTAATGAGGTTAGTAACTTCGTTAATTGTAGTAATAATATTAAGTAACTACCGTATTTCTATAAATATAAGCTGCGAGAAATTTTCACGAGTTAAGTTTTCGTGTTACAAAATTTTCACCTGTGTCCTCAAGCGACGAAAAATTTTTAACAGTGAATTACGTAACTTTATTAATTCTATACGGCCTTTTTCGAGGCCTTTTTGTATACAGGAGACGCAGAATGACAAGCAGCAAAACTGAATTGTGGCGTCTCCGTTCCACAGCCATGGAGGCTGCACCCCAGATTCAGAAGTTGTCTGTCACAAGTCAAGCAATGGACTGGAGTGAAATGGCTGTAGCTAGAAGCTCATTTCATCAACTTGCATATTTGTGCATATATACTCCTTTAATGTGTCCTACCAGTAGTAGTTTTCTATCACGGAATCAGATGGCATCATTACCAATGTGCGGTGAAATAGATCAGCAGCTCCCTTCTCTCCTAGGATGAGGGAGGCCTTTGTTTTTAAAAGACCACAGCAACCTCGATCCAGGTGGCCAGAAAGTAGTTAACCGAATTCATTCAACTTCTCGATTATTACGTTGGTAAAAAATTTTCGCGTAATAAATTTTCATCGGATGCTAGCTTCGACAAAATATTTTTAACGGTTTATAAATATAGAAATACGGTATATTACTTAGGTAACGCATTACATTTGCAAGTAAAGTAACTTGAGTTATATTACCTATTTTTACAGTATATTTCATTATATTACTTAGTTACCAAAAAGGGTAATAATAACACATTACTATTTACTCCCAACACTGTCACTTACTCTAATTTTATAATGGAGTTCACTGCCTGGCAGAGCAGTTAACATACTAAATTTGACCTAAGGAGATGAGGTTAATGAGTAGATGTGTGCATTCTCGACTAAGCATCATTTTTTCCACCAAACATTATTTTGGGTGTTGTATATATGTAGCTGTCAAAATCTTAACGAGCACAACTCTGGTGGCTATGGTCCAGCGACTGCTAATGATTACCTGCAGACATGCTACCAGTACTACTACCACCTTAGTGTCTTCATTGTCAGTCTCGGACAACAGTGAACATCTCTATTAATTTTATAGAGCTATCACTGAGGCATCCACTGCCATGGAATAATAACACCGCACCCACTACTCTGGATTAATATCCCATCCACTGCTCTGGATTAATGCCTCATCCACTACTGTGGATTATACTACGTCTACTGCTGTGAACCTGTGCCATCATATATTATGCCAATGTCAGCACAGATATCTAAGCATGAGCATGCTTCCTTAAAAAATTATCACAGATGCTAAAGTGCATCTGCAACCATGGCAGCATCTCCACTATTGATAGAGAGTGTGTTGATAGTACAAGGTCTCAGATAGGTGACTGCCTCATAGGATTAGATGTTTGGCCTAATTTTAAAGATTTTTGGAGGGACAGAGCCTGTCTTGCCCCAAAAATCTTTCCACAGGTACCAAGCCACCTCCACAATCAATAGACTGTGTGAGTCACTTGAAGAGGAGCTCCAACCAGATAGTGCATCCCAACAGGACAACAATGAGTGAGTGACATTATTAACTAACCCTTATTATTTTGTTCACTAGTATACCAAATTGCAGTTTGGTATATACAATTCATGTCACATGCTGCAATTGTGTATGCTGTGATGAGGGAAGTTTCTAAATTGTTCAACCTTTTAGTAAATAGTTTTATCTATGTAACTTTCTGTAATATTTATCTAAATCAAAACAGCCAAGCTGTAAAAAAAGAGTGTGGCCCCCAAAAAGGCCAAAGATATGAAATCCAAGGTGGTGACCAAGAAATGGCTGGATGGTAGGTTAATGGCAAAAATTTTAATTACAACAATTCAGGTGAATTTGCGTTGCCTCCTCCATTAGGATTCAGCACCAAATTCACCTGAATTGTCATAATTAAAAATTTTGTCATTAACCTACTATCACAGCCATTTCTTGGCCGCCACCTTGGATTTTACATCTTTTTTCACCCTGGCTTTTTGGGGGCCACACTCTTTTTTTTACAGCTTGGCTGTTTTGGTTTAGATATCACTTCTATTTGTATTGCAAGCCACAAAGCTGACCATAAACTGGCTTTGGTGCTTCCTTTTAACTTGCTTTTTTTTCTTTACTGCAGGAATTGTGGAACAAAGGAAGTAATTGTGTGTATAACTTTAGTCTGATTAAATATTTGCATACTTAACAGTCATCGATTATGCATATCACATACTGTAGTTAATATAAGGTGACTTTTACATAACTGAACTGTAGCTGAAACTCAATCTGATTGTTTCTAGCTGAACTCTCTATAGGGTGATTTGTTTGCAGCTGCACTCTCTACATGGCGGTTTCTTTGTAGCTGTACTCTCTACAAGGTCAATTCTTTTAGCTGATCTCTATACAAGGTGACTTGTTTCTAGCTGATATCTCTAGAGGATAATTTGTTTCTAGCTGAACTCTCTGCAGAGTGATTTGTTTGCAGCTGAACTCTCTACAGGTTGATTTGTTTGCAGCTGAACTCTCTACATGGTGGTTTCTTTGTAGCTGAACTCTCTATAGGTGACTTCTTCTAGCTGAACCCTCTACAGGGTGGTTTGTTTGCAGCTGATCTATTTACATGATGGTTTCTTTGTAGCTGAACTCTCTACAAGGTAACTTCTTCTAGCTGCTCCCTCTACAGGGTGACTTGTTCGCAGCTGAACTATCTACATGATGATTTCTTTGTAGCTGAATTCTCTACAAGGTAACTTCTTCTAGCTGCTCTCTCTACATGGTGGTTTCTTTGTAGCTGAACTCTCTACATGATGATTTCTTTGTAGCTGAACTCTCTACAAGGAGATTTCTTCTCTACAGGGTAATCTTTTCGTAGCTGAACTTTGTACAGGGTGATTTGTTTGCAGCTGAACTCTCTACATGATGATTTCTTTGTAGCTGAACTCTCTACAAGGAGATTTCTTCTAGCTGAACTCTCTACAGGGTGATCTTTTCATAGCTGAGATCTCTACAGGGTGATTTGTTTGCAGCTGAACTCTCTACATGGTGGTTTCTTTGTAGCTGAACTCTCTACAAGGTAACTTCTCCTAACTGCTCTCTCTACGGGGTGAATTATTTGTAGCTGAACTCTCCAAGGGTGATCTGTTTGTAGCTGAACTCTCTACAGGGTGATTTGTTTGCAGTTGAACTCTCTACATGGTGGTTTCTTTTTAGCTGAACTCTCTACAAGGTAACTTCTTCTAGCTGCTCTCTCTACGGGGTGAATTATTTGTAGCTGAACTCTCCAAGGGTGATCTGTTTGTAGCTGAACTCTCTACAGGGTGATTTGTTTGCAGTTGAACTCTCTACATGGTGGTTTCTTTTTAGCTGAACTCTCTACAAGGTAACTTCTTCTAGCTGCTCTCTCTACGGGGTGAATTTTTTGTAGCTGAACTCTCCATGGGAGATCTGTTTGTAGCTGAACTCTCTACAGGGTGATTTGTTTGCAGATGAACTCTCTACATAGTGGTTTCTTTGTAGCTGAACTCTCTACAAGGTAACTTCTTCTAGCTGCTCTCTCTACAGGGTGAATTGTTTGCAACTGAACTCTCCATGGATGATCTGTTCATAGCTGAACTCTCTACAGGGTGATTTGTTTGCAGATAAACTCTCTACATGGTGGTTTCTTTGTAGCTGAACTCTCTACAAGGTAACTTCTTCTAGCTGCTCTCTCTACAGGGTGAATTGTCTGTAGCTGAACTCTCTACATGATGGTTTCCTTGTAGCTGAATTCTCTAAAAGGCAACTTATTCTAGCTGATCTCTCTACAGGGTGATCAGTACAAAGCTGAACTCTCTACAGGGTGACTTGTTTATAGCTGAACTATCTACAGGGTGATTTGTTTGTAAATGAACTCTCTACAAGTTGATTCTTCTAACTGATCTCTCTAAGGATGACTTGTTTCTAGCTAATCTCTCTGCAGGGTGACTTGTTTCTAGCTGAACTCTGCAGGGTGATATGTATGTAGCTAAACTCTCTACAGGATAATTTGTTTGCAGCTGAACTGTGGTTTCTTTGTAGCTGAATTCTCTACAAGGTGACTTCTTCCAGCTAAACTCTGTGATTTTTTTGTAGCTGAACTCTCTACAGGGTGATTTGCTTGTAGCTGAACTCTCTACAAGGTAACTTCTTCTAGCTGATTTCTCTGCAGGGTGACTTGTTTCTAGCTGATCTCTCTACAGGATAGTTTGTTCGTAGCTGAACTCTCTACAATTTGATTTGTTTGCAGCTGAACTCCCTATGTGGTGGTTTCTTTGCAGCTGAACTCTCTAAAAGGTAACTTCTTCTAGCTGATCTCTCTACAGGATGACTTGTTTGTAGCTGATCTCTCTACAGGGTGGTTTGTTTGTAGCTGAATTTTCTACAGGGAGATTTGTTTGCAGCTGAACTCTCTACATGATGGTTTGTTTGCA
Organism: Dysidea avara; assembly: GCF_963678975.1. Lineage (NCBI taxonomy): Eukaryota > Metazoa > Porifera > Demospongiae > Dictyoceratida > Dysideidae > Dysidea > Dysidea avara. The sequence goes on from NC_089276.1 coordinate 41,073,982, forward strand.
GCTGAACTCTCTACAATGTAGCTGATTTTTCTCTACAGGGTGAATTGTTTCTAGCTGATCTCTCTACACGGTGATTTGTTTGTAGCTGAACTCTCTACAATTTGATTTGTTTGCAGCTGAACTCTCTACATGGTGGTTTCTTTGTAGCTGAACTCTCTACAAGGTGACTTCTTCTAGCTGATCTCTCTACGGGATGATTTGTTTGTAGCTGAACTCTCTACAAGGTGATGTCTTCTAGCTGATCTCTCTACTGGATGACTTGTTTCTAGCTGATCTCTCTACACGGTGATTTGTTTGTAGCTGAACTCTCTACAATTTGATTTGTTTGCAGCTGAACTCTCTACATGGTGGTTTCTTTGTAGCTGAACTCTCTACAAGGTGACTTCTTCTAGCTGATCTCTCTACGGGATGATTTGTTTGTAGCTGAACTCTCTACAAGGTGATGTCTTCTAGCTGATCTCTCTACTGGATGACTTGTTTCTAGCTGATCTCTCTACACAGTGACTTGTTTCTAGCTGAACTCTTTACAGGGTGAATTTTTGATTGGTTGCTGAACTGTCTACGTGGTGATTTGTTTGTACTACAGAGTGACTTGTTTGTAGCTGAACTTTGTATAAAGTAATTTGTTTGTAGCTGAACTCTCTACAGGGTGACTTGTTTATAGCTGAACTCTCTTCAGTGTGAATTGTAATGTTCTGAATCTCTACAATGATATATTTGTAGCTGAGCACTCTACAGGGTGACTTTCTTGCAGCTGAATTGTCTATAAGATTAACGGTTTGTAGCTGAAATCCCTACAGAATAACTTGCAGTGTATATAATTTAGTAAGTTAAAAATGTAGCTGAATGCTCTATTAGGGTGACTGTTCTATTAGAGTATCTTGATCTCGCATTTGCTACACGTAGTTGGCTTTTGAATCATAACTGAGTAGTTTGTACTCCGATTCTTCTGTACTAATATAAGACTTTCTATGATAATTATTCCAGTTACATATCGATTTTCAGCTCATTGCTCAAAGTGGTTTGCCTGGTAGGCGTGAAAACTAAGTTTTGTTATTACTATTAGTACTGGAACAACGCAAGGTGACCCCTTGCTATGGGCATGTATGCACTGGCTATGGTTCCTCTGATTCGTCGTTTACATACTGAAGTGCCTGATTATCTCAGGTTTGGTTTGCTGATGATGCCAGTGCTGTTGGTTCACTCTCTTCACTGCTGACTTGGTGGCAGCAACTTTCACCTTATGGCCCAGCTTATGGCTATTTCACAAATGCTGTTACAACTATCCTAATTGTCAAGCCAGAATACCTCACTCAAACACAAAGGTTTTTTGCTGATACCAACATTCAGATAACTGCTCGTGGCCAAAGACATCTTGGTGCTGTGCTGCAATCAAGAGAGTTCGCAGAGGAATATGTGGCTGACAAAGTGCAGTCCTGGGTCTCTGCCTTGGCTGGGATTGCAAACAGTCATCCACATGCTGCTTATAGTGCCTTCACTCATGGATTAATTGTACGATGGGTTTATTTGATGAGAGTAGTCCCGGATATAAGCTCTTTTTTAAAACCACGAGAGGATGCCATACGAATGCAACTTCTTCCTTCTATTTCTGGACACCCTGGTTGCTCTGCTGATGAACGGGACCTCCTTGCCATTTTGGTGGTTAGGGCTTATAAATCCCACAAAGGTTTCTGATTCTCAGTTTGATGCATCACTACTGATTACTGCCGCCCTGAAAGATCTGATTATCAAGCAGTCAGTTTGTGCTTGGCCCCCTGATGTTCGTTCTGCAAAGGCTCAGGTCCATCTTAATCGGCAAAGAACTTCCAGAGAACTCGCAATGCATGTAAGAGGTCATCTTTCTTCCCAACTTCAAAGGGCGGTTGATTTGAATAGTGAGCCCGGTGCATCTTCCTGGTTAGCGGCCCTGCCATTACAGGAGCAGGGCTTCCATCTTAACAAACAAGAGTTCTGGGATGCTGTCCATCTGCACTACGGATGAAAGTTACTGAATGTTCCCAGTCACTTTATCTGTGGGGCTTCTTTTACTATCAACCATTCCATGGTCTGTCAACATGGGGGCTTAACCTTTGTGCGACACAATGACTTGCGTGACATCACGGCAGGTTTATTGTCAATGGTGTGTTTGGATGTTGCTACTGAGCCTCCCTTACAGCCCCTCACTGGTGAAGTAATCACTCCCAAGTCTGCCAACCGACAGGATGATTCCAGGGCAGATATTCATGCATGTGGTTTCTGGTGACGGAGACAAAGTGCCTTTCTTGACGTAAGGGTCAGGAGGGTGTTCCACCCTAATGCACCAAGTTACCGTAACTCCACCATACCCTCTGTAGCTATATCGTCGTCATGAATTACACGTCGTCATGAATTACAGAAGCGAGAGTATGGCAAACGTGTCTGGGAGGTAGAACAGGCTTCCTTTACCCCTTTAGTATTTTCCACAACCGGTGGAATGGGAAGAGAAGCACTAACATTCTATCGTCATCTGGCTGACATGCTTTTCTCGCCACAGCTCAACATCATATAGTGGCACTCTGGTGTGGATTCGCTGCACATTGTCCTTTTCATTGCTTCGTTCTGCTACAATGTGCATCCGGGGAAATTGATCCATCCTTCATCGTTCCAACAATGCTTCCCCAGAAATGGGCCATATTGCTGGCCCTAGGGACTTTTAGTTGTCCCCCTTTCAGTTGTCCTGCATACTTTCTCCTTGGTACTGGGGGTGGTAGGCAAGGGAAGTACATCTAGCCTTGGGAAAAAATAGTTCTGTTATTCATTAAAATCGATCGCGTAATTGTGACACGGGTTGGGTTTTGTGTCACATCTCGATGGTCTTTATCTTGATTGTTTTCAAATCACAAAAAGGCACTCCTACGATAGTTACTCCATCTACATAGCAATTTTCAGCTCATTCCTTCAAGGGGTTTACCTTGTGGGCGTGACAGACCTTCGACCTTATTTTATGCAAATAATCGGTCATAGCTAACTCCGTGACTATTTATTGGATTCCTACCAAAGTTGGTACTGAGATTCGCCTTAATGAGCCCTTTAAGTGTGCCAAACTTCAGCCTGATTGAAGCACACGTTCATGTTTTATAGTGGATTTTATGAAGAAGAAGTACGTAGAAGAAAAAAGAAAAAACCCAAACTTTGGCCGCTCTATCTCGGAAATAGCAGGAGCGATTTTCTTTAAATTTGAGATGTGAACTCCTTAGCTCAATCGGATAAGAGATCATGGAGCTACAAAGGTGTGAAAATCACATTTTCTTTCTTTCTGTTAATATACTCTTGATGTGGTGTGCCGGCTTCTTGGGCCGTACGACACACTACTGTGTATCTTGATTTCTTATTGCCGATTAAAAATTCTGGAAAATTAAGGTCTGTCACTTTGAAAGGATAGCCGTGTAAGTAAACACCACATTAGTATAGTTACTTCACCATAGCAGTTCTACATGGGAACACATCTCTTATGCAGATTTTTTACTCTTTAAAGCTGGTTGCAAAGTCACAAGCTGTAAAACTAAAATACTGGTAATGTGATAAATTTCTCTTTACAAACTCTTGAATGGAATCAATGTGATAATGTGTAAAACACTTGTTTCCACCAGTTTCCACCCAAGCACTCACATTTTGGTACATAACTGAATGAAATCCACAGATCAAAATTACCGTGTAATCTGTATCAAAAGTATACAATGGTATAGCTATTAGCCAGTGTCTTGCAAGTGGATCACTGGTCTGGTACATGTGTGCCATTGATCTATTAATACTTCTACGTTAGCTGTAATCATATAGAACTGTTGGGCTGTATGTTGATTCAATCACACTGTGAGAACATTTTTCACTTGATGTTGACAGTTAGACAGAATTAGTTTTGTGCTCTTTATCATCACAGTTTTACATGGTGGATTCCAGTGTACATTCAAGACAAGGAGAATTCGCCAACATCAACCCTCAAGTAATGGAAGGTTGAATTCTTAGCATTTTTTCCTGCCTCTGTATGAATATTTCCTTAGCATGTAATCATGTGCTCCTTTGATGCACAGACACATATCTGTCTGTAGCTTTTGCAAGAGGTAAAGGTTACAGCAGTGAGCAAAATTAGCTAGATTCTGAAATGAACACCAAGGGAATGCCAACTTTGTACAAAAGATTGAGATATGCTAATAGAACAGTTACCGTGCAATACAATACATACATTGTTAACTGTTATAGTAAGGTCAAATGGTGATCAAGATACTCCAATAGAACCTGCTTATACTATCAAAAGTTACTCTAAACTTGTAAACACTTGATAAATGAGTGTCACCATGCAGAACAGGAGGAGGATGAACAGAAGGTGCTAAACCACATCATACTAGACCTGTTAAAAGTTCATCTAAATCACTGAAACAAATCTTGCAAAAACTCTTTTCGTATCTCCGCAACAGCACTAGCAGAACCTATATACTTGAATAAATTATTCCAGCATGTGTCATCCGCAGATTGAAGCCACATGATACTCACAATGAAATCCGGTCACATATAATGATTAAAAAGGGCAAGGGCCATGAAGCACTGCCCTGAGGTATACTATAAAATACAACATTGTAATCTGAATACTTGTTAACCCACACCAAGTGCTGTTTACAATCACCAAGCTAATCAATGAATCACTACAATTCAACACCAACAACCCCCTTAAGTCAGAAAGATGCTACATTAAGAGAAGGTGATAACTAAAGTTACCAACAACTCCCTCAAGTCAGAAAGATGCTCCATAAAGAGGAGGTGATATAAGGTGTCAAAAGCTTAGAACAAAACTATTATTATGGTCTCCATGATTTACAGCTTGTGCAATTGTATCCATAGTATCTGATCAACAGATTATAAGCACCCAGAAGGTTATATAAGACAGGGACATATGCAGGAGTTTTGAAAAGGGGTTCCACTACAGCTAAGTGATTATTATATTAGAGTAGTTTATATTGCCTGACTGCTCTATTAGAGTATCTTGATCTTTTCACCAAAATTATAATTCAGAACAATTATTAAATGATTGCTATCATGTAAGAAACTATTATTTAACTTAGATAAAAGTTTAAAATGTGTCCTGTTCCATGATAGATTCCAGATTCTGGAAACCTGAAGTTTAGATTTTTTTAATGTTTCAAGTACTGTGTTAAATCCAAAAGGATTTTCTGAAACCCTCCTGGGTACCCCCTGTATGAATCCCAGTACAAACTCAATTGGAAAACAGTAGTAATATTTTCTAAAACTGTGGCTACAATAAGAACAACAGAAATGGGACAGGAATTCTCAGTATCATTTGTGCTTCCAACCTTGCAAACTGGAGTAAAATTAGAATTCTAGCTTCAAATCAACTGGAATTAATGAGATCTGTTCTGCTACAGTATTTCCACTGTCACTTGTTTAAAAACAAGGAATTTAAAGTTCATCATGACCTGTAGACTTCCTAGTATCCAAACCCAGTATTAATGAAGATGGTTTGATACTGTATGATCAGACTGGACCATGTCTGTGATATTACTGTTGACAGTAAACAATGGCACATATGCAAATCGATTTGTACAGAAACTACAATGATAATAAAATGCATGTGTTTAACCATATCAGTATCAATCTACAGAGTTAGAAATTGGCTTAAAATTCTCACTTTGAACTGGCAAATCCACCAAGGTATGTAACTGGATTTTGGAAAAATGATCCAAGTCGCACATTAGAAGTTTCGAGATAAATGGTTTCAAGTCATTATAACTTGCCAAGGATAGCAAGTACACGTATGAAATTCACACAAAAGATGCATCACTATTACCTTTATTCCAGTACTTGTAGCTGCTCATAGAGTTTCCCACCAAATAAGATAGAAAATCTGAGCAGTTGGACGAGCGAAGTAGTGTCACAATTACAAGTGCTCACAAAGGGGTGGAGGGTGGGGGGTGGTGGAGATAGACTTCTAAATGGAGACAGACCATGATTGGAGTCCAGACACAAGATTACAGGGCTGTGCTGGCTCATTAGTGGCTGATATGTAGCAAAATCAACAGAAAAAATGTCTGGCCAATATCATCAGTCCTCAGACACATGCAACCAAACAGGACCATAAAATGGGATCAGTGTGAGAATGACAAGAAAGGTGTGGTTATAAATATTAAATTGCAGTAAAGCACAGATAATTCCAGTATGTAAAATTAGCTCTAGTACACCCATTTATTGCATAATCAAGCTAGGAAAATTCACTTAGAAGATGTGAAACTTTCACAAACAGCATGCATCTTCCCGCATGACAAACATTTTAGAAGTTGTTGTGCCATGGCAAGAAAAGTTAATAAATTCAGCAAAATATTCAAGGAGGTTGGCTGGTAGTTGCTAAGCACAATAAATTCGATTTTCTCTCAGTGATTTGGTACTTTCAAATGGTTAAATTCTGCCAGCAAATGAGACAGCAGATAACTACATCTGTACATTAAATAGGGTGGGGCTGTTAGTGTATTGGATTTACAAAACAAAATTTCCGAGATGCAGCTATTCTGTAAAAGGAAACACTGACACAAAGACAAAAAAACTATCCTGAATGATATTGTGTCAGCAAATCCCATGGTAATACTGAGAAGCATTATTGGACAAATTAAACCATTTCTTAAGGAAACAGGTAAGCGTTGGCTCCAACTTTGAGGTAGTCCATTATGAAACTGCATCAACACACAAACAAAAGTGCAGTAAAGAATTATGTACAGTTTCTGTAAATCCAGACCATCACAAACAGGGAGTGCATCAGCAGCAATTAGTAAAAATTAGTCATACAATTAATTATTCATTTACTTGTGGCTTTCATGGTGCGGTAGTTCTTAAACAGATGTCCATGAACTTCCCCAAAAATTTGGCTTATCCTTCAGTAATAGACTGGGTTGCACCTTTACATAATGCTAATTTTTGTGACATACCAGTACACTTTGAAGGTAAATAAAACACAAATCTATATTGGTAGCCCCCAGATAAAACAGTTGTAACACAGATGCGTGCACATCAACATCTTTGACAAATCATGATGTTTAAGTGTGTGGTTCCTCAGGCACTTTCCTAGACTACAAGCTGTGTGTGGATCAAGTCACCACATGGTCTGGGATTTTTTTCTATAACTAACATTTATCTGCTATACACAGGCTTTCAGTAGCATTGTTTGTTGGTCCATAGTGGGATAGTGACTAATAAAGTTACTGTAGCAATAGTCAGCATACCCACTCCATCAATTTAGCAATGACCTCCAAATTTCCATGACGAAAACTGTGTTTCCATCAAGGGGGACAAATTTCATTGCTCTTTCTGAACATGGCTTCCACTCAATCTCATGTAGGAAAATAATTTCAGAAATTACAAGCTCATATTATAGTTATGGTCTGATATTTTGATGACTGAGGCTACTCGATTTTATCATTAGCTAAGTAAGATGATGCTTAAAAATAGTTGATAGAAAGCAACACTCAATACATTGTCCAAGATGACAAATGGCATGGCTACTTTGTAACACTAGCAATTTACTAAACAACAGGGTATCTATTTACCCTTGTAACTAGTAATTTGTAACTAGACACAACTACCCAACAAGGAATGCTACAATAAGCTGCAAAGGTAAAACTAGTTACAATAGGTGCATGCAGTAGTAGCTAGTAAACATGCAGAATGGTCTGCAACTTTAGCACCATGCATGCTACATCCAATCAAAATGCCACAAACAAAGAACAGTATGATGAGCATCTCTGCAATCAATCTAGTCACAATAGAAACTATGGATGATTCTCTTGATAGCCAGCACTGAAGTCATCAACAAGCATTATCATGATAGGACACAAAGAAGTAAGTTTATGACGTATGCATGCATCACTGTATTTGCTGTGGTTAGCAAAATAGAATGTCTTGGGCCAAAGTAACATCATACGGTGAAGAAGTCAAGTGTTATATCATCAGTTAGCCACCACTGAGTTATACTTGGAATTATCAGTCAGCCAACAGAAAATTTAGTTCACCAATATTTTATAAAGACTTGTTAGAGGGTTAGAGGTTACTCTTAAAGCATTTTAAAGCTAAACTATGCCTGGCTGTTACTACAAAACTGGTGTGAAGAAAAATGAAGCTGGTTTAGCATGATATTTTTGGGCAGCTGGGAAAACCCAAACTTCTGTAATTCCTACTATACAGTACTACTGTAGTAATTCCTACTATACAGTACTACTGTACTTCATGACTTCTAGCACTTACTGTACAAATACTGTAGTGTCTCATCTAATTATATATCAGACATTTATTTCTTCCAAGAAACTTAACACACTGATAATTTTAAATGAGATTGACATCATTTACATACGCACATGACGAAATCAGTATACGCACAAAATCATTTTCTGCAGCCAACTTATGTCCTATTACAAACACAAGTTTAAAAGGAAAGACCATAGAACACTACAAGGCCGGAGGAGACGGTCTGGTTGGTCAGGCTTGAGCCAGACCAATAATCTGGAGCTGGACCAACTAGTTGACCAGCTTGAACTAAATTAGTTTCATGCAATCTCTGGACGATCATATTTATACGTACATTTCAGATGTTATTGAAAATGCGTGGCACGAGTAGTTACCTATAGTTTCTCAAGCACAACACTACATGTACAGTACTTCCAATTACCTTACAGTACAGCATAGCATCGTTTTGTACAGAAATGATTGTGGGTTCTACGCATCATGTGTGCTGACAGTTGGCAATAATTTATCACATGTATGGTAGGTGCCTTCATTGATTCTAAACCAGTACACTTATATCACAATTCACTCTTCATAAATAATCATGACATTTCTTGGCTTCTTTTACTGGGTGAAGGGCTGGCAGTGACAAACTAGGTGCCTCATTCCACAGCAGGAAGCTGTACACCCATACATTACATGGCGGCCATCTGGATAAAATCTTGAGTAGAAATCACTCCTCTTCAACAACCCACTCCTGTCGAGACACTGAGCAAACTCTCAGTCTCACCCCTCATCGCACCATTTTTGAATAGTGATTGATCTTGTGACTGTCCATCAGTATATTTACATGATGATCCATTCACTTATATTGCATACAAACCAGTAGCATGTATAGCATACTGCATTTTGTAGCTGTGTAGCTGTTCACTGTATCCAGCTATGTAGCTGCCTACTCGTAAATACATTATAGGATATTCTATAAGGCGGTTGCATGGGTTCCCTGTGAAATTTGGGGGGAAAGTTGCAGGTTGCTAGATAGTTTTACTTTAAATCAATTTTAAGGAATTTTCAAGCCTTTAAATTGCAAAAATTCTGCAGCCCTTGGGGGTTGCACCTCCAGACCCCCTTGAACTTCTAATTTTTATAACTAACTGTACACTGCATGAGCCTAGCAAGTTTCATGCTGTGTCTCCTGTCTGTCAGGTCTACAATTACCTATACATATATAATACATAGAAAGTCTGAAGAACAACAGGTAGCTACAGGTTTGAGATTTATATTGCTAGCTAGCAGTGAAATACCACTAAAACTGCATATCTGAGTGTCGAATTTTCTAACTTTTCCTGTGGGGGAATGCCCCCAGACCCCCCTAGAATGCTTGTGCTATGCATTTCGCAGAGTGTGCTTCACACACTGTGCAGCAACTCTTCTCATTGGCAGCACCATGTATATAGTAGCAGCTTCAACATATACAATGGCCTGACTAACTCAATTTTCCCTCCTCCGGCCCTGCATTATATGTGACCGGATTTGCAAGAAGGAGTCTTCCACACACATCCAATTCTATGAACCTGGAAGACCATAACTTAGTGTTCAAGTAACGTGCAAACCTGAAATTTTCTCCATCCATTTAGCTATGTTGCTACTCACTGCTGAACAACTTTCAAGTCATTGGCTTTTTCAATCTGAAGGTATGAATTGTCAAAGTTGGTAAATTGGATGTGTGTGGAAGACCCTTTTTCACAAATCTGGTCACATATTGGTCATTTAAATTCCATTATCTGAACGCATTGGGCCCTGAGTTGTGTTTTGACAATCATGCAGCCCATTCATTTTGTATACAGATCCACTCTAATACATGCATATCCGTTTTGGACTACAGTAGTGATCATTTTTTACTGTTCTGTTCAGTTAATCGATTACTAGACAATGGAGATATCAGCTCACAGTTAATGGTGTTAAAATGCATAACAATTAACCATGACAGCCCTAATTATCACACATCTTTATTAATGTACTAAGTAGCTATAATAAATCAACCCTTTATGATAAAACAGAAGTCATGATGTTTATAAAGTGCCAGCTGAATGCAAAGTTTGAGCTTCAAGTAATATAACATGTTACTATTACTATTTAATTCACAGTGTGGTATTATAACTTATAAAGAAGCCATAAATTTTAGCAGTAGTGAGAAAAGTAATATTATTACCTAACACACAGTAATATCATTGCATAATGTTCTATAAGTTAATAGTCAATACCTATAATCATAGCTGTGTGTGAGTCCAGTCTATAGCCTTTTATAGACATACATGAGCTAAAGGTAAAGCAAGCAACCCAAGTGGGGACTTTTTGCTGTATATAACTGGCTAACTAGCTGGCTACAACAAAGTAACTTGATGTAATATTAAAAGTAAGGTACTTTTCATTTGGAGCAATAAGTAACTGTTATTCAATTGCTAGACTATGAGGCTCTCATGCATAGACTGCAAGCTGTCTTTGGGTCAAGTAACTGGTCCCTGACTTTTTCTGCATTCAGAGTTTTAGTTTAGAGCTTCCTACTGCCTGCTACACCGGCTTTCAGTAGCCTTCTTGTAGGTCCCTGGTGAGATAGTAATGAATGAATAAGTCCACTTTAAATAAATGGGATGCTAAACAAGTGTCCTGATTAAAGGGTGTCCTATTAGTAAGGTGTCCAGATTTCATTATCATTAAAAGCTAATGTGATTCACATTTTAGGGATTTATAATCACCACACTTGTTAACACACATCCTGTGTAAGGCATTGAATAACAAACGAATACTGATTTGATAATCTTAATTACAAAAATACTCATGTCTACACACAATACTACAACCTACTGTAAATACATTTCCGTGCATGCACCATCAATGATAGCTACAGTATAACAGTATTGAGAACAACCGCATTACATAACAGTAACTACACTGTAATATAATTTACATTGACCAACCCAATACTGCTTGCTAGTAGGATTATAAAGTAGCATTGTACCCTGTACTGCCATTCCCACCCACTTTGGTCATATGGGGGATTTGAAAAGTCAAATTCCCCAGTATTGTAACACAAGATTTTTCAAACCCCACTATGATCCTATCTTCCTATAAAGGATTTCTAGATGAGATTTGATCAACCTAAATCAAACATGGTTTGGTGCCATTGATATACATTTATGAAATAGCTGATATCCTTTTTTAATTTAATCACTTAATAATACATCAGATAAGTTTAAATAACAACATTGATTTCACAATTAGTTCTACTAGATTTTCTGGCATTAAGTTATACCACAAGACTGTCCATACTAGGACATTGGAAACAGTGGAAATTGAAAACTAAAACTGAAATTGTTCAAATAGTTACACAGTACTCAGCTCTTTGCAAGACCACCTCTATGATAAGACCACCTCTATGATAAGACCACCTCATTATAGTGACCATTTAGGTTTCAGATATACTTCATGACCACTTTAAGCATCAGGTAAGGCTATACTGACTATTTCAAAGCAATTTAAAAAAAAGTTGTGGTGTATTTCATGATAATTGTGTACAAGGTCATCTATCCAGATCATATTTTTGTCTCAGATTGATCAAGATACCTCCTATGAGACTAACAGAATATGATGTAGTATTAAAGAGATGTTAACTCAAAAGAGTAGCTACACCATATACAGTAGCTAGAGCTAGCTTTTTGGGGCCAAATTTGTATACTTATTAACAAGCTATATAGCTACCACTATTCTTTATTTTATGGTGTCGTATAACCAGATTGGTTTTCTCATCATTGGACAGAGGAATACACAAGATGTCTACTGTTTCCAATACAAGACTATATATAAAATAAAATAATGGTAGCTATATAGCTAGCTATATATAATCTTGTTAGTAAGGCCTAAACTTTGGCCCAAAAAGGCTAGACCTAGCTATAGGTAGCTACTTTTGAATTAACATCTCATTAATACTACAGAGGCAGATCTAAAAAGTTTCAGAGGGGGTTTCAGATTCCACTCAACTTCAGCCTAGCTGTAAGTCGAAGACCCAAAAATAAGGTCACACCTGCTGGTGAACACCATAATTGTGATTTCAAAGGCAAAAGTATGAAGTTTCACCAGTAGAAAGTCCTTCTATAACACACTATGCATAACTCGTGGCAATTTTATCACCCACACGACGAATTGTCAATGAATTTGGGGCGCGCACTATTTTCAGATGGGGTTTCATGTGAAACCATTGTAACCCCTCTGTATCCGCCACTGTACTACGGTATAGCATAATTTTGTTAGCCTCCTAGGTATCTTGATTAATCAGGTTACACTGAAGTAAAATGAGACAAAATATGATGTCAATAGATGACCTTGTACACAAATTCATGAAATAGCTTTATACCACAGTTTTTTTTTGAAATTGTTTTGAAATGGTCACTAAATAATGAGAATATGAAGTTGGCCTTATCTGATATTATTTTAAAGTGGTCATGAAGCATAAATAATGTGATCACTATAATGAGGTGGTCTTATCATAAAGGTAGGCTTATTGTAGAGGTGGACTTTGTGAAGAAGTAAGTACTATTAGCTATTTCACATGTTTTGAACAATTTGCAGTTTTTCACTTTCAGTTAACCATTTCCACTGTTTCCAATGTCCCGCCCATACCAACTCAACTAGCATAGATTATGTATATGTTAAAGCATAGCCGCGAATGCTATATGAAAAATAAAGTACGAGGCACATGGCCGAGTACTTTATTTTTCATATAGCACGAGCAAGGCTATGTTTTAAATGATTTATGGAACTTTCTAGTTGTGTAGCTTCACCATATACTAGGACTCGTAATTAATACGCGTTACACGAACTATTAGCATCCTGAACGCACACGAACTAATTTAACAAAGTAACTCACACGTATTTCACCATAGTTTGGCATGGTAGACATTCATCGCGTATTTTGGCAGGTTTTGCTTGCAACCCACAATCGATTCTATTGTGAGTCACAGTGAAATAATTCCGTGATATCTCCAGGACTTGTCCGTTTACACTAACAAACATAACAGCAGCATTACCTTCTCCCACCCATCATCAAAGCATGTAGGTATGTCTATAAAAGCAAACCAGTGGCACAACTCGTGTTGGCTGGGGTGATTGATCACTCAGTGCGGCGAGGCTATCAGCCTTCACCGGCGTGGGTGATTAGTCGTACTGACGTGAGCACCGCAGGCTATTAGCCTGCACTAAGGCACGTGGGCAACTGTGCTTTATTTCCCACAAAGAGTGCTTTATTGCACCGCAGAGTGCTTTATTCATTCAATAAAGCACTCTTTGCGGTGCAATAAAGCATGCGGTGCAATAAAGCACTCTTTGTGGTCATGAATCACTGTTGGCAGGCTGAGAGTGTACTTTATGAAATTTAAAGTACACTTTTCCTTTGATCTCGCCCACGCAAAGTTCTATAAATAATGATATTCCCTATCATATAGAATCTATTCTCTTAGCTAATTCTACGTAAATCATTTTAATGGCATTAATTTCTTTTGTATCTTTTGGCTATCAATACAGGGTAACGGATAGATTACATCCCTCCAGAGGTTGGGTATCCAGAGGTGGGGTAAGGTGTAGATGTTTTTTTTAATGTATATAACTGGCTACATATAATTGCGGGTATAGCTTTGACCAGCTACTATTATCCAAATCAGATAGAAATTTAAGTTCCATCCTGGAGCAAACAAATTAGCTACTTCTCCATTTCTTCTGATCAATACCGAACAATCCAACAACTATTGTATGGATTCCGACTTAGCTAGTCCTCAAGTGACAGGTTTTAATTATGATTATTGTAATTCACCCTTAGTCAGTATTACCAAGAGTTCAGGCCCTCCCTCCATAGCTATAATCAGCTCGAAAGGTGCGAACTAGTCAAGCAACTGTGAACAACTGAGTTTACAATATAGCTACTAGTCGGCAATTTAAGTAAAGTCTTAACGCTCAGAGAGGCGAATTCTGCCCTATCCCGTGCCGATGGAATCGTTTCCATTACAGATGCAGCATTGCCACGTTGAACATCGTAGCTAGCAACTTGCTAAAAATTGGATGGCGGGCCCTATCATCACCAGACTTTTCCATTATCCGGGAACCTATCCGCCTCACTAATGAAGATGGTCCCCAAGCACCCAAGGTCTATCATATGAATTGTTGGTCATATACCGACAAAATCGGGTGGGGACTATTCTACGGAACGGAACGGAACGGAACGGAATGGAATGATGGACTAAACTGCGGAACGGAATGCTTTCTCAGATTGAAGCTTGCAGCTTACCAGTGGCGGATCCAGGGGGGTTTCATTGGTTTCCACGGAAACCCCCTTTGAAAAATGATTGCGTAACAATTAAATGTTTTAATTATCGCGGCGTGCGTCTCGATCGAGATACTGTAATTAGAGCAGTCACAGTAGCTACTAAAGTAGTGTGTAGGAAGTTTTTAATATATTTTATGTACTATTACTAGGCTGTGACCTTTTTTTTTTTTTTGGTCTCACCTTACCAAACCAGACGATGTAGTGCAAACGTTTGCGTATCTCATGTCAATATATATCTCCACCTTCTAAACTGGAAACCCCCTTTATAAATTCCTAGATCCGCCACTGCTTACCATTGCTGTACAAGTTATCAGTGGCACTTCCAGCAGGTAATCAAACGTACCCCAAGAAAGATAAAACGAATTTAAGGATCGATTGTGGGTTCTTGTTGGTTGTCATTAGTAACGAAGTACTAATTGTGGGAATAGCTGACTCAGTGATTTCATCTTCGGATATATCAAGTAGGGAACTTAATGCATGACTTTTTTTTACTAGTATGTGAGTTATTTTTACTTACTTGACTTTAGAATGTACAGTCTGAGGCCCAGCCTTTCTAATCGGCATAAATCAGTATGTGTATAGCTACACTACAAAGGAAACAAGTATGGTGACAAGCTGAATCAACTCAGTCTAAGTAGAATCTAAAAGAATTTTGTGCAGTGTGTGAGGAGCAAACATTCAGATACCTCAAGGAGGCTATATTGTGAGAACATCAATGATTCATTAACAGAGTAGTGGACTATTGTCAGCCTGAGTACTGAGTTGAATTCTGGATGGGGTCTATTTTACAGAATGGAGTGCTTTCTGAATCGACTTGCAGCTTGGCTAGCTGCTATCATTGCTGAAATTGCATTTTATCAGTGGAACCTCCAGGAAAATGGAATAGGATAATTATAAAACATTAATTAAGTGATTGTTTAGGTAATCATGACTTTATTCAGTCTAATAAACAGAATATATGGTTGATTGAGTGAGGTATCACTTTCAGAATGTTCAGACGACCAGTAATGAGATGCATGGATTCATCGAATTTTTGTTGTGGTTGGAGACATTAAATATCCAAAAGCAAACTGACTGTATAATATTAATTCACTTTCTTTATATTTTCTCAATTTTGAGCCTGTATACAAATAATTGAATTTTCCTTGTCAATAGAAATCCTAGAATAAGATGGGAGAGAAACTTATTTTTGTTTACCTATACTGTACAACCAAGAGTTCGTAATACTGATTTGTATGGGGGAGAGTGTCTAACTCTCAGTATGGCCTGTACAAACACCCTGTGTAAAGTTCACCTTTCATCAAATCAACACCTTTACTGGGGGATAGAAAACTGTTGATTAGAGTTGCTAAAGAAGGTAAAGCCTTTGTTCTGAAATAAGGCCGAGGTGTTACTTTAAGCAGGGTGTTTGGTGAATGCATTCAAGTTAGACACTCCCCACCTTATTATGAACTCTTGGTACAACTTCAAAGGAAATGAAGAAAGCATACACTACAGTAAGGTGAATTACAGACTAGTGAGATCTTGGTTAATTAATGACAGTGGTTGGAGATTAAGTGTGGTAGCTTCTTGCTCTTGAATATGTTGCAAAGTGGAAGTACAAATCAAAATGGGATGTCAATTTCATTATGAAAAATTTGTATACATAAATAATCTAGCATTACTATTTCATTTGTCCTCCACTTAAACATGCTACAACAGTACTAGTGTCAGTAAATTGGCAGTGAGTCTACCTTGAAATCTCAACTCTAGAGTAGATCCAACACAGGACAGCCCGCACTATAACAAATACATGTGATCCCATTGTAATTTCATGGACCAGCTGGACTGGGAATCACTTGAAAATAGACGAACAAGTTTAACCTGTTTTGTTTGAAGTGAAGCATGTGAAATGTTACACTTAAGAAATCCTAGGATTCTTAGGTGGTATGTAATTAATGTAAGTGTTCCATTTCAGGTCTGACTAGATACATTGAAATTACACACACATCCTGGTCCAAATCACATTTGCCTGGTGGCTACGGGCATGGTTTCACATGCGGCTTATAATAGAGATTTGGCTGATCTTGGAGTTTTGACATTTAGCCTGATTCAAGGCTAGCAGTCAGACACATCCTTGAATTGTGCAACAGATAAAATCAGCTCACTATTGAATACGGCATTAGTCCACTGCACCAGCTGTTAATATATAAATAACTCCATGCATACACTTCAGTGATGTTTGCAGAATATACCCTCCTTGCGGTCTGCCAAAATATTTGCTCCTCACACACTGCACAAAATTCTTCAAGTTTTAATTCAGCTGGCTCTTTCCTGTTACCAGTATCTTCCTGCTTGCTTTATTTATACACTGACTTATGACTTGAAAGACCGGCCCAGACTGTTTTGTAAAGTCTAAATAAGAAAAACAGCTCACATAAAGTTCCCTTCCGTATGGATGAACATCACTGATACAGCTCATCCCACAATAATACTTCGTTACTAATGACAACCAACAAAAACCCACAATCGATCCATTACTTCTTTTTATCTTATGTTTAACCACCCACTGGAGATGCCACTGCTAACTTATAAGGGAAGTTTCAGCAATGGTAAGTTGCAGGCTTCAGTTTGAGAAAGCGTTCCGTTCCGTGGTTTAGTCCATCATTCCGTTCCGTTCCGTTCCGTTCCGTTCCGTAGAATAGTCCCCACCACAAAATCGGCGTATATTATATATTTAAGCTTCCTTGTATGCAAGCATTCGCATCACATGTTAGATTGAACTAACCTTGACTATACACAAACAAGGCGAATAACATGTAAAACTGGCCACCCCAGCTTATCCCCATTGTGTGCGACACCTCCACTGTAGGATTTCTTTTTCAGTTATAAGTAGTACCGCACACTTATATAGTTTGGTACATCTTGTCGCGCGCTAGGCCTTATCGATTTGAGACTATGAGGCACCCGCGCTGGAAAGGCGCTTATTAATCGAGGAGTCCTTTCTGTGTACCGGGATCCACCGGCAAGCCTACAGACCTTTAGTAAACATATTACCACTATTTGCAGAAAAGCTAATAGTGTATTGGCGCTTCTTAAGCGTAATCTATATCATTGTAATTCTCAAATACGAAGCCAAGCCTATTTCTTGTATGTGAGACCAATACTAGAATAAGCATCAACAGTTTGGGAACCATATACTAAGACTAACATTGAGAAGCTTGAAAGTGTTCAGCGACGTGCTGCCAGATTTGTGGTGTCTGATTATGATTTTTCAAGTAGTGTTACCAGTATCCTGAATGAGCTTAAATGGTGTAGCTTGGAGGTTAGAAGACAAGTAAGTAGACTGATGATGTTTTATAAGATATTGCAAGGTTCTGTCGCACTAGAACTACCCTATGAGATATCTCTCATCGACACTGTTACTAGAGGGCACAATAGAAGATATCAAACAGGGGCGTAGGCAGGATTTCCAAAAGGGGGGTTCTGCCCTAAGTATAGAATCTCCACAGCGGGGGTCTGGGGCCGTGTACACGTGTGCACGTGTACACGTGTACACGTGTAAACATGTGTATTCTTATAAATTCATTCGCAATAGCGAGTAGAGGTACTTGAATTCCTCTGCGTGAAGACCTGTAGCTACCCATTTCAGTGGATTTGTGTAAGTTAATTCAGTTCTAGTTAACCAGTATCACGATTTAAAAAACTTAACTCTGAAAAGGGGGTTCGTCCGAACCCTTTGAACCCCCCCTGGCTACGCCCCTGTCAAACACCTTTTTCAAGAATTGATATACACAAATTCAGTTTCTTCCCAGCTACTGTCAGATTGTGGAATAGTTCACCTGACTCAGTTGTTAATTTGGATTCCTTTGAAGCATTCCGTAGATCTGCTACTGATTTCTTAAACAAATTATAATTTATAATTCTTTTTATACTTAATTAACTACTTAACTTAACTACATACTATATTGCACGTATACTCTTTCAAAGTCCTGCAATTATTATAATAATAATAATACACCATGTGTATTGTCAATTCTTGTATCTGTGTGTGTACCTAAGCTCATGCTTGTATGTGTGTACTATAAAGCATTAATAAATAAATAAATAAATAAATAAATAAATGTGCTGGACTATTCTATTCAAAATGCTACAGGAAAGTGAAGATCCCTTTTACTGTCCCCATTGCCACCTGATCACACAAGACAAAAGGCTGCAAGCAGGGCGGCCGAGAGGATTTAGAGTAAGCGATCTATTGTCGGACACTTTTTCTCAGAAACTACCAGGCCGAATCTTCTGAAGTTTTCCACGGATAAACTTCACACTTAGCCTAGCAACATACCAAAATGTGGGCTGGAAAGCTTTCGTGGTTGCTTTGCTACAGCCGATTAAAGTGACCGTCCGAAAACCTCTAATATCGGAAGTTTACCTCTTTTATTGGACACCGCCCAGCAATCCTCCACTATAAGATGAAATTCCTCACAACCACCACTGACTGTTAGAGGAATACATGTACTTTCTAACTAGCCATAGTTTGTTTCATTCCTCCACTCGTAAGCGAAACTACAACCATTAGCTAATATTCAGGTATGTCGCGACCTCTATAATCGGACAGAGCAGAATTTCATTTCACGCGGTTTTATCACTTCAAAGCTACCTTTTAGATATAATTAGCCATGAAAATGAAAAGTGTGGTACAAAATCTAATTGGAATTCCAAGGAGTCGTAAAATTTTACCGTTTTAGCGATCAGTATCGGCTACTGTGGGACTCCACAAAATGACTTATGGACTGTTCCGAAGAACTTTTAGCACTGAAATACATGGATGTAGCACAAAGGGGAGGGGCTAAAGTCCTTCCACCCCTCCACTTCCATTTATCAAGATATACTCTAATAGAGCAGTCAGCTACTCTAATAGAACAGTCATGTATTTTAAATAAGTATTTAGATGCATTTTTGAATAAAATCTCAACCTTGGTATATCAAAATGAACTTCAGAAGGCTAATTTTCAAAGCTTTTCTGGGGAGTCATGCTCCCAGACCCTCTTGATAGCGCATGCTATAGAGTATACTTATCACACTGCAAACTGTATAAACCAACTACCATTCTAGCTTGTAAATCTCTTATGCACCTTATTTCTGCTATATCCCTTGCAGCCATGCATGTCACACATGCTATGCAATGTGCTCAATGAAATGTATGATTTTGCTTAATTAAAAATAAGACATGCATGCATGTGTATATAGCTAATTTGCAGGTGGAAAACAAAACTTGTACATTGCTAAGAACTCCTA
This sequence comes from Dysidea avara, assembly GCF_963678975.1. NCBI lineage: Eukaryota > Metazoa > Porifera > Demospongiae > Dictyoceratida > Dysideidae > Dysidea > Dysidea avara. The sequence goes on from NC_089276.1 coordinate 41,093,882, forward strand.
TCATCCAGTCAAGAAATTGGGTCACATACAGTGTATAAGAGATGCAAAGAATAACACCACATGTTCATGTCCTGGAGCAACAAGAGTAACAACCAGCAAGGATGACTATCACTATATATTTGCCATTTCTGCAACCAACCATACCAGCAGTTAAATTAATTACGATCCAGATTGGAGTTAATTGTGTGCTTTTAACCTACATTATACACTTGTCACAGCTATATCTATATAGTGTACATGCCATGCCTTTCTTTGGTTCATTTTAAAAATCTGTCATATCTTCTAGCTAATTACTAGCTGTATAGCTGTATCAACAGTGAGTGCATGTAGCTAGTTGTTCATTTCATACAAAACTACTTTTTGTTTAGCGTTTTGCAAAGCATGTGTACATGTGACATGCATGGCTGTAAGAGCAGATAGCAAAAGTTAATCAGGTGCATGAAGGGCTTAAGTAGCATGGCTGGTTGAGAGTGAGAAGCATTCTTACCATGCAAAGCATGCTCTATCAAGGGAGTCTGGGGAATACCCCCAACAGGAAAGTTAAAGAGTAGTTTTCTGAAATTGATTTTGGTAACAAAGGTGACTGAATTTTACTAAAACCTGCATCTAAATGTTTGTTTGGACACATGACTGTTCTATTAGAGTAGCTGACTGCTCTATTAGAGTATATCTTGATAAATGGAAGTGGAAGGACTTTAGTCCCTCCCCTTTGTGCTACACACCTATGCATTTAGTGTGCTAAAAGTTCTTCGGAACAGTCCATAAGTCATTTTGTGGAGTCCCACAGTAGCATACTGATCGCTAAAATGGTAAAATTTTACGACTCCTTGGAAGTCCAGTTAGATTTTGTACCACACTTTTCATTTTCATGGCTAATTATACCTAAAAGGTAGCTTTGAAGTGATAAAACTGCGTGAAATGAAATTCTGCTCTGTCCGATTATAGAGGTCGCGACACACCCGAATATTAATGGTTGTAGTTCCGCTTACGAGTAGAGGAATGAAACAAACTATGGCTGCTTAGAAAGTACATGTATTCCTGTTCTATACCATATGCGTATTTTGTACCATACGCGTATGGTACATACCATATGCAGGGGCGGATCCAGAGTTTGGAAAGAGGGGGGGGGGGGGGGGGGGGGGGGGCACCTTTTGAAAAACAGTTGAAGACCAAAAAAACTTGCTGAAAACCAGTTGAAGACCAAAAAAAAAAAAGGTCACGACAATAATAGCTAGTTATCCTTACCAACTATATCACGTCTGTTATATAAAATAAAATCCTATTTATAGCTTCATAGGTAAGCTACACTGCCTCATGAACATTGTGACTGCTTTATTAGAGTAATTGACTGCTCTATTAGAGTATCTCGATCTTGTATGCAATTTCTTGAAGGGGGGGGGGGGCATTTGCCCCAAATGCCCCATCCTGGATCCGCCACTGCGGTACAACCATACGCGTATGGTACGGAAAATCGTACGATCTGAGTATAGCTAACCTGGTATGTGTATAATACTAGACAAATGCTAAAAGCATTGTGGGGCGAGCCTGATCAATTGATGTTGATACTGACATTTGCCGGTCTGTATGAAGTAGCAGAAGTACCAGTACATGTAGGAATAAAATCAAAGTACTGTCCTGCAAATTTACCTTGATTCTCTTTCTTCAGTAGTTTCGGTCCGTCTTGTTGTCCTAGCCTGCTCTCTTCTTGTCCTGAGGCTCTCTTCTATTTCTGACTGACTCTGCTGTAATCTTATAGTAGTACATCTATTCCTATCATACTCTCTGCGCCTAGCCAATCTATACAAAATGGTTGAGTAATTCTACTAGAGTTGTAAAGTGATTATATTAAACCTTGCATCTCTTTGTTCAGGTGTTTCTGTCTGTCTGCGAATTCGGTCGCGCTCTCTCCTTCTTCGTAGCCTCTCTTCTCGTGCTTCATCAGTCTCCACATTACTTGCCATGTGGCACAATCTGCACACGTGGTAGCATGGACTGGTAAATTCTTGTTCGCTATCCGTATACGTGACGCTCGTACATACCTTGGACCGCTACATTCTCGTTTGCCATCCGTGTTTGTGACGCTCGTACATACGTTCTACCGTTACATTCTCGTTCATCATCGTAAACGTGACGCTCGTACATACGATGATCGCCGCATTTGATCGTTCACTATGTCCGTATACTTGACGCTCGTACACACGGGTTTGACCAGCTAGTGTGGGGCTCGCTCAGGCTCGCCCCAATTAAGCAGAAGGTTTTTACACTGCCGTACCTATTGACTACGCCGGATGGCTCACTGCTTTCATTTCTTTTCGGGAGGGGGGAGGAGCTATAGTCTCGCTTAGCGGTTTCTGTTCAGTAAAGATCGAGATACTCCAATAGAGCAATCATATTTTGATCTGATTAGCTATTCTATTCTCTAGAGCTGAGATGTATTTATAGCTTTACTGTGATTAAGATATAATTTGCTTTACTGCATGATGCAAACCTATTTAAAATAAAGCATTCCTTAAAATGAAAGAATATTGATGGCATGATATATAGTCTCGCATGACTATAATATAAGGCCACTCCAAATAAATTCTCTGTTTCCCGTCCACCGCCCGAATCTGGTTACTGTCAGCTCTAAATATTCGTATTCTTCTATTATTTCCGGTTATTCTTGCATACTGACAGGCTTAGTAAAGCTCACGTGTCAGCAGTGCTATCAAGTCAGCACAAACTTCACGTTTGTGTTATTTTTGCAATTTAAAAAGGAAGGAACAAGCTTAAGCATGCTTTTATGCAGCTTTTTATATGGTTGTGCCAGGCAAATACTGGGAAAAGCTGCCATTCTTATAATGAAGGAATGGAAATGGACCGCCCGCCCGCATGCAAATATGCTTGAGTCCAGGACGGGAAACAGAGAATTTATTTAGAATGGCCTAAGTGATGAAACTGACATCTTGATTTGGGACAATATATGATAAAAACAATCATGAGAATAATGACTACATTAGTGTGCAAAGCACACTAGCATGTAAAGCATACCAGCCTAGAGGGGTCTGGGGGCGTGCCTTCCAGGAAATTTTTGAAAATTAGGCACTCTAAAGGTGAATCTGAGAGTGTTTTTACCAGATTTTCAGTGGAAAATAATGGAATTTCAGTTTAGCAAAACACTAACTTTTCCATTAAATCAAGACTGATTGCAATATCCATTGAGTAGCTATCATGCATGCATGATAATCTTATCAATTGTACCCAAGCATTTAGATATAGCTAGCTATATACCATAATGCATCAGCTCCTCTTTAACAGCCTCAACTGTCTATCTAACTGATAAAAATAATGCTGTTGAATCCCACTAGAAGAAGTAGATTATTTCACACATCATAAAGTTGGAAGAATTGTGGAAAATGCTTACCCCAGCCTTAACATCAACAGATTCAAGGCTGACTCATTGTATGGAACACTAGACTATCATCTTCTAAAGACCATCTGGGATTCACATCAACATTGGGTGACTACGACTACAAACTACACAAGCTTGACTGTGATGATTTTGCATTCTGCATGAACGATGTTGTTTCTAAATACTCCCATGATCAAACAAAACCAGACAATAGGGGAAGCCTTGGTGGGATAATGTGTGGAAGAAACATGCATAGCTAAGTATAGTAGTGGTGTTGAACATCACAATTATTAGTATGCATGCTCTTTAGCTTAGTGACACTTTGTTAGCCTTAACACCAATAAAGTGTACTGAAAAGCAGAATGCAGTGAAGGATAATAGTAGCTATTAGCTAGTCCACTGGAAATCTTTTAGCAAAGTGCATTGCAAATACCAGCACTATAACCCACAGCATGGGGTTATAGTGTAAAATGCTGCTAGATACTAGTAGCTACTGTACACTCATGGATAATTGCAGGCAATTATAAGGTACACTGTGAAAAAAGCTCAGAATAATAAGGTATATAACAGTCTTATTATGTTAGTATTGGAATGAAATAGTACAGCATATATTATTAGATTAGGACTTTACTATAACAAGCTTATTGAATACATTTAAGACAGTCATATATTAGAGATTAAATCACTAGTATACTGCAGTGTATTATCAGACTATACTAAGCCTATTTCAACCATATATTGGCTACTATACTACTGTACTTTTTTACTTTCCTATAATCTGTGGCTACCTTAATTAAATAATTTCTATAATTATATTTGTAATGAATTTAATTCTGTAAATATGTTAAAACCACAATAGGTACAGCTAGTAAATCAATGTCTCCTTGGCCATGGCAGTATCAAATCAATTTCGTCGTTTGTCAGTCTTTATCCAACTGCAGCAGGTAAGGCAGTAAATACAATTCACAAGTTCCATTACAAATTACCTGTATTATCATCACTATGTAGAACTCTGTGACAATCTGCTAGTCGTCTGGTAGAACTGTCCCACAGCTCTAATGCAAAGATGGTAAATATAATGTGTATTCTGGATAATCGTTGGACTTACAGTTTGTAACAATAAGAATCTCATAAAACCACGACCTTGTCTGGAAACCTAGTATTACCATGTAGAATGGTGGCTAGGTCCCACAACTATATTAAAGATGGTAAATATAATGCGTATACTGAACAACCATTATACTTACAGTTTGTAACAATCTTTTAAAACTGAGACCGACAATCCATGTACATCTAAGACAAGTCTGATAAGACCAGGTCTCACAACCCTAAATGGAGGCAAACATAATTCATATTCTGGGTTATTTGGTGTACTTACAGGTGTTATCAGTGAGTCTAACCAGACATAAAACAGCCACTTAGTATGTGACTTTGTTGGGCTAACGTGTTACGTAAGCTCACAAGAAGCATCTGATACACTGATAACCAAGTCCAAGAATCTTGTAATCACTAAGTACAACTGAAACAAGACTAAATATAATATAATTTGCATACTCTCAGTGAACTTACTTTTGTTAGCAATACGAGCATGGTCAGTGAAATAAGGACAAACAAGACGGAACAGGTTCTTGAAAGCACTCAACTCATTTACAGTGCCAGACAAGGTAGCAGCCGTCAGCTGTTGATAAAAAGTAGTGAAAAACATGAAGAAATGAGACCAGTTTCCACAAACCGTAAATATAAATTGTATACTGGACACTCTCAGTGTACTTACTTACAGATGTTAGCAATAAGAATCACCAAGTCTGTAATTCCTACCCCATTGAAAAGAAAATGAATAAAAACACAATCAGGCTTAATGCACTTACAGCTGTAAGTAATTAGAAGATGACGTTGAACAACTCCGTGAAAAAAGAACAAAACTGTCCACATATGGTCACTACCAGATTCTTTAAAGGAAGCAGCTGCCATTGAAGGAAACTAACACTGCAGATATTATACACTGACAGCCTGTAGAACTAAGAGGTTCGACAAGAAACTGTACCTCTGAAGAGATAATATACAAAATCGTAAGAGCAGACCATGCATACTCTTACCGTTGATGGCTGATGAACTGTGTCCACTCGTCATCCGCCAGAAGCTGAGATATAACAGGATATAAAACATGTAATACGTACACAGCAACACCAAAGTTGAATCATTTGCAGGCCATTGTCATACAATACACAATAAACAATTTAATACGGCTAAACCTATCGTACAAGCTATCATTTTAGTCTAATACTTACTCATCTAGAGCTGTTTTTGATTGCTGCCATCGAAGGAATTGTCCACTTGGCAGCGCCACTTCACCACTACAGCCAGCAGGGATGTACAGTTGTGGTCCATAACTATCATCGTGGCTCATTGGACGATGGCGCCGATCGCGTACACTCTCTCCGCGAGATACACCGTCGTATCACTCACATTTACAACCTCTGATATTGCGGTTTTCCAAGTTCTTGCAATGCAAAGCGTCATGCGCTATACAAGCATGTACGTGCGCAGTTGTTCAACAGTGGATTTTCAGTGACAACTACTGACTCACAGGACTTCAAAGATGTCTACGCATACAACTCGACAGCCACAGAATATTACAGGTATATTTAAAAAAACTGCGCATACTGACACATTATTAGCGCATGACGCTTTGCATTGCAAGAACTTGGAAAACCGCAGTACAACAATAGCGACAAAGATGGCGACTTAATTGCATCAGTAATACGCATGCGCTCCCCTTCAATTTTAAAACAAGCATTACTACGAACTTTTGCAGCTGTGCTAACTGTGCAAGAAACTCTAGATTTGTATGGCTCTTAGATTGAATAATTAATTTTACTGGTATTATATGCTTTGCTGTATGAAAATGTGTGCGTATGAAATTATCACAACAAACTGAAACTAGTTAGCTAGCTATAGTGATTAGCTAACAGAAGTGTAGCTACTTATTGTAAAATCATCATGACTTTGTTTGGTACAGTAAAAAAAAACCTTAAGTCACATGAGATGGTGATAATGAGATGGTGATAATGAGATGGTTAAGCTAAAAATGAGACAATAATGAGATCTGATGGTGAAGCTAAAAAGTTATCACATTTAGTTAAGTAAACAAAGCCATACAAAGAATGTGTATTAAACTAAAGTATAATCTGTTTCCCATAATATAAGATGGGGTTTATACTAAAGTATAAGATAGTTAGTATAATGCAAGGCTATGCTGAGATTATTTGTATAGTTTAAGCCATTAGATATACCATATTATATTCCTCTTTTTTCACAGTGTATATGTTCAAAACCTTATGAAACCCCGAAGTTCAAAATATGCATGCAGAGTCAAATTTTGTGTGTGAAAAGGTACCTTTTTGCAAATCCGGTCACAAATTATCTAGCTGTTGCATAGCAACTGCACACACTGAGAACATATGGAAAATTTTAATTTTTGTTTCTTCTTCCACACAGTACATTGCGGCAGCAATTGCTACACATATATTGCTTCCTATTGAATTCATGGTCCATTGTTTAATTGATACAATGAAAATTCAAAAACTAGACCATTATTACATAGTGCTACTCCTCCTTCATATCTGTAATAGAGTTAATGATGTAATGTAACAATGTGACATTATGTAATATAATGTAATTTATGCATATATACCTGTAATATTAATATTGTGTACTGTAGTTGTAAGAGTTAGTTGTTATTGTGTACTTTCAGGATTAATAATATTATATACAGTGGTCTGTTTTGCCTATAAATGGTCTGCCCAAGAGCCTACGCTTCCCTAAAATTAGAACAATACCCACACATATGTGACCAGATTTGCGAAAAGGGGTCTTCCACACATGTCCAATTTACCAACTTTGACAATCTGTAACTTAAGATTGGAAAATGCTAATGACTTGAAAATTGGTCAGCGGTGAGTACCATTGTAGCTGAATGGATTGAGAAAGTTTCAGGCTTATATATTACTTAGGCTGTAGAATTGTACCAGCATATTGATATTCACGATTTTTCAATGAATATAACTGGAATGCATAGTGATATAAATGCTGGCTAAGCCAGTAGAGGTAGCATTTTAGCTAAATATAAACATAAGATTTTGATATAATTGTCCATATAAATGCACATTAAAATACTGCATTCTGATTGGTTAAAACATAGCAACTATATTAAATAATTTGCATTCATTGGCAAATTGAGCCAATTTTTTCAGGCATATATAGCCATATAATATATGTATATTATTTCATTAAAATATATTTTATTCTATTGTTGCTACATATAATCTATTGTTTACCTTTAATTTGTTAGTACACTTCCACTTAAAAATGGATATTTATGCCTGGTGGCACTAAAGGAGTGTTGAGCAGACAATTTCAATCAGATGAGCTCGAGAAGTACAATGTAAGGATTGCTGAAACAGAGGAAGACCTGGAGAATGCTGATACAATAACATTGAGGGAGGTAGCAAAGAGATATAACTGTAGAGAAAGTAATGTTTCAGTTTACAAATTAATGTAAACCTGCATGGCTGTAGCTTATAGCAATATTAGACATGCTATACTCTAAGGCTGATGTACATAGTAATTAATTGTGCAATAATTTTTTTAAACTGTAATTTGCTGAATCTTTGCTATTGAATGAGGCATGTACATTGCCTACAGGAAAACATAACATGGCAGAGATTTATGGTGAGTTTATGAATTCTAATGTATAATTCAGTAACGAATGTATATTATCTAGCATTGTTTAATTGTTAAGTGTGTTGTATAGCTACTCACTACTTACTGTCATGCTTGTGGATGGGAAGACAATGTGTTTAGCTACTCTTATCTGGATGTACTCTTTAAAGTTAACAACATCCACATTAATTTGTGCTGTAGGTCCAGTGTGATGAATGTGAGTGGTGGTACTATTTACAGTATGTATAAACAAGAAAACTACATAAACAAGAAATTGGATCCTCAAAAGAAGAAGAGTGTTCATAAAAATGCAAAGGAGCCATGTTGCACAACTGATGATACTTACAAAGTTCATTTTTCAAGTTATTAGCTTTGCACAAGCAGTATATGTATAATTCAGTTAGAACTTACTAGCTACCATGCATGCTGTAATTGCTCCCCTTGCTTATTTACCCAATTGTGTTGTAAATTGTTAGCCAGTTATCCACATTTATAATTGAGTATAAGACCATCTGCATGCTTCTGATAGCTATAAAGTAGCATACATGCACAGTACCATTCATGTGAAGCTCTGTAGACAAAGTGAAATTATGTACATAAGATTTAGGTACATCAGTATAGGACTAGCTATAGCTAGTGGGATAAAATGCATGGATAAAATGCATGTGTGTGCTGATGAATAAATTTATAGTTACAGTTCAGTATAGTAAGTAGATTATTATGTTGTGTTCTAAGTTTACTCAGCTAGAAATGCTTGTAAAGACAGCCCATTGTAGCTAGGTGATGGCAAGGTTGGAAGATACTGAGAAAAAGCATAATACGCATAATAGGGTTTCCAACTCAAAATATGAAGGTGCTTCCTTTTGTTGTTTCTGGTGATTTTCACACAGACTGACCTTTATGATAAAGCAAACAAGTGCTAATTTATTATTAGACTGTTTGTAGCATTGGGTATCAACATAAGTTTAGCGCACAAAAACATACAAAAAGTAGTCACGTGACCAAAAATATCATAATAGTTAAATCGGGCAGCTTATTAGAAAATCACTGTATTTTGGGGTGACTGAAGTCACAATTAGTGTATTTTCTTGCCTTATAATGAAGACTTCTACATCTTGTAGTGCTATAGCACATCCTTTATAGCTGTAATGGGATTTTTCGCCATGTGACCACTTTTTGGGTATTTACAGTTAAAACTGCACTGATATTGAAAGTAATAGACAGTTTAATAATATGCTAGCACTTGTTTATTTTGTCTTTAGGTCAGCCTGCATGAAAATCATCAGAAACAATGAAAAAACTGAGGTATCATCTTATTTTGCAGTGGAAATTCTATATGAAGGGATTTTTGATCACGTAACCACTTTTTGGATATTTACATATATTATGTTAAAATTGTGTTTATAGTGACTGCTGCAAACATTCCAATAACAAATTAGCACTTGTTTGCTTTATCTTAAAGGTAACTCTGTGTGAAAATCTCCAAAAAACAACAAAATGAAGCACCTTCCTATTTTGAGTGGAAACCCTAATATTTATCTGCGGTTTGTTTTTGTCACACACTGTCGGCACGTGATGTCTCGAATACATTGGAGTACAAGCTAAGTCTAAAGTTACTGACCATCAACAGGAGGACTGACCGAGAATAATCTATACCTGGAAGGAAGTATTGCCAACTAAGCGACTCGGAATGTGGAGGGTTCGCATGTGCTAGAAAATTTGAAGTTGGCTGTCACGGTCTGGAAGTGAAGATTAAGTTAGTATTAGCTACAATAGGTTTATAGTTTCTATAAGCTGCATAAACAGCAGTGTGTAGGTTTTAGCTAGTTAGATGCACAGACAGCACTTTTTAATGTTACTGCCTAAGGGCACATTTTGTGTATGCATGATTTTCGTTCAAACATCAGAGGCGGATCAAGGGGGGTTTGGGGGCTGAAGCCCCCCCCCCCCTTCATATTTAGGCTTTACTTGACCAATATGCTGAGTATTATAATGAAATTTTGTCTTAGCATAATTATATGATCACTAATAATACAAATACTCATAAAACCACCTTATAAACATCTTTCCAAGGTATTATCAGTGGATTTATGCTAAAGTTATGCAACAAGGACCCGGATCAGCATTGGAGGTGTACAAGATCGAGATACTCTAATAGAGCAGTCAGCTAACTACTCTAATAGAACATTCACTGGAAACATGTAGTTGGTTCTGTTATGGAATTTTTCCAAATCTGCCTGCACCTATACATACAATGAAGTGCATTGGTCTGTTTAAAGGGCTTCATTCATCTACTTGTGTAGTTAATATATATGGCAATACTTAAATGAGGTACACAATTTCCATTGAAAATGTTCTCAGATTCAATCTTGTATTGTTCAAATTTCAAAATTTTCCACTTTCAACATTATTATTATTCTAACATGCACCTATTCAGTGTTGTGCAATTGTGAAAGGGGTGCATCATGTACTTGGTTGTCTGTACCTACCCAAACTTCTCCATTAGCAAAATGCTTCAGAGAGCCATGCCTATAACCTAAAGGCAGTATATAAAATATCTACAGGCAGAAAATATTATGAATTTTAATATGTGGAAATGTCTCCAAATTGCAGTATTTTAGCATCTATTTTTCAAAATTTTCCTGGGGGGGGGGGGGGGCATGCCCCCAGACTCCCTAGTTTATTTATTTATTTTCCAAAAATGTGCAGCCTCAGTTTGAGGATTAACACACATATGAAACATGCATACAAAATGTTTTACAATATGATTGACTATGGGATTACTGATTGGTAGGGGAAAGTAATAATAATTTCAGTTGGTACTTAAAAATTTGTAATGATTGTTGTTGGATTAGGTCAGGTGGGAGTGAGTTCCACAGTCTATTTGATCTAGGGAAGAATGAATTACTGTACTGATTGGTCCTTGCATAGATATGATGAAATCTTTAATCATGTCCTCTGGTGTTAGAAGTGACAGGGATTAAATCAACTGGAGATATATCAATGAGATTATGAACAATTTTGTAGAGGAGGGTGATACTAGATACTTGTCTCAGAGGCGTAGCTAAGGGGGGCAAATCCCTCCATCAGTCACTAAATGATTTTTTTTAAAACCTTCGTCACAAGTTTACCAGTATTAAACTGACACGCAAATGACTGTAAATTACGTACACTACTACTGGGTATCACCAGGGGTTGCTAGTGAATGCGCACACACAACATTCAGCTCGCTCATGAATCCATCGAACGAAAATATTAGACACATATTTTTATATTTAGCCTAGATTACTCCTGTGATAGAACATTTTTGAATCTAAAAAGAGTTACCCGCTTCTCCACGGCAGGAGTCACAACTCACAAGTGACAAAGGAGACCAGATGATGCTACGAAACTACTGTCTACGAGGTGATAAAGTGTTAGCTAAATAAATGTACCAAGTTTATTTTATCGAGTCGATCACACTGGACCTTTGTACGTACGGCAGTGCAGTCTGTTTTTACTTTGTCAGTCAGTCAGTCAGGTGGATCAGTCAAGCTTACAAGTTCTGCTAGCAAGACAGGTGGGATTTCGTGCAATACATGGCATTTGAATTTCGCTGAGTGAAGTGAGTGAATACGTATTATTATTATTATTATTATCAAATTGTTTAAAGGGATACACAAAAGGCATGTGCCTGTACAAGGTGATACCCTTACATACAATCTTTACTGTTACAAAAATATACAATTACAAAAACAGAACAACATACACAATACAAGTACAGAATTAAACAATCACATTACGTCATCCTGTCAGCAGTGTGCTAGGACTGCAGCACAGGCTGTGGCTAACGTAAAGTAACCTGTATTTGCACTAAAGTATTAGCTCTACCGGACTGTGGATGAATTTGTTGGAGTACAGTTGTGGCACGTGCGATGATGCTCGACGAATATAGCTACCTCGATTGGAAGCAGTCAGTACTGAAATGGTTACGTAGCTAGTTATTTAAGCTGTAATAATACAACACCGTATGTTGGCTAGCCCACCATTGGGTCATTAGCCTTTTTTGCAATTATGAATGATTTTGAGTGTTTCGTGGGGGCATGCCTGCCCCTCCATCACCTTCTGGCTAGCTACGCCCCTGACTTGTCTGCGGTGTTCTAAGCTGGGGATGTTAAGGTCAATGAGCATGTTAGTTACGCTGCTGAAACGCGAGAAGTCAGCCATAATGAATCTGAAATTAGTTCCAGCATGCGTGCTTTGCACACCTCTACCCAAGAAATTAGTAGTCCCCCTTTTATAAATCCTAGATCCGTCCCTGAACGTGGTCTAGCGGAAGCACTCAGGCCTTCCCCCACGAACATTCCAATTAACTTTTTGGTCTTCAGCTAGGCCGTGGGATCACCAAAAGTCTGGCTACGCCCCTGATTCACAACCAATAAGGACTAAGCCAAATATCTACATATATTTGGAGAGTAGTCTATAAGAGTTGCTCTTTCATATCAAGCACAGAAAGACTTGATCAGCCTCAAGCATTACGAGCAGTGCCACTCGACCGATAATACATATTTTTGTTCGAGAATTGAAAATATTCGGACAGGTCACTTTTGCAGCTCCTGCAGCCAGACAAAGAAAGCTGCAGGTCTGAAATTTTGCATGCAAGAGTTTATGGCCTAGACCTCTCCAAAGGCATAGCAAGAGCAGAAATTTTCTTTGCAGGTTTAAAGAAAAATCGTGGTCGAACATTCGTGGCTTACTCTACAACTAAAAGCAAACTAGCTACTTACTCTTTTTTCCCGGGTTACTAACTGATAAGCTGGAAGACAATATTAATAGAACACGTTTTAACTACACAATACACATACAAACAAAATAACAATTTTTCTAATCAATAAGAATACGGCTCTCCACTAAGCGCAGTTCAGTAGAGACAGCAGGGAACTCTGCTGACTGCAGCTTTCTGCTCCCACGAATGGCCAGTACAGCAGAGCCATATTAGGGAAATGATAAAGCACAGCGAATCCAGGAGAGTGCCAGCCATACCTCAGGCACAGTGCATCTCTAAATTCTTGTTTGTTCAAATGAAATCTCTGTTCTTGAAGTGGAAGAGCAGTTAACCAAAGTGAAGAGCATTTAGCGCTGATTAATTCAATGGTTTGTTGAAGCTGAGGATCTACACAAGACTTGATATTGGCTAAGCTAGAAGTCATTATAATTTTGTTGTCTGGACTGACGGATGGTAAAGCGAGCCTATTCAAGGGCATAGGCAGGGGGATTCGGATGGTTCGGACGAACCTCCCTTTCCAGAGGCAGAATTTTTTAAATTAAAAATCACATCAAATCTTGGAGCTCTCCGGTAGCTACTTACCAACTGGCGCTCCTCTGTACTACTCTTGAGGGTTACATCACATTTATGCTGAACCATAGCAAATATCTATTGCATCACGTGATCATTTGCACACGTGATGCATAGTTGAAATGTCGAAGAATTGTTCAATGGTTGGTTGAGACATGTTACAAGGGAGGAGTTGCTAACTTGAGTGGTCGTGTTATACATGTGTCGGGTTAGCGAATTGTTGGTGTATATTTACCTGATGAATGATTTGTTTATTTGTTACATGTTGTGGGCACGTGATGTCTCGACTCGAACATATTGGAGTACAGGCCAAGTCTGAAGTTATTGACCATCAACAGGAGGACCGGCCAAGAATAATGTATACCTGGAAAGAAGTATTGCCAACTAAGGGACTCGAGTGTGGAGGCCTTCCGTGTGCTAGGAAATTGAAGTTGGCTATCAGTACATGATGCTGTCTGAAAGTGAAGATTACTTAGTTTTACAATAGGTTTATTATTTCTATAAGCTGCATAAACAGCAGTGTGTAGGTTTTAGCTAGTTAGATCGAGGGGTTACTAACTCACGAAAAAGGGGTACGGATTTCAAAATCTTGAACAAATTTCTCAAGATTTCACAGATATCAAAGGATTTCACAAAATCGAACGAGAGCTGCAAAATCTGATTTTAAATTACTGGTTGGCGTAGAGTGACAAGTTCTGAAACACCAAAAAATTGTGGGAGAAAGCCATGCAGGAGCAAAGCCTCACGAAATTGAGAGGAATTGCGAAGCCATATAAAACCAGGAGCAAAGCGAAGACATAACTATTAAAAGAAACCATACAAAACCAGGAGCGGCTTGCAGCTAAAGCCCTCGGGAAACAAGGCCAATCATTCCCGTGATTAATCCCTCAAAACCAGAAACAACTGTCGAAGCCCTATCTGGTGTGAAACCCCACAAAACCAGGAGCATCTGTATGCTAAAGTTGCTTTTGTAATTTGTGTGTTGCTAAGTTTATGAAGTTTGCGTAGTTTGCTAAGTAAATCCGAAGCGGAACGGAACATCGGATTCCATTCTTACTCAGAATGGATTATCTCCTGGTTTTGTATGGCTTCCTCCCCAGCTCCTGGTTTTGTTTGGCTTCCACAACTCGCTTAATACAAATCTGAAACGGAGCGGAACATCGGATTCCATTCGTGAGCAGTTAACAGTTATCTCCAGGTTTTGTATGGCTTCTTTTCCGCAGCTCCTGGTTTTATTTGGCTTCCACGACTCGCTTAATACAAATCCGAAGTGGAGCGGAACATCGGATTTCAACCTTTGAGCAGTTAGCATGGATTCTCTCCTTGTTTTGTGCGGCTTAATTTAATTTTTTGTTATACAAGACTCAAAATATGAGTGTACTGCATATCAAGTTAACATACACTTAATAAGTTAATAAATGAATGTAAGTTAGGAGAATTAACTGTTTCTTCAGACAGAGAGTTCCATAGTCGAATAGCTGTGGGTAAGGAGTGGTAGTAGGTGTTTCTTTTAGCAGGAATAGTCATAAATCTCATTTGATGACCTCTTGTCCTGGTAAAGCTTCTATGAAGATAATTGGAAAAGTCAACTGAAACAATGTTGTTGATGATTTTGTAGAACATGATAATGGTAGACTTAGTTCTTCTGTGTTCAAGGGATTCCCATTTTAAGCAGTTGAGCATGTTAGTTATGCTGGAATATCTATAATAATCATTAAAAACAAATCTAGCAGCCTTACGTTGTACCTTTTCAATCTTGTCTATGTTAGATTGTGTAAATGGTGACCACACCGGTCTAACATATGTAAAATAAGCTAAGGATTTGACACGAAGTGAACACTGACTAAGGTTTCTTTGTAAAAAAGCTAGAATGGAATTTGCTTTACAAGTTATAATGCCAATATGTTTAGACCAAGAGATATTTTGACTTGTTGTAACTCCTAAATATTTTGCTGAGGTAACTTCGCGAATGAGGTAGTCCCTGATATTACACATAGTTGATAAGGGTTGTTTTTTGCTAGTTATAACTAGGTGTTCACATTTGTTAAGGTTGAGAGACATAAGCCAGGTTGCAGCCCAGCTGACTAGTTTTTTTAAGTCTTCTTGCAATATTGAGGCATCTTCACTTGAAAGGATAGCTCTGTAAACTATTACATCATCAGCATACAAACGAATCTTAGAGATAGGTAGGTCATTAATGTATATTATGAACAGGAGAAGACCCAGGACAGAGCCTTGAGGAACACCAGATAGCACACTACAAGATGAGTTGTGCACATTTCCAAGAAGAGCTTGAAAAGGCTTCTTTCCTACAGCTCCTGGTTTTGTTTGGCTTCCACAACTAGCTTAATACAAATCCGAAGCGGAACGGAACATGGAATTCCATTCTTACTTTTGAGCAGTTTGCATGAATTATCTCCTGACTTTGTACGGCTTCTTTCCCACAGCTCCTGGTTTTGTTTGGCTTCCACAACTTGAAATCTGAAGCGGAGCGGAACATCGGATTCCATTCTTACTTTTGAGCAGTCTGCATGAAATTATCTCCTGGCTTTGTATGGCTTCTTTCCCACAGCTCCTGGTTTTGTTTGGCTTCCACAACTAGCTTAATACAAATCCGAAGCGGAACGGAACATCGAATTCCATTCTTACTTTTGAGCAGTTCGCATGAATTATCTCCTGGCTTTGTACGGCTTCTTTCCCACAGCTCCTGGTTTTGTTTGGCTTCCACAACTTGCTTAATACAAATCTGAAGTGGAGCGGAACATCGGATTCCATTCTTACTTTTGAGCAGTTTGCAATTATCTCCTGGTTTTGTATGGCTTGTTTCCCACAGCTCCTGTTTTTGTGCGGCTTCCACAACTCGCTTAATACAAATCCGAAGCGAAGTGGAACATCGGATTTCATTCTTACTTTTGTGCAGGAGCAGTTGAGTGTAAGCTATGGTACCAGAACGAGTATATAATCAGAATCATGATAAGAACATAAGATTTCATATTTCAGGCAGGATTTCATTGAAGGTGTACGAGATTTCGAGTCAGTTGGTGACCCCTTGAGTTATATACACAAACCACCATTTTATATTGGCTGCAGGGGCGTAGCTAGCCAGAAGGTGATGGAAGGGCAGGCATGCCCCCACGAAACACTCAAAATCATTCATAATTGCAAAAAAGGCTAATTACCCAATGGTGGGCTAGCCAAAATACGGTGTTTTAGGTATTCACGTAAAATTAAGTATACACGTACATACTGAAAACTACAACATACTACTACTTATTACCTAACTATACTTATTACTACCTGTACGTACTTAACTTAACCAATGCTACCAGAGCCCATCATGATCAGAAATTTAATCATATACAGTCTTCAGTAAACACGTATCTCTATTCATTCCTACCCAGAACTATTCCCCATTGGAACGATCTATGTATCCCTAATCTATCTACCATTGATCTTGAAACATTTAAACAATCAACTACTCCTACTTTGTAACTGTAACTTAGCACTTATTGTATTTATTGTAACTTAGCCCTCACTGTAATTTAGTATTCATTGTAATTCTAGCACTTATTGTAACTTACCACTTACTGTAATTTAGCACTAGTTGTAACCTAGCACCTATTGTAACTTAGCACTTATTGTAACTTAGTACTAATCATTATTGTAACCTAAATTATAGGCACTTATGTTATTGTAACTTAAACTAGGCACTTATGTGTACGTACCTTGTACATTAGCGTAAAAACCCTGTTGGGTGTTTGCTAATCAATAAATAAATAAATAAATAAATAAATAAATGTCAAAGTCAGGAAATTCGTCCTCAGCAGTAAGCGAATACTGGCGGAGTATCATTTTTGCATTGTACCTCCACAAAGTCCCAGACAGTTGCTGGAGAAGTTGGCGCCTATACGGTGTTGTATTATTACAGCTTAAATAACTAGCTACGTAACCATTTCAGTACTAACTGCTTCCAATCGAGGTAGCTATATTCGTCGAGCATCATCGCACGTGCCACAACTGTACTCCAACAAACTCATCAACAGTCCGGTAGAGCTAATACTTTAGTGCAAATACAGGTTACTTTACGTTAGCCACAGCCTGTGCTGCAGTCCTAGCACACTGCTGACAGGATGACGTATTCACTCACTTCACTCAGCGAAATTCAAATGCCATGTATTGCACGAAATCCCACCTGTCTTACTAGCAGAACTTGTAAGCTTGACTGATCCACCTGGCCGGCTGACTGACAAAGTAAAAACAGACTGCACTGCCGTACGTACAAAGGCCCAGTGTGATCGACTCTATAAAATAAACTTGGTAGCTACATTTATTTAGCTAACACTTTATCACCTCGTAGACAGTAGGTTCGTAGCATCATCTGGTCTCCTTTGTCACTTGTGAGTTGTGACTCCTGCCGTGGAGAAGCGGGTCACTCTTTTTAGATTCAAAAAATGTGAGCAATCTAGGCTAAATATAGAAGTATGGGTGGGGTCTATTCTACGGAACGGAACGGAACGGAACGGAATGATGGACTAAACTGCGGAACGGAATGCTTTCTCAGATTGAAGCTTGCAGCTTACCATTGCCGTACAAGTTATCAGTGGCACTTCCAGCAGGTAATCAAACGTACCCCAAGAAAGATAAAACGAATTTAAGGATCGATTGTGGGTTCTTGTTGGTTGTCATTAGTAACGAAGTACTAATTGTGGGAATAGCTGACTCAGTGTGTTCATCTTCGGATGTATCAAGTAGGGAACTTAACGCATGACTTGTTTTTACTAGTATGTGAGTTATTTTTACTTACTTGACTTTAGAGTGTACAGTCTGAGGCCCAGCCTTTCTAATCGGCATAAATCAGTATGTGTATAGCTACACTACAAAGGAAACAAGTATGGTGACAAGCTGAATCAACTCAGTCTAAGTAGAATCTAAAGGAATTTTGTGCAGTGTGTGAGGAGCAAACATTCAGATACCTCAAGGAGGCTATATTGTGTGAACATCAATAATTCATTAACAGAGTAGTGGACTATTGTCAGATATCTCAGCCTGAGTACTGAGTTGAATTCTGGATGGGGTCTATTTTACAGAATAGAATGCTTTCTGAATCAACTTGCAGCTTGGCTAGCTGCTATCATTGCTGAAATTGCATTTTATCAGTGGAACCTCCAGGAAAATGGAATAGGATAATTATAAAACAATAATTAAGTGATTGTTTAGGTAATCATGACTTTATTCAGTCTAATAAACAGAATATATGGTTGATTGAGTGAGGTATCACTTTCAGAATGTTCAGATGACCAGTGATGAGATGCATTAATTCATCGAATTTTGTTGTGGTTGGAGACATTAAATATCCAAAAACAAACTGACTGTATAATATTAATTCACTTTCTTTATATTTTCTCAATTTTGAGCCTGTATACAAATAATTGAATTTTCCTTGTCAATAGAAATCCTAGAATAAGATGGGAGAGAAACTTATCTTTGTTTACCTATACTGTACAACCAAGAGTTCATAATACTGATTTGTATGGGGGAGAGTGTCTAACTCTCAGTATAGCCTGTACAAACACCCTGCGTAAAGTTCACCTTTCATCAAATCAACACCTTTACTGAGGGATAGAAAACTGTGGATTAGTGTTGCTAAAGAAGGTAAAGCCTTTGTTCTGAAATAAGGCCGAGGTGTTACTTTAAGCAGGGTGTTTGGTGAATGCATTCAAGTTAGACCTCTCCACCTTATTATGAACTCTTGGTACAACTTCAAAGGAAAATGAAGAAAACATACAGATGAATCAATAAAATCACTACAGTAAGGTGAATTACAGACTAGTGAGATCTTGGTTAATTAATGACAGTGGTTGGAGATTAAGTGTGGTAGCTTCTTGCTCTTGAATATGTTGCAAAGTGGAAGTACAAATCAAAATGGGATATCAATTTCATTATGAAAAATTTGTATACATAAATAATCTAGCATTACTATTTCATTTGTCCTCCACTTAAACATGCTACAACAGTACTAGTGTCAGTACATTGGCAGTGAGTCTACCTTGAAATCTCAACTCTAGAGTAGATCCAACACAGGACAGCCCGCACTGTAACAAATACATGTGATCCCATTGTAATTTCATGGACCAGCTGGACTGGGAATCACTTGAAAATAGACAAACAAATTTAACCTGTGTTTGAAGTGAAGCATGTGAAATGTTACACTTAAGAAATCCTAGGATTCTTAGGTGGTATGTAATTAATGTGAGTGTTCCATTTCAGGTCTGACTGGATACATTGAAATTACACACACATCCTGGTCCAAATCACGTTTGCCTGGTGGCTACGGGCATGGTTTCACATGCGGCTTATAATAGAGATTTGGCTGATCTTGGAGTTTTGGCATTTAGCCTGATTCAAGGCTAGCAGTCAGACACATCCTTGAATTGTGCAACAGATAAAATCAGCTCCCTATTGAATATGGCATTAGTCCACTGCACCAGCTGTTAACATATAAATAACTCCATGCATACACTTCAGTGATGTTTGCAGAATATACCCTCCTTGCGGTCTGCCAAAATATTTGCTTCAAGTTTTAATTCAGCTGGCTCTTTCCTGTTACCAGTATCTTCCTGCTTGCTTTATTTATTCACTGACTTATGACTTGAAAGACCGGCCCAGACTGTTTTCTAAAGTCTAAATAAGAAAAACAGCTCACATAAAGTTCCCTTCCTTATGGATGAACATCACTGATACAGCTCATCCCACAATAATACTTCGTTACTAATGACAACCAACAAAAACCCACAATCGATCCGTTAATTCTTTTTATCTTATGTTTAACCACCCACTGGAGATGCCACTGCTAACTTATAAGGGAAGTTTCAGCAATGGTAAGTTGCAAGCTTCAATTTGAGAAAGCGTTCCGTTCCGTGGTTTAGTCCATCATTCCGTTCCGTTCCATTCCGTAGAATAGTCCCCACCAGAAGTATGTGTCTAATATTTTCGTTCGATGGATTCACGAGTGGGTTGAATGTTGTTTGTGCGCATTCACTAGCAACCCCTTATGATACCGCGTAGTAGTGTACATAATTTACAGTCATTTGCGTGTCAGTTTAATACTGGTAAACTTGTGACGAAGGTTTAAAAAAAATCATTTAGTGACTGATGGGGGGCAAATGCCCCCCCTTAGCTACGCCTCTGAGACAAGTATCTAGTATCACCCTCCTCTACAAAATTGTTCATAATCTCATTGATATATCTCCAGTTGATTTAATCCCTGTCACTTCTAACACCAGAGGACATGATCAAAGGCCATAGCAAGAGTGTTGTGCCTTCTGTTGAAGCTATCTCCAGGGGCGGATCTAGGATTTATAAAAGGGGGGGGGGGGGGGGGGGCTAACTCAAGGTACTAATCTCTTGGGTAGAGGTGTGCGAAGCATGCTGGAACTAGGGAGTCATGCCCCCCCTCCCCCCAGGAAAAATTTGAAAAATAGATGCTAAAATAGTGCAATTTGGAGACATTTCCACATAAAATCCATAATATTTTCTGCATGTAGATATTTTATGTACTGCCATTAGATTATAGGTATGGCTCTCTGAAGCATTTTACTAATGGAAAAGTTTGGGTAGATACAGACAACCAAGTACATGATGCACCCCTCTCACAATTGCACAACACTGAATAGGTGCATGTTAGAATAATAATGTTGAAAGTGGAAATATTTGAACAATACAAGATTAAATCTGAAAGCATTTTCAATGGAAATTGTGTACCTGAATTAAGTATTGCCACACATATTAACTACACAAGTAGATGAATGTAGCCCTTTAAACAGACCATGCACTTCATTGCATGGGCAGATTTGGAAAAATTTCATAACAGAACCAACTACATGTTTCCAGTGAATGTTTTATTAGAGTAGTTAGCTGACTGCTCTATTAGAGTATCTCGATCTTGTACACCTCCAATGCTGATCCGGGTCCTTGTTGCATAAACTTTAGCATAAATCCACTGATAATACCTTGGAAAGATGTTTATAAGGTGGTTTATGAGTATTTGTATTATTAGTGATCATATAATTATGCTAAGACAAACTTTCAATGTAATACTCAGTATATTGATCAAGTGAAGCCTAAATATGAAGGGGGGGCTTCAGCCCCCAAACCCCCCGCCCTGGATCCGCCCCTGATCTCTCCCTCTCCAGTAATGAATAGTCTAATAGGCACCCCATAGGTGTTCTTAAGAATAGTTGCAAAGGATGGACACAGAATTGAAATGTTATGCAGAGCACTTTGGTGATTAACCTGGTTGAAGGCATTACTGGCATCAACCAGTAAAACAGCATCAGTATTCTCACGTGCAAATATTTCTCTCATGGCATGGATAGCAGCTTCTGCTCCAGCATCATGGCCAGCACAAGTCTGTAATGCACCGGCAGCCAAATGAATGTCAGTATGAACAACATAGAGAATAGCTTTAGCAATAATTCTCCTTGAAACATCACCAATCCAGCCTGCAAATCCCAATTGGTTGTATTCCTGGTTTCTTGTCAAGTGGAATAAGCCAACAGGCAACAAAAGCCATACGTTCTATGGGATCAACCTCCTGTGTACACAAACGTTGTGCCACAGCAGCTAGAGAGTTATATAAACTATAACTGATAAGCTTATTAATAGTTTTAGCATGCAAAACAAGCTAGGGGGCATGCCTCCAGGAAATTTTGAAAATTAGACTCTAAGATTGAATATGAGAGCAATTTTACTAGAACAAGCTTATACATAGCCTTACTAGACTACAAACTGATAATTATAAGCTAATTGACAGTTGCATGCCAACCTATCGGGGTCTGGGGGCATGCCCCCTAAGAAAGTTTTGAAAATTAGACTCTTTGAGATTGAGTATGAGAGTGGTTTTACAAGAACAAGCTGACTACAACTAAAGGGCTACTAACTGATAAGCGTAATGACAGATGCAAAACATGCCAAGCCAAGAGGTCTGGGGGAATGCCCTCAGGAAATTTTGAAAATTAAGATTAAATATGAGAGTGATTTTAATAATTTATTGGATTGTTGCTGCTAGGGCATCCTAAGTTTGAATTTTTACAGCAAGCTTTCTTCCAAATACATACCACCTAGGAAATTTTTGTACCCTATGCCAGACTGATTTTTTAACATAATAATTATTATGACTGAATATTTGCCTGATTATTGTAATAGGGTGACTGTTCTATTAGAGTATTTCGATCTTATGTAGAAGTCACACAGGCGCCTTTTATTAAAGATATATTATGAGTAATGGTTTGCTGCCACTGCTGCACTAGAGTGCTATGGATCTCATTGAGCAGAGCTTGGATGGTATCTCTTATACTGAGGATTCTTATGTATCTTCGAGTCTACAGGGAAGATTTACACTGTTGTAACTTTGTTTTATTGTAGCTATGTGTGGATAAGTAGCTATGGGGCAACTACTACTGTATGAGGCCCCTGGAGACCCCTTTGGTGCCCCTTACAAAGTGGGGCCCGGGGCAAAATGCCCCAGTTGTCCCCCGCCCCCCCTGTCGGCAGCCCTGGATGCAGGAGTTGAAGACAATTCTAGAGGGCCTATCAAAGGTGGTCTTGCTTAAAACCACAATTGTATCTGAAAATTAACCAATTCGATATTCTATACTTCTCAGCAAGAAACACACACGACTTCCAACAGTTTTAACCCTAAGCAAACAAATCCAGCCATCTGCTACCACCAAGGTGATGAACAGACCCAATGAAGGAGACAGTAAGTTCAATGTGGTAGCTAATAGATAAATGTAGCAAGGGAACACCTAGGTGTGAGAGATTTAATCATTACTCAGATGAAGTTACAACTATAGTCACTGAAGCTGTATACAAAACACTTGGACTAATTCGGCGTACTTTTGCCTCCACCCATTCACCTTCTACATCGGTTAGACTGTATGTATCATTGGTAAGATGACAGTTACTCTACTGTATGCAAGTTTGGCGTCCTCGCTTAATGAAAGACATTTTAAACCTTGAAAGAATTCAACGTTGTGCAACTAAATACATCTTGAATGATTACACTAGTTGTTACAAAGACTGCTTGATAAATCTGAGGCTCCTCCCTTTAATGTACACATTTGAACTTCAATACATACTGTTTGCTATTAAATCTATCAAATCACCAACTAATCAGTTCAACATCAATAACTACATCACCTTCAACTCTACCAATACTAGATCAAGCTTCAGCAACAAACTCTTGCTACCTCAACATCTTACATAACAA
This sequence comes from Dysidea avara, assembly GCF_963678975.1. Taxonomy (NCBI): domain Eukaryota; kingdom Metazoa; phylum Porifera; class Demospongiae; order Dictyoceratida; family Dysideidae; genus Dysidea; species Dysidea avara. The sequence continues at coordinate 41,117,600 of NC_089276.1, forward strand.
CATATCGCAACATTCTTATTTTCATCATTTACCATCCCTATGGAATGCCATACCAATTCTAGACTTAAGCATGTCAGTTTGTTTGCTGAAATCTAAACTGAAATCATATCTGTTAGTCCAGTCATTTTATGAAAAAGGGGTCAACCTTAAACTAATTACAACACAAATGGTTTCAACAGTTTTTAGCACAGAAAAATGTGCTCTACAATATATCACAAGTCCTGGAAAATACCATAAGGGAAAGTGACCTTTTGCATGACCTTTTAAGCCATTTTTAGCAAAAAAAATAGGATTGTTTTGTGCTTCTATTTCAGCTGTACATTATCCAAACTATTTGCATTTGGTATCAAATGATTGCTCTTACTATAAGGAACAAGATGACATTGTTTGGTATCCATAGCTTAATTTGTTCTAAAGTTATCATCATTTTACTGAACAAAACTAACGTTATTTAGTCCCGCCCACGCACTTAATTAAAAATTGCTTTAAGCTATTTATTGCTTGTCTAATGATAGTTTTCCCATGGAAAGGGACTATTTTTATAACAGAGGGTCATAATGAAGACTAGAAGGTGCATGTGTTACCATGGAAACCGAGAAATAGCATAGCTTTATATACAATTTGGTTGTTTTCATTCTTCATTGTCATGAAGATGGATTTAATTCTTTACAACTCCAAACCTGACACTGTACAAATTAAGTTAGTTACATACACAATGACACTTATTATGATAAAATTGTACCTTAACCATGGCCATGGCAGGGGAAAATCGTGTATATAAATGGTAAGTTTCACTTTAATTCAGTGTTGATATCTGTATCATCTTCTTCATAGATTGAGGTATCTGAGTTGTTCACTTGCAGTTACCACAAACAGAAGAGCATTTCACGTTGTATATCTTGCAAGTGCATCTCATGCCGCTCCAGTCAGTGTGGCAGTTACATCTAATCATTTTCAACAGCTCATCTGGAGCAGGTGATAAATCAGTTAGCACAGGCATCAGTTTTCCATCATAGTCTTTCCACTCCCATGCAGTGGGCTGCATTTCACTGACATCACCTTTCCACTCTTGTGTTTGGAAATGTACACAGAAACTGTGATATTTAGCAGCAGCTGAAGTAGGTGGCAAAGTTTGTGGAAGAACAAATGTAGTATTTTTAGCTACCTATTCACAAAAATGCTTGTAGCGGAGAGAGTTTAATCCTTCCTTTAGATTTCCACTGTATAAATCCATGCCATTAGTGCTTGTAATTGCTCTCTAGTGTTATTCCAGTTCTCAGTACTGGAACTAAAATAATTACAGTTCCAGCCCTTTTATTCCAGTTCCTAACTGGAACCTGAACAATAATTTTGCTTTCCTTAAGACTGGAACTGGACCTAGAACTATAAAGAAATTGTATCAAGTACTGGAACTGAAATTGAAATTGATCATAACCATGCAGTTTTTGCCAATGAGATTTTATGCTCTCTATAAGACCTGAATTTTACCTGCTCACTGAAACAATTAACTGATTAGCTATAATATTAGAAGAGAATGCCAAATGCAATGCTGGCTGAGTCACTTTGTTATGTCTGGTTCAGAGTTTGATAATTAGCTACAGGCCTAGGTCTTTTAGTACCACCCTATAATAGTGTTAGTTATAGTTGTTGGTGTAATGATGCTGATAACTACAGTATTAGCTACATTCATGAAACTATTAAATCTGGCAAGACTAGCATGTAACTTAACAGTCAGTGTCCATAATTCATTATGGATTTTTGGTAATACTTGTTACAATAAGTGTTGTTCTAGAAATTGAGAAGAATAATTCTAAATGTCATGGTTTTCGGAACTGGAACTAGAACTATAATTCTAAAGGTTATGGTTCCAGAACTAGAACTGGAACTGTAATTTTAAAGATTATGGTTCCAAAACTGGAAGTAGAACTGTAATAACTAGCTGAAATACTGGAACAACACTATTGCTCTCCTGCAGCCATGATGTCATGTGTTGTAGATGTTGCTGCACTGAACACTCTGGCCTGCATTTGAAAGTATTTACTGGACTTTACCTTTCCCAATGCTATATAGCTGTGATGTTGTGTCACATCCAAGTATCATATGTAGGAAGAGAATGTTGTTGAATATTTCAAAGCCAAGTTTCTCTTGACATCAGTTATGTTCCACACCCTGGATTTCATAGTAGCTTTCTTTGGCTCTGGTGTAAAAATATGTTGTGTGATTCCAACCAGGCATGATAGCACAACAATACAAGAAGATTGGTATCATTACCAACTAACACAGTGTCTGCTACTCTGGCTAATTCCACTGCTTTTTGTACAATCATCACATCAGCATCTCCTGAAGCATACGATTTCTTTCCAAGAAACAGCTAAGCATATTAATGAACTGCTGCTAGTTGGTGCTGTTCAATAAAAAAGTTCATGTTCAGCTTTGTATCTTTGGTGAATGACACAGCCACTCCAGAGCATCCTTTGGCTCTCCTCAGATGTACCATATTTTTTGTTGATGACTTCTCACGTGTCATTCACCAAAGACATGAAGCTGAACATGAAGAAGGGAACTTTTTTATCAAACAGCATTAACAAGCAGCAGTTTATTAATATGCTTGGCTACTTCTTGGAAAGAAATTGCAAAGTATGCTATGCTTCAGGAGATGCTGATGTGATTTTTGTACAGAGTAGCAGACACTGTGCTAGTTGGTGATGACACTGATCTTCTTGTATTGTTGTGCTATCATGCCTGCTTGGAACCACACAACATATTTCTCAAACCAGAGCCAAAGAAAGCCACTATGAAACCCAGGGTGTGGAACATAACTGCTGTCAAAGAGAAACTTGGCTTTGAAATATGCAATAACATTCTCTTCCTGCATACGATACTTGGATGTGACACAACATTAGGCCACTCCAAACAAATTCTCTGTTTCCCGTCCACCGCCCGCATGTGGTTACTGCCAGCACTAAATATTCCATTATTCCGTATTCTTCTATTGTTTACCGGTTATTCTTGCATACTGATAGGCTCAGTAAAACAGCGTCAGCTCACGTGTCAGCAGTGCAATCAAGTCAGCACAAACTTCACGATTGTGTTATTTTGCAACTTACAAAGGAAAAAATAAGCTTAAGCGTGCTTTTAAGCAGCCTTTTTGGCTGTTCCAGGCAAATAATGGCTTGAAAAGCTAGCCAATCTTATAATGAAATAATGGAAATGGACCGCTCGCCCGCATGCAAATATGCCTGAGTCCAGGGTGGGAAACGGAGAATTTATTTGGCCTTACAGCTATATGGCATTGGGAAAGGTAAAGTCCAGTAAATACTTTTAAATGTAGGCCAAAGTGTTCAGTGCAGCAACATCCACACCAAATGACATCATGGCTGCAGGAGAGCAAGCACTAGTGGATTTATACAGTGGAAATCTAAAGGAAGAATTAAACTCTCTCTGCTTACAAACATTTTTGTGAATAGGTAGCTAAAAGTACTACATTTGTTCTTCCACAAACTTTGCCACTTACTTCAGCTGCTGCTAAATATCACAGTTTCTGTGTACATTTCCAAACAGAAGAGTGGAAAGGTGATGCCAGTGAAATGCAGCCAACTGCATGGGGGTGGAAAGACTATGATGGAAAACTGATGCCTGTGCTAACTGATTTATCACCTGGTCCAGATGAGCTGTTGAAAATGATTAGATGCAACTGCCACACTGACTGCAGCAGCATGAGATGCACTTGCAAGATATACAATGTGAAATGCTCTTCTGTTTGTAGCAACTGCAAGGGGAACAGGCTGCACCAACTCAGATACCTCAATCCATGAAGAAGATGATGCAGATACCAACACTGAATGAAAGCAAAACTTACCATTTATATATACAAGATAATAGATTTTCCCCTACCATATGCATATATGGCCATGGTTAAGGTACAATTTTATCATAATAAGTGTCATTGTGTATGTACCTAACTTAACTTGTACAGTGTCAGGTTTGGAATTGTAAAGAATTAAATCCATCTTCATGACAATGGAGAATGAAAACAACCAAATTGTATATAAAGCTATGCTATTTCTCGGTTCCATGGTAACACATAGACCTTCTAGTCTTCATTATGACCCTCTGTTATAAATATAGTCCCTTGCCATGGGAAAACTATCATTAGACAAGCAATAAATAGCTTAAAGCAATTTTAATTAAGTGCGTGGGCGGGACTAAATAACATTAGTTTTGTTCAGTAAAATGATGATAACTTTAGAACAAATTAAGCTATGGTTACCAAACAATGTCATCTTGTTCCTTATAGTGAGAGCAATCATTTGATACCAAATGTAAATAGTTTGGATAATGTACAGCTGAAATACGAGCACAAATCCTATTTTTTTGCTAAAAATGGCTTAAAAGGTCACTTTCCCCTTATGGGATTTTCTGGGACTTTTGATATGTTATAGAGCACATTTTTCTGTGCTAGAAACTGTTGAAACCATTTGTGTTGCAATTAGTTTAAGGTCAAACTATAAAATGACTAGACTATGTGGGATCATTTCTTGAGAAACTTTGATGAGAATAACAACTACACTCTACATTACTTATGTCCATGTTCTAGATGTCACCAAACTAAACCTTCAACTACCAATTTTAATCACTTATAATCTTAACTATGTATTTAATTAAGTAGTTAGCATTAATTATATATATTTTATGGCTGTTGGTTGCAATGGCGGATGCAGGATGGGGCATTTGGGGCAATCCCCCCCACTTGAGGAGTAGCCTGGCATAGCTAGCTAGCTACTTCTTTTGACTAAATACTAAACTTGTAAAACTCATGAAAACATGCTTTTTATACAAATTCACCTAAAACCAAAGCAAATCAGTTAAACTAGGCTGTAGCTATGAAACAGCACTTTTGTGTGTACTAAGCACCTCTAAAGTAATAATTGTAGTGCCACTTTAAACACACCAATAGCCTTTTATGACTTCACAACATCTGCAAAGGCCAAAATAGCAAAATCAGCAGTGAGACACTACTAAGAGGGGATTATTTGCTGTTTCAAAATTGCAGCAATGAACAAGGGAATCTGGCTCTCCCCAACTACTTGCAACTTAGCCTATTTGTGCCCCTCCCCTTGCCAGCTCCTGGATCCGCCAGTGGGTTGCTACCAACAGACCTTTGGTTTTTTACACCATGAAGCTGGAATAAATAAATAAAACTGAAAGCAGTATAAATCCTGTAGCTATAAGAGACATTTTAAGACTGGTAAAAATTAATCAGAAACCTCGACCAATACTTGTCAGATTCAACACAGCTATTGATACATCTCGCACTGCTATTTTGAGTACAGGAGGATGAGAAACTAATAATTAAGTTTATGTGGCCTAACTGTAATTGTGTATTAATGTGTTTTTGCACTGCAAAAGATTTGCAGTAGCATGTTCTTGTATTACAGAAGATGTGCAGTATATGTTTTGTACTGTGGAATAAGTGCAGTAACATGTGCTTGTAATGTATTGCAAAAGAAGTGCAGTAATGTGTACTGTGAAGACATGCAGTACAAGCATAGACTTGTAATGTGTACAACGTGTGCATTGTGTAGACGTGTAGTACATGGAAGATATGCAGTAATATTCACGGGGTCAGCAACGAAGTATAAATCTCATAGGCCATTGAAGAAAATCTGTAAATCGTAAATCTCTAAATTGGTCCACATTTCTGTAAATTTCTGCTTATCTATGTATACTAACAGTTTGATAAACTTATTTTGCTTTTTTGACAAGATTTTCAGCATAAATCTTCACTATAAATCTGTGTAAATCTTAAATCTTGTAAATCTCATAAGCGATTTTTACCTATTTGCGGACCCCTCTGTGATCTTGCATTGCAGAAGATATACAGTAATGTGTACTACTGTGCTTGTACTGTGGAGACATGCATTTATCACAGGAAAAAAGTGACATTTCCAAAAATCAGCATGAAAATGTACAGGAAATGTAACTGTTGAATTTACTATATCAAACCTGGTGTAAACCTGTATACTGTAAATGTCTAAACAAAGTTGCTAAACTGCCTACAGAATTTTACTATAAAGTGTATTATGTAGTAGAGTTCCACAGGTTCTAGGGTTCTAGAGGTTCCATGGTTCCAGAGGTTCCAGGGTTCCGGAGGTTCCAGGGTTCCGGAGGTTCCAGGGTTCCGGAGGTTCCAGGGTTCTAGAGGTTCCAGAGGTTCCAGGGTTCCAGAGGTTCCAGGGTTCCAGAGGTTCCAGGGTTCCACAGGTTCCAGGGTTCCAGAGGTTCCAGAGGTTCCAGGGTTCCAGAGGTTCCAGAGTTCCAGAGGCTCCAGGTAAAGTAACCATTACTCTATAGGAGTAACACATGCTCAGAAGGTGGTGTGACTTATTCTTCAGAGTAATGGTTATTCTCTTCAGAGTTTATTTACCCTCCAGAGTTGTTAAATCCTTTCTACCCTGGGAAGTCTTTAGAGTGGTGGTTACTCTTCATTTGTAATAGTGTAGAGGTTCCAGAGTTCTTTATAGAGGTTCTTTATAAATAAAATATGTAGTTTTTTTGTAAACTACTGAGATCACTCGATAATTTAACCTCAACTTACAAAACTTTTACCCAGGATGCATACCCCATACACTCTAGATTTACATGTTTTATGTACTATAATATAGCAATAATAAATTAATAATATAAGTGTGATTACACTGATATGTCTTTCTATGCATAATTTAAGTTAGGGCCTACCATCACAAAAAAAACATAAAATTTCTGTAGTTGCCCATACCATCCATGGAAGATCACTATTTTGTAACAACAACAGTAAATACTGTTGCAGTTGGCACATTGTAAAGTTTTTGAACCGGTATTGAGATAATATTTTGTGTGTGTATACATGTGTTAGCTATGATGACATTGTTGATGTTGATCCAAGAAGGAAATTCCAAAAGACTATTCTATATTGATAGGAGAGTATATTACAGTGGAACTGAACACCTTGAAGCCAGGGGTAGTCCATAAGTATGAAAATTCTGTATCTCTGAAACTGTGTATAAAATTAATAACCTAAAAATACCATTACTATCATTTACCCTAATAAAATAGTCACCACTCTAATAGAGCAATAATCTGGATTAATCTGGATAAGTGAAGTCTACATAACTGAGGTTTCACTGTAATAAATCCTTAATGATAACTTGAATAGCGTAACCTGGAATATATAGGCCTGAAATATATAGGCCTGAAACACAGCATAATTATGATACTATGTGCATTCTTTGCAATTGCTAAAAAGTATGACTTAAAATTTCCTTAAGATTCAAACTTGTACACCTAATTTTCACAAGTTTCATTCCCCAAGATCCCTAGCTGGAGCATGCTATTCATGCTGAGTGTGTTTCACACACTAGTATACGTGCATCATCTCATGGTCAAACATAAGCACTGCAAGGTCTAGATCTGCCTCACCTATTTAAAATTTATATGCCCCTGATGAGGCTCATATTATAATTATTATTCTTTAGCCCACTGGTTTCTATTATAATTTCTTCAGGTTTGATGAGCACTATCCCAATTACAAAAGAAATGTTACTTGGCACGTTGGTGTCCTTTTCCTACCAATCAAAACCTTTATATTCTGTCTTGTTGCATGTGCTGCAACCTTGTCAGCATATGGCTGGAGTAGGGTAGTAAAGTTACCATTTCAGACAAATTACTATAATATAGGAACAAGACTGGTTGTGAGAGTGTATGTGGTTCAGGTGTACTCTAGCAATTACCATCTTATAACCGGCCACTATGCTGACTTCCCAATGTAGGTGTTCTCTATAATAACTATATACCTTTATAGATGCTAAAACTCTCTTACATAAAATTGTTATTATTGTACATAAGATTAGATCTACTTTATTGAAATTATTTATACTAGCATTGATATAGGTACCTAGCTAACTTATCATATCTGCAAAAATTAAAAACCAACTAATGTAATGGAAATTTTAATGCAATGCTGTTCATACCTGTTGAAAATCATGTATGTGAACACATAAATCCATGTATAAAGCTAAGGGAATTGCATGTGCACATAGTATTTTACATACCATTGAGTACTACCTGTTACCAACCAACAATTTTAGTTAGTAACATAACAGAAAACACTAAGCATTTAGTTGTATTTTATATAAATCATGGTATAAAAATTTAGTGATTACTTAAATTGGTATGGGTAAGCTACATTATTCTATGCCACAATTGCATACTCATTGCAAGTGTGCACTGTAATTATTACATAGTGTTTGAATATGGTATAGCTATAATTTACCCAGTGGAGAGAACTTTGACATTAAAGAAGCTTAACATTGTCCAATTATGTGTATGGCTTTAACCCTAGTTAGCCACACCCTTTCAGTATAATACACTTAAAGTTAAGCATGCACATACTGAAAAGTTTGGTAAGATATTGCGTGCATGCACATGCTACATGGTGGACATTGGTGTTGCCAGTGACATTTAGGTGTAGTGAAAGCACAAATATAAAGTGTGATTTTGAAAAAGGCGCATGTAAAATGAGAGGAAAAGATGACACACTCAGTGAAAGAACACAAAGCAAAAAAACAACCAGTAACTTGCTCAGTTCTGAAATGTAGGGCATACACCAAACACAACCACATTTTATTGTTTTTGTACCTGCAATATTTTTTTGTTTTGCACAAAGTTAGCTAGGTGATAGAAAGTCATTGGTACCTGTGCATGCCCTGCATTTCCTATAGTTAGATTATTTCAGTATACTTGTAAGCTTTAACGCTTTTATTAAAGCATATCTATAGCAGCAGTATTGAAACGATGTCATGCTGTAGCACTAAATCCAAGTGCTACCATACAACTTTCTATAGCACTATCCATTTGTTCTATTGTAAATTAGTGTAACTTTTGAGTGGAAATGTATACATGCACTTAGTGAAAATGTTAACATAGCTATATACAGTGTGAGATTAAAGGTTACATATGTAGTGACATGATAATGTTGTACCAAAAAGGTTTAGAATAAGAGAAACAAGGAATGCAAAAAATGCCAAAAATATGTTATAACCAAAGATTCCCAAAGTAAAGTAATGCAATCCAGGCAGGGCTCAAACTCATCACCTTACCATAATTGTAAAAACTGAGCTATACAACTCATGTGTTTAGATGGTGAGTAAACATAATTATAAAGTCATGCATAAGATGACTGTTTTAATAGGTTTTCACCATGTGGTTTACACAAAAATTCTAGCAGCACTCTTGCATTCAACGTGCTGTAAATGACAAACAGCAGCAGTTAGAAGCAGTTTAACAAGCTTGGTGAAGTTAAATGACGAGCACTTCATGAAGTACATTCAATACATGCAGTGGTTAAGCACTAGAAACATTATTTCTAACAAATGGCTCCGTCAGGACCTAGACAAGAAGCCAAACTAGCAGTCTGTTTATACAAAATGTTAACAACTAGTTTGACAGTCCTGATTTTTGGTTCAGGAAAATATCGCCATTAATCAGCAAAACTATGCATGCACTTACAAGTGTGCCAGTTGCTAAGTGTGTTGTACTTTTGTTATCTTGTACTGTTACATGTGTTTTCTTGTACCTTGTACCTGTCCAGTCAGCAAGCTATGATTCTCCCAACAATTTAAGCCTGTTACCAGCTGATACACAACACAACACCAAGCCCACCTTAATTACGTAATAAAATTTTTGTTTGACAGTTGCTCAGTATCCCATAACCTTAAGGACTGAATATCTGCAAGTACATCTGCAGGTTTAAGCACTTCCTTACTTTATATTTGTACATACATATGATTCCTAATGTTTTTTTTTGTTGTTGTAATTGTTTGCTTAGTAACATTGTTATAACTGATGAATCTAAGCATACAGCATCAAAAGAAAGTGGACTGTTAGACAAATATTTTGTCTAACACGTATGTCCCAAATATCAATTAATAAACAGCGAATTTGGCATTTTGTTTTGTATACCGTCTAGCAGTGAAAAAAATCGATCCCATGATCTTATATATATATATATATACATTATTGAGTTACGTTGGTCTGAACGCATCAGCCACACAGTTATTGAGTTGTTCAGCAAAAATTCCAATAAATAATTTTTAAAAATATTTTTAAAGCTACTTGTTTTACAAGTTTTTGTCGCTTGGATTCCTTAATTCACTGTATGCTTATGCTATCCATAAGTGAACATCTTTGGTAAGCATTATACTCTGCTTATTGATTCGGTGATATATGATATGCCAGTAATTTAAAGTTCCTTAGTTATTCAAAAATCTAAGTCACTACAGCTGAGCAATCCACATGAGTAAACACAGTCTGCTTGGATTGACAATTTAATATATTATTTTGAGGTGATACAAAGTGTACTGTAATTTGCTTTATCATCGTGCAAAAATTTTTATAATAAATTTTTTTGTTATTTTCATATGATTTACGTGAATGACTGCTCTATTAAAGTAATTCAATCTGGAACCTCTGGAACTTATGGAACCTGTGGAACCCTGGAACCTCTGGAACCGTGGAACCTCTGGAACCCTGGAACCTCTGGAACCTTGGAACCTCTGGAACCGTTAACCCTGGAACCTCTGGAACCTCTGGAACCCTGGAACCTCTGGAACTCTGGAACCTCTGGAACCTCTGGAACCCTGGAACCTCTGGAACCCTAGAACCTCTGGAACCCTGGAACCTCTGGAACCTTTGGAACCCTGGAACCTGTGGAACCCTGGAACCTGTGGAACCCTGGAACCTGTGGAATCCTGGAACCTCTGGAACCTCTGGAACGCTGGAACCTCTGGAACCCTGGAACCTCTGGAACCCTGGAACCTCTGGAACCTCTGGAACCCTGGAACCTCTGGAACCTCTGGAACCCTAGAACCTCTGGAACCCTGGAACCTCTTGAACCGTTAACCCTGGAACCTCTGGAACCTCTGGAACCCTGGAACCTCTGGAACCTCTGGAACCTCTGGAACCTCTGGAACCCTGGAACCTCTGGAACCCTAGAACCTCTGGAACCCTGGAACCTCTGGAACCCTGGAACCTCTGGAACCCTGGAACCTCTGGAACCCTGGAACCTCTGGAACCCTGGAACCTCTGGAACCCTGGAACCTCTGGAACCCTGGAACCTTTGGAACCCTAGAACCTGTGGAACCCTGGAACCTGTGGAACCCTGGAACCTGTGGAATCCTGGAACCTGTGGAATCCTGGAACCTCTGGAACCCTGGAACCTCTGGAACCCTGGAACCTCTGGAGCCCTGGAACCTCTGGAACCCTGGAACCTCTGGAACCCTGGAACCTTTGGAACCCTAGAACCTGTGGAACCCTGGAACCTGTGGAACCCTGGAACCTGTGGAATCCTGGAACCTCTGGAACCCTGGAACCTCTGGAACCCTGGAACCTCTGGAACCGTTAACCCTAGAACCTCTGGAACCTCTGGAACCTCTGGAACCCTGGAACCTCTGGAACCCTGGAACCTCTGGAACCCTGGAACCTCCGAAACCCTGGAACCTCTGGAACCCTGGAACCTCTGGAACCTCCGAAACCCTGGAACCTCTGGAACCCTGGAACCTCTGGAACCTCCGAAACCCTGGAACCTCTGGAACCCTGGAACCTGTGGAATCCTGGAACCTCTGGAACCTCTGGAACGCTGGAACCTCTGGAACCCTGGAACCTCTGGAACCCTGGAACCTCTGGAACCTCTGGAACCCTGGAACCTCTGGAACCTCTGGAACCCTAGAACCTCTGGAACCCTGGAACCTCTGGAACCGTTAACCCTGGAACCTCTGGAACCTCTGGAACCCTGGAACCTCTGGAACCCTGGAACCTCTGGAACCTCTGGAACCCTGGAACCTCTGGAACCCTAGAACCTCTGGAACCCTGGAACCTCTGGAACCTCTGGAACCCTGGAACCTCTGGAACCCTGGAACCTCTGGAACCTCCGTAACCCTGGAACCTCCGTAACCCTGGAACATCTGTAACCCTGGAACCTCTGGAACCCTGGAACCTCTGGAACCTCTGGAACCCTGGAACCTCTGGAACCCTGGAACCTCTGGAACCATGGAACCTCTAGAACCCTAGAACCTGTGGAACTCTACTACATAATACACTTTATAGTAAAATTCTTTAGGCAGTTTAGCAACTTTGTTTCCTAAAACATTGGAAGTTTCATCTGTCTGTACATTTCCTCTGCCAAAATAATTTGACGTGTTGTTAAATTTCCTGCATGCATTCAGAAATTTGACATTTACATGAGATTTCCTTAGTCAAGGACACATGGCATGCAGTGACATTTCCTACACTATCCAGAAATTTAACATTTACATTATATATCCTAAGTCAAGCACACATGGCATGCAGTGACATTCCTACACTATCCAGAAATTTGACATTTACATGAGATTTCCTTATAGTATGTTCACGTTGAGCTGAATCCTCAAAAACGTTTAATAACTCATGGATGCAATTACACACGATCTTGAAATTTGGCTCATTTGTAGTACTGCTTGACACGCTAAAATATTTCAAAATCTTTTTGTTCACATGTTTGACATAATATTTACGGCAAATCAAAATTCATTTCCTATGGGGAAGCCATATAAGTACAGTGCCCATTACAGCCCTTTCCCGAACTTGTAATAGAGTCAAACCGTACGTGTCTGTTGTTGACACCTTTGCTGTTACCAATAATCATCTGGTTGGCTGAAATGCTAACTCTGTTGAGAAAACATCCACTTTTAATTTTTAGCTATTTTTCAGGATTCAGCTCAACATGAACATATTATAGTCAAAGAAACATGGCATGCAATGACATTTCCTACACTATTCAGAAATTTGACATTTACATGAGATTTCCTAATTTAAGGACACATGGCATGCAGTGACATTTCCTACACTATTCAGAAATTTGACATTTACATGAGATTTCCTTATTCAAGGACACATGGCATGCAGTGAGATTTCCTGTACTATTCAGAAATTTCAATGAGATTTCCTAAGTCAAGGACACATGGTATGTAGTGAAATTTTAGTCCGAGATTATCATTCCAGCTGCTGTCATACCTGACTACTGTAACACTTTACAGATTAAGATAAGGTCTTGGTGTACAATTTATACGGTACATTATAGAGGCCAAGGACACGTCATGTAAATTTCAAGAAATATCAAGACACACGGTAGTGTGTCGTGCAGCCCAAGAAGCCGGCGCGCCACACCGTGAGTATATTGACAGGAAGAACGAAAACGTCATTTTCACACCTTTGTATCTCGGTGATCACTTATCTGATTGGAACCAAATTTGCTACACAGTTGCCCGCCAGCCAAGGGAGTCTACATTCCAAATTTGAAGGAAATCGCTCCAGCCATTTCCGAGATACGAGCTGCCAAAGTTTCGTTTTTTTTTCTTCGTTTTTTTTTTTTTCTTCTTCTTCTTCTTCGTCTTTTCGCACACTTGCAAAAAATGCTATAACAAGCAAACGCGTACTCCGATCGCCTTGAAATTCGGCACACAGAAAGGGAGTCCAAAGGCGAATCCTAGCATCAACTTTGGTACAAATCCTATGAATGGTTCAGGAGTTATGACCGATTATTCGCGTAAAACAAGATCGATTTGTTGTCACGCCTACAGGGTAAACCGCTTCATGGAATGAGTTGAAAATTGCTATGTAGATGGAGTAACCATCGTAGGAGTGCCTTTTGGTGGTTTGAAAGGAATCGAGATAAAGACCACGGAGATATGACACAAAACCCAACCTGTGTCACAATTACGCGATCGATTTTTATGAATAAAAAACTATTAGTTTTCACGCCTACTAGGCAAACCGCTTAGAGCAATGAGCTGAAAATCGGTGTATAGCTGGAATAATCTTCATAGAAAGTCCTTGCAGTAGTACAGAAGAATCGGTTTACAAACCACTGAGTTATGATTCGAAAGCCAACTCCGTGTAGCAAATGCGAGATCGAGATACTCTAATAGAACAGTCACCCTAATAGAGCATTCGGCTAATTTATTTACTCCATTATAGAATTTTATTACATCACAAGTTATTCTGTAGGGAGTTCAGCTGCAAACAGTTAATCTTATAGACAGTTCAGCAAGAAGACAGTCACCATGTGGAGAGTTAAGCAAATATACCACTATAGAGATTCAGAACATTACAAGTCACACTGAAGAAAGTTCAGCTATAAACAAGTCATGCACTGTGTAGAGAATTCAGCTACAATTAAGTCACTCTCTAGAGAATTCAGTTGCACAGAATTCTGCTACACACAAGTCACTGTGGAGAGAGTTCAGCTACAAACAAATTACCCTTTAGAGTGATCAGCTACAAACAAAACACTTTGCAGGGTGTTCAACTGCAACAAATCAATTACCTTTAGAGCGATCAGCAATGAACAAATCAATACAAATCTACCTGTAGAGAGATCAGCTAGAAACAAATCACCCTGAAGAGAGTTCAGCTACAAAAAATCACCCTGTAGAGACATCAGCCAGAAACTAGACACAATGTAAGGAGTTCAGCTACAAGCAATCACCCTGTAGAGAGTTCAGCTAAAACAAATCAACCTGCAGAGAGATCAGCTACAAACAAATCACCTTATAGAGAGTTCAGCTACAAACAGATTACCTGTAGAGAGATCGGATCAACCTGCAGAGAGATCATCCATATACACACAAATCAACTTGTAGAGAGATCAGCTACAAACAAATCATCCTGTAGAGAGATCAGCTAGAAACTACACACAATGTAAGGAGTTCAGCTACAAACAAATCACCCTGTAGAGAGATCAGCTACAAACTAGACACAAAGTAAGGAGTTCAGCTACAAGCAAATTACCCTGTAGAGAGTTCATCTACAAACAAATCAACCTGTAGAGCAATCAGCTAGAAACAAATCACCCTGAAGAGAGGTCAGCTACAAAAAAATCACCCTGTAGAGAGATCAGCTAGAAACAAATCACCCTGAAGAGAGGTCAGCTACAAAAAAATCACCCTGTAGAGAGATCAGCTACAAACAAATTGCCCTGTAGAGAGATCGGCTACAAACAAATCAACCTGCAGAGAGATCAGCTACACACAAATCAACTTGTAGAGAGTTCAGCTACAAACAAATTACCCTGTAGAGAGATCGGCTACAAACAAATCAGCCTGTAGAGAGTTCAGCTAAAACAAATCAACCTGCAGAGAGATCAACTACAAACAAATGACCTTATAGAGAGTTCAGCTACAAACAAATCTCCCTGTAGAGAGATCAGCTAGAAGAAGTTACCTTGTAGAGAGTTCAGCTTCAAACAAATCACCCTGTAGAAAGATCAGCTAGAAGAGGTCACCTTGTAGAGAGTTCAGTTACAAAAAAACCACCATGTAGAGAGCTCAGCTACAAACTAGTGACCTTGTAGAGACATCAGCTAGAAGAAGTTACCTTGTAGAGAGTTCAGCTACAAAGAAACCATTTTTTAAAGAGCTCAGGTGCAAACAAACTACCTGTACAGAATTCAGCTACAAATAAATCACCCTGTAGAAAGATGAGCTAGAAAAAGTTACCTTGTAGAGAGTTCAGTTACAATTTAAACCACCATGTAGAGAATTCAGCTAAAAACTAGTGACCCTGTAAAGACATCAGCTAGAAGAAGTTACCTTGAGAGAGTTCAACTACAAAGAAACCATCATGTAGAGAGTTCAGCTACAAACAAATCTACCTGTAGAGAGATCAGCTAGAAGAAGTTACCTTGTAGAGAGTTCAGCTTCAAACAAAGCACCCTGTAGAAAGATCAGCTAGAAGAGGTCACCTTGTAGAGAGTTCAGTTACAAAAAAACCACCATGTAGAGAGCTCAGCTACAAACTAGTGACATTGTAGAGACATCAGCTAGAAGAAGTTACCTTGTAGAGAGTTCAGCTACAAAGAAACCATTCTTTAAAGAGCTCAGCTGCAAACAAACCACCTGTACAGAATTCAGCTACAAATAAATCACCCTGTAGAAAGATGAGCTAGAAAAAGTTACCTTGTAGATAGTTCAGCTACAAACAAATCACCATGTAGAGAGATCAGCTAGAAGAAGTTAACTTGTAGAGAGTTCAGCTACAAAGAAACCATCATTTAGAGAGTTCAGCTTCAAACAAATCACCTGTAGAGAGTTCAGCTACAAACAAATCTCCCTGTAGAGAGATCAGCTAGAAGAAGTTACCTTGTAGATCGTTCAGCTACGAACAAGTCACCCTGTAGAGAGATCAGCTAGAAGAAGTTACCTTGTAGAGAGTTCAGCTACAAAGAAAACACCATGTAGAGAGTTCAGCTGCAAAGAAATCACCCTGTAGAAAATTCTGCCAGAAACAAATTGCCCCGTAGAAAGATCAGTTAGAAGAAGTTACCTTGTAGAGAGTTCAGCTACAAAGAAACCATTCTGTAAAGAGCTCAGCTGCAAACAAATCACCTGTACAGAATTCAGCTACAAACAAATCACCCTGCAGAGAGATCAACTAGAAGAAGTTAACTTGTAGAGAGTTCAGCTACAAAGAAACCATCATTTAGAAAGTTCAGTTACAAATAAATCTCCCTGTAGAGAGATCAGCTAGAAGAAGTTACCTTGTAGAGAGTAAAGCTACAAACAAATCACCCTATTGAAAGATCAGCTAGAAGAAGTCACCTTGTAGAAAGTTCTGTTACAAAGAAACCAGCATGTAGAGAGTTCAGCTACAAACTAGCTACCTTGTAGAGACATCAGCTAGAAAAGTTACCTTGTAGAGAGTTCAGCTACAAAGAAACCATTCTGTAAAGAGCTCAGCTGCAAACAAATCACCTGTACAGAATTCAGCTACGAACAAATCATCCTGTAGAGAGATCAGCTAGAAGAAGTTACCTTGTAGATAGTTCAGCTACAAACAAATCACCCTGTAGAGAGATTAGTTAGAAGAAATTACCTTGTAGAGTGTTCAGCTACAAAGAAACCATCATGTAGAGAGTTCAGCTGCAAAGAAATCACCCTATAGAAAATTCTGCCAGAAACAAATTGCCCTGTAGAAAGATCAGTTAGAAGAAGTTACCTTTTAGAGAGTTCAGCTACAAAGAAACCACCTGTACAGAATTCAACTACAAACAAATCACCTGTACAGAATTCAGCTACATACAAATCACCTGTAGATAGTTCAGCTACAAACAAATCACCCTGTAGAAAGATCAGTTAGAAGAAGTTACTTTGTAGAGAGTTCAGTTACAAAGAAACCATTCTGTAAAGAGCTCAGCTGCAAACAAATCACCTGTAAAGAATTCAGCTACAAACAAATCACCCTGTAGAGAGATCAGCTAGAAGAAGTTACCTTGTAGATAGTTCAGCTACAAAAAATCTCCCTGTAGAGAGATCAGCTAGAAGAAATTACCTTGTAGAAAGTTCAGCTACAAAGAAACTATCATGTAGAGAGTTCAGCTGCAAAGAAATCACCACTGTCCAAATTTCAAGGCAATAGCTCTTTCCAATCTGAAGTTATCAATTGTCAAAGTTGGCAAATTGGATGTGTGTGGAAGACCCCTTTTCGCAAATCCGATCACATATGTATTATATATATAATTTGTACATTTACTGATAAAATATTTAAAGTACATCTACTTCATCTTTTCGTCTTCCTGTAGTAAAGAAAAAAAACATAGGTTAAAAAAGTCCCAAAGCTGGCCATAGGCCGGCTTTGGGGTATACAAATACAAAAAGAAATGAAATCTAATCCAAAACAGCCAAGCTGTAAAAAAAGTGTGCGGCCCTCAGGGGGCACAAAAATTCACCTGAATTGTCGTTATTAAAATTTTTACCATTAACCTACCATCACAGCCATTTCTTGGCCGCCACCTTGGATTTCACATCTTTTTTCACCATAGCCTTTCTGAGGGCCGCACACTTTTTTTACAGCTTGGCTGTTTTGGATTAGATCATATTTACTGGACATTTCCTACATTAACAGGAAATGTGGTAACCCAAACCCACAATGAAATAATACCTTGGTAATATAGGTTTCTTATACATTTTGCAAACTTTATTAAAGTAGGTAAGTAGCTATATATAGTTGTAATGTACTAATGCTGTCTGTTCCTTGCCATTTAGGAAATGTCATGTGTCCTGAACTGGTGGAGAGGGTAATGCACACTTGGTACCATACTGATACCGTCCCCCATCTATACTCTGTTTAGGAAATGTGTTGACATTTACTGACATTTCCTAGACAGGAAATTTGCATTTTGACACTACCTATCCTGAGTGCAGGAAATGCAAAGAGATTTATGAAAATTTAATCTTTCTTGTGTTCCAGAAATGTCAGTAAATTTCATCTATCCTGCATTAGGAAATGTCAAGAAATACCATCAATACTGCTATTATGTCATGGAAATTGTGCCCTATACTACTTCAGGAAATGTCAAGGAAATGTGCAAATTTCATGAACACCAGAAATGTACAGAAACATGGAATTTCTGTACATTTACTGTGGATTTCCGAATACCTGAAATGCAGCTTTTCTTCCTGTGTATGTGTTCCATGTACTGCAAAAGTGTGCAGTAATATGTGCTTGTATTGCGGAGGATGAGCAATAACTTAATTGAGCCATTACCATGTGTGCTATTGTACAGTACTCCTCTCCCTTATAGCTGGGAATGTGAACCTTTAGGATGTCATACATCATTTACCCAAGTTTACACCTAGTTTTCCTTCCTTGAAACTAAAAGATTCAGTAGTGTGTGTAGTTTAAGGCCTTATTCTGTTGTAAGCCAGGCTGTGCACTTACCAATACCCCAACAATTGGGTCACCATCAACCACTGATGTCTCAAGCTAAGTGAACAGCATGACAATTCTATGTGACATAAATGTCATGACTAATATCACTGGAAGTACATACAATACACTTTTAGAGGATGTAGTGGTTACTCTTGACCCTTCTTGAATTTACCTTTGGAGAGACAAATTAATGGTTGACTTTGATCCTGAAACAGATATTCAGAATTTACTGAAATATTGTGAGCACATTTATTATAAAGTACACAGAGAAAACAAAGAATTGTATTGGAGGAAATAAGCTGCCGCACATTTACTAGTAGGCAGGAAAAGTTTTGTACTTGTTAAACATTAACATAATGCGGTACTTTGTTAAACTGCGTTTCAGCAAAAGCTGGATTCTTCTTTGTTATAACAGAATACTCTGTGTAGGATGAAGTTGGTTGAAGACTGATGTTCTCATATTTTGGTGGATGATTATCACTTGTCTTATTGGCCAACACTGTTGATTCTTGAGCTGGTGTCTTATCCATTGTGTCTGGATTGTTGACAGGTGATGGTGGATTAACGCTGTTTGTTGAACCTGGTAGAAGACTTTTGTTCTCATCTTTAGGTGGATGATAATCACTAGTCTTATTGTTGGGCTTGTTGACTGGTGTTGGATTAACCTCCTCATATCGTCCAGGTTTAGGCGCCATGCGATGTTGTTTTTTAGCACTAAAAGCAGTGATGATACACTTCAAACACTGCTTGAAGTTTCTTAGCTTACTAGGGTGGTATGTCCCCAGTACATGGAACAGTTAATTGTTTGTTATTTTAGTAGTTTTTCAGTAAACCCGCATTCACTGATGTTTTACTGAGAGTTTAAAACTTAGTAACCAATTATGTTCCATATACATAAAGTAACTGACATTTCACTATCAGTATAACTGGATACAACTACAGTAAAGAATCTTAACAATTAGTAAACTAAGAACCTTCAAGCAGTGAAACTACAAGTTAAATGCAATGTGTGACTGTATCATACAACATGATAGTACTGTATAGTAGGGATAATGAAGGTTTATACCAAGTGCAAATAACACAGAACAAGAAATGCATATATAGTACTGTGTAAATAAAGGTTATATTGTACAAAGCAAAGTTAATGATCATGTATATATTCGCTATCAACTTTTGTACCATATATCTAATATAAACACTAAAAGCAATTCTGTTATGCCATCCAGACCACCATTATCACCTTTGACTCATCTATTATTATTATTAGGAAGAGTAAATCATTCACCATTGTCATTATTGATATTATGATAGTAGTAGTACGATCTTCAAAATAATTTTTCTATGACATTCTAAACCTTATTAGGAATGCAGTTCACACCATGGTTATCTCATGCTTGGAACTTATTATCATGCATGCTATTAGTAAGCATATGCTTACTGTAACTAGTGGTACATTCATGGGGGTTACAACTGTCACACTACACAACAGTGATGACACTACATGCAACAAACAAACTACAAGTACAATTAGTAAAGAAGCACAAACATGAGGAAGTGCATTAAACTATATAATAACCATACAGGTTAAATGTATACCTATAGTCTAATTCTCATGTCTAGCAATGCACACTTACCTCAGCAGTGCATGTACAGTAGATTAATGAATAGGCTTGACTTTACTATGTCTTGAAATTCACCATTGTGCTATTCTTTTACATTGCCAGAAAGACATAATTTTAAGGCCTATTTGATATTCCTTCATACCACAGCATCAGCATCCAAATTACCATGCTGTACCTCAAAAGCAGCTAAGCTGCAAAGTTAAAAATCTGATACGAAGTGCTAATTGTAAACACACCATCATTATGAGCCTTGTCCAAAATTACATCACAGACATAAAATGGCCGCTGTAGTGTGGGGACGTTCATAAAATTTGTATGGGCAACTATGAGAAGAAAATTTTTGAACGGCGATATCTCAACTAAGACGGAAGATATTAAGCTCTAACCAGCAGGTATGGTTATAAAATAACTGAAAGAATAGGAATCTAGCATTGTTTTGAAAATCAATCGAAAATCACTTTTATGCACTTATTGTAATGTCTTATAGCCATACCTGCTAGTTAGAGTTCGATATCTTCCCTCTTGGTTGAGATATTGCCATTCAAAATTTTCTTCCCATAGTCGCTCATACAAATTTTACGAATGTCCCCACACTACAGTGGTCATTTTTATGTCTGTGACGTAGTTTTGGGATAAAGCTCATTTGTGACCTGCCCTACAAAAATAGGGCATGTGGGCACAAACTACACCCCATCACATAACATGTCATATCTCAGTATTGGAATAGAATAGTTTCATTCTGTAACTTGTATTGTATAGCCAACTACATTATCAATAAGTGCTGAAATTTTCATGGCTACAGAGTCACGGAATGCAAAGCTATAATGCATCAAAAGTTGAGAGTTCAGGCTCTCTCTCCATATATATATTTTTCAGCTCAAATAGTGCAACTAGTACAAGCAACTGGGAACAAGTTTACAATACAGCAATTCAATAAATAAAAGAAAAGTGTTAACACTCAAACTGTGGGCAGAGAGGTGAACTCTTCCCAATCCTGTATCGATGGAATCGTTTCCATTACAGATGCAGCATTGCCATGCTGAACATCGTTAGCTACTATATATATATAGCAACTTTGAATTAAAAATCAGGTGGTTCTATTATCACCAGACTTCTCCATTACCCAGCAATATATCCGCCTTACTAATGAACGTGCACATGATCCCCAAGCACCCAGGGTCTATCATATGAACTGTTGGTCATATATAGGGTTTCCAACTCAAGATAGGAAGGTGCTTCCTTTTGTTGTTTCTGGTTAACTTCAGTTAACCGGATATCCGGCAGTAATGATTTGCCCAGTAACTGGTTATGATCTTCTGTCCAGATTCCCAGCTCTAGTGTTAGCCATTGTTAGTTATTTTATGTGCCCACATGACCTATTTTTGCAGGCCCAGTCACATTTTGTGACCAGATTTTACAAAACCGATCCAAATCACACATCAGGCAAAATCAAACTATACACCACCAGTGGATAGCTACACTATCGTACTAGTAGTTTTGACCCTCAAACTACTCAAGGCTAGTTTTAACAGACGTCTTTTCTGGGTGCCATGGAGAGCTCGAATGGCAGTTTCTGGCCTTGTGAAGGGTTTGGCTTGGAAAGAATCAGTAGTTTACTGGTGGATGGTCTTGGCAAAGCTAGCCAGGCATTTTTTCTGTTGATTTTGCTACATATCAGCCACTAAGGAGCCAGCACAGCCCTGTAATCTTGTGTCTGGACTTGTGCATACTCCCTTGAGCATGATACTCACAAGGAATTACTTACCAGTACTAATAATGGTCTAAAACGAGTAGAAATTGTTTTTACTACTTCCAAGTGGGAGATGAGATGTTGTATTAACATATTATACTAATACAACCTCAATATCGTGTCCTGTACAAAAACTCCAATAGCAGCTTGTGGTATATTTTTGATATACTACAGCAAATTAGGCCATTGCTAGGTAACCACTACTGATTTTAGAAATGATATTGACACCATAGCAATGGTTGCTACCTCCATTATGACGTCTATCTCTTGCCCACCTTCCACCCTCCACCTATTTGTGAGCACTCATGATACTACTTCGCTCATCCAACTGCTCAGATTTTTATCTTATTTGGTGGGAAACTCTAAAAGCAGCTACAAGTACTGCTGAAAAGTAACAGATTGATGCATCTTTTGTGTAAATTCATACGTGTGCTTGTTAGTTATGCTGACTTGAACTCTTTAAAATGTTTTATCTCGAAACTTCTAATGTGTGATTTGGAACATTTTTCCTAAATCCAGTCACTTTTAAGCTGACAACTCAAATACAGGATTAAACCTTTGGTATTACAAGAGCTGTACTGTAATCTAACCATTTTTATACAGTGACTACTTTTTTTAATAGTTCGAATAGCAAAATTTAGTCTAGCAACAGAATTTTGACTAAACCTTGCAATGTGGTCCCAGTTGATTTTATAGCACTAAACATACCTGTAAACATGCATACTTTTATACATATACTCAAAATCACCTACTCAGCATTAGACAAAATTATGATACTAGTACAGAAATTTTTAATATTTGGGTCACTCTATGTCAAGTGAATTGATTAGCATTGTCTTGCATTGTCTTCCATCTATACGTTCTATTTGTAGTGGAAATCATGCCAAATATGTTGTGAAACTTTTCCAACTATGCTACAATACATAAGAATAAACATGATGCATTTGCCCTCTTATCAAGCACTACTACCATACCGTTTAGGTAGGAATCCCCCAAAAATGATGTGCACTACCAAAAATTCTGCTTTCAAAAATCATCGTAGAGATATCTTACAGGATGAAAATCACTTTTACGGAATAATATTAGTCCATTTAACATTAATTGTGACTGAATTTGACAAAACCCGGTTTCGACGCACAAAGCTTCGTTAGGAGATATGGCGATTTTAAGTAATCATTGTGCAATAACTTTCCAGTGCCTACAGCTGTGCAAACACAATTTGCACCAAGTATGCATCTATTTACTAGCTATCACTGAGTGGGTGTATACATTTCTGATACCCAAAATTAGCCCTGTTTTGGGCAGCTTTTCTCGAGCGGGTAATAATATCACAGGTGGTAGTAATAGGGTGGGAGGGTGGGAGGGTGGTGGGAGGGTGGGGGGTGGTGGGTGGGCTTAATATAGGGGTACAAAATGAAGCAAGAAGACGATTAGAATCCAGAGGCCAAGTTTGGGCTCTCCATGGCCCTCAAATCACTCCAAATTGACTGAGAACACTATTGGCGAGCTCTCTGTGAAGTCCCAGCTCACTATACACCATTATCACAAAGCCATGGCCATTCAATGGCACCAATCTCACACTCGTGGCTTTGACAGGGTCGGAGGAAAGCTGCCACAGAAACCAGACTTGCCAGTCCTGAAGGAAGTACAGTGTGGAATATGATAGTGTATTAGGCCAGCAATCCATTTCTGGTAGAAACGTAAGTTTGATTTTGTGTGTGTGGAAGCCTTGTTATGTGAAATCCGGTCACAATTAGACTTTATTTAGGCTGTTTTGGGTGGGTAATAAATCTCATATACTCCACCTTGTTTTCTAATATACTCCATGCCTTCAAGCACAATATGACATAATTATGCTCAAAATTGGATTTGTCCAATCGCTATGCGTTGTTCACGTGCAGTGATTTAACGAGCACGATTATTTAGTTACGTGAGGATACATAGTTACCATTAGGAATGCGGCGATTATGCCAGCATAATTTCGGGCATAATAGGTATGTGTGGGAATCAGGAATTATGCTAGCATTTTGAGGTGATTATAAAGCTTTAACAGTAGGAAGATCTGCAGATTGCACAACTCCGTTAAAAAAATCAAGATACTCTAATAGAGCAGTCGCTGAATATTATTTACTCTAATAAAGCAGTCACATTGAAACGAAATACTCTAATACAGCAAATAGCTAAAGAATTCAAGACTATTTGAAGCATAAACATCAATGAAAATGGCCTGATACAGTAATAAGCTGGCATTATTAGCCAATTATGGTGGCATAATTTTGGGAATAATAGGCAATTCTCAAAAGCATAATAGGTGATTTTTTGAGCCCTGCTCAAAAGCACAATGCTCAATTTTTGGAGCATAATAGCCTCATGCCTAGTTGCCATGGTGCTAGTATTACCATAAGAAAATCAGCCGCTTTAGCCGAGCCTACAGCAAAAACAGCCGTGGATGAGGTAAGTAATCTGAGTGTAATGTGAAATAGAGTCTAAAGCAGTTATACGGGCACAATGTGGAGTCTATAAAATTTATAAACCCTCAGGCCCTTAGTAGCGCGCTCGTGCGCTACAACCCAGGCCTTCGGGTTTATAAATTTCATAGACTCCACATTGTGCCCGTATAACTATTATATACTGCATTAAAAACAAGAAAACACTAATACACCCGTAAGCTGCCGGATATACAATTTTTTTTAATGCTAAAACTCAGATTTTAGACTCATTGCCAGCCTGCTGCCTATCTGCCTGCCTGAACACAGCTGCAAGCTTAGAAGCCAAACAAAACAATCCACGGCCACCATTTTATGCTACAATAACAAACTCACCAGTGGGATGTGCCTTTTGGGGTTCCGAAAAGTTTGTGCCCTCTGCACCTTGTCTTTCCTTTTATCTTTAATCAGGCTCATCACTTCTTCTTGTTGCAATGAAATCATACCAAAGCACTAATTTAGTTTCCCTATCTAAATTTTCTTTATCAGCATATTTAGACACCACAAACTTGTTTAGGTCTTTACAAACCTGTAATTTCAATGCCACGCCTATTATTTTTTTGAGCGCAATCTTGGTTGGCTAATAGCAATTAAGCACCAAGACTACATCTCTTAACAATCTATCATGATGACACACTCTGTTATTATTGGCCTGGCTGTATTCATAATGCTAGCACAATGAAAATATAAAATAGTGACACACACCCGAGATACTAATACAGCAGTCACCCTAATAGAACAGTCACACATGTATAGCTGTATGCTGTAACAAAAACCAAACAAACTACCTGTAATACTGCATATTAATATATTAAAAAGTATTAATTTAAAAATGAAGTAGGGATTCAAGCAATAAAAAGTAGTGAAACAAGAGATGAATGATGATATTACAGCATAGCTCGGTGGGAAAATCCCTACTTTGGCATTGAACAAAATGGTTGTTGTATTTTGCCAATGTAGGGATTTTCCCATTGAGCACTGCTGTAGTACCATCATTCATCTCTTGTGTCACTACTTTTTATCATTTGGTTCTTACTTCATTTTTAAATTAATAAGTATTAGACTCAAGCTTATTAATAGTATACTCACCTGACACTTGCCTTTCGTCTCCGATACATTACAATTACTACAACAGTAACAATCACTAGAATTAGAATACACACTACTCCCATCACTACTCCAACTATTATGCCAGTAGTTGATGAAGTGGAATCACTTGATGAGGAAATACTAGGTGAAGAGTTATTAGGAGATGGTGTAGGCTCTTCTGTGACAATAACACAGTCAGCTGAATTGAATGAATCAAGCATTGCTGGACAGTTAGGATCTATGGCTAGAGTAAGTGCATCCACAGATATTGATGGTGAAGACTGTACCCAGTTGGTTATATTATTAACAACATCATCAGCATTAGGTCCCTGGATAGTAACTCTTGCTCTGAATACAACCGTGTTCTCAAACCCATCTTTAGACCCTCGACAACTAAAGCTTTCATCAACAATATTAAAAGTGCAGGAGCATATATATTCCATTACTGCTGATCTTATGTCGTCTAGCTTCTGGTTTTGTCTGTCTACCTGTAAAAATGTATGAATCAATTATATGCAAATGATACATTATAATAAACAAAATGCAGCCATTTACGCGTAATAGCTTAATCTAGATGCCACTTTGTCACAGTTACACAAAACCACACCCATAGTTATACCTTATCTGTCCAAATATGAAAACTGTACCTGGCCTACCCTAGTCCTTTGTACAGGAATTGGACATATGTAGAATACTGACTGAAGACTAAATGCAGGCCCAACATATCACAGGAATACGTAAATTCTAGTCTAGTCCAGTTATGCATATCTAATCCAAACTAGTGAAAAAGGACGCAGCCTTCGCTATTATGAAAGAGATGTGACATCGGAAACAGTATTGGAAATGGCAGCAAGTAATAGTGTAACATGAGCATGGGTAATTTTCCTGATATATACACATAAGCACTAGTGTCGCAGGCATGAGTGCTAGTGCAGGTAAATCACAACTGCCCACATTATACAACTAATGTATTCCACTTGGGTAACTTACCTGCAAGGTGAGGGGACACACCAATCTGCTGCAGTAAACCAGAACTTCCTTTTATAAGGTAAAAACTAAGTAAGGTGATCAACTGACACCAGTGGCATAGTTATAATAGCCTTGGGCATATAGGTGTGGAATTCCATGGTTCAAACTTTGAACATTTTTTTTGACATTTACTGTGCATGTTTTTACTTTGCAATGGCTGTTCTATTACAGTGTTTTAATTTAGCTTGCTTCACATGATTGGTTTTGCTTTATATCTCCTTAGCAAATACTCTCAGAAATGTCAAATCACAAAAGGACTGTGCTATTATGGTTAGGCTATCTGTATGTTGATTCTTATGTAAGTTGTTTCTGTCAGTACTTTACCCTGTAGGCATGGCAAAATATGCACTTACAATTTTGGAAAAGCACTCATAACTTCTACCAATCCGTACACAAATGGGAAGATAAATGTGCTATAATAAGCTCTTTGTACTCTCCAAAATTAAAAAGGCTTGCATGAGATATGGCTATTTTTGCAAGTGATATGAAAAGAAAATTAACTACAGGAGAAGAAATATGGAGAAAATAAAGACAACCTTTGAAGGCACTTATCTCAAAAACACTGGTCTGATTTTGCTTGAGTTTGGTCTAAAAGATATACCACCCCAAGGAAGTTTTCCTAGAAAAATGGGCCATTTCTGTGTAGCTGTTACTGAAGTATGAAGGTGTGAAAATAGTGTTTTCTTGGCTCCACACTTGTCAACCACATGAAGGCATTGGCTTTCCTTGACTACACGACGCACTATCATGTGTATTGATCTTTTATACAAGCTTTGATAGTTGTGTTTGTTCCTCATCTTTACAAAGCTAGTCTCAGTATTACCGTGTGGTTAAACTGCATGATGCACTTAACCTCTTTATGCTTGAAAATTTACTTACCAGTATTTTTTTCTTTTTAAATATAATTATTCTCATGTCTAGCCTGCAGTGATGTTCATTTGCTTTAAACCAATACCTGTTGTAGCTAGTTGCTAGAGTTTTCAAGATGTTTATAAATTTAACATATGGACACTCCATCTTTAATATCAGCTTTCTTAGTTAAAATAGCATTATTCAGATTATCTGCAATGAATCATTTCAACAAATTAAAAATCGCTATGGTCAACAGGTTTCCATATCATATTTGTGTAGTCATATATTTGCATTTAAACTACCAACTATTCTTTCTGGCAATTCTGTTTTCAAGAATTGATAAGATTAACACTTTATTACATAGCCCATAGTATTAAAACACAAATTGGAAATGCGCAAGCAGCCAACAGAGCACAAACTTAACAAGTAGTATCCACGGTACACAATACACATTACACTGTATGCAAGTGATTAGTCACTTACTGTCCATATAAGACATTCACCAATAGGACTAAGTCTTAACTGAAACAAAGCTGTGGTTACTAAAAGTAAAAGAAATGATAAAGTTATGTGTAGCAACAAACACGATAAACTCACAAGTGGTAGCAGTAACAGTTGTACTAGTAATCCTCCCTCCTGTGGTAGTGACTGCTGTAACATTGATGGTGTACTCTACACCAGGGACCAGGTTACTCAGTGTGATACGTGTAGTTGTACTGTTGGTAGACAATGTTGAACCTTGACCAGCTGAAGTATAGTAAACCTGTAATGAAAGTATAATGTATGATTAAATTAAAAAGTAAGTGCAAAGATTGAGGCTTCATCTACTGTATGTAAGATTTAAGTTAATAATTCTGAATTTGGTGTTGAACCCTAGTGAAACTTGGAGGAGACAATGCAACTTCAAACTTTTGCCATTAATGTACCGTCTTGGTAGCCATCTTTGATTTCACATCTTTTTTACCCTTCCTTTTCGGGACCACATCATTTATACAGTTTGACTGTTTTAGCACAGTAGCCAAGCTGTGAAAAGATTGTGTGGCTTCCAAAAATTGCCAGGGTGAAAAGGGTTGTGAAATCAAATGTGGTGGCCAAGAAATGGCTGCAATGATGTCAATGCCAATCACTTTTGATTATCCCATAAGAAGTGATTGGCATTGACACCATTGCAGTCATTTCTTGACTACTAGCTTTGATTTGCACCCTGACATTTTCGGGGGCCATAAAATTGTTTTCACAAGTTGGCTGTTTTGGTTTAGATACTGCACAAGCCAGAAATTTTGGCAAGTACAATATTTGACATGTGCTTAATCATTGCATTTTGTGAGAGTTGAGTCCCATGTGGTAGCAAATTGCATAGATAGCTACATATGCTTTTTAATTACAAACATTTTAATACCTTGTTGCCAACATACCGGCCTGCATACTTACGAGCTTTCATATGAAATGGAGGACAGAGAGATTAATTCAAACCATAGCCAATGCAACAGCCATTTGAAAGTAAAACAGTGAATGAGAACATTCTCTGTGCAAAATCTCCAGTGCACATATATTTTGAGAGAAAACTATCACTGATGAAATGATGACATTTATTTGTATAACAATACTAATGCATGTCAGTCCTCAGACACTTGTGACCGTGGGTATGGTCCTAGGAAACAACCTGCATTGGCATTGCTTCATTGTGGCAAAAGAGTAGGGTCATAACCTGCAATATTACAGGAAATCATATAATTTATTGATTAAATAATTGATTGATTAACTACAGGCAGTACAGCACATCCATAGTAAAATTTAGTGTGGACTGTGCCTCCCATACAAGCAAAATAATTAGCTATAACTTAATTTGTAGAAGCTCCTCCCACTTTGTTGTATTTTTCTTCAATCTTCGACCTCACCATACTTCATGAGCTCGCTAGATACAACTCCTTGCCTAATCTTGTGCCGTTAAAAATTAGAAATACTAGCAATAAAATATGGCAAGATTTTAATTATTTTGGTGATTTTGTAAGCCTCCATCCACCAATTCCATGCCAAAATTTCTGCCTGAATGGTATAATGTCTCTTTGTTATTGCCAGACTCAAAGTTGGCCAAGGCCATGGCTGGCAGTATTAAATACTCTAATAGAACAGTCACTTAACTGTAGTGGAAACCCCTTTTCAAAATTCCTGCATATACCTCTGGACTTGTTTGTAATTGAACTTTCTACTTTGTAGCTGAGTTCTCTAAAAGATGATTTGTTTATAGCTAAATGCTCTACAGGGTGACTTGTTCCATAATTGAACTCTGTTTTGAGAGGCTTGTAGCGTATATAGCTGAACTCTCTACAGGATGACCTCTGAACTCACTACAAAGTGACTTGTTTTGTACTGTAGCTGAACTACATACTTGCAGGGTGACTTGTTTGTAGTCGAATTTTCTACACAGTGACTTGTAACATAGCTGAACTGTATACAGGGAGACGTGTTAGTAGCTGATTCACTACAGGGAGACTTTAATGTATAGCTGAACTGCCCACAGGGTGAATTGCTACATAGCTAAACTCTGTACGCAGATATTTGTGACCATCTCAGCAAAAACCCAACTTTTTTGCACAATTAAATTTTTTTCACTTAGAATTATATTATGCAGTGTTCAAGGAATGAATCACCAAAGTTTCAGCCTTCTGTGGTGTGTAGTTTTGGAATTATAGTGCTAGACAGTAGGAAGAGCAAGATAATTGATTTGTACAGCGACTATACTGAAAACAAACTACAGGCACTTACATTCGCAGCCATAACTTCCGTTTGGATTCATCTACAATGTTGCAATTTAGCTTAAAATGTTCACCATGGATCAGCACATCAGTCACGGTATAGTATTAGCCCTGTAGACACTTGTGCATATGGATATGAAGGCAGTTTGGTAGAAGAAACAATGATGATCTTGTTTACGTTTACCACATCATAAACAAACACATGTGAAACGCATACTGTCTTTTTTGTTTCCTTTTGGAGCTACTGAAACAAAGCAAAGATTTTCGAACTGTCCATGAGCAGGCGGATAAGATGGTAATTGATTAGAGTCTTCCTTCTTTGAGTACTGTACCAATAAAACACTTGCATATTTTTTCTTTGTAGCATGTGTAATTTTACAAATTATTAATAAATTTCGATTTTCTCAATATGCATGCTTGTGCAAAAAAATTGGGGTTTTGCTGAGACAGTCACATTTGTAATGATGACTTGTAACAACTTTATACAGAGTGACTTGTAATGTAGCTGAACCCTCTACAGGGAGACTTGTTTGTAGCTGAACTCTTTACACCAGTGTATGCTCTACACAATAACTTGTTATAGCTAAGTTGAACTGTCTACAGGGATTTATTTGTAGCTGAATTCTCCACTCGTTAGCAACATACCTGATTTCCATTGAAGTAAGTGCCCAGATACCAGGAATCGTACCAGTAAAGCTTCTCAATAAGTCCAAAAATTTAATTGAATAGTAGATGGAGTCATTAGTTATGCTTCTCAACTATTTGAATGAATAGTAGGAGCAGCAAAAGTTTGACGAAAAGGCTGTAATCGTCCATGACCAAGGAAATCCAATAATTTACTGAGTAATCCATAGCACTAGCTGCACGGTGAGAATGCAGTTACGGACCTGTTGATTTTGCGAGCAAAATTTTTGGCATAATGGGTTGGTAAAAGCAATGAGCAAAATGCTGGCATAATAGGTGCAATTTTTGTGAAGTGGATATAAAAATTGCACAAAAGATTGAGATACTCTAATAGAACACTCAGACATGTCAAAATATCAACAATGCATAGCTAATTGTTACAGGAATAACACATTACAATCGAGATACCCTAATAAAACAGTCGCACATGTTAAGCAATATTAGCTAGCTTCTTGCTTTACATGTTAGAAGTAATTACAGGTTGAGATACTCTAATAGAACAGTCACTTTAAGGTGAAACTGTAGCTTTGCACATGGAATTAACAAAGATCAGTGCTGATCAAAATTTGTAATTCTTGGGAAAAATATGGAGCATAATAGGTGGAAAATAAAAGAATTGCTGGAAAGAAAAATAGGTGGAAAAAAAAGCTAAATTGAATGGTCCCTAAATGCAGTGTAAGAAACGTATATTCACACAATCTTTCAGATGTTTTCTGTATATACCATGTCAAATTTGGACAAATGGGTAGCTGAAGCATCCATAAAAGCAACACTACCATACATGTATATGGGTCCTACAAAAGAGTTGAAAGCAAAAGCAAGGTCTTTTGGACCTACAGTAAATCAAAAAAATTTCAGCATAGAATATTTTCGTGTATTAAAATTTTGACCCAACATATTTTTGTTACCTTCATAACCAACAAAAAAAATTGACATTACCTACAGTATAAATTATGTTATTTCTGACTCGTAATTGCAGTATTTCAGTGCAGTGCATCCACTGTCATTGCTGTCAGCACATGTAAAGGATGAGTAGCTCAAGAAATGTCTATTCCATTTCATTTACTATTATAGTGTCATAACTAAGTGTTGGTCAGAGACCTAGTACAAAGATCTGAGGGCGTGGTCTCTAACTGACTTAGAAAACATATGTGTTTTATAAGGGCATATAGGTGAAGTCATTGTAGGATTGGGTTATATGTCATACTGATTCAAAAATTGTCACACAATGTTAAATAATCACAGAAAAACTGAACATGCTTTTGTCAAAGTGTTGAAAAATCGAAGCTTGCGCCACTTCCTTTCATAAGTTAGCTTGCACAGCTGGGAAATGACAGATAATGCATATGTTAAGCCAGGTTAGTGGTAGCCAGTGCCTAAGGTGTCACACAATGTAAAGAACACCTGTGTCAAAGAAGCAGCTTGTGTGGATTGAAAAGTGAGGCTGGGTTTTGGGTGATGTGTTTTCATGGGCCACACCCAAATCTTTGTGGTCCCTACTATACAGTACTTACCTCTATCGTACTGTATGATGCCTTAGTGTATATTTACCAGGTGTTCTAATGTGTGAATTATACATTTGTATTGTAACTATCTCCGTTTTATGACATACTGTAATACAGGTGGTACGTAGTATACAGTTTTTGATGTTAATATACTTGTGTATCTGACTCTTCACAGGATGACAGCCTGCAAACAAATATTAACCTTGCTCAGCAATTACCCAATGAAGAAGCTGAAGAAATAGAACATACCTCATTCCCAAGTGATCTTGACTATGATCCAAACTTTGTTTACTGTAAGATATGCTTTAAGGGACTAGTCAATACAATGTTTCTGCCATGGGAACAAGTTGTCACAAGTTGTGCCTTCAGTGGCACCACAGTAGCACAAAGAACAGGCATGGTTTCTAATATGGACCACACCCACATTACACATAGAACAAAGTAACATTTCTACAAGAAAGCTTATCCATTTAGGTCTTAGTAAAGTTCATCCATAATTTAATAGTAGACAAAAACAGCATTAAAACACTCTAGAAACAGATGGGCACTAAACAGAATTTTCTGTGATATTTCTGGACTTCTCCGTTCATCATAGCAAACGCATGTACAATGTTAGATTGTACCTCTCATAATCAAATTTTTAGGTATGCCTATAAAATGAATAGAGTGGCTAACCACATGTTGGCCTGGGTGACTGGTGGCCCACTGCAGGCTATCAGCCTGAATCTGAGAAGTGTATAAGTCATGGGAAGCAACACTTGGGCCAGCTGTATCGCTGTTGATTTTTATTTGGAAGTCAGGGCATTGCCACCCTTTATAAATCCTGAATTCACCCAGTATTGGAATATGGCTCTATTTTCTATTCTGGAGCAGTACTGATTCATCTTAATGTCTGGATCGGTTCCAAGCTCGTGTTGAGAATATGTGTGGATTTACATTTCCGTTTTAGACTAATCATCAGAATGTTTCAATTTTAGGTATTACTTGTCGCCTTCTGGCTGGAGAAGGCCACAGCAATCTGCTATCATTTAGTCCTAAATTTAAATCTCCAATCAGATCATCACAATGGTTACATAGTTTTGATCCAGCTGGTCACTTACATTTTCAGAACCCATGCAACTTCCACACATTGGATTGCAGGCAATAGTTATTAACCTATGGGAATCAGTTCCATCAAGTATTTTATTACAAGGCAATAGGAATAGATGTAGGACTGTTTTACAAGACATGCAAAGATTCATTGTGATTCTGTAATAACTGTATTATATGCATCACATCACTGAAACAGCAAGGTTTACAAAACGTTTAAAAATAATAATAATTAATAAACAGGTTTCTAACCTGCTATCAGGTTCTTAGTGGATTTTAAAGACCTCATTATCCTACAAAGATCAAGCATACCATTTTTATTATTGTTATCCGCAATTATTGATATAGTTAAAAATAATTTATTATTTTAATTTTCATCAATACAGCCAGTGATGCAACTTTTTTGATGAATTCTTGATTGTAAATAGTCTTTCATATGATAGGGACCTTATCTGCATTGATGTCA
The DNA here is from genome assembly GCF_963678975.1 of Dysidea avara. Taxonomy (NCBI): domain Eukaryota; kingdom Metazoa; phylum Porifera; class Demospongiae; order Dictyoceratida; family Dysideidae; genus Dysidea; species Dysidea avara. The sequence continues at coordinate 41,151,708 of NC_089276.1, forward strand.
TAATTGACAAAATGACCGTGTTAGTGTGGGGACTTCGTCACGTTTTTATTCATAGTAACTAAATGAGCTTTGTTTGCAGCTTTCACAACATGGGGACATTGGATAATGAAGGTAAGAGGCTAGTTAGCGTGATATGGTGATGTGAAATATTACCACCAGGTGAAACCAGACCTACGTTTTGATACGGATATAAAACAGTGCACATTTGTCTTGTAAGTAAGTGTGTATGCCTCACCTTGTCCCTTGTTGCTGTATATTAACATTATCATAGTGAAACACCACTTCTCCCAATACAACCCTGTACAAAGTCCCCACCCTATTGCCACCTTTTTTACGTTGTGACGTCATTGCGGATAAGGTCCATAGAGTGCCCATCCACTGGTGACAATGAGTAGATAATTGGTCAATCATAGTAATTTATGGTCAAAATGGAATGCTAATATTTTCAAGCTGACAACCTCCACATACAGTAGCTGAGTTGTCCGCAAGGTGATTTGTAATTTACCTGATTTTGCTACAAGGTGAATTTGAATTGTACTGTGATATAGTTAAATTCTCCACAGGGTAACTTGTAGCATTGCTAAACTCTCTACAAGATTACTTGTTTGAAGCTGAAGTCTTTAAACTGTCTACAGAGTGACTTGCTTATAGCTGAATTGTAGACAGGTTGACTTATTTCTAGCTAAACTCTGTAAAGGGTGACTATTATTTGGCTGCACTGTCTACAGGGTGACTTGAAACATAGCTGAATGCTTTATTAAAGTGATTTAGTGGGCTGCTTTAATAGGGTTACTGCACTATTAGAGTATCTCAATCATGTACTTGCTACGTGTAGTTGGTTTTCACCTCTTAAAAGTGTCTGATATCAAAGCAATCAGATACAGTAATTTGTTTACAATTTTATGGAAGCTTTTGTAAAGAAGGAAAAGATTTAAAAACACATAATTATGCCAGTTTTTGAAGATTTTTATGTCAGCAATGTCTGGCCTGAGTATACTCAATGTGTTACGTGTGTTCTATCATTAACCCACATGGGATCCTATGTCAATGTGGGTCCCATGTGGGACATGCATTGATTCCCTGCATGTGTGTCCTTTGGGAATCATATAGGCATACATGAAATACGTATTATAAATAGAATGCTAGTAGAGTTCTAAATCTTAGGAAAAATTTCATCTTCTCAATGGCTCAAACAGTTCTCAAACTAAACTATTTCTAAATAAATGCAATCATACCATGGTTTAATTAATACATACACAGCATGAGTATTTACTGCAATAATATTTAATTTGCATATGGCGTACTGTCAAAGAAAGGTACTAACAGTGTGATAATGACTGTACCTATTTGATATACACTGTAACAATGCAAATTATTTTATTTATATAAGATAAAATGTGACTGAATTTTGGAAAATCACCCATATGGGGTGCACGAAATAATTAGAATTTTCATGTTTAGTGGGTTTCTAATAACAGCAAAGAACAGTTTTAAAAATATTCCAAGAATTTTCTTGTAATTTAAGGTTTTCAGAATGGCTTGATATCATCAACAAGTAGATTTGCACTAAAAAGTTTGTGATTTGATCATTAAATATTTTAGGTGTCAAATGCACCCATATGGGTGATTTTCCAAATTCAATCACAAATAACATTAAACATGTACCTCATAGTACAGAACTGCTTCATCCACAAGTGTGGGCTTAGTCAAAGTTAACATAATCGTTGTTTCACCAACTGATTGAACTGTAGCATCTAACAGTCCGTCAGGAACTACAATGTACAAGGCAAATATGGTATTATAAAGCCACCCTTACTAATGCATAATGTTCAGTTTGACTTTGGCAAGTTATGAAGGTAAATCAGATATAGTAGATGTTGCTAATTTTCATACAGCATATGCAGGACTCATTCATCCTTTTTAAAAAGTTATAAATCACATTCCATCCAATTACTACTGTTGTAAATTTAGCATTCGTACTCCATGTACACAGTTAGGAAAATGTTGTACATTGCTTTAGTACATTAATTATATAATCATATGTTTAGAATTGTAAGCATAAGCACTAAGCAGCCAAAAGTATTTACTGTTTCAGTAGCAACATGGATTGGTTTTTAAAATGCACCAATTAAAAGTTTTTTTTGTTTTGTTTTTTTTTGGTTTATGGAATTCAACTTTACACAGAAATATATTTGCTGCAGTGATTGGATAATGGCACAAAGGAGAAAAGAGGTTTTCAATTCCAGCTCACGCACATTTCCTATCTGATCATTGAATTACTTATTTTGGGTGCTCCATTGCAGTTGTTGTGGTTCTTTCTGAATAGTTTAGTTCTACATTCTGTTCTTTCCAGCTTACTATTGATTTTGGTTAGTAACATCTGCAACTGCTACTAGCTAGTACATGCAAGAGTGCATTCATACTTTTAATAGGGAGGTTTCACTAGTAATTCGAGTCGCGATAGTTACTGTATGTATGTGACAGCAATTAATCTCTGCCCTGCAGAGTTTCACTGTTAATGTTACCATTACAGTCTTACATATTTAGAATGGACTCAAGGACTAGGTTTTGAACAGACTCTCAACAGTAAACAAACCATTATAGCTACAACTACTGATACGGCTTTGAAAAACTTGGTTAAATATTTATTTCCAACTCACAAGCATGTAGCTAGGAATAGACAAGCAAGTGTGTGTGGGGTAACATTCAAGTGAGGGCCGAGCATCAAAGGGTGGTGTAATACTACACATAACAATACTAATATTCCAGTGAAGCCACACTTCAAAGAATTCAGTTGGACAGTACAATCTTGGCAATAACTGAGACTATTGTCCAGTAAGGTGTTAAACACCAAATGTACAATGTTGGCAATCAAACTGCAGTGTCAATATAACGTGTTTATACAAGCTAAATATGAAGCCATATACATCAAAGTACCAACAGTTTTTTACTTGTACATAAGCCAGTTATATCACAGCAGTCACAGAATATCATATTTTAACACTAGTCCTTGGGTTGGCATCAGACTCATGTCAATAACTAAGATATTCTGTGATATAACTATAACTTATCAGTCCACGATAGAAACTTAAAGATCCAGTGCTATAAGTAGTGGACCAATGAAGGAGCTAAAATCCTGGGCCTATGCAACAATGATATCCTCTGTCACTACTGAATTCTAAATATTCTAATAAATCCGTGAACACGTGGCCTTCATGATCTGTGAGGGTGAGCATTATTAGTAGTTCCAGCTTGATAATAAGAGTGTCTTAAGCATTACAAGGACTAGATATTATGTGGTCTGTTGTTAAGAATCTGTTTCAAGCCATGCAGTCTGTGAGTTCAATCTGTATATTTCACTGGGCCATTACAGATTAAAGCTTTTCAAACCTTATAAAAAACATTAGTTGCCTATAGCTACAGTAATCCTTAGCACAAAAAATAGTTTGTGTATACCAGGGAAGTAGTACTAACTACTACTGTATGAGTGCTTGTGTTACTGCAATTATACTAACATCCCATCCCTACATTCACCCCTGATAATCTTATGTTAATTTAAAGTGGAGATTCAATACCCCATGCACCCCTTAAGTTCATTATTATGCATGCATATGTATGAATGCAATATAAAAATTCAGTGAAACATCAAATTGTTGAAAAATTTGCACTGGATCTGCGAAAAGGGATCTTATACCCTTTCCAAATTGCCAAGTTTGACGAGTCATAACTCATGATGTGCTTACTGTATTGTCTTAAAATTAAATCCAAGAATAGTGCTTTGTTAGGGGTATAAAGTGACCAAATTTCAGGCTGGTACCATACTCATAAATCAAGATATGGATTACCAATTGGAAAGGCTATATATAAGACCCCTTTTCATAGATCTGGTCACAATTATAGTTGATTACAAAAGTTTCTGTTGTACAAATAATTTTGTAAGGTGTTTGGGTTTGTCAATACACAGTTTAAAGGATTATATTATTATTGTGTGCATGTGTTGCTGTTTCAGATGTTCTGCACATATGTTTGATACATGTTTATTCTATTCATTTAAGCATCTTATACACTGCTTGAAGGTTCTTAGTTTACTAATTTGTTAAGATGCCTTACTGTAGTTATACTGATAGTAAAGTGTCAGTAAACTTAAGTATACTGAACATAATTATTTTACTAAGTTTTAAACTCTCAGTAAAACATCAGTGAATGCGGGTTTACTGAAAAATTACTAAAATAACAAACAATTAACTGTTCCATATACTGGGGATATACTACTGTAGTAAACTAAGATACTTCAAGCAGTGATACCTGTTCGTATCATCACTGGATCAGAGAATAGTCCATACCCATCAATTTGAGTACCAGCACTAACTGATACATAATATCTGGTGAATATTTCCAAGTCTTTTATCACATAAGAAGTATCACCATCAAGTGATACAGTAGTCCAGTTGAGTGGCTGAGACACTTCAGTATAGTTGAGTTGATGTTTAGTGATGATGCCATTCCTTACTAGTGGATCAGGAAGTTGCCACCTTACAGCAATAGAAGTAGATGAGGGAGATGATAGTGTAACACTTAATGGTGGACCATCAGGAACTATGTATAGGATATTATAAATTATTACAATGACTTGATACACACTCACCATCCTCCAGTGTCTGTACTACACACTCCATTGGGTTAGAATATGGTCCAATTCTTACTACAGTATGTGCTGCTAGAGCAATAGTATAACTGGTAGCTATTCTCAGATCAGCCACAATAGTGTTAGTGTCATTGTTACCAATATTAATACTGACATTTCCATCAGTAGAATAGTCAGCAGTGGACAGTGACTGACCAGGAACATAAGACACATTATAGTCAGTAATAATACCGTTAGGCATAACAGGAGGTGACCAAGTGATCCTAATAGAAGTGGACCTAACAGCAGTGGCTGAACAATTAAGAGGTGGTGTCTCAGGAGCTATGAGTAGAGCATTTAATACATTATAAACAAAACAATTCTTGCAGTACTCACCTTCTTCTTGAGTTTGAACAACTAGTGATGGTCCTGCTAGCTCCAAATCTCCACATCCTAACTTATTACAAGCTATTACAGCAAACTGGTACCTCATAAAAGGCAGAATCTGCTCAGTCACATTATAACTGTTAGTAGTAGTGGTAAACATGTTAGCTTGTCTCTTTCCCATACTAGATGATGTCATTACTAGTGTGAAGTCTGAAGTATTGTCCACAAATTTGATATATACATTGTATCCCATAATATCATTATTTCCAACATATGGGATATTCCATTGTATGTATACCCATCGACTATGTTGATCCACAATATCGACATTTTGTATCAGATCAGGTCGCTCTGAAATATACAGGTATTGTAAATACAATATCCCATTACCTTACCTAGTACAGTGACAGGGGTAGGACAACTCACTACTGATATAGTGTCAGTTTGTGGTAGTGTATTAGTAACATTACAAGTGTAACTTCCATTGTCAATACGTTGAAGTGATCTTATCAACAAATTACTAACCACAACAAGTTCAGTTAAGTTAGACATTCCCAACTCTAAGATGTCTTGAGGATCAGTGACAGTATTACCATTAGCAAGATCTACCATTTGGATTACTGTACAATTATCTAGATCCAACCCCACCATTGAGTTAACATTGTATGAATCAAGAACACAGTTTGGATCAATAGGAACATTATTACCATTAAGTTGCCACATGATAGTTGGTAATGGTACTCCAATAGCAGTACATGTTAAGTTAACTTGTGAACTGATGTTGAATCTGTCACCTCCTGATATTGTGAGATTTGTTGGCTTGACTATAATAAAGTGTTGTACATGAAGTAAGTTAACACCATAACTAATCCTTACCATGTACATTCACCATAGCATCAACACTAACAGCACCATGTTCGTTAGCTGCTACACATGTGTATATACCCCTGTCATCATATTGTAGGTTAGTAATAGTTAGTGTACCAAAACTAGTAGTGTTAACAGTATTATTGATAAGATATTTCATGTTAGTATCTGATGATGAAGTACTGATAATATCTCTACCAACATCACTTCTCATCCTCTGGTACATCCAGGTGATGTTGTGTTGTGGGCGAGCAAGAGCATTACATATCAATGTGACATCATTATCATCAATTTGTACTGTGTCTGCTGGAGGATCATTAATGTCTGGTGGACCTAATAAATACACATGTCATATAAGATCAAATGTATCATTAACAGTGCAGCTGCATTAATAGTCAATACTGTTCTCTTGTTCATTTATTATTTATTTTGATACAACAATCAGGAAATATTCAGTTACAGTAGCTATTCTAATGGTAAACTGTAAAAATCAGCCTCACATTTCATTAGTTTTAAAGAGGCTAATTTTTAAAGTGGCATGTACGTATTTAACAGAAAGATTGCTATCAAATTCAAGATCAAGGCATACTAATAGAGCAGTAACCCAAATACTATAGTCAAATAAATAATAAAGGTCATTCCATGTCAAATCACCGAGAAATTGTAGGGTCACCTCTCGGATTTCGACAAAACTTGATGTCTTTGTAGTACCTATGGTGCTCATCATCCATACCAATTTTTAGCCTCATACACTGCATAGTCTCTGATTTATGACCACAAATATTTTGAATATTTCATGAAAAATTGGTCCGTCTTGAGTTACAAAATCAACTGTAGCTCACCACTGTGTTAATATTTTAAAATACTGCAATTAAAGACTGTTAATTGATCTTTCAAGTAATCCAGAAACTATGGGATATCAATTTAATTAAGGATCAAAAGGCTCCATTAAAAACTTTAATCCTTAATATTTCAAAACACACTGCTTCAAATTCTTTGAATGTTTTAATAAATGATAATTAGGTTATGGTCTATTGCTGGTAAATTTTTTGTGGTGGGGCCACTATGGGTTCAAGCGATATAATTAAATATGTTGTGGTATGTAGTGGAATTTTGTAGTCTATTATTACTATATGGGAGTGTACACCTCTAATAACCACTCCTGATAAGGCCATGCCAACTTTGTCTTACACAATGAAGGTGTCCAAGTACAGTGCAATCTGTATTAGTGACCACCTGTATTGAAAGACCCACCTTTGTGCTGCAATTTAATTAATTGTATAGTTTCAAATGCAGCCAGCTTATATAGCTTGCAAAGGCAGTACAATGACCAGCTAATGACACCATGTCAGTTGTTCAATTGAGCATGTAGCAACATACCTGCTGCTTACGTTGGGTATGGTAGCAATGAAGATTATTTGAGACAACAGGGATGTTGCTTTCAACTCTCACGTGCAATTTATGGTACGAGAAAACTGCACTCTTTTGTGCCAATCACAGATAGCAGAGTGAAAATAAAATTTTACTCATAATCTGATGTTTTCAGGAAAGAGAGAGGTAATTACTCTAGCAAAGAATGAAGTTTCACCAGAATTGATTGCTGGATTTGTCACTTGTTTACATGAAGAGAATTGGTAATTAGCTTGGAGGTGTACACTCCCATATAACAATAATAGACTACAAAATTCCACTACATACCACAACATATTTAATTATATCTCTTGAACCCATTGTGGCTTCACCACAAAAAAATTACCAACAATAGACCATAACCTAATTATCATTTACTAAAAATTCAAAGAAAATTTGAAGCAGCACTTTTTGAAATATTAAAGTTTTTAATGGAGCCTTTTTGAACCTTAATTAAATTGATATCCCATAGTTTATGGATTACTTGAAAAATCAATTAACAGTCTTTAATCGCAGAAATTTTTATTTTAAAATATTAACACAGTGGTGAGCTACAGTTGATTTTGTAACTCAAGACAGACCAATTTTTCATGAAATTCAAAATATTTGTGGTCATAAATCAGAAACTATGCAGAGTATGAGGCTAAAAATTGGTATGGATGATGAGCACCATACGTACTACAAACACACCAAGTTTCGTCAATATCCGAGTGGTGACCCTACAATTTCTCAATGATTTGACATGGAATGACCCATAATTATGATGAACTGTTGAAATATCACTCTCAGATTCAACCTCATAGGATTCCTAGGGGGAATGTTCCTCCATAGATTGCATTGCACACTAAGGTATGTCTTCTTTATATTGCCTAGCTAGCTGCTAGGCATGTGGAGATTATGAAAATTTTTGGGAATAATAGGTACAAGTAGGAGTCAGGAATTTTGCTGGAATTTTGAAGTGTTTCTTAGGCTTTTAATAGCACGAAAATCTGTAATTTGCTGAGATAATCTAATAGAGCAGTCATAAATTCTAATAGAACAGCCATGTCAGCTGTGCTACTCTATTGAAGAAATTTGACAGAATGACAACAACCAACTAAAGAGAAGAAGCCTTGTTGAAGCTGAAACCTCAATATGTAACCAAATTTGATAGTCATTGATCTACGCACATACCAGTGAAGTTCACTTTTGACCATGAATGGATAGCCACACCCATACTCTACACATCCATGTGTCTGATTTGCTCAGTCTGCTTTTCATGAGTGGATTTCTATAGATGTGTGCCAGCCACTGGGCACCTTGATATGCCACTGGCAAGCAGAAACACAAGACTAGAGACATGAACAGTGGTGAAAAAGATGCTCAAAATCATGGTTATATCAATAGCTAGCTAGCTATGGATTGAAGTGAATAAACACCATGATTGGTTGAAATCACAATGAAAATTTAAAATTTGTAACTTCTGACCTTCCCAAGCTATACTGGATTGAAATGTTTACTATTGCATAACTCACAACCTATTTGTGTGTAGTTCCCAAATTAGGTCACATATAGGCTTGAGTACATTGTGCTTTTCAAGTTACCTGTTAGGCCAATGAAACTTGATTACCAGTTTCTCGCTCAGATTTTTGAAAATTTGATGCGGGCGGGCGGTTATTATTCATTATTCATTATTTTTCCAAAAGCACAACACACATCCAAACATGAAGATTTCTGCCAAAAAAACAGTGAGATCTACACTGATTACTCTTGCATTAAATAGCTAAAGTACGTTACTAATCTATAACAAGTGATTTTTCCATTAGAGTATAGCTGATTGCTCTATTAGAGTAAAAGTGACTGTTCTATTAGAGTATTTCGATCTGAAATACCAATAATGAAATTCCATGCGGGTGTCTCAAAAGCATGCGGGCGATGACGCGAAACTGCTAATCAAGTTTCATTGGCCTTATTCAATCTGGCAATTCTTTTTTATTCACCTATTATTCCCAAAATTATTCCCAAATATTCCTGGAGTAATTCCTGGAATTGTAAAAGTCAAATGAATATTCTTCTGCAGCTGAAAATATAAGATACTCTAATAGAGAAGTCACAACTAAACTTGTCTGACTGTTCTATTAGGATAAGTGACTGCTCTATTAGAGTATCTCGATCTTTTTGCCCGATTTTGTGCTAGCAATCATTGTGGATGTTCCTTTACGAATTTTTCTGTGATACTACACGAAAAATGTGTGAATTCTAATTAATTATTCCGGAAGATCACCCTATTATTCCGGAATTATTCCCGATTCTCTTTACTACCGATTATTCCAAAAATCATTCCGGCATAATGTACGCATGCCTAGTCACATACTGTAACACGGATGACTAATATGGTGGCATAATTTTTGGAATAATAAACATTTTAAAAACATAACACTACAGTAGCATAATAGGGGACTGCTCAAAAACATAACTTTGCTATCTCAGCAAAATGACAAAATCCACCACACAGACACATCACTGTACTATAATTCTTATAAAAGCACTTGTGCTGAACAATCTCCTTTTTGATTCCACATGAAGTACTTTGATATAATAAAGTCACTCTATACAGTTCCTATGGATAAAAATGCATGATCATTTTTATGCAAATTACTGTAAGTAAAAAACATATTCATAGTTTCATGTCTACTCTATAGCTATAATGCTACTACTATGATGTACTGGCATCACAAAAAAGTCTGGGGAAGGGCACAACCAAGGGATAAGTGTGCACAATTAATTAAAATTTACAATGTGTGGGATATTATGATCATTGTTATTAATCTAAGAGATTATGCCATTCATGGTTTTAAAGGTCTTTCTGAGTTGCATTAAAACATGTGAAATGACCATAGCAATTAATTACTGTATACTTACCTGGGTAAGAAAGATGGTGGGAAATGTGACTTTCTCACTTTGTTTTGTGTTTGTGAGAAAACTGACTCAAATCACACATCAGCAGTTTCAAGATAAAAGCCTTTAAACCATTCAATATCATCGTCCACAATTACCAAGCAAACTTAGTAATTAGGATCAGCTGAAAATAGGCACATTGATTATTTTAGAATGGCCTTTTAGTGGTTCATAAGGAATCAGTTTAAAAACCACTGGTTACTTTACAAAAGTCAATTAGGTGTAACAAATGTGCGATTGAAAAACTCTCATTCTAATAATAGTGCAGTCACCCTATTATAACATTCAGTTTCATAATAAGTCTCTTTATTAGAACGTTCAACTACTATCAAGTCACCATGTAGAGAGTTCAGTTCCAAACAAATCACCCTGTATGGAGTTCAACTGTATGTATAAAATGTCACCCTAGAGAATTCAGCTAACAAAACGTCACCCTGTACATTTCAGCTATGGTACAATTGCCCTGTAGAGAGTTCAGCACCAAATAAGTTAGCCTGCAGAGAGATCAGCTACAATCAAGTCACCATGTAGTTCAGCTCAAATCACACTGTAAAGAGATCAGCAGTATTACAAGTCACCATGTAGAGAGATCAGCAACGTCACAAGTTGGTGGAATGGCATGCCAGATGAGACCGCTACTGCTTCTACCTATATGACTATCTAATACAAAAAAGCCAAGCTGTAAAAAAAGAGTCTGGCCCCAAAAAGGCTATGGTGAAAAAAGATGTGAAATCCAAGGTGGCGGTCAAGAAATGGCTGTGATGGTAAGTTAATGGTAAAAATTTTAATAACGACAATTCAGGTGAATTTGGTGCCACTTGATTAGATTAGATATAATTATACAAACAAACATCTGTAACAGTATCTTACAATCACTGTTATAACTACTGTAACACTCGACACATAAAATAGTGTGCTTGCACATTATTGGTAGAGTTGCACATTGTGATGTTTTCGACACATGTCTAAATTACAATAAATGTTCTGGGCTTGAAAAATCTTAAAATTTCTATGTTGTAGAGTATGTTTCAATATAGTTTGCTGTAATGTATCTTATAGTGAACAGTAATTGGTGATACTGTTCACCATCACATGGCAGGTCAACACATGCTGTTTATTTTATTAAACTGTGAACATTAATTTTGTTGATGGACATGAGATGGGCATATAATGTTTCATTATATATACTAAAGTACTATATGTATATACAAGATATTTGGAGTTACGTGATTGTTGATCATCAATAGGAAAACCAAATAATCTCCATGCTTGGAAGAAAGCTTTGTCAACAAAAGAGATTTGGTTTTGGAGGTGAAAAAAATTTGAAGACAGCCACCATCATTGTGCACCATGCTAATGAAGCATCAAATCAGCTAGCTCCTGTGCTAATACAGTAGATTTACAGTATTTTATGTTACAGTATGTTATGTTTCAGCTATATATAGTTAGACTAAATGTACACTACTGTTTCTGCTTAGCAGCTCATTTTGTGCATGCACCACACTGTTAAAACTTAGGTGCTACCATGACACCTATGATTTTCTAAAAATCAAGGGGGTGTTGTTGCAACACCCTTGAAAATAATTACCACCATAAGAGGTTTATAGTCACACTTGTTGGGTGTTACCATTTTGTAAACACCCTTAATTGTTCATTGGAAACCCTAAACAGAGGTCTAACACCTCATGATAGGGTGTAATGTACATGTAATCGCATACAGTTACTAACACTGTTAGAAGTGTGGCAGAAACACTTGACTGCAATTTATTTATGGGCCAAGTGATTTATCAACCCCCATGACAACAGCACCTGCCCTGAATTATCATGCAAGATGAACACCTGCAGTTTCAAGTGAAATAAAATAGTAGCTATTAATATTAATAGTATCAGATTTTACAAAACCGATACAAATTGCACATCAGACAAAATCAAATACCAGAGTATAGCCATGCATACTACCATACTAGTTCATGGTTTTAAGCTCAAACTACTTGACACTGGCTTTAATGGTGCAGGTGGTGTGAAAAGTTTAATGGAAATTTCTGGCCTTGGTAAGGTTGACTGTCTTGGGTTGACAGGAATTGGTGGATGGCCTATTTTAGTTTCCCAACATATTATTCTGTGTTGATAATTGATTTTGCTACATATATACCAGGCACTTAGGAGCCAGCACAGCTCTGTAACCTCATGCATGTCTGGATTTCAATTGCAGTCTTTATTTCCCACTCCTCTACAGCCCACCTTCCACTCCTTTGTGAGCAGCTGTGATTCTACCTCCACTACAAAAAAAGTGTCATGTGTGTGCGATATGCTCCAAACATGTTGTACATAGCGCGAACTCCTGTGGTGTATGTGATGTGTAGGAGATCATAGTTCAAATTTGCTTCATTAAATAGCAAATGTGAACTATTATCTCCTACATATTACTTACCCCACCTAAGTACATTTCATGCATATCACATTTAGTCGCTGACTGCACTTGTGGACTGTGCTGTAAACAGCCCCTGAACACCAATCAAGACATTATCTAATTCATCACATATGCACAAATATGTATTTTACTGTAGTGAGCTAGCTAGCTCACTCATTAAAGTGATCTGATTTTTTTTCTTATTTGGCAGGAATACTACAAGTATCTGAAAGGTAATAAATTGATGTATCTCTGGTGTAATTTCATATGTGTGCTTTGGCAATTTTAAATCTAAACCATTTATCTCAAAACTTCTAAAATAAATATGTGACCGGATTTGACAAAACAAGGCTTCTACACAAATCCAATTTTCTGACTTTAACCAGCTGTAACGTGACTACTCAGCAATCTATTGGCCTAACATTTGCACAAAGTCCTTCCATAGCATAGTAAAATACCAGTTCAAAATTGGAAACTAATGGCATACTCCTACATAATGAATGAGTTATGGTACTTCAAAGTCATAAAGTGGATGTGCGTGTAAGCCTTATTTTGTCAAATTCGGTCATTAATATGGATTGGTTTTCCAAACAATAGCTGCATAAATGCTTTTACATTGTGCTCAAGGAAATTTGTTTACTATGCATGAAGTGCTGCACTTCTGTATAATTATGATAATCAATACAACTATATTTTATTGATGAGGTGTAATGGGAACACCCTTTGCACCTATAAGGGTGTTTCTGTGAATGAAATCCCACAATTAAAAGTTTCTTTGGTAGTTACGTTATAAGTACAAATTGCAACTTACATATAAAGTGTAGAAAGACAAGCAAGTAAGTGTACTTGTAATCATGTTGAATTACTGTATTTCACAGGTCATAATATGTGTTTCCTAAATATATCATCAATGAAAATAAAGGTATAGGAGGAGATCCACCCCCACGAAAGTGTTGGAAATTAACAGTGTACCCCACCACACACCCTGGATTTACACCTCTTGTAGCACTTTTACACTCTGGTGTTATATTTCTTGCAGCACCTTAGCACTCTTCTTTCACACCCTCTAAGTGTCACCACAGCACCCTTTTCTAACACCTGAAGGGAGTTGTTTTAAACATGCAACTGGACACCCCTAAAGGTGCTTTTGGTACACGTGAATTTTAACAGTGCATTTAACTTGCAATCAGGGGAACCACCTTAGACACTCCACTCAAAACTTAACCCTCCTCCAGAAAATCTGACTATAATAGCCCTTTGAGCAAATTATATTTTGTCTTGAGGCCACTCTTTTCAATGTTATGGATTTGCAAACAATCTCAAATGTAACATATAAAGTAAATATTTCAAGGATAAAATTTTCATTCAGTAAAATCAATGAAACTTTCACCCCACAAACATTTAGGCTATATAATACTGACCTGAAGTTGGGGAGATTTCAATAGAACTTGATAAAGAAATACTGGATGATGTTACTGTGGATGACAATGTAGAAATACTGGATGATGATGTCAATGGAGTAATACTGGATGATGTTATTGTGGGTGTCAATGGAGTAATACTGGATGATGTTACTGTGGATGTCAATGGAGTAATACTGGATGATGTTACTGTTGAAGACAATGAAGAAATACTTGATGGTGTTACTGTGGATGGAAATAGAGAAATACTAGATGCTATTACTGTGGATGATGATGATGGAGAAATACTGGAATATGTCACTGTGGATGTCACTGGAGAATTACTGGATGATATTACTGTGGATAATGGCAGAGTAATACTCAATGTTGTTACTGTGGATGATGACAGAGAATAAATGAATGATGTCATTGTAGATGATGATAGAGGAGTACTGGATGATGTTACTGTGGATGGAATAATAATATTGAAATCTACTTCACTATGGTAGACTAGTTGCAATTTAATACAACACAAAATTTGTAGAGTGTACACACATCCACATATATGACTGGATTTTGGAAATTAGTCTTTGTGTCACATTTGACAACTTGAGTATTTATGATCAAATTAGGACATTGCTAGTTATATATACCGATACAGTAGAATCAGGTTGTTAATCGCATGCGCTTATGATTTTCAGAGAAAACTTTTGTAAAAATCAAAATAATATCAGTTAGATGCATACGCCTAATAAATAATTATGGTGCATTGCTAAGTTGTAACAGAGGAGTTAGTAGTTTGTGCCAGTCACCATGCCAGTATGTAAGGATATTTGACTCTATATCTGCCGGTGAAATCCTTCATACTGAACAAGAATATTGCAATCCAGAAGGCTGATTTGCTGTAAGCATGCACAGTGAAGGGAGACCTCAAGGGAGACGTAAGCACTCAATGAGACATTCATTTTCCAGTAATTCAAGCATTTTCTTCCTGTGTGTAGCTTTGTCGCATCTTGAGTCTTGCATTTGATCATGTGCGATTATCATCCATGGTTAATCACAAGAAGTGTGTATACGCTTAACAAATAATATGCGCTTAATAGACACATGCGCTTAACAACCTGATTTTACGGTATGGTGATTGAAACCATTAGGGAAATAGCTACAACAAATTGTGCAGCAATGGCATTACTATATTAGGAATTTTAAGGGATACTAGAAAAATTTAAGGAAACAAGGGAGGTTGCCTACACCTGCAGATATACTGACTAGTGGACATTTAATCATATGACTGAATTAGAGATTAAATGTCCACTGGTATACCTGCAGGTAAGTCAACCTCCCTGGTTTCCTTACTGTTTTTCCTAATCGACCTTAATTTTCGTTTGTTTACTTTTAACTAGGCACGCCTACAGCCGGCTAAAGGCTAGCTGCGGGTGTGCACCTGGATTACTGAAATTGCTTTCCAAAAAAATGTGTGTGTGTTTGTCTTTCCGAATCTATGTGAGCAAACTTTTGTGATCTAAAAACATCCTTATGTGAGAAATATAGCCATACAGAGTGAATAATCAATTACCGGACATACCAATAACCAGACAGCTGTAGTAGCTAAACTACATAACACAAAGTTCTGGTTTTTGAAACATAGATTTATCAGTTGAGGTCAAGGTGCAGTATACATTTCAACTCAATCACCCAAGTAATGTAGCTGCAGCGACGCCAAACTTGTGTCCACAAAATAAACCAACATTCCAGATAAATTAATCAATCATCTGGACAACTGCTTGTTTGATACATCAACAACAACAAATCTCTACACAGTTCTATAGACCATCCTTGTTTGCATTATCCTCCAAGAATGGGATGTTTGTGATAAGCTGGCTTCCTGTTTCAGTTGACCTGTTTTATGGTACCAATTCCTGGTTACAATGCTCTTTCACTTTCTTTGCCTTCAAACTAACAAAAGCTATCTTGATGGGCTCCATGACAGAGAAATGGATTAAAGGAGCTTACTACTTTCACATCAAGACATTTTATCAAAATTTCTACTTGTATGGTAGATTTTTCAATGCACAGTTTTGCTTCCTAGCTATATAGCTGTACATATTTTCTGTTTTGTGTTTAGTTTAAACACTTTCTTGCTATGGACAGTGGAAACTGGTAAGCCACAAAGATTTGGTTGGACTATTTTGTAACAAATATATAAATATTCTCATAGAGCAGTCAATAACTCTAATAGAACAGTCACACTTTTAAAAGCTGTTTAGCTACTTGAATTTATTTTTACCACCTTAATTCTTCAATAATATTCTGGGACCCAGACCTCTTAAAATGGCATGCATGCATATTGATGCATGCTTGTTGCATTCTTCGAATTACACTGCGTAAGACAACAGCTGTATTATGTCAGTTTACTGGCATGCTTTCTTTATTTAAATTATGAAAACCTTTGGAGGTGCAGGATCCTCTAAACAAAACCACAATATGGCTACCACCACTTACACAGTCCTGTAAGATGAACCTGTACTGATTGCAGTGGATGTCGCAAGTTAATGTGTATATATGTGAATGTTTATGAAGCTTAGTACAGGAAGAAACAAAGGCAGTGATGGTGATCTTGATGAAGACTGAAGATCTCTCATTGTATATTATACACTATACAGCATACTATGTATCTGTATAACAATTAACTTAAAATAGTTACCATCTCCATTCTTCCAAAAAATTCTTGGACCCAGACCTCCTACAATAGCATGTATGCATATTGATGTATGTGTACCTTTGACTGTCAATTTTTGACCACTTGCTCTGCCTGTTCCATTACCTCTGATTAGCCTTCTGTAACAACTAAGGTGTGATCATTAATGTATATAAACAAACTATCTCAGTAACTTCTATAATTGGTCTTACAAAAACCTCTTATGTATGCATGGCTTCAAATTCGTTGTCCTCAAAAGTTATGTATAATCTAGTGCATTGTTTATCTTCAAACCTCAGTTATCCGAACTCCAGTTGCCCAAACTTTCAGTTTACCAAATTCCAAAATTGATTGTTATTAGAGTATTGAGTCTTCTATTAGCCTAAGAGTAGTTGAAGCTTTTGTAATTTTTATTGTTCACAAAAGCATTAAATACATGAGTTTAAGGTAGTTTTGCACACAATTTCAAAATTGTGGACTTTTCAGTTACATTTATTTGAACACTATACATAAGTGGTCCCCATGCAGGGGTTCAGATAACTGGGATTCCAGTGTAAATAAAATCTAATAAAAAAACAGCCAAGGGTACGGCCTCTAAAAAAAGCCAGTGCTGGTGAAAAAAGATGTGAAATCCAAGGTGGCAGCCAAGAAATGGCTGTGATGGTAGGTTAATGGCAGAAATTTTAATAATGACAATTCAGGTGAATTTGGTGCACTTCTTTTTGTAATTTCATACCTAAAGCCAGCCTATGGCCAGCTTTGGGTATTTTTTTAACTTGTATTTTTCTATTCTATAGAAATGACAATTATTAAGAAGAAAATAATTTTAATTGTTTAGCTATACATGCACATTAACAATATCATTTCGTAATTATTACAATTGGGTTAATTAATTCTATACAGGATGAATTGTTAGCAGCTGAAATTGGAAATGTGTACCTGAAATTTGGATAGCTCAAATGAAAGGAAATTCACAGCAGAGGTACTTAATCAACACCACAGAGCTGTACAGCCACATACAGTTGTCCCCAGGCTGACCAGAGCTCCATTAATGCCCCACACCACACGTACATATCCCCACTGGGCTTGGGAAAAGCAGCCAGTTCACCCATGCAAATATACTGTGTAAACAGTTTTAAGTGTAATTGCAATACCATGATATTTGCAATAATCATGATAATAAGCTCCACAATAATACTGTGGCTGCTCTATTAGAGCATCTAGATCTGACTGCTCTATTAGAGTATATCAATCTTTTAAACAGGTATTCAAGGGGCCCTTCATGGGGCCTCTTTCAGACTGGGGCCCGGAGCAAAATGCCCCAGTTGCCCCCCCTGTGGGCGGCCCTGCTTAGTGATGTTGGCTACAGGGTTAATAAGCATACAGCATTTATAAGCACCAGGCTTATTGTTTTGCTTGAATGCATGCCCCAACTAATGTGTAAGTTACCCTCAATTAGCCATTCCAACTGTTGACTCCGTTACACATCATTACAAACAAAGAACACTATAAAAAGGAGTAGTCTGTGATCAATCCAGTCGCAATGGAAGATAAATGGGCTTAGAAATGGGATACAATGTCCATGAAGCATGCATTGTATAGGAAATATTCATATATGAATGGAATTTTGAAAAGGCACCTTTTCACACCAATTTTTTTAATTTTGAAGCTTTATAACTTTTAATCATGGCATACAATTGCCTAAAACTATCCATGAGTATAGCTATACACTATCTAGCTGCATTTTGATACTAAAGAGCAAGTTAATCAGTATAAGGAGTCAACTGTTACATCATTTTGTTTGGTGGCATGTAAATTGTTTGGAAAAGGTACCTTTTCACAAATTCGGTCACATAGTTGGGCTATCTAAAGCTACATTTGTAAGTGGGATCACATCATGACAACAAAGTGGATGGCTACATGGATTGGATAACTGCATGCAGTGCCATGTAGGAATGTAATCATGAAACTTAACACATGGATACAAAACAAATACATGTACACAAATAAAAAACAAATGCAACAACTTTAAGGTAAATTACCAAGATGATTACATGAAACGTAGTGGCTATTCGTACAGTTCCGGACGCCAATTTCACCAGGCTATTCGTCCGGTTCGGATCGCGTGGTCCTGTTCATCCGGTACTATTCGTCCCACGATGTCACCCATAACTTGAGTATCAAACACGCTAGTTGTATGAAGGTGAGTTTTTGGATGAGTTCGAGGCCTCACTCCAACCCTAGCTCGCCTCGAACTCACCCAAAACTCACCTTCATACAGACAGTGAAAGTCATCATTGTGCGTAACAGGCAAACATCACATTAGCGCTAGGGTTAGGGTCGGGTTCAGCTTTGGTGTCTTCTTTACTGGGATTTCTTCTTGTATAGGTTTCTTCTTGAGTGACGTATATAAGGTAGAAACTAAGAGAGGTCAGTAGCTGGGAGCCACGTAGCACAGTAGTTACAATCCTTGCCTCACACACTGGAGGTCCTGGGTTCGATTCCCAGACAGGTCTTGACTTTTTTTTCGTTTGAGAACCCTAGTTTTTGTCTAAGGTTTTATTCATGTGAACCGGATCACGTGGACTGAGCCAAACGAATTAAAATCGGCATCCAGAACTGGACAAATAGCCTCTACCTACATGAAAACAGCAAAGAATGACTGTTGTTAATAGCAACAGTAAAATTCTCATCATTAGGTAATCATCCATCTAATTACACACACCACATACATCTTTGAGATATTTTAACCGATCACCTGATTCCCTGGTATCAGTTAGAGGTTTCACAGAGGTGACAGTCAAATCATAATACCGTGTCTCAACTATCTTTTCTGCCTTGTTCTGATTCATCAAGTTCACCAATCCTTCACTACTGACAATAGCTTTTATGTTTAGACATGGTGACTTATGCATCTGAAATCAGTTTATGGAGTGGTTAAACTACCTAGTTTGTAGACCAGCAGCCAAGTGCATAAATTACGTTTGCAATGATATGTATAGCTAATGACTTAGTTAACCTTTTGATGCCATCCTGGAACCATATTTATCAGTAGTTGGAAGGTGGTTTCTTCATATGCAATAAGTGTCTGTAAAATATTTATCGCTTTAAAGATATCCACTGATTACTGCTACTTCTAAAGGATTCACTTTCATTTTCTAAAGGCTTTAATAATAATGTATTCCAAAACAGCTAAGCTGTAAAAAAAGGTGCGGCTTCCAAAAAGCTATGGTGAAAAAAGATGTGAAATCCAAGTTGGCGGCCAAGAAATGGCTGTGATAGTAGGTAAATAGCAAAAATTTTAATAACAACAATCCAGGTGAATTTGTAGTGCCCCTCCCAGTTTCACTAGGACTCAGCAACAAATTCACCTGAATTGTCATTATTAAAAGTTTTGGCCATTTACAGCCATTTCTTAGCCGCCACTTTGGATTTCACATCTTTTTCACCATAGCTTTTTGGAAGCCGTACCCTTTTTTTACAGCTTGGCTGTTTTGGATTAGATATCACTTCTCTTTGTATTTGTATATTCCAAAGCTGACCTACATGTATAACCAGCTTTGGGGCTTCTTTTTACCTGTATTTTTTCTTTACTACAAGAAGGAGAAGCAAGATGTAAAGTAGTTGTAGAGTTGAACATACATTTTTATGAACTCTCTACAAGGTGACTTGTTTGAAGCTGAATTTTCTACTGGATTACCTGTTTGCAGCTGAGTTCTCTACATGTTAGCTGAACTCTGTACTGGATGACTTGTTTGTAGCTGAACTCTCTACAGATAACATTTCTGTAGTTGAACTCACTAGAGGGGGATTTTTTTGTAGCTGAACTCCATACAGTGCATTTATGTAGCCAAACTCTCCTACTACTGTATTACTTTTTTGTAGCTGAACTCTCTACAGGTAACTTATTTCTAGCTGATTTCTCTATAATACAAAATGATTTGTATTAAATTATGCCTGTCAAGTGTGGAGCCCACACACTGTTTATGACATCTCTACATTAGAAAATGTACAACATTGTGCTGCCCTTAAATCCAAGAAGCAGAACAAGCATGAGAACACCACACAACCCACAATCAAACATCAATGTTTACAGAATTATGACCGATTATTCATGTAAAATAAGGTGGAACTTCTGTCATGCCCACAGGGTAAACTCCTTGGAGGAATGAGTTGAAAATTTCTATGTAGATGGAGTAACCATCGTAGGAGTGCCTTTTGGTGGTTTGAAAGGAATCGAGATTAAGACCATGGAGATATGACACAGAACCCAACCTGTGTATTTATTTATTTTATTTATTTATCTAATTTGTCAAAATGACAGGGTGGCACCAAAAGACATAGCCTGTACAAGGGTGCTTCCCTCAACATACATAACAAGACACAGAATGGGAACAGTACAAAACATAACTATAACACAATTACAAGGAACACTGAGTACAAAACAGACGATAAAGGGCACGATGAAAAGAGTTCACAGATTTTATACTCAGCATATCAATAAACACATTGTTCCACAGGAATACAGTATTCACAAAAATGAGAACCGGTAGCTGTTGATGGTAGATTGTAAAAGTATAATTGTTAGATCGTGAACTCTTGTAGGAGACATGTTATGATGGTAATATTCAGGGATGTTCTCTTATTGAAGATGTCATATAGTTTTGTAGATAGATAGTTACGGTGATCAGTAAGTTTAGGCCAATGTGTCACACTGTGACGAATTGATACAGTCTGAAAGCGGTGCCAGAAAGGGTTTGCGTGGCTCTTTGTTTGATTTGTTTGTATCCGCTCTGTTTTGTGATAGTGATTGGTGTGCAAGTATTAGATTAAAGCTATATAACGATGTCAGATGGAGCTATTAAGAGGACAATGGATGAAGCATTCTTGTCTCCGGACGCCAGTCAATCAAAAAAGCACCAAGGAGCTGGATCTCCTGAGAATTCTGTCACTCAGTGTCTCCCTTCACTATCAGATAAGTTAATTGCAGTAAACAAGATATGTGTGTGGTCATTGTAATGAAACATGTGATGCTGATGGTGTAAAGGGTGAAGCATTCCAATGTGATTTGTGTGAGGGTTGGTTTCATACTGTGTGTGAGAACATTGGTAGTAAACGTTACAAATCATTTTCCTCCCTTGCAAAGTCAATACAAAATATTGCATACTATTGCAACTATAACAAGTGTTATGCATGAATCAAATGCATAGTTGCTGAATTTGTGAGATCATCAGTAAATGAATCAGCTAAAATTTCCAATATAGCTGAAAACTCGCTTCAAAGGTTTGACAAGTCTTTTGCATTTACCCTGACAGCTCAAATTGGAAAGAGTATTCAAGATCTTGGTGCAAAAATAGAAAATCTGCTTTCAGATCAATCTGGTTTACAGATGGAAGTTGACCAAGTTTCAAAATCCCTCCAGGATTCCACTGTTCCTGTTGGTAGTTCTATTGTGAGAACTACTCCAGCCACAGCTAACACATCTGTGTCAAGTGCTGCACACAGTATTGTAGATGAATTAGCTGATAGGGAGAGAAGGAAAAAAGAATGTTGCTATGTATGACGTACCAGAAGCTAAAGACAGAGAGGCTGACAAACTCTCTGTTTTAGCCTTACTCAAGACTGTGCATGATCTTGAAACCCCGATTAAAGGAGTTGTATGCTTTGGAAGAAAGGTTGAAAACAAGAACAGACCTTTCTTACTCTGTTTTGAGTCTGCTGATGACAAGGCTATTGTTGTTTTCCGTTCGTACTTATTACATCTTCATGATCAGTTTAAAAGAATTTTAATAGTTCCAGATAGAACTGTACTTGAACATGCAAAGCATCAAAGATTGGTCAATCAACTCAGAGAAAGAAAAAGTCGAGGCTAAACTGGTTTAATAATTAGAAACAGTAGTATAATTATGAGACATCCAAACACTGCTGGACAGTAACAGTAATTTTTTTGTATATTATTAGTATATCTAAGTACATAATGTATAATGTTTATGGATGTACAGGTACAAACCTTTATCCTTACAAATATCAATAAATAAATAAACAAATGAATGTTCATTGGATTCCTACCAAACTTGGTACTTAGATCTGCTTTAATGAGCCCTTTATATATGCTAAATTTCAGCCCAATCGGAGCATGCAGTGGTGTTTTATGGCAAAGTGCGTGAAAAGAAGAGATAGTAGAAGAAAAAATGAAGAAATTAAATCAGAATTTTGGCCATTCGTATCTCAGAAATGGCTGAGACAATGTTCTTCAAATTTGGTATGAATCCTAGCAGGAACTTCTGTAGCAAATTTGGTTTCAATAGGATATAAGAGATCACAAAGCTACATATGCATGAAAATCACAATTTCTTTCTTACTATCAATATACTCATGGTGTGGCGTGTGGGCTTCTTGGGCCGCACGACACACTAATGTGTGTCTTGATAATGGTAAGATCTAACAGTGAAACATTGCTGGAGAGTATATATATGACTATTCTCCAATATTAATGGTAGGTCTAGGAGAATCTATGCATATAAACTCAGTCATTCCAGAGTGGAATGAAATCAAGAGTTTGCTGGATGTCTGAAATCATCCTACTAACTAATTCAAATGTTGCACCCCACACATTGCATATCATACAGATTCACAACTGCCATTAGAGATGAGTGTTGAATAATGAGCTCTCTTTCAACATGTAATCACTTAGCTGCAATGTTTATTCAACAAAACTGTTGCCAAGTAAGGCTAAAACACCAAAAATTTCCTGTGGAGTGCATTCAGTTGGTTTGCTTTGTCTTCTGCATGTCAGCTTTAAGAATTTCCACTACTATAAACAATAACACCATGCAGTAATTCATCAGAAGGCTAACTTTTCAAAATTTTCCTGTGGGAGGAATGCCCCCCCCTCCCCCAGCTGAAGCCGTTGCAGACATGGCAGCTAGTAATGCTAGATTATTCACTGTTTTATAGTCATGTAGCTACTGTGGTATGCCAAAAGGCACTTCTGTAGGTTGAAGCAAAGTCAAACAGTAAAAAATCAAGTCCATAGCCTTAGCCATTTTATCAAGCTGGGCTGCCATTGGCAAAATTATGGGGATTTCAAGGTTTCCCTAGCTCTTTTGATTGCTTTAATTTCACAAAAGCCAAGATTTTAATTGAATTTGTGGAGTGAGCATCAAACTAGCAATGTGCAAGCTCCTGAATAGACAAGACACATACACAGCCATTCTAATGGCATACGCAATGATGATTGGCTAATTGAGTACTAGCTATTATAGCTGATACACACTTGCACCAAACATGGCTGTATGGTGCAATGGGGCTTGCATGCAATAAAAAACTATCTAATCATGCGTGAAGCCCCATAAAATATTTTAAAAGTTGTACTATTAATTTTTTTGATATCATTATTATTATTATAATGTCAACTCTGTGATATCATGGCTTATAGCAATTAGCTACAGGAAATGTCACACAAAAACATGTATACAGGTATATAGCTACCTGTGTAGCTATAGTCTTTTACAGACTCTATAAAAATAAAAATCCAGAGCATTTATATTTCCTGGGGAGGGAGGGGGGTATACTCACAGACCCGCTTAGAACATGTATGCATGATTTTACACATTCATGCACTGACAAGGCAACTTTATTATATGGCTACACTTGAAAGATCAACCACCGAGCCAGTTACGCTTGTCTGAAGGAAAGTGCAGTCAGCAGAAAATTCCACTGGATTTTTAAAAAAATGCATGACACGGATTTGGTGAATGCTTATTAGAGTCAGTGAATACAGTCATCATGGATTTTGTTACTATACACAGAGCATTTCAAGATTACTTTTAAGCAGAAACACGTACGTAGCACAGTGCCACACGATACACCATAGGGACTAATAAACTTCTTTTAATAATGAAACACATTATAGAAATCAAACATGTCATCAGATGCCAGTAGTAGTGTGAATATAGTTTATAATTGTAGGGATTTCATTAGCTAGATAACAGCCATCTCAATACGTCAAAGCAAACAAAGTGATTGTAAGTATATAACTGCTGCTGATATGAGCACAATTATTGTAAGTTACTCTAATAAAGTCATCACCCATTTTTAGATTGATTTTTGTTACAGTGCACAGCAATCCTTCAAAGAAAAATTATAGGCTTTGACGTTTTGAATTATTATTAACAGTACTGTATGGACAAATGAACAGTTCATTGCAACTATGAATCTTGATAATAGTGGCAACATAGTCCAGACTAAAAGACACTTATAACCATATGAATATAATTTGCACTTGTATGGATTCCATTACTTAGATAAGCTACTGGTTGATCAATAAAGCTGCCTGCACACATCTCAGCAACTATTTTGTGATTTATGACAATACATGATAGAGAGTAGAAGTGGGGATCAGAGGGACTAGAAGAGACACAGGTGTACTTTATTACACTGTTGATTTGAATCATTGTATATAGCAGTGGCTCATGAACATACGGAATTGAAATGAGAATAACCTATTTTGTATGTGGTTCAGGATTTTGGACTTCTAAATATTTAATGGATTTCTAAGACAGTGTACAAGAGTCCCAAGGCATTGGCTACCCCTCTACAACAGCACTAGACAACGGGATTATTCATTTATTTTTTTTACATGTATTTAGGTCATACCTATTTGAAAAGTTGTTGCTCGGACTCGACCGATACAATTTTGCACAAATTAGATTATGTGACACCTTAGCAAAAGATCCAGATACTCTAATAGAACAGTCAGTTGGTACAATTTTGATTTCAAACATCTGAACCAATTTTGGAAAACCATCCTTTTGGGCATGTGTAAAATTTGTAGGAAAACTCAATTGAAAATTTCAGCAATATAATTTTTTTGCACATTTGGATAAAGCAACTATTAAACTTTCGTGCTGTGAAATTTCACAACCAAAGCTTCTTGCTGCTAGGAGATATGGATGATTTTATCAGACCATGTAGTGATTTCACCATGCGTGGGACACCAATTAACTTACAAATGGGGTGATTTGTTCAGGTGCTAGAATGGTTAAAACTATAAGTCTTAGACAATGATACATGGCATTTAATTGAAGAAAAAGCAGGAACACTTGATTAACTATCATAAGTCTCTTTATAATATTTTTAGACAGTAGGAATGAATGGAATTATTTGTAAACAAAGTGATTTGTCACAATTTGTCACACTTAAAGGGACACTCCGTCGGTTTAAGTTTATGACGTAATATTACTTGGTTGATGACGGAAAATTAATAAATAGTGGGCGAGTGTTCTAAACCATGTTGTAATGTTCTAATTATACCGCTATGAAGGGATAGCGAGATACAGCTGCATGTAATAAATGCTACACAACAACTTGAGCCATGTATTACAACCAGGTGGATGGTTGGGGAGTAACCATCGTGGTTTACAAAGTGCAACACAGCGATTGTTGTCGAGGCGCCTGTTTATTCGTGCGAC
The DNA here is from genome assembly GCF_963678975.1 of Dysidea avara. Taxonomy (NCBI): domain Eukaryota; kingdom Metazoa; phylum Porifera; class Demospongiae; order Dictyoceratida; family Dysideidae; genus Dysidea; species Dysidea avara. The sequence continues at coordinate 41,177,914 of NC_089276.1, forward strand.
ACACTGTTGCTAGGGTTTCCAACTCAAAATATGAAAGTGTCTCTTTTTGTTGTTTTTGGCGATTTTCACACAGGCTGACCTTTAATATATGTGACCCGGTCTGCGAAAAGGGCTCTTATAGCCTTTCCAATTATCCATGTTTGGCTAATCATAACTCCTAATCTACTAAAGCTATCACCATGTAATTACACCCACAGCTACTGCCAGGTTAGGGTTGTTGAGTGACCAAATTGTAGGCTTGTACTATATTCACCAGTCAAGTTATGGGTTACCATATATAGGCAATTGGAAAGGCTATAAGAGCCCTTTTCGCAGACCGGGTCACATATAACAAACAACCATTTATTTGTTGTTAAAATGCTTTAGCACTTGGTATTAGTGTAGTTTTTAGCATGCGTAAATACTCAAAAAGTGGTCACGTGACCAGCAATTCAATAGGCGATATTCAAACAATAATTATGGCTAAAGCCAGTTCATAGGGTGAACTAGGACACAATTGTCATGTTTCTTACCTCAGTAACATTTTCTACATCTTGTAGTTCCGTAGCATGCACAAAGTGTGTAACTCGAACTATTGTGGGATCTTTGGTCACGTGACCACTTTTTGAGCATTTACGCATTCTAAAACTATGTTGTTACCAAGCGCTAAAGATATTTTAACAACAAATTAACACTTGTTTGTTATATCTTAAAGGTTGGCCTATGTGAAAATCGCTACAAATAATATAAATGAGCACTTTCGTATTTTGAGTGGAAACCCTACTGTTGCGCAGCTGGGAAAACATGTTAGGCTGTATCTCACCAGCCTAACTATTGATGTACAAGCCCAAAATCCTGCCTTTTCTTGTCAAGTGCGTATAATTATGGTTATGTAATTATTTCACGGGGTGTAAAATAATGCGTGGTTGAATGGCTTCGATACCGACGGAGTGTCCCTTTAATCACTCACAGAATTCAATGTATTAATATGAAAAGTTACTTTGTAATGCATTTGACAGTAAATTGATCATATCTCTGGAACTCTTCAAGATATCAAGCTGAAATTTCAACAAAAGATGGATAAACACCCTGTGCCTCATTTTAGCTACAACAGAGAAAATTGACCAATGTGCCAAAAAGGATGGTTTTCCAAAATTGTGTCAATATAATGCTAGCTATCTGTATTACCAGCATATTCCTCACCCCTGGTGAACTGGTGAAGATAATCTATGATAGCATCAGTGCAATGCTACTAGCTATGTTTATCCGTTTTTCATTAGAAGAAATTTGATAGGTCTGCATACAGCTTTAATTTACTGATGTATTATACGGCTTGTAACCAGAAATCATAAGCATGTACATATCTAAAAATAAGAATATTATAGTTAGCTATCTGTCTTTTTTTGCCTACCGACTGACCTATTTTGTTGTAAAATAAATAAGAGCAGCAACTTTGCAAATAGGTATGGCCTAATAATTATAACGCACAGAATTGAGAATGGTGTACATGTAAGCATTAAAGCTAGGCTGTTGCTATTGTTCCGGCAGTCACGTGAATAAAAATAAAACTTATATAGACAAAAAGGTCCTCAAACGAAAAAAAAGAAAGAACACAAAATCTTGACTGAGTTGGGAACAGCGTTGAAACCGGGTCACTACTGCTGACCCGGATAGCAACCCGGATCAGACCCGGATTTGACCGGAATGTGACCTGGATTAATTAAAGCCGAGACGCGCGATAAGAGCTATGTTTCGAGTAGTCTCGAACGAGCGAGACAACGTTTTGAACGTTCGATTCATGTTGAGTAAACCAGTAGTTATGTGATAACTAAACCGATAAGTTTATAATTTAAAATCAGTCAGTGGGTTTGGTTCCACATAGCTACAGTACTATGAGTTTACAGACAGCAATTGGGTGTGCATGGCTTCGTGCATATCTAGTATTACAATTTCCCGGGATATATTAAAGTGGGTGTGGCTCACAAAAGTACTTATCCTGCTACAAGACTACACTATATACAACTCGTACAATGATCAATTAGTGGGCGTGGCTCCATGTAAGCTTGCAGACAGCAACGGACATGGTTTTGTGCTACAGACTTCACTTACTAATAAATACGCGTGGCTGAGCATATGTTTGTAACGCGATAAGTGGGCGTGGCTCACGAATGAGCAGCGCGATTAGTGATAATAATTTTCCACGTAACCAAAGTAACAATTTCGTTTCTCATGTGATCCGATAATCTGTAAACCGGGTCGGACCCGAAGAAAATATGACCCGGTTGACCTGGATGACCCGACCCGGTTTCAACGCTGGTTGTGAATTGAACCTGGGACCTCTAGTGCTTGAGCCAAGAGTCTTAGCCATGGTGCTACGTGGCTCTCAGCTACCCAACTCCCTTATTTTCTACCTTATATATCTCCGAGTAGAGTAAATTTTATATACTGAAGGTGAAGAAGAAAGCAAAGCTGAACCAGACCCTAACGCTAATACTACTTTTCGCGTCCCCAAAATTTCAATGCTCGGGAAACCTACCTACCATAGACGCGTCTCCTAAAGTTGAATGCTTGGGAGAACCTACTAGACGCATGCCCTAAGGCCACTACAATGAGATTACTTGCTTCTCATCAACCGCCCGCACCAAAATTTTCTTTTGCCCATTATTATTATTATTATTATTTAATGGGCTTGTAGATGCCAAGGCAAGCTAACTTGCCAGGCTAGGCCGCAGGCCTTTGAAGGTGCCCATATCTAGATTGCTTCCAAAAATTATCCAAGCGCAGCTTGAAGGTTGCAACTGTTGGTGCTGAAATGATAAAGTCAGGTAAGGAGTTCCATAGATTGACTATTCTATTTGTAAAAAAGTTCTGCCTAACAAGTAATCTTGATCTTTCTATAAAAAGCTTAAGAGAGTGGCCCCTGGTGGTAGCAGTATTTAAAGTAAAAATGTAGATGGGTCCAAGTCATAATGTCGTTTAAGTATCTTATATGTTTCAATCATATCACCCCTTTGACGTCTGCAATACAGAGAATAGAGATCCAGAATTTCAAGACGGCTTTCATAAGTCAAGTGAGCTAATCCGCGAAGGTGTTTAGTTGCACGTCCCTGAACCTTTTCAAGGGTGTCGATGTCTCTGGCCAAGTACGGACTCCAAGATTGCACACAATATTCCAAATGCGGTCGAACATACATCTTATACAGAAATATAAACATATCAGTAGAGTCAATTCTAAAAGATCGCCTAATAAGCCCAAGAACCTGTGTAGCCTTGACTGCAGCTTTTTGGCAGTGTAGAGATGGCTTGAGATCACTTGTGCACCACACTCCAAGGTCCTTCTCCTCGTTGACTAGTTCTAGGTCAGTAGATACATTTGTAGTGCCATCGTACATGGTGTATGATGCAGGAAGAGAGTTACCAATGTGCATTACTTTGCATTTGGCTGCGTTAAATCTAAGCAACCAAACACTTGACCAATTGCATTAACTTGTTGATATCATGTTGTAGTTTAAGGCTGTCATGAAAAGATTTAATGACCGAGTATATCTTGGTGTCATCTGCAAACATCTTCAAATTACTCTCAATGAGGTCAGGCACATCGTTGACATACAGTATAAATAACAAGGGACCCAAGACTGAACCTTGAGGTACTCCACTCTGAACATCAACCCAATCTGACTGAGACCCATTAACCACTACTCTCTGAATACTATTTGTGAGAAAATTGGATAACCACAGGGACAAGTTTCCACGCACACCGTATGCTTCAAGTTTAGAAATCAATCTACGATGTGGTACAGAGTCAAATGCCTTACTGTAATCCAGGTATACCACATCAACCCCATAACCCTGGTCCACCGCACTTGTCCAGTCTTCAAAGGTTTCCAACAAATTAGTTAAACATGACTTGTTGCACACAAAACCATGTTGCTGATGGTTAAGAATGTTATTTTCTAAAAGAAAGTCAAATAACTCCATACGAATAATAGATTCTAAGATTTTAACCACAGTAGATGTCAGACTGATTGGTCTGTAGTTGGTAGCCTTAAACTTAGAACCTTTCTTATATACTGGTATTACGTGGGCTTTCTTCCATTCGCAAGGGAGATCTCCACTAGTCAAGGACTGATGGAATAGCATGGTTAAAGGAGTGCAAAGTGTATGGGCACAAGCCTTGAGGACATAAGAATGGATGCTATCTGGACCAGGAGCCTTATTATCTTTCAGAGTACTCAATTTCTCCAATACAATAGACTCAGATATGTTGACATGCGCACTCATTATTCCACGAGATGGCAGCATGGCTTTTTTGAGTGTTGTGGTAGTGGGTTTATCACGTAGAAAAGCACTATTTCCATGAAAAACTGCAATCCCATTGAGATACAGACACCATTTATGAGTGTTTTTTACTTCTGTGTTGATTAGAGAGCTTTCTGGAGCATCAACAACCACCAAGGCATCAACAGTGAGTGCTACAGTGTACATTAGACCATACACTAGCATTGGTATCGTGACCTGCATGCCCTATGTGCAGGGCCATCATATCTAAGAGACATAGTAGCTTTAGTGTTGCTACTTCTGCCACAAACTTACACAGCCCCTCCCCCTAATAAGACTGACCAGCCCACATGTGCTAAGACTGCTGCTGTCTGCTGCTGCATGGTACATGACTCCAAGACTGGTGGAACTTTCGCAAAGGACTTGAATGCTATGTTACTGAAGTTGAAGTTTATGTGCACTTGGAATTTTACCCTCAGTGTGCACCAGTGCTTGGTGTGCATCCTGCCAATAGCCTAAAAATAAAGGATTATTATACTGGTTTTGTACAAATATGCTATGGCTTGTGCAATAATGAGATAATGAGATAACCCGCCCGCCCGCATGTGTTACTCTATGAGAAGTTGATGAGAAACAAGTTATCTCATTGTAGTGGCCTAAAGTCGAATGCTCGGGGCAGCCTATTAGACGCTTGCCCTAAAATTGAATACTCCGGGCATAGCATACGACTAGTGTTTTTTTTTCATATCAGACAATTCAATGTATTTAAATGTCATTCAGCTACAGTATGAAAATGTACTGTTTGTTCAATTAGAATTTTAAAAATAAAACTGATTCTACAAAAACCTGTTAATTTTAGCAACTTTTATATGCTCAGCTGTATAGCACGTATATCATATAGGGCGTGGGTGGGTGGGAGGGTGCGGAGAGGAGGGGTGGTGGGCCGCCCACGCGCAAGAAGTGGTTGACAGTGAAAAAACAGTCTATAAGTATCATACAACTGTTTAAATATATACGTTCTTTGATATAGTATATGCATTAGTTTGCCAGTGATAGTTATAAACGGCGAAAAGAATGTAATGAATTGCCCGCCCACGCCCAATTTGCGCCTTCGTTAAAATGGCCTTGCTCAAAGACGATTAAATGTCTATGACATAGTTTTCTGTATAAATACTTTGGTTTGTTTATCATGCTGTAATATTGTGCTGCTGTGTTATGCTATAATAATATTAACGCTTATATTATTTAATGATGTTTGTTTCTATTACTTTAGTGCACGGTGGGAGGTGGAAGCGTCCATGATGATGATTGGGCAATGTGCAAATAAGGTGAGCGTATGCTTTGTAAAAAGAAGCCCACGTAGCTGTGCAGGGCTCATCTTCTGTACAGATCAGCTTCTGTATAGTCTTTCATTATTTTATTTTTCCCGAGGGGTAGCCAACGCCCACGCAAAACACAGAAATGGGGTTGTCAATGCCCAAGCAAAGCACCCAACTGGCGTATACGAGACTCCCAATCTTTATGTATTTTTAAAAGCATTTAGTGATATTGCTAACTAGTAACTACCTGTACAGTTGTTGATCTACATCTTGTTCTAGTTATTCATGATCGATCATTGTCTACTTTGTTAAACTCACTTTCTCCTTTATTTTTACATGATTTAGGATTTAGGATTTGGTTTCTAATATATTTGTGTATTTCTGATTGGATTTCTCACATAGCATACAAGATTCCCAAGGCATTGGCTACCCCTCGCTTTTTACCAATAGCCAGTTCATCTCTAGTTGACAAAGATTGATATTACAAACTAAATTAAATTCTTGATCACAGATGCACATTTCCCTTGTTGCTATATGTGGCACACCACAAAATTAACCAATGTAAACAACCATTACCATACCATGTAGTGTTTTATTTTTATGTGAATATGTAGTGAAGTGTGTAGTGTGTAGTGTGTGTGTGTGTGTGTGTGTGTGTGTGTGTGTGTGTGTGTGTAGTGTGTGTGTGTGTGTGTGTAGTGTGTGTGTGTGTGTGTGTAGTGTGTGTGTAGTGTGTGTAGTGTGTGTGTGGGTGTGTGTGTGTGTGTGTGTGTGTGTGTGTGTGTGTGTGTGTGTGTGTGTGTGTGTGTGTGTGTGTGTGTGGTGTGTGCGTGATAAAGATTTTTTAAATTCACCAATTTAAATGTGACTGTTTTTTCCACAGGTTTATACGTTGGAGAACTGCAAACAAGTAACTTGAAATTTTTATAATGACCATTTTTCAAAATATTTATTTGATTACATGTACAAAATACAAAGATGTATCACGTGATCTAAAAAAGTTATTAGCATGATGTACAAGGACTATTGACCATTGAAAAGTTGATGAATTAAACATTCAAGAACGTAATACTTCTCCATTGCAACTCGCCTACGCAATATAGCGCGCGCGTCATTAATAATCAGTGCTCAGCCAGGGTATGCGACTATTGGATTGAGATAGTGATTTTTATAAAATTATTTGTACCGTGTAAAACGTTCGTCACGAACGGTATAGCTAGCTGAAGTATTCAAGAAAGGATAGATCTAGCCTGGTATAACCTGGAATCGTTAAAAAGTTTGCGCCTGGATTGTTGAGGTGAGCCAATATTTTCATGGCCAATGGTTCTATGTGTAATGTTAAACCCCCTACTTTGTACCATGAAGAAGGCCGTATTAAGCTGTTACATTTTACGTGAAAGTAGATGTCATGCTGGCCATTCCTGCTAGAACCTGGAAAGGGTTTAAAAGTTATCTGACGCTCTATAACAGAGCCTTGAAAACCTGCTTCCAGTGTAGACGCGTGTATCTTGCCAATAAAATTTTTTTTATTAAAAGTCGCTTAATTGTTGGATATGTTTTTTTCTTTTAATTTTCCCGGGGTATACGACTAGTGTGCTTGATAGCGAGAAATCTAGTGGTTTTCCGAAACAATAGCCCTGACAAAAATATTTCCGGCTGCCGGAACAATAGCAACTTCGTTAAAGCTAATTGAACAAGTGAATTTCTAACTTGATTTCTAAGGGATTGTCACCGTCACCATGAAGGTATAGTGAGGCTGATAGCTAGACTAAAAGAGAGTGCATGCATGGTGACGGATTTTTAGCCACCAGCGTGAAACCGCACCTGCAGTTTACAACGTGACTCAGGCGTCTCTGCGTGGTCCTTAATGTAGCTATTAAACTAACTCAGTAAGTTTTAGGTTCAGTTAAACGTCACACTAAAACTCACTTTGTGCTTGAACTCTGGCGACTGCTGCAAAGGCAAACACGAGTAGAAACGCTAGCCTTTCCATCTCACATTAGCTATTCCTCAAGTATTAAATTGGTATGCGGAATTCACGGAGTAGGTACTATAGGGTATTTTTTTTAGTCTCGCGCGCCCGACCCATAAAGTATATGGGTCGGGCGCGCGAGACTAGGGTATTTCTGGCTATCAAACTCGGCGATTCACATCTGTCTCGCATGGCTTCTGTTATTCACACACTGTCTAGCTAGCTATTCTAGGCTTCGGTTTTTAGCCCCCCGCTAACTGGTTGATTTAAATGATGGAACCATTTTTTCATTAGTCTGATATGAATTATTTAATTCATTCCCTCTCCCCCTATCGACGCGCGCCGACCAAACTCAGTAAAATTAAAAAAAATAAAACATGGGAATAGAGATCGCTGAAAAAGTGAAGAAACAGGAGTCAAACAAGCCAACATGTTACAGTTTTTTCCAATGCTATTTCATTTTATAGCTAATAGCTATAGCTTTTAAACAATTGCCCCACACCAAAAGTTATATTATCTATTATTGAAACAGAAAGCACAAATTTAATTTGTTGGTAAAATTATTGAGTCTGAGGTAAAGAATTGAGCATAATCATAATGATACACGGCATAACATAAGTGTTTCACCAATATGAGATAACGCCGATGTCCAAGTATTGGATAGTATTTTCAACCTGATAAATGTAGTTGATCCAATACAGCACAACATGTCTATTTTATAGCAATTTTTACTAGAATGTGATTGTGAAGGACCAGGTTAGCTTGTTCATAGTGGTAGCATTGCTACAATAATAGCAGACAGATATTGAAGCAGTAATAACAATATTGTAATACAGAAAAAATGAAATCAATAAAACATCATTAATTTTGGTGCACATATAAGCATATGTGACAGTGTTTCAAAATAAGTACATACATCTGTATCTGCTCATTGCATGGTCAAATTTCTTTTTTATAGCTATAATGAAGCACTGAGTAATTATCTACCTTGTGTTAAAATTTTGTGATGATACAGTGACACGTGCACATTCCAAAGTCAAAGATATGGCTAAATTACTGTCTAATACATAACAATCTAACTTGTCAGTATCAGTTTATAGTGCTGTATAGTAATCAGGTGTGACAAATCACTTTGTTGACAAAGATTTTCATTCTTACAATCTAAAATGGATAAAAAAGAAATCCTTGAGAGTTTAATCATGTGTTCTTAGTGCTTTTTCTCAAGTAGATCACATGTATTATAGACAAGAGAACATTTGGTTTTAGAAATGAACAAAGCACTAGGAACCTGCCGATTATGCTCATAATTTTACCTATTATGCTATGCTGCACTGCTCAAATATTTACCTATTATGCTTAAATTTATGCTCAATACTTACCTATTATGCTCAAATTACGCCCAATTATTTATCCCTCAGTTCTCATGCTCTGCTAATAATTTCCAGTTTATGGATAAATAATAAGTGGCTGAAGCACAAACTTACTTGTCAAAATGCATATCACAGAAAATATCGATATACTCTAATAGAACAGTCAGCTATGTGATTGTTCTATTAGAGTATATCGATCTTTCCGTGATAGCTATTTTGATAAGCAAGAATTCATACTATTATACAAATATTCTACCTATTATGCTAGCATTATGCTCAATGCTTTCAGACACCTATTATCCTCATAATTATGCCAGCATAATCGGCGGGTCCCTACAAAGCACCCAATTTGAAAGTTAATTGCTGTCCCACAGATTGTGAAACTACTACATGGCCTGATATAATTGAGTAACTCCAAGGAAAAAAATCTCTGAAATTTTCAATTGAGTATTCCCACAAATTTTACATTTGCCTAATTGTAGCTATGCTTTTCCAAAATGTGGTCACATAACGTTTTTCCAATAACTGATCTGATTATCAGTGCAATGCTATAGTATAACAGTAAAAATTAAAGGATGGCTAGTTAGATGGATGGCTAATGGCAGGAAATGAATGATGTAAAAGTGTTTACAAAGCTATATGCCTCAACAATAGGCAGCATCGTTAGAATATGATTGGTTGCCATACCTGTGTTATCTACAGCACAACAAAAAAGAATGGGAAGAAAATGGCTGACATTATAATGACTCCCTTAATCTATTATTTACAGTTGTGCTTTAGGTTTTTATTTATTTGTTAAGGCTTTACAGCACAAGTGCTGAAGGTCTGTAGGACACCTGGTCCTACAGCCTGTTTAAAGTCGCTACATTAAGTATGTTTGAAAAGGTTGAGAAAGGGAAAAAAAACCATTGACTGGACCTGGGCAGCCTTGAACCTGTAGCCATCCGATTAATGCTCGAACACTTACAGGAGTATGCTGGGCGGTCAGGATGTTGTCTCCTTGTAAATTTCATGTATATGTATCCATAGGAACTCTAGAGAGTGACTTTCACTGACATATTTCAAAGTACCCCATGTAGAACCAAATGGACATTCTAAAACAAAGAGGATTCTCAACAACATAAAGGGGGGCAGTCAGACAAGATATTAATATGCATTTATGATACATAGCTCATCACCCATAATGAGAAATGTTTTGCATTATATTTACATAATCCATGTACTGTAGTGCATACAAAAAGCATAAGTAGCAACAGTTATCCTAACAAAATTTAAATACACAACATTGCAGCACATGCGCATAATTATAAGCAGCATGAACACATTGGCTTATTTAAACTGTGTTTCAGCATAAGCTGGATTCTTTTCCATCTTAACATTATCTGTTTTTGGTGCAGCTGGTTGAAGGTCGATGATCTCATATTCAGGTGAATAATGATCACTTTTCTTATCAGCCAGTACTGTTGATCGATAAGCTGGGTTCTTATCCATTGTGACTGGCTTGTTGAGAGGTGGTGGATTAACAGTCTCGTACACTGCTGGTTTAGATAGATTAATGTAATCATAATCATGTTCAGGTTGTTTCTTGACACTGAAATAAAGCAAAAATGAATTCAAATTGAGAATAAGCATTTTATGAATATTTTTACAAGATGCCATAGCAATGAAATTAGCATAACATTATACAGCTTAAAACCAGCAAACATGGTCAAAGTGTGCAAGCATTGTGCAATACATGTGCACCATTCCAGCTGTATGCAATAAATTCAGCAGATTTTAAATTAGGGATATACTATTAATATCACCAGATGTTCTATGACATAGAGAATGTCACAATGTTAATTATGTCTGTCACACAACAGTGTGTATAGTGTAGCACAGAAAACCAGTGTGGCTGCATACAACAGACAAGCATTTAAAATGTGTTATACAAGAATAAATAAAATGCAGTTTATATGCATTTGAAGGTTTGTGGTACAGTAATGCATGTACAATGTTGTAGTGAAAACTTCCTTGTAGTCCAAAGTACATAATAGCTAATTTGGCCTTGTATTGCCTTCTGAGCCATGCAAAGTTAACCTTATTTTATTTATTCATTAATCTTTTGCACACTTTAGCAAAACTGTCAGAATTTGTGAATGTTTTATTCCATTCACCTCACATTTAAGTGTGGAAAGACCATAATCAACAACATTAATTTTATCTTGTTGTGTGCTGCCAAGTTATGAACAATGAAACTACAAGTGAGATTGTATGTCTATACAAGGGTGAATCTACAAGAGGGTGCTAATCTCTACTGTATATAGCAGGGGCTAAGAAAAGTAGCAACTGCATGGTCGATTAAACTAGTAGTTAATACATGCAGTAGTATAGTGTGCTTCAGCACACTCAGCATGCAAAGCATACTCTATCTAGTTGGGTCTGGAGCATGCCCTCACAATTTTCTTTTTTTGCAAACATAATTTAGCCTTTTGAAATTGAGTTTGGTAATAACTTGATTGAATAACAATGGTGGATATAGGGTGTGGTGGATATAGGGTTTGGTGGATATAGGGTTTGGTGGATTTAGGGTTTGGTGGATATAGGGTTTGGTGGATATAGGGTTTGGCAAAGGGGGTGCACTGGGGTAGTAGACGTATGGAATACATAGCAGGGGTCTGGGAGGCATAGCTCCCCAGAAGCCAGAAGCTAAAGCTATTTCAAATGTTTCAGAAATTTTGATGTAGAGTAGTTTAACTATGCACAATTATCTGCTTTCTAAATGGACTACATTGATCAAGAGTTGTACAGGGATAAGTGATAGTCATGAGTAGCTTAATTATTAATAGATCTAAAGGATGGCATACACAAGACCACATACCCATGTGCCCATGTAAGTGTGCCCATGTATGGAATACTGTTGTGAGTGACTGTTCTATTAAAGTATTGACTGACTGCTCTATTAGAGTATCTCGATATTGTATAATGTTGTTCTTTTTTAGGGGGGAAGGGGCTGTGTCCCAACTTGGATCCTCCACTGAATAAGCATTAGCATTTTAAGCTAGTTTAACTAAGTGACATCATTATTCTCCAGCAGTAATAATGCTAGCTGTCATGTAAAGTGCACAGCATAATAATTATGCTGCAGTATATACTTGAAATTTCAAGATCTAGGAAGGAGTGCAGCCTCCAGGAGCTGTAAAACTGTCAGCAGAGTACATTGAATCTACTAACACTAGAGGCAGAAACCTCAACCTGTAAAGTGCACTTAGAGTGAGACCTGAGGTTAAATGAGTGGGATTTGCTTACTTGCTTACATATATAAACATGCGTGAGGTTGCTTCTTAGTAAAAAAAACAACAAAAATTTGCCACTTTCTTTAGCTGTTTTCAGTTATACTCTCCATTAGAGCATTGTTTAGTGCTTTTCCAACAGGTCTGAAATATAATTAAATCACGTGAGAGCTTAATTTTTCGGGAATTGTAATTGAAATATGTGAGATAGAAAACCATGCGTGAGACAACATTCCAATGTGTGTGTCTCACGTGCAATGCGTGAGAGTTGAGGTGTCTGCTGAAAGATGAAACTGTAACCTGCAATATGACTGAATCTATGTTGCATCTGCTTTCAAAGAGTTTTCTACAGTATCTATTTTCACCAATAATTACTTACGGCTGTGAATTCTGTAGCTTTTGTAAAGCATCTTCTTTGGAAAATTGTGATGGTGTACTTTTGTTGTTTATGATTAGAAATCCACAGAATAGGCTGCATGTATTGTTACAAAATAAGGTGATAAACAAAGCTACAGCATGCTGTGAGACACTGAGATTACTTCATAATGAGTTGATTAATTCAAAAGAGAGCTAATGTTTACTGGGTACCTGGATTTTAGAAGTAGCACAGCATAAACTAGTTGTCATCTACTATTCCCAAAATTATTCAGGCATGTTCGTCTTTATGATGATAAAGAACTATCTAATCAAAAACAGCCAAGCTGTAAAAAAAGGCGCGGCCCCCATAAAGGCCATGGTGAAAAAAGATGTGAAATCCAAGGTGGCGGCCAAGAAATGGCTGTGATGGTAGGTTAATGGTTACATTTTAATAACAACAATTCAGGTGAATTTGGTGCAAAGACCAAGCGGCACAAAATTCACCTGAATTACCGTTATTAAAATGTAACCATTAACCTACCATCACAGCCATTTCTTGGCCGCCACCTTGGATTTCACATTTTTTTTCACCATGGCCTTTATGGCGGCCGCACCTTTTTTTACAGCTTGGCTGTTTTTGATTAGATATCACTTCTTTTTGTATTTGTATACTGCAAAGCCGGCCTATGGCTGGCTTTGGGGCTTTTTTTAACCCATGTGTTTTTTTCTTTACCACAGGAAGAAGAAAAGAATTTAAAGAAGAATTTTAGTACTTCAATTATTTTTGATTTTATTAGTAATTATACAAATTATATACATATATTTATTACATGCTCATTATTCCCCACAGGATTTTTTTTGCAGCTGATCTCTCTACTGGGTGACTTGAAATGTAGCTGAACTATATACAGGATGGTTTCTTTGTAGCTGAACTCTCTGTAACAGGTGATTTGTTTGCAGCTAAACTCTCTACATGGTGGTCTCTTTATAGCTGAACTCTCTACATGATGGTTTCTTTGTAGCTGAACTCTCTACAGGGTGATTTTTTTGTAGCTAAACTCTCTGCAGGGTGATTTGTTTGCAGCTGAACTCTCTACATGATGGTTTCTTTGTAGCTGAACTCTCTACAAGGTGACTTCGTCCAGTTGATCTCTCTACGGGGTGATTTGTTTCTAGCTGAACTCTCTACAGGTGAATTGTTTGCAGCTAAACTCTCTACATGGTGGTTTCTTTGTAGCTGAACTCTCTACAAGGCAACTTCTTCTCTACAGGGTGATTTGTTGTAGTAGAATTCTCTACAAGGTGGTTTGTATGAGGCTGAACTCTCTACATGGCGGTTTCTTTGTAGCTGAACTCTCTACAGAGTGATTTGTTTGCAGCTGTACTCTCTACATGATGGTTTCTTTGTAACTGAACACTCTACAAGGTGACTTCTTCTAGCTGATCTTTCTACAGGGTGAATTGTTGTAGCTGAACTATCTACAAGGTAACTTCTTCTAGCTGATCTCTATACAGGGTGATTTGTTTGTAGTTGAATTCTGTACAGGTGGTTTCTTTGTAGCTAAACTCTTTACAAGGTGACTTCTTCTAGCTGAACTCTCTACGGGGTAATTTCTTTGTAGCTGAACTCTCTATATGACGGTTTCTTTGTAAATAAACTCTCTACAAGGTGAATTCTTCTACCTGATCTCTCTACAGGGTGATTTGTTTGTAACTGAACTCTGTACAAGTGCGTTTTTGTGGGTGATCTCACTGCAGGTTGATTTGTTTGTAGCTGAACTCACTAAAGGGTGATTTTGCTTGTAGCTGAACTCCTTACATTGTATCTAGTTTGTAGCTGATCTCTCTACATGTTGATTTGTGTGTAGCTGATCTCTCTGCAGGTTGATTTGTTTGTAGCCGATCTCTCTATAGGGTAATTTGTTTGTAGCTGAACTCTCTATAAGGTGATTTGTTTGTAGTTGATCTCTCTGCAGGTTGATTTGTTTTAGCTGAACTCTCTACAAGCTGATTTGTTTGTAGCCGATCTCTCTATAGGGTAATTTGTTTGTAGCTGAACTCTCTACAAGTTGATTTGTGTGTAGCTGATCTCTCTGCAGGTTGATTTGTTTGTAGCCGATCTCTCTACAGGGCAATTTGTTTGTAGCTGACCTCTCTTCAGGGTGATTTGTTTCTAGCTGATCTCTCTACAGGGTGATTTTTTTGTAGCTGACCTCTCTTCAGGGTGATTTGTTTCTAGCTGATTGCTCTACAGGTTGATTTGTTTGTAGATGAACTCTCTACAGGGTAATTTGCTTGTAGCTGAACTCCTTACTTTGTGTCTAGTTTGTAGCTGATCTCTCTACAGGGTGATTTGTTTGTAGCTGAACTCCTTACATTGTGTGTAGTTTCTAGCTGATCTCTCTACAGGGTGATTTGTTTGTAGCTGATCTCTCTACAAGTTGATTTGTGTGTATATAGCTGATCTCTCTGCAAGTTGATTTGTTTGTAGCCGATCTCTCTACAGGTAATCTGTTTGTAGCTGAACTCTCTATAAGGTGATTTGTTTGTAGCTGATCTCTCTGCAGGTTGATTTGTTTTAGCTGAACTGTCTACAGGGTGATTGCTTGTAGCTGAACTCCTTACATTGTGTCTAGTTTCTAGCTGATGTCTCTACAGGGTGATTTTTTGTAGCTGAACTCTCTTCAGGGTGATTTGTTTCTAGCTGATCTCTCTATAGGTAGATTTGTGTTGATTTGTTCATTGCTGATCGCTCTAAAGGTAATTGATTTGTTGCAGTTGAACACCCTGCAAAGTGTTTTGTTTGTAGCTGATCACTCTAAAGGGTAATTTGTTTGTAGCTGAACTCTCTCCACAGTGACTTGTGTGTAGCTGAATTCTGTGTAACTGAATTCTCTAGAGAGTGACTTAATTGTAGCTGAATTTTCTACACAGTGCATGACTTGTTTATAGCTGAACTTTCTTCAGTGTGACTTGTAATGTTCTGAATCTCTATAGTGGTATATTTGCTTAACTCTCCACATGGTGACTGTCTTCTTGCTGAACTGTCTATAAGATTAACTGTTTGCAGCTGAACTCCCTACAGAATAACTTGTGATGTAATAAAATTCTATAATGGAGTAAATAAATTAGCCGAATGCTCTATTAGGGTGACTGTTCTATTAGAGTATCTCGATCTCGCATTTGCTACACGGAATTGGCTTTCGAATCATAACTCAGTGGTTTGTAATCCGATTCTTCTGTACTACTGCAAGGACTTCTATGAAGATTATTCCAGCAATACACCGATTTTCAGCTCATTGCTTTAAGCGGTTTGCCTAGTAGGCGTGAAAACTAATACTTTTTTATTCATAAAAATCGATCGCGTAATTGTGACACAGGTTGGGTTTTGTGTCATATCTCCGTGGTCTTTATCTCGATTCCTTTCAAACCACCAAAAGGCACTCCTACGATGGTTACTCCATCTACATAGCAATTTTCAACTCATTCCATGAAGCGGTTTACCCTGTAGGCGTGACAACAAATCGATCTTGTTTTACGCGAATAATCGGTCATAACTCCTGAACCATTCATCGGATTTGTACCAAATTTAATGCTAGGATTCGCCTTTGGACTCCCGTTCTGTGTACCAAATTTCAAGGCGATCGGAGTACGCGTTTGTTTGTTATAGCAATTTTTGCAAGTGTGCGAAAAGACGAAGAAGAAGAAAAAACGAAGAAAAAAAAACGAAACTTTGGAAGCTCGTATCTCGGAAATGGCTGGAGCGATTTCCTTCAAATTTGGAATGTAGACTCCCTTGGCTGGCGGGCAACTGTGTAGCAAATTTGGTTCCAATCAGATACATGATCACCGAGATACAAAGGTGTGAAAATGACGTTTTCGTTCTTCCTGTCAATATACTCACGGTGTGGCGCGCCGGCTTCTTGGGCCGCACGACACACTACCGTGTGTCTTGATATGTGTACACCTACATACTGTATGTACTTTCAAATGCAATATATAAGTTTTTGTTATTAGAGCTTCGCAATGACCAGAAGGGATATGTAAGCGGGCACATTTAGTTTGTTCTGAAACCACGATGTTTATAATAGGAAACTTTAAGATATATGAAGCTGGGTACAGCTCCTAGACACTGTAGTCCCAGATGCTTAAGGTTTCTCTACAATGTTTCAAATGCAAAAAAAGAATTTCAACCCAAGTATCAAATTTGTAGTGCTAAAAATGAAATTACCCACTACACTTCTAATCGCAGAATAGACTTTCAAGAACTGATGTCTTATGATTAAGGTGTAAACTTCAAACTTTTAAGCACTTGAATGGCAGGATGTTTGGTACAATAGTGAAATAGTAGTGTACAGGTAAAAAAGTGTTGAATTTCACATACACTCTGGTCTTTGTTCTTTATAGCTTAATGATAGATGTTCTATTGGAGTAGTTGGCTATTCTATCACAGCACTTGGCTGTTCTATTAGAATATCTAAATTTTTAGCAGTTTTACCCCTAATATATAGTTTAATTTTGACCCCTCTTGTTGATTCCTGCATGAAATTAGCTGTTCCCTTCTTGCTTTTTCTGTCTTTTCATTGCCCACGTATTCCAGAGATGCAATTGTACTTGTTCCATGGATTTCTAGCTAACACTTAGTAAAAATTTTGGAGAGGAGTAAGGAGAGGGGTACTTCCCCTCCCCTTAAATCCACCCTTTTTACCTATAGGTAAGCTAGTTTCAGAAAAAAGTTGAAAATCAGCATGTAGATGAGTTAGCCAATGCAGCTCAGACTGTGAGTATACAACATCTGAGCGTAGTAAATTCCATAGCCGGGTGGTTGAGGATCGGTAGGAATGAATGTAAGCATCAATTTTTGTGGGTGCTTACCTAGTTATGAACCCTTCATGGTTTAAAAGTACTGTAGATCGGGAAATATTTGACAGTAAGAATATTCCGTGGTTGCTTCTACCAATGAGAATACATTACGTGAAATATTTTCACTCTTGAATATTTTATTTGCAAAAATTTTTTTTGGAGGTCAAGCCATCAAAACCAAGCAGCCAAATTTGAAGCACGTGAGGAATGATTGATTTATTAATTGATTGATTTATTATTTTATACTCACAACAATCAGCACAATGCCATTCCTCCTTGTTGGAGCAATACAAAAACAACAACAACTAACTCAGCATACACACGAATATACAAGATAACACAAAACAAGACAATAGCATACATTATTATACCACCCACACATACAAGTACTCAAATAACACTGAATTACATGTCATAGTTGACAAAAAAAAAAGGCTTTTCGCACAGCCATTAAAATCTGTAAATGAATGAAGTTCTTTAATATCAGATGGCAAGGAATTCCACAAATGAGTGGCTTTGTATTGAAAAAAAAAAACCTTGTTGGAAAAGAAGGACTATTGGCCTACCATCAGGGTTCCAATATCTACCAGAATAAGTTTGCTTGCCACTGTAGCCGTAAATTTAATATAATATTAATAGTGTAAATGATTAGTGTCTAGCTACTGGTCGAGGCTGACCTTTGTCACAGCTGGGTATCCATAACAATTGTCCGTTCAATGTACAGCCATAATCTATTGTACCACAGCTACCCATATATCAACTTTTATCGTATCTTGCATGCTCATTCCTGGAACACAAAATTATTCGCTGTAGAGAAAAATTCGCTGGTAAAATATTTTTGTGGCTTGCGCTTTCCATGAAAATATAAAACATTGAATTATTTTTGAACTAAATTATCTCGAACGAAGGTTTCCCAATTTACGGTAATAGGATACTTAACTATATACCATGGGTTCAAACCTGGGACCTCTAAATATAAATTTCCAAATCAAGACACACAGTAGTGTATTGTGCAATTTGGCATGCCACACTGTGTATATTGACAGGAAGAAAGAAAATGCGATTTTCACACAAGCATAGCTCCATGGCTCAATCTCCAAGGCACTCTACATTTGCATTATAGAAGTTTGCCAGGTAGGGTGGCCACACAGCAAATTTGAGATGATAGACACTCAAAAATTTGGTTTTTTTTGATTTGTGATTTTCTCATTTGTAATTTTTCAAACATACAAGGGCCACATATAAGCATCATTAACTCTAACAAGTATAAGAAAAAAAATTGGAATTTTAAATTAGATTAGGGACAGTGTATAATGCTGCAATAAAAAGTACTGAAACGAGCTGGATCGGAGTAGTATGTAATGTCCAAATACTGTAAAACAATAGGAAGTGAATATCCCTACTGTGCTACACTCAATGCACAGTAGGGATATTCACTTCTTATTGTTTTACAGTATTTGGACATTACGTACTACGCCGATCCAACTTGTTTCAGTACTTTTTATTGCAGCATTATACACTGTCCCTAATCTAATTTAAAATTCCAAAATTTTTCTTATACTTGTTTGTGAAGTTTTTTTGCAAACTCATAATCACTAAATAGCTGCTGAGTTAATCACAGCACTATTATACTAGATTATGACTCATACAATAACAACTGATCAGTGGACGTGGCTCTACATAAGCCTGCAGACAATAATGGACGTGGATTCGTGCATACCTATGGACTAATGAATGGGCGTGGCTACCATATTTCTACAGACAATAATTTACATAAGTGGGTGTGGATTCGTGCATACCTACACACTGATGAATGGACGTGGCTACCATATATATCATAGATAATCTATGCATATATCTACAGACAGTAATTTACGTAAGTGGGCATGGCTCACAAAAGAAGCAGAGCTATGCTATGAAGTGTAGTAACACGTCCACAGTTTAATTTAGCATGTGGGGTCAGACCCGAATAATCTGTAAAGCAGGACCAACTCGGTTTAACATTGTTACTAAATAAACTATATTTATTGACTTACACATTGCTATATAGTTCGCCGTGAGCCTGTGTATTCGAATAGTTTGATGTAATATACACTGGTATGGAAGCCGTACTGTAGTCTATTAACACTCAGCAGTAGAACCTTGACTGATGGCCATGATAAAGGAGGATAAAAGGTAAGACAATAGCGCAAGCATTGTATGCTTATCAATATACCAAAGGTTTTTTCTTAAGTGAACTAGAAACGTTTCTGCGAAAGAATTAGGGCTGTAGCTGCAGCTACTTTTCCGCTATGCTTGACTAAAGGCGTCAAGCAGGCAGGCAGGCTGTTTTTGCATAGAGGATTTCACTTATTTTGTGAATCAATAGCATTGATATAATTTGCATCCTAGTTTTATCATCCAGATTCTGTTCCTGCACTTGTGTGGCGATGTAGGCAGGTGGATAACCAGCTTCAAAGTAGTAATAATGCACCAGCATTATTTTATAGATGGTTCATTTAAGAGGTTCAGAACTTTAGGGTACCACATGAAGCTATAGAAATCATATAATTATCACCTTGACTATATTTGGGACTGAAGTTTGGAAAACATTCCAAATTGCACATTAGAAATTTTGTTTTAAAGAATTTAAGTCAGCATAACTTGCTAAGGACCGCATGCATGCATATGAAATTTTCCACAAGATTCGCATTGACATATTACCTTTCAGATCACTTCTAGTACCTGTAGCTGCTTGTAGAGTTTCCCACCAAATAAGTTTGAAAATCTGAGCAATTAGATGAGCCAAATATTAACAAGAGTGCTCACAAAGGGGTGGTGGCGGGGTGGAGAAGAGATAGACTTCAAAATGGAGGTAGACCATGACTGAAGTCCATACATGAGATTACAGGGCTGTGCTGGCATCTTGGTGGCTGATAAGTAGCAAAATCAACAGAAAAATTGTTTGGCCAACAATATCAGGCTATCCTCCAGTAAACCACTGATTCTTGCCAAGCCAGGCCCTTCACAAGGACTAAAACTGCAATTTGAGCTCTCCACACCACCCAGAAAAACATCTGTTAAAACCAGCCTTCAGTAGTTTGAGTAGTACTGAAGGTCAAATCTGCTAGTACGATAGTGTAGCTATCCACTGGTGGTGTTAGTTCGATTTTGCCTGATGTGCGATTTGGAATGATTTGGTCACATGTTGTAGTTTGCACATAAAAGTTGAAAAATTATTAAACTTATATATATATGGCTAATGATATGTATCTAGTCTTTGATATAACCAACACAAGGATATCATTCTAATAATGTATCAGGCAACAGTACACCTAGATATGGTGTTGGAATACAAAATAGTACTAACATGTGGGATTCTTGCAGATATGGTTGTTTATTTGAAGTTCATTCTATTATCTTGGCCATGTGACTCATTGATTTATTGTTAAATTCTAAAAAAAATAGACCTAGTCTTGAAAAACTGGTCTTATAACCTACTTTTAAGTATTGAGAAATGCCAGTTTTAAGTATTTAGTGTGTTGTAACTTGACAACGGTTGAAGATACAGTATGTGTACCACATTTTCGAATGTTTTACACTAATTCATTACCTTCTAGAGTATTCACTGTACAAATAGTCAAAAGCTTACTAGTTTCCTATCATTTCAGATAGTTTTATCTCAAGGTTGGCAGTATCAAGCAAGCTCTAATAGGGGTAGTGAAGGGGTTGGAGGACAGGGCAAGAGGGTCTTCAAAAATGAAAGAGGAATGCGTAGGAAGTAATTAGGCCAAATTATGTGCCATTCAGGTGTTAAAAATGGCTAAAATGAAAGTAAATTTACAATGCAGGTCTTTACGCAACACTGTGGTGCTGTACAGCTGCATACAGCTAGGCCAGAGCTCCATTAAGGCCCATTACCATTTGTACAACTAGCTACTGGCTTGACACAAAGCAGACCACTGTATGCTCAGCTGATTTTGATTAATGGTTTACTCATGTAGCTTTGTGTTCTTGGTGAAAAATCAACTCTGATGTCATAGGGATAAAACTGTTTATTCCAGATCCAGACATTGTTAATAAGGATTTGCTGGTGAAGATAAAACGCAAAGGTTTTTAACTTTAGCAGATTTACATTATACAATTTCACTTACTTGTACTTGTAACTAGCCTTTCGGCTATGATACATTACAATCAGCACCACTGTAATTATCAACAGCATTATAATGATCACTACTGCAATTGTCACTCCAACTATTATGCCAATGGATGAGGAGCTATGGGATGAAGAGCTGGTGGGAGATGGTGTTGGTTGTTCTGTGACAATAACACAATCAGGTGAATTGAATGAATCAAGCATTGCTGGACAGTTAGGATCTACATCTAGAGTAACTGCTGCTACAGATATTGATGGTGAAGACTGTATCCAACTTGTTATATTATTAACAACATCATCAGCAATAGGTCCCTGGATTGTAACTCTTGCTCTGAATACAACTGTGTCTTCAAACCCATCTTTAGACCCTCGACAGCTAAAGCTTTCATCAACAATATTAAAAGCACAGGAGCATCTTAGTGTTATATCTTGCATCACCGTTGATAATATGTCACTCAGCTTTTGGCTTGGTCTGTCTATCTGTAATATGTATACATCAAATGATGTTGCATATATTTTAATAACAAAATGCAGCCATGTACTCATAAAAGCATTTAGAAGGCACTTTTGTCACAATTATAACAAACACTTAGACTAAGTTGTGCCTTTATCACTTTACTTGCCTGTTATAATGTGACAACTGTCGCTGGTCTTCCCTGTGCCTTCACAGGGTTTGGACAATTATTTAGATTATTTTTCATACAGTACCTGACATTAACCCAAAACTCAACAGCATATCACAAGCATGTGTTAAGTAGTGTAGTTATTTTACATACCTAATATGTGTAATTTGTTATTAGTGTTTGCTTATCTACAGTTATAATTTGCAAAAGCCAGTCCTTGAAAATTGTGTGGATGACTTAATAACTAGAATTTACACTGCATGATAGGCTCCAGCTACCTATCCATATTATATGCTTCGGAATGTACCAAATAGCACTATTTCCAAAACTTTCTCCAGTTTTCTTGTTTATTATTATGACTATTGTATTTATTCTGATGATGTTCAATACCCATGTCTGCAGTAGTAAACTCTTTGTGTTTTTCAAGATGGTTGTATAAATTTTACTAGAATTAATAAATGAATTCTTAAACTAAGTAAATGCAAGCACTGACTGGGCTTGTTAAGGATGATTGAGAAATCAATTTGTGAACAATGTAGTCTCGATCTAAAGGGTTCATATGATAGTTTGTATTATTGTAATAGTAGCTGAACATATTGCATTGCATAAATCCAGCCACTTCAGTATTGTGTCTGTATTAAACTCTGAGATAATGGGCTGGTTTAAATTGCTAAGTATACAACATAGCACTAAACGTTTAGTATTCTCAGATGATAGAACAATCCTACGCATTCCTTTAACAATAACAACATTGAAAGGTGCTAAAATGCACAACAGTATCGTTCATCATTAGCTAAAACTCCTGCATAGAGCAAATGTCAAAAAATGAATTGACAGGTTTATGGTTGCTTGATGTCTCTACCAAATTTAAAGGGTTTATAGTACATATACACTGTAGATCAAGTTATTAAGAAAAATGTGAAGCTCTGTGGTTCTTGCTTCATATACTGGTAATGACAGATTATGCTGTTTGCTTGTCAATTTACTCAAGTTTTGAGAAGGTGATGAAGATAGTATGTGAATAGCTTGTATCAACAACAGTAGTCTAATAGTTTGATAGAGCAATAACTGTGCTTTACTCCATAGAAACTCACAGACACTTTCCCGAAATGATTTCCATCTTGTAAAAGATTATTATAGTTCTAAATTCCATGCGCAACACCTAGCTGATGAGTTACAAAATTGATACAGTGTCAATCTTATAAATGACTAACAAGTAGTGATCACTTTTGGGTCATGTGCACTATTTACCACACATCACTACCATAAGTTTGATATTAAAAATAGATTTCAATTCTGATAGCACACAGTAATACAAAGTATTTTAGTACATGATTGATTAGAAGGATTTAGTTTTATGTTTTATAAACACTTTTTACTACACAACCTGCAATATTAAAACCTAAAACCACAAATCGGTTATGGGCAAGTGACCAACAGAGCACAACTTACAAGTGGTACCCACAATACACAACAATACAGATTACATGTATGTGATCATTCACTTACTATCCAGTCAAGACATTCACCAATAGGACTAAGTCTTATTTGAAATAAAGCTGTGGATACTAAAGTGAAAATGATAAAGTTTAGCGTAAACAAAGAGGACAAACTCACAAGTGGTAGCAGTAACAGTTGTACTAGTAATCCTCCCTCCTGTAGTAGTGACTGCTGTAACATTGATGGAGTACTCTACACCAGGGACCAGGTCACTGAGTGTGATACTTGTAGTTGTACTGTTGGTAGACAATGTTGAACCTTGACCAGATGGAGTATAATTAACCTGCAATGAGAGTATAATAAATATTGATAAAGTGTATAGATA
The DNA here is from genome assembly GCF_963678975.1 of Dysidea avara. NCBI lineage: Eukaryota > Metazoa > Porifera > Demospongiae > Dictyoceratida > Dysideidae > Dysidea > Dysidea avara. The sequence goes on from NC_089276.1 coordinate 41,201,907, forward strand.
CAACAATTGAGGATTTGTCTATTAATCACTTACTAATATTACAACAGATTTTTAAACCAGATGCATGTCCATAGCCAGTGAGTTTGCCTAATTCCCTGAAATTGTTTCCTGAAAAACATCTCTGTGGTTTTGTTTTATAATATTTGTTCCTTTGTATTTCTGCATCCTCATGAGCAATATTATGCCAAAAGCAGTCTGTACAATTATATATAATTATAATAAGAAAATGAAGGCTGTACATAGCATCACTATTAACCTTGCAGGTTAGTAGTTAAGGTTTGCTTTAAGGTGCTTTATTCATACCACTTTCAATATATCGGTGAAGCGATTTCTTCATTAAGTGTTGTGAATACCATTGTGTGCTGTAAACCAACAGAATGGAAGTATTTACATTTGGCAATCAGATTCCCTCAGGGTGAAAAGGGGCATATTGAAAATGAAAATGAAGAGTAGCTTTCAGGTTTCTCTAGATAATTAAATTTGCATAAGAAAAAACGTAATAGACAGACTATAAAACACTTGAGAAAATATAGCGTAGCTCACAGGTAACATTGCATTTACACGTACGACGCGTGTGAGGGGCACTCAAGTGACCCACGTCGATACAGAAAGGCTACAGTAATGCTCCATGATAGCTAACTTTACTTGATAACATCACGCAAGACAACAACACAGGACTCATCTATGATGTTGGGTGGTGGCACTGGCTCAGTTTTGCCAGCTGTGAGGCCTCCTGTTGCAATGCCTTTGTTGTACCGATAACTCAGTCACTTAGCTACTGGCTTGACCTGTTACAGACTACAGTAAGCACTGTAGCAGTAGCTACCGTAGACCTATTTGGATTGGCTGCCAAGTAATGCTGCAGAAAGAGTAACTAGTTACAGCAGGTAGCTAATCAGTTTGTACCGTCTCTTCAAGAAGAATTACTCTCTTCCACCCGTGTGCTGTCTCGTCAAGAAGATCTGCTTTCTTCCATTGGCATACACATGGTTACTCATGTGACAGTAAAACTCTATTTACTGTGCACTCATAATTTAATCTCTGTGTTATGCAAGTAATCTTTAATATTATGTAACCAGCTTTGTTAGTGTTGTTGTATAATAAGCTCTACTGTTCTAGTCCTTGATTCTAGCTAGAGTAAGCCACCGGTGTTCGACCACCAGAAATTTTAACACTCATAGCTACTCAGAAAGTATACAACTTTGCATCACTGTTAGCTTAGACACTCATAAACTAGCACACCAAGTTTTGTAGGATTTTCTCAAGGACTGTGTGCTTGGCCAGGCATTAAGTGTATGTCTGAATTGCATGACATTTTGGCCAAAAGCACCTATTTTTGGACCACACCTCGCAAAGCACCAGGAATATAAAGATTTATATGCAATTATGCATGTAGCTAGGGTAGTCACTCAAGGTCTAGCCCACCAAGTATCAGCTTATACTGTAAATTAACGCTACGCCTTAGATATTATGAATGCATGTAGGCCAATCAAATTTCGGTCATTCATTGGTGCATATTACTACAACTGCTGATGGAATTTATGAGCAATTTTATATGATTTCAGATGTTTGACACCATAAACATCAAAGCAAATCATTTTGAGTGTGCTATGACAATCTGTAGCTGGGCTGCTCTCAAACTAGCTGTACACCCAGAGTCAGAACACTTGCTAAAAAGCTGCAAGCAAACCCTATTTCAGTAATTTTTTTACTTGGAATATTCACACTTGAAGAATAATACAGTACGAAAGCATTTTGAATGGAATTTACACTGCAACTATAAGTGACTGTTCTATTAGAGTAGTTGATATAATCCTGACTACTTTATTAGAGTATCTCAATTTATTCACTTAAATCTTGGTTTCTCACAGCAATTCAACTTATTAGTACCATAACTTGAGTGAGCATTTAAATCTTTGCATTCCCTGTGCTTTGTGAAGTGTGGTCCTAATATAGGTACTTTTGGCCAAAACGTCATGTGATTCAGACATACACTTAATGCCTTGTCAAAAATACAGTACTTGAGGAAATCTTACATAATTTGGTGTGCTGATTAGTAAGCATCTAAGCTAACAATGATGCAAAATTCAAGAGAATAAGTTTTATAGTTTCTGAGCATGAGCGTCCAAAAAATCCAGGTGGCCAAACATTGGTGGTTTACTCTATACTGTTAATGTAAATTGTGTGCATCTGTAGAACAATACTGCAAGTCTGGCATAAGCACACTGCAGTGCTGGCATTCGGTGAGTCTGCCATGGCCATATTATTTTAATACTTGGCTGACGAATTTAACCTAAATGGAATGATAAATGGTGAGCAAAATGCAAACATACCTGGATCTGCAAGAACCCCATATGTTAGTGCATTTTTCAAATTCTATTTTATTACATTCTCTTTATTTAGATAGCCAAAATTCTAGAAGCCAAGAACTCTCGAAGTTACAGTGATACAAAGTGGCAACAGCAGACAAATCAATATGTACAGTGAGAATAAATTACAGGTGCTTAATAAAATGATCATATCTTACAAATACAGTCCTCTACCAAGATGTAACTTAGGGTTCTCCATAAACAGGCAAATCTATTGCTGAGTACGTTTTGTCTTCTAGGCCTTTCGTATGACCAGGTCAAAGGAAAAAACGTACACATGGAGTCATCAGCAAATGGCTATTTATTACTTGTACTGTACCTAATGTGGATGACCTTTTCAACCACTTGAGGAATGCAATAGACATGCCTTTATTCCTGCAGTAACTGGCTATTCACTACCTGGTGATTTAGAATGAGATTTGTTGGCGCTTCCCACCCAAATTAGTGGTATGGGTATTATCAACCCCATCAGAATGTGTGACTTTGAGTTTTCGGCCTCTGATAAAGTTGCTAAGCCTTTCCAATCCCTTGTTTTATCTCAGTCTGGTACCCTTTCAAGTGATTATTTAGGTGAAAAATTCTCCATAAAAGCTGAAATTTACCACTTGAAATTTTCCATGATTTCTTCCAACAGAGTCACTTTACTAGAAGGAGCCATTACAATCTTTTTGAAGACATCAATGAATTGGCTTCTGCAAAAGGAGCTTCAAATTGGCTAACTTGTCCTTCCATTGCAGTAGCACAATTTCACCCTTCACAAACTGCTTTCCATGATGCTGTTGCATTCAGATATGGATGGGATTCAGCCAAGCTCCCTCAACATTGTACTTGTCGAACTAAGCTCACTGTTGAACATTCTTTTACATGTTCCAAGGGTGGCTTTACATCAATTTGTCACAATGAGATCTGTGATTTGACAGCTAGTTTACTGTCTGAGTGCATTTACAACCAGTCACAGATGAGCAGTTCATTCTAGTTTTTCAAACACTGACAATGGCACTTGCCTTGACATATCAGCTAATGGATTTTGGGGAGGTTGTTGTGAGAAGACCTACATTGGTGTAAAAGTTCTTAACCAACATGTGCCAAGTAATCGTACCACCAATACCAGGGCCATTTACAGAAACATGAATTATGTAAGAAGCAATCATATGAAGTAGAGTTGTACCGATTATTGGATCGGTAATCGGTAGAAGCCGATAATTAGTTGTTTTTACCATAATGGGAAATCAGTTGTAATGGGCTGTGGCCAACAGATTATTAGTCCATTCAGCTTCAGATGCTGCAGTAGCACTGGAGGGCAGGTGTTAAAGGTTCTGGCATGTACTTAGGTAATTTGCGTATGTTCTGTGGTAATCACAATTATAAACAGTGATGGTTGGAGCCTTAGCTCTCTTATCTGATCATCAACTTCGAGTTGAGGTAAGTGTATAACCTCACAACATTGGCTTAAAACCAGCTGTACTTTTAGTGGAGTATGCACAAGTGCAACTTGTAGAGACCTACAATTGGGTATTGGTTAACTATCGATAAATTAGGGTAAAGAAAATATGTGACCCAGTCTGAGAAAACCGGTCTTATCGCTCATGTCAGCAGATTTGATTTTTCACCCAGGACACAAAGCTACATGAATAAACTATCTAATTCCACAATTAAAATCAGCTAGACTTGAGTGGTCTGGTTTTGCTGTCTGCTTTTTCCAAGCCCAGTGGTGATCTGTACATGTGGTGTGGGGCCTTAATAGAGCTCTGGTCATCATGGGGATGACTGTATGTGGCTGTACAGCTCTGTGGTGTTGAATACGTACCTCTGCTGCCAATTTCCTTTCATTGTAGCCAAATTTAAGACCTCAATGGCCCAAAACTTGGCCTAATTCATCCCCATGCTTAACTTTTCAATTTTTGAACAACATCTTGCCCACCTTCCAGGCCCCCCCACCTCCCACCCATTTTGTAGTGCACCTAATATCGGTTTAAAAACTATCTAAAATGGTGGGAAACTTAGTTGTTGGCTACTTGTACAGTGGATGCTGTGGAAGGTAAGTAATTGGTGTAAAATGTGTGAAAATTTGGTACACATAGCTTCAACCATTGGCGAGCTACAACACACTAAATACTTAAAACCGGCATTTATTGATACTTTTAAATAGGCAATAAGCCCAGTTTTTTCAGACTGGGTCACATATATCGGATATTGGTTTTACCTAAAAAGTGAGAATTGGAACAACACTAGTATGAAGCTCACATACATGAAGTTGAACAGAGTTCCTTTACTACTTTAATTTTCTTAGCCACTGGGGGTATGGCTAATGAAGCAACAGTTTTTACACATGCCTTGCCTCCCTGCTATCTGTCAAATTACGCAGCTGTAATGGGATGGGTATGATGCTGCTTGTCTTTTTCACTCCTAAGATCAGCAGTAAGGTGTTTAAGGAGATGCAGGTCATCTAAGGGCAGATTTGATCACTCTTTAAAAAAAGCACTGGTTGATATCTCATCCAGATAGAGACCAGAGTGTTCACGTATGCAGTAACTGTTATTGTTTTTGTAAATTAATTCATTTTTTATGCTATATTATATAATTGATGTAAAAATAATAAAATAAAAACACGAGAAAAAATGACAGCGAACCGCTTGTCCAATGCAAGGCAGACTAACACTCATATATTCTGTCTCTTTGGGAGTACTGACACGGAACTCTTCTTGCTTTGGGGATCATGATGCTACCAAGGTGTTTGGTGTTATCAGGGGCGTAGCCAGAACCCGTGCCACCCGGGCCCAGGCCCGGGCATCAATAATTTGAGATACTCTAATAGAGCAGTCAGATCGTGATAAACCAGTCTCAGTATTCAGAGAAGCAGTGTAGCAAGCAAGCTATGTATGTAGTTATAAATAAGGAGGTATAGTTGGTGGAGGGGAGATCAAGGGCATAGCCAGGAAGGAAAAGGGGGGGGAGGGTTCAGAGGCAGAATATTATAAAATAAAAAATCACATCAAATCTTACAGTCCTGGAGCTCTCCGGTAGCTACTGGCACACTCGCGCTCTTCTGTATTACTCTTGAGGGTCGCATTGCATTAATCGAGATCTATTGCATCACATGATCAGTAGTGCATGTGATGCATGGTGGAAATGGCGACAGTGTTGATTGGTTGAGGCAGACATATTACAAGGCAGTAGCTGCGATAAACTTGAGTGGTCGTGTTATACATGTGTCAGGTGAGCACAAAATGTGAATAGTTGATGTATATCTGATGAATGATTTGTTTATTTCTCACATGTTGTGGGCACGTGATGTCTCGAATACATTGGAGTACAAACCAAGTCCAAAGTTACTGACCATCAACAGGAGGGCCGACCAAGAATAATGTATACCTGGAAGGAAGTATTGCCAACTAAGCAACTCGAGTGTGGAGGGTTCTCGTGTGCTAGAAAATTTGAAGTTGGTTGTCTGGAAGTGAAGATTTAAGTTAGTATTAGCTACAATAGGTTTATAGTTTCTATAAGCTGCATAAACTGTAGTGTGTAGGTTTTAGCTAGTTAGATGCACAAACAACACCTTTTAATGTTACTGCCTAAGGGCACAATTTGTTTATGCATCATTTTTGTTCAGACATGGTCTAGGGGAAGCACACAGGCCTTCCCCCAAGAATATTCCACTTGCCTTTTGTTTGGTCTTCAGCTTACAGCTAGGCCCTGGCATCACCAAAAGTCTGGCTACGCCCCTGGGTGTTATCACCTTCCTTCATTGTGAAGCAAGTGCTTTAAAAATTTACGGAATTTTTATTCTATTTTGTAAGTATTCTGCCCATTGCATTCTACTGTAAAATAATATTAGACTTGCACGGACATAATCATGGGATTCATGCAAATCTGGTAACAAATATTTATTTCATTTAAGTGTTGTATGAAGTTACTAAATTCAGTGGCAAGTGTTCTCATGTGTGGCGAGTTACTCATGTGGCTAGTGCTTATCTACGCGATTTTCCACAGGTCTTGTACAGTACATTATAATAGAAAAACCTTACCAGAAGACACAAGCATTACTCACAGTGCTCTACTCACAACGTTACCTGTGAGCTGTACTATACTTTTGTGCATTAAAGTCGAGCTACACTTCCTTAATAGTGCACAGCAACATAATTAGCAAAATACAAGGCAATACATAATTCACAAAATACATTAACAAACTACAATTTATTAGCTAGCTAAATAAACATTCTATACTAAAATCAAAAAGCTACAAAAAATGCTAGGTCTCCAAAAAGGCCAGGACCAAAAGATGCTGTGATATCAAAGGTGGAAGCCAAGAAATGGCTGTGATGGCAAGTCAATAAAAACTTCAATAACAACAATTCTGATGAATTAGACTACCTTCTCCAAGTTTCACTAGAATTTGGCACCAAATTACTTGAATTGTCATCATGGAATTTTTTGTCATCAACATATCACAGCCATTTCTTGGCCTCCACCTTTGATTTCACAATTTTTTCACCCTGGCTTTTTTGCGACTATCCTTTTTATACTGTAGTTTGATTTTTTTTGGTATAGATATTAGATCCTTTTGTGACTACACTTTACTTTCCTCTTTACATACTACAGGAAGAAGAGAAAGTCTGTGTACTGTAGATGAATTCTCTAAAGCGTAACCGGAGTGACTTGTTATGTAGCTGAACTCTCTACATTGTGACTTGTTGTGTGGGTGACCTCTCAAGAAGATGACTTGTTATGTTGGTGAACACTCAACAGGGAAGTGTAGGTAAGTGGAGTAGTTGCATGAGTTGGTAGAAACTGAAAAGCTTAATACTCTACCCAGGGATATCTATGTCTGGGTCCATGAGAGGAAACCCACAACTAGTAGTAAGTGTAAGCACCAGTAGATGACTACCTGCAGGCCCATACAAACCAACAGTGGGCAGCAACAACCAGAAATCTGGGTTGGGTAAGGTGCCGAGAGGGGTGACTGACTGGCCTTAATTATTGTAACTGTGGGGAGATTGGCCATATCCAATGATACTATCAAAAACTGGGCTGAATCATATCAGAATCTGCTGGTAAACCCCTGAAGTGTTATAACTGAGGCATATAACCACAAATTGTCCTGCCTTGTAAATAGGGTTTGTGGCTCCAGAATGTGAAGGGCTGTCCAATACAGTGGCTAGACTATAGGAGATATTCTTCTTCACACTGTCAGCTTTTAAAAAATTGTTTGGGAGCATCTAGTACCCAAAGATAAGATCTGGTGTGATTAGTATGTAAACATCAGTGTTCTCATGCACGCCAATGCCATGGTTATAGTACCTACATACACAGGTTGGTTTTACTGAAAACTGATGGACTTGTTTGAAGAAGGCTATAAGAAGATACCACAATCTTGCCGCAGCCTGAGAGCAGTTTGCTAGACAACAGTTTTTTAAGAGTGTGAAACTCAACCTCTCCATAGAGAAACTGAGAAAACACCAACAGGAAGATGGTATCCTAGCCACCAAGATAGACAGTAATGATAGTGGGTTTTTTGAGAGGAATTGGTTGATACACCACCATTAGGATTCTATATAGGAACAGTGATGATATGCAGTGCTTCTAGATTGAGCAGTTGATATTGCCAAAGTAACAGTTTTGAAGTTTGGCCACTATATAATATAATATATATATATAAGACTGGGCCTGTGACAATAGGGCATGTGGGCACATGACGCTTGACTAGACATTGGGTGGCCTGCAGTTCGAATCCTGGGGTAGGAGGGATTTTTTTCCTTTCTTTGACCCTTTTCTGTTTCACCTTATTGTTAGCTAGGTCATGTAATCTTTAAGTCTCCAGTTCCAGTGTGTTAGGTTAGGTTAATCCAAAGGCTGCAGCACATGTTGCTGTGAGACCTTCAGTGCAGGCCACTGTAAAGCTTTAATAATAATAAATACTTAGGTGTAAAGGAAGAAAATCCATCCCTCTAGGAGGAGACTGAGTGCGGCGCTCGACTAGACAATGGGTGGCCTGCAGTTCGAATCCTGGGGTAGGAGGGATTTTTTTCCCTTCTTTGACCCTTTTCTGTTTCACCTTATTGTTAGCTAGGTCATGTAATCTTTAAGTCTCCAGTTCCAGTGTGTTAGGTTAGGTTAATCCAAAGGCTGCAGCACATGTTGCTGTCAGACCTTCAGTGCAAGCCACTGTAAAGCTTTAATAATAATAATAATAATGATTTTTGCCTACTTTTTCAAACGTTCTTCACTCATAACGTTTTGTACCAGTATGCTATGACAATGAACGTTTCAGCTCTCAGTAAGCATTTGTGTGGCTTTATGATGCAAGTTACAGAATACAAATATGTGACCGGGCCTGCGATAATAGGGCATGTGGGCACATGATTTTGCCTACTTTTTCACACTTTCATCACTCATAACATTTTGTACCATTATGCAATGGCAATGCAATTTTCAGTTCTTAGAAAGCATTTAATTGGCATCATAATACAAATTACAGAATGGAAATATACATTTCCAATACTGAGATATGCCCTATAGAGTGATGGGGTGTAGTTTGTGCCCACATGCCCTGTTTTCGCAGGCCTGGTCACATATTCTGTTTCAGTACTGAGATATGACCGGTAGAGTGACAGGGTGTAGTTTGTGCCCACATGCCCTGTTTTCGCAGGCTTGGTCAAATTATATCAAGACACACGGTAGTGTGTCGTGCGGCCCAAGAAGCCGGCGCGCAACCCCGTGAGTATATTGACAGGAAGAAAGAAACCGCAATTTTCGCACCTCCGTAGCTCTGTGCTGCCTTGATGAAACAAGACAAATTTTGCTGTGCACATTCCCTCCAACTTCAGTACTCCACATTCCAAATTTGAGCGAAATCGCTTCAGGCATTCCTGAGATATGCGACTTCAAAAATTGGCTTGGTTTCTTCGTTTTTTTTTCTTCTTATTTTTCTTCCTCTTTTCGCACACTTACAAAAACTGCTATAAAACGCGAACGCGTTATCCGATTGCCTTGAAATTTGGCACACAGAAGGGGGGTATAAAGGCGCATCTCTGTACCAACTTTGGCTGGAATACCATAAACAGGCAAAGAGTTATGAGCGATTATGCACGAAAAATAACACCAATATGTTGTCACGCCTACAGGGTAAACCGCGTATGGGAAGAAGCTGAAAATCGGTGGGTGAATAGGTTAACTATTGAACCTCAAACCTTTTGTGGTTTGAAAGAAATCGAGCTAAAAACCAGGAAGATACAGCGAAACAATCAACAGTGTGTAACAATTACGCAATCGAGATTAGCAAAAAAATTTTATTATTATTATTATTATTATTATTATGCTTGCCACGCCTACCAGATAAACCACTTGGGGTAATGCTTTGAAAATCGCTGTACTGATGGAGTTATCATCTTAGAAAGGCTCTTCAATGGTGTAGAAAAATCAGACTTAAAGCCACGGAGTTATAACACGAAATCCAACTTGGTGTAGCAAGTGCGAGATCGAGATACTCTAATAGAGCAGTCATCCTAATAGAGCAGTCACCCTGAACAGAATTCAAGAGATCAGTTAGAAATAAGTAGAGATCAGCTACAAACAAATCACCCTGTAGAGAGTTCAGCTACAAACAATTCACCCTGTTGAAAGATCAGCTAGAAGATGTCACCTTATAGATAGTTCAGTTACAAAGAAACCACCATGTAGAGAATTCAGCTACAAACTAGTGACCCTGTAGATACATCAGCTAGAAGAAGTTACCTTGTACAGAGTTCAGCTACAAAGAAACCATTCTGTAAAGAGCTCAGCTGCAAACAAATCACCTATACAGAATTCAGCTACAAACAAATCACCCTGTAGAGAGATCAGCTAGAAGAAGTTACCTTGTAGATAGTTCAGCTACAAACAAATCATCCTGTAGAGAGATCAGCTAGAAGAAGTTACCTTGTAGATAGTTCAGCTACAAACAATTCACCCTGTACAGAGCTCAGTTAAAAGAGGTTTCCTTGTAGAGAGTTCAGCTACAGACAAATCACCCTGTAGAGAGATCAGTTAGAAGAAGTTACCTTGTAGATCGTTCAGCTACAAACAATTCACCCTGTAAAGAGATCAGCTAGAAGAAGTTACCTTGTAGAGAGTTCAGCTACAAAGAAACCATCATGTGGAGAATTCAGCCGCAAACAAATCATGTATAGAGAGTTCAGCTACAAACAAATCTCCCTGTAGAGAGATCAGCTAGAAGAAGTTTCCTTGTAGAGAGTTCTGCTACAAACAAATCACCCTGTAGAAAGATCAGCTAGAAGAAATCACCTTGTAGAGAGTTCAGCTTCAAAGAAGCAATCATGTGAGAGTTCAGCTACAAAAAAAATCACCCTGTAGAGAGTTCAGCTAGAAACAAGTCACCCTGTAGAGAGTTCAGCTAGAAGAAGTTACATTGTAGAGAGTTCAGCTACAAAGAAACTACCATGTAGAGAGTTCAGCTGCAAACAAATTCCCTGTAGAGACAAACAAATCACCCTGTAGAAAGATCAGCTAGAAGAAGTTACCTTGTAGAGAGTTCAGCTACAAACAAATCACCCTGTAGAGAGTTCAGCTAGAAACAAGTCACCCTGTAGAGAGATCAGCTAGAAACAAGTCACCTTTTAGAGAGTTCAGCTAGAAGAAGTTACATTGTAGAGAGTTCAGCTACAAAGAAACTACCATGTAGAGAGTTCAGCAGCAAACAAATCGCCCTGTAGAGAAATCAGCTACAAACAAATCACCCTGTAAAAAGATCAGCTAGAAGAAGCTACCTTGTAGAGAGTTCAGTTACAAACAAATCACCCTGTAAAGAGTTCAGCTAGAAACAAGTCACCCTGTAGAGAGATCAGCTAGAAACATGTCACCCTGTAGAGAGTTCAGCTAGAAGAAGTTACCTTGTAGAGAGTTCAGCTACAAACAAATCACCCTGTAGAAAGATCAGCTAGAAGAAGTTACCTTGTAGAGAGTTCAGCTACAAACAAATCACCCTGTAGAGAGTTCAGCTAGAAACAAGTCACCCTGTAGAGAGATCAGCTAGAAACAAGTCACCTTTTAGAGAGTTCAGCTAGAAGAAGTTACATTGTAGAGAGTTCAGCTACAAAGAAACTACCATGTAGAGAGTTCAGCAGCAAACAAATCGCCCTGTAGAGAAATCAGCTACAAACAAATCACCCTGTAAAAAGATCAGCTAGAAGAAGCTACCTTGTAGAGAGTTCAGTTACAAACAAATCACCCTGTAAAGAGTTCAGCTAGAAACAAGTCACCCTGTAGAGAGATCAGCTAGAAACATGTCACCCTGTAGAGAGTTCAGCTAGAAGAAGTTACCTTGTAGAGAGTTCAGCTACAAACAAATCACCCTGTAGAAAGATCAGCTAGAAGAAGTTACCTTGTAGAGAGTTCAGCTACAAACAAGTCATCCTGTAGAGAGTTCAGCTAGAAGAAGTTACATTGTAGAGAATTCAGCTACAAAGAAACTACCATGTAGAGAGTTCAGCAGCAAACAAATTGCCCTGTAATGAATTCAGCTACAGACAAATCACCTTGTATAAAGATCAGCTAGAAGAAGTTACCTTGTAGAGAGTTCAGCTACAAACAAGTCATCCTGTAGAGAGTTCAGCTAGAAGAAGTTACATTGTAGAGAATTCAGCTACAAAGAAACTACCATGTAGAGAGTTCAGCAGCAAACAAATTGCCCTGTAATGAATTCAGCTACAGACAAATCACCTTGTATAAAGATCAGCTAGAAGAAGTTACCTTGTAGAGAGTTCAGCTACAAACAAGTCATCCTGTAGAAAGTTCAGCTAGAAGAAGTTACATTGTAGAGAATTCAGCTACAAAGAAACTACCATGTAGAGAGTTCAGCAGCAAACAAATTGCCCTGTAATGAATTCAGCTACAGACAAATCACCTTGTATAAAGATCAGCTAGAAGAAGTTACCTTGTAGAGAGTTCAGCTACAAACAAATCACCCTGTAGAGAGTTCAGCTACAAACAAGTCACCCTGTAGATAGTTCAGCTAGAAGAAGTTACATTGTAGAGAGTTCAGCTACAAAGAAACTACCATGTAGAAAGTTCAGCTGCAAACAAATTTCCCTGTAGAGACAAACAAATCACCCTGTAGAAGGATCAGCTAGAAGAAGGTACCTTGTAGAGAGTTCAGCTACAAACAAATCACCCTGTAGAGAGTTCAGCTAGAAACAAGTCACCCTGTAGAGAGTTCAGCTAGAAGAAGTTACATAATAGTTAGACACCAAGACCAAGGTAACTAAGCGATTTAGTAACCCTGATGGCCCAAGGCTGTAGCGTCCCGAGCGCAGCGAGGGCGCTACTAAGGGCCAGAGGGGTTACTAAATCGCTTAGTTCCCGTTGGTCGCGGTGTCTAACTTATTTAGACTATGGTTTAAAGTACATACCTTTATAGCCAGAGCATTAGGGTGGCATGAAAGAGCAATGCAGAACAGCAGAACGGTTTCTTCCTGAAGTCCTTACAGCGCCCACAAAAATAATTATTCGACCGGTAACCAGAGTAACAGCTAGAGCTATAGTAGATATGCCGCTTAGTCTACTATTTCTCCAGAATTATTTGCAGAACACGGAGAAGAATTGTATTACAGTATTATCAAGTACTCCAGTGTACCTTTCGTGTTATAATTATTTTTCACGTACAAAATTGCCTGAGGGCGGGTTACTAAATGAACATGTGTAGGTGACTAAGTGATTTAGTAACCCTCTAAATGAGCTATATCATAGTCTAAATTGTAGAGAGTTTAGCTACAAAGAAACTACAATGTAGAGAGTTCAGCTGCAAACAAATTGCCCTGTAGAGAATTCAGCTACAAACAAATCACCCTGTAGAAAGATCAGCTAGAAGAAGTTACCTTGTAGAGAGTTCAGCTAGAAACAAATCACCCTGTAGAGAGTTCAGCTAGAAACAAGCCAAACGTAGAGAGTTCAGCTAGAAGAAGTTACATTGTAGAGAGTTCAGCAGTTTAGCTGCAAACAAATTGCCCTGTAGAGAATTCAGCTACAAACAAATCACCCTGTAGAGAGTTCAGCTACAAACAAGTCATCCGGTAGAGAGATCAGCTAGAAGGATCACCTTGCAGAGAGGTCAGCTACAAAGAAATCACCCTGCTTTATCTTTTCTTCTTCCTGTAGTAAAGAAAAAATGACAGGTTAAAAAGCCCTAAAGCCGGCCTATTTTGGGGTATACAAATACAAAAAGAAGTGAAATATAATCCAAAACAGCCAAGCTGTAAAAAAAGAGTGCGGCCCTGAGAAAGGCTATGGTGAAAAAAGATGTGAAATCCAAGGTGGCGGCCAAGAAATGGCTGTGATGGTAGGTTAATGGTAAAAATTTTAATAACAACAATTCAGGTGAATTTGGTGCCGCTTGGTCTTGGCACAAAATTCACTTGAATTGTCGTTATTAAAATTTTTACCATTAACCTACCATCACAGCCATTTCTTGGCCGCCACCTTGGATTTCACATCTTTTTTCACCATAGCCTTTCTCAGGGCCGCACTCTTTTTTTACAGCTTGGCTGTTTTGGATTAGATATATATATATATATATATATATATATGTATGTACATATATTACAATAAAACTCGTGGTAGTGAGTTGCATGACCAAGGAAGAAAGTAGGGCGCATGACTTCATTGTGTTTTTTTTAATGCAAATAACTAATTCTAATAGAATGCTCATCCAAAATTAACTTTTAAACCTATTCCCTTGTGTAAAACACCCTGCAATATGGTACAACTTTTGTTATAATGTTATCATAACCATATTGTAAGTAATAATCTCTCTCATATTTTAGTAATGCCCTATGATATTTTGTGCAAAACGTCATATTCTTCTTCTCCTCCACCTTCATTAGTGCAAGAGGCTCTGTGAGGCCAACATTTCTTGTACTTATATCTTAGATTGTGTTCATTCCACAGCCTTGAATTGTGCATACTACATAATATTAAATGAAAATTCATAAATAACTCTATTCTCTTGAACTTTGATGCACTTTAAGAACATAATGTGGAAAAATTGTGTACCAAGTTGGTGTAAAGCTGTTAGAGCTATGGACGATTATTTGTATTATACAGGCCAACATTTCGTCACACCTACCAAGTAAACTGCTTAAGGGATAACTTAAAGCATCATTATCCATATCTCAAACCTTTGTAGATTCAGAGATTTACCAATGGAAAAAATTAGAATATTCTATGTGTATTCTATTACAAATCCTCAAAAAATGTACGGTCTATAATAGAGCATTACAAAAGCAATCAAATGAGACCACTATTTGGTGAGTTTTTGTTTGTCATTAGAAAATTTCAAATGTAGAGTGCAGATGGGTCATTACCATTTTCAGTATCCCTAGAACTTACCACGATATGACTGGCTAGGCTATTTTCATACCTAAACTCTCTGCATAAGTAGCAGTTAGCTAACTTGGGTAACTCTGCATATAACATGGTATCCTCTAATGCTACAGTCATAAGATTCTGGTCAAGGGGCGTAGGTAGAAAATTTCTGATAGTAGGACAAATGCAACATATATGCACACCAGAAACATGCTCACCTTCACGTGAGACATTATAAAAGGTTTTATGAAAGGCGTATGCACACAGTGCCTATAGCTATAGTGTATTAATAAACCTACTGCACACATGCTCTCTAACTATGCTTTCCTCTGTATTTGTAGGTATCCATCGATGAAGATGATGATCACGATGGTTATAGTCACGTGCTGCCAAATCTAGCTGTCATAAGAAAATAGATACATTAATACTTAGCTGAGACAGAAACATCATTGCATAAACTAAGCAACAGAGACAATAAATCACTGTCGTCCACTGAGCATCCTATCCCAATAAAATGCCTAGATGAAAGCCAGGGGGCATAATAACAAATACACCATATCCTAAATAAAGACGCAGGAGAGTTAATTAATAACAGCGAACCAAAAACTTGTGCATGCATGTGACCCTTACTATACATCTTACAACTTGACCTTGACTTTATTTAGCTCCATCATAAAATTAATCCTTCAGTCCACATGCATACTGGCATTCCTGCATCTTTTCCAGTTTTCCTATGTGTCTTCAAAGCCAGAACAGAACAGCCAGTGGCTTCCAAAAAAGTGGATTCCTCCTTGGGTCATGGGTCGATTATCCCTTTCTTCTCTTAGTTCTCTACGACTGACCGGCTGTGTCGACTTAGCAGAGTTGAACTAGGACTCTGGGCCATGTACTGGTAGCTACAGTAACATCTATTAAAATCTCAGTAAAGCACTTTTCAAGTCAATTATTTTGTCATTGCACATCACACTGATTCACACAACTCGGAATCCATTTTAAAACATTTAAATACGCTTCCCGTGGGAATTTCTAAATATTTTGATCACATGATGCACATAACTTTATGGAAACCAGTGCGTTTTGAAATTATATCGCTGCTGTATCATCGCCGGTATGTTTGTTCCATTATGTTATTATTCAGATTGTAGGTGTAGCAAAGTACATACATAAGACAGTGTGGTAGTTAAGTAGCTGTTTCTAATGAGAAGGCAAAAAGTGTCGATGAAGGGGCAACCAGCATTTTGATGGTAGGGCAAATGCCTACCCATGCCCACCCCTAGCTACACCTCTGTTCTGGTATACCGGGTGACATTAGTGTTTGCAAAATTCACAAGAAGCTTAACCTAGAATTTAATTCATTGAGCTGCCATGAAGGTTGACTAGCTATAGAGGATATATACATTCACCTTCAATTCTCTTAGCTACAATGCATGAGGTACATAGCTACTGTATGAGTGCAGAAATATTGAAAATCAATTGAACTGAACATATAGGCTCTATAAATGATAATATTATATAGATATATAGGCTTTATAAATAATAATATTATATAGATATATAGGCTCTATAAATTAAACAGTCATTGCTATGAACAGGCAAGCACAAAAATATAGAGTAACTATCAGTTATAGCAAAGATCCTTTGGCTTGGTATCAGATCAATAGGTATTTTTCTGTACTGATAGAGCACTACTTTGCTTATATCATTGTCATTGTATTTGCAGATAATAAGAACAGCCTGAGGGAAAAAGTTGTGAAATCAGCGGCCATGAAATAACTGCACTGATATAAACTATAATGACTACAGTTATTTCATGGCCTCCACCCTTGATTTCACAATGTTTTCACCAACAGTTTTTGAAGGCTACACCTTTTTTATGCAGCTTGGTTGTTTTTGTGTGGATTTCACTTCCATTTGTATTTAAAATATATATCCCACAGCCAACTATAACCTGGCTTTGAGGCTTGTTTTTCCACAAACCATTGTTCTTCTTATCTCCAGATGCAATGAAAATGATATAAGACAAAGTAGTGCTCTATTAATACAGAAAAATACCGTCCAATCTGGTCCCAATTTATACTGATATAATTTTGTGATCGCTTGTTATAGTTAAACAAAGCTGTATTATGGACTATTTACAGTGCCTGTATTTTATTGCAATAATAGTGTTTTATAAAAAAGTAACAAGTTAGATATGGTATACATGATTATACTATTTATCTATTAGGAATTTGCAGTGACTGTTCTATTAGAATATCTCGATTTTTCATGCAAAATGTGATAAGTTGTAGTTGCTCAATTTTCAACAAAGCACTAGAATATGACTTCCAGCCTATTGTCACAAGTGTCATTACCATAGCACTTATTATGATGATTTTGATGATTGGCATGAATAGGTCTAAACATGTAGCAGTGTACTACCCCACTGATATGTACCAAAATGGCTATAATGTCCATGGAATATACTAGATTGAGAAGTTGCAATAGTATTGAATTACAGAGTTTATTTGATAACTTTTGTAATGCTCTAATAAAGTACACATTTTTTCGAGGATTTCTAATAGAACACAAATAAAATGCTCTAAAACTAACTGTTGGTAGATATGCAAAATTATGGACTTTTATTATTGAGTAGATTGTAGAATTTTCATTTATAAAGTAGAACTCAAGGCTGTGGCTGCAGTAGTAAAGGATTTGGGTGTTCCATAAGCAGGAATTTGGTCAAACGTGAATGCTCTATTAGAGAATTTTAATATAGTAGTTTTGTGGATTTCAGTTAATTGAAGGTAAATGATCATGCTACAGTAACTTACTATACCACGATCCATTAGAAGACTACAAAATGTACCATAAGTGGTAAAAAATTCATTGGTGGTATGAATCATGTTAAAAAATCTTAGGTATTTAACACACTTGACCATGAATGTTGTCGAAAGCCATATGAACACACTTAGCATTTGTAAGGAATTAATTAAGCAGACATACCATAATAAATCAGTACTCAAGGATCCACTGTATACTGAAGTGTTAAATCTCCAACTACAATGGAGATGCAAAGTGAATTGTGACGAAACTCTCTAATAGAGTAGTCACCGCATTTCTGCCAATGCAGTTGGAGGTCCTAGGATCAAATGCAGGTAAATTTTTCTTGACATTTTTCATACATCTTTTTACCTCATGGTGACTGTTCTATTAAAGCATTTTGATCCCATGATTTACAGTTGCTTGGTTTTTGTCTTGTAACCCTTTAGCTGTCAATGTAATTAATGGTTAACCTATATGCATACCTATTTTAAGTTATTCCCATATGTGGTTTACCCTGTAGGCATGACAGCAAGTCAACCTTTTAAATGCAAATAATCTTCCATTGCTTGAGTACTACACACATTTGCACCAAATTTGGTACGTAATTGCACTGCTGTATGTTCTCAAAGTGTACCAATACTCAAGAAATTCAAGCTACGCATTTGCATTTTATAAGGTTTTTGTAGAATGTACAAGAAGAATAATCTAAGCCCTCTAGCTCAAATTTTGTATGTGGGGTGCTGAAGGTGGAGGTTATTTGCAGTATAGAAATGATTCCAATTATAGAAGAGAGCACGGAGCACTATGTGAAAAATCATACTCGTAGCCTTAACCCATTATTGAGTTACAGTTGTCTTAAGGAATCAGGCAGGCAGCTGTTAGTTAGCTGGTATAATTATAGTATAATAAAAATGAAATTCCATAGTAACTTATTGGAAGCATTTTTGGTCACTTTAAAGTCCCTTTTAACCTTGATTCTATCTAATCAATACTGCTAAGGTGCCATAAAGTTATTGTGAAGCTGCTTTTTTTCTGTGAGAAAATGCAAATCTCCTTGATCCTAAATATAGTATGGTACTACCATTTTGTATGATAACATGTAATAAAGATTACCTCGTAGTACAGAACTGCTTCATCCATAAGTGTGGGCTCAGTCAAAGTTAACATAATTGTTGTTTCACCAGCTGATTGAAGTGTAACAACTAATGGTCCATCAGGAGCTACAATGTACAAAGTAAGATATTATGAAGTCATCCTGCAATCTTTTAATATAAACAGTCATATATAGTATAGCGGCGTAGCCCCCAAAATTAGCCAAACCCTGCACTTTTTATAAAAGCATGAAACTTTCCACATAAATAGTACTCCTCATAACATGTATTTTTTGATATATATAGTGACATTGCAGATTTGACCTTTGGTGACCTTTATGGCCATTTTTGCCCAGAAATTTGGTCAATTCTGCCTTTATCTCCCTGAGGCATTAATTGGCATGCTAAAACATGATGCCAAAGTGAAGGTCTTGTTGAACAGAACAACTTGGTTTTTTTTGAAATTAAAGGGGCAGTACGCCAAGCCATACAAGTGCTTAAAACCATACAAGTGCGACATGCATTTGACGCTGTTTTACGTAATTACTGAGCAATTGTGGTTTTGGAAATGAACAACAATTCTCACTTCCATACAGCCTGCTACAATGACTTGGAATCATTTTGCTGTGAAACAATATGTCTAGGCAGGTTATTTAAGCCAAGTAGAAGATGGTAAACGGTGTGAATGCGCAACGGCACAAAGCGCTTGGAAATTTAGCCGCAAGAACAGCAGCGCCAGCCCATTGTAGACAGTTAATTAACTCAACAGGCTTGTTTACTACAAGTTCTTGTCAGTGCAATAATTGTGATAACATTACAAGCTTGTACCAGCTGCTAGAGCCTGGCTGAAGTGGCTGTTTGCAATTCACATGGGGCGAGGCTTTATGGAGCAGTCTTTATTCACTACCAAACAACGATGTGAACTGCAGGGGATATACCTTACGAGTAAAACAGTACAAGTTTATACCAATACCATAGCTTTGTTTACAATTATCCCATTAGAAGATCACTACAAGTTCGCCATTTCATGACGTGATGTAATAAAACGCAACAAATTATCACGTCATGAACATATTTAATGGGATGTGAAATTAGCACTTATATGGCTTGGCGTACTGTCCCTTTAATAGGTATTTCTGTTTTTAAGTTATGATTGGTTTTATTATCCCCGAAATTCTCTGAGTTTACCTGCTCTTGGGATGTAAATTACCTATGGGGAGGCAAATTTTATCTCAAAATTCATGGGAAATATAACTTTAGAATAAAATCGTTTATTAACTTTAAATAAAAATTAATTTCAAAAGATCTTTATATTGGCACCTATGTTTTAGCAAGTTAATTAATGCCTCAGGGAGATAAAGACAAAAATGATGAAATTTCTGGGCAAAATTGGTCACAAAAGTCACCAAAGGTCAAATCTGCGATGACACTATATCGAAAAATTTATGCCATGGGGAGTATTACTTATGTGGAAAGTTTCATGCTTTTATGAAAAACTGCACGATTTTTATATTGTGCTGCTATACTAATATTATTGGTTTGGCTTTGACAGGTATTTTTTATTTGTTTAAAATGTTTAGTATGTTTGTAGTTTTGTAGTTTTATTTGTTTAATATGTTTACATATGTGGTACCTTGTCTCTTTGTCATTGTACTTTTGTGTTATTAATTGTAACTCTGTACATGTGGTATGCTCTGCTAAGGAAGAACAGCTATGTCAATTACTGTGAGGTTAAAATCAAATCAAATTAATTAAAGCAATTGAATTTTGGGCTTTCTTTCTTTACATGTGGATATCAGCAACACCTACTGTACCTGATAGACTTTCATTACCTGATATTTGATTTATCATCCAATACAATAATATACCACTATTAATAATCACCCAATTTCACCACACAAATCCTTAGTTATTAAAGAAAATTAGGACTGTGTGAATGGGTAAACCATTATTGCAACAATAAACAAATGAGCACAGCTACAAATGTTTAAATTTCTATACTATTAACACAGGTGCAGCTAAACTGAGCAAAGGTGCCGCTATTTTTGTATTTGATTATTCTTTATATTGAAAACATAATTATTGTACACAATACACATACACACAACTGTAAAAGTTTTAATCATGTATAATGAATTCAAAACTAGGTCAGTAAGTGCCAAGTAATGAAGGCTTTGGGCAAAAACATGAGCATGTTTGCGTGCTCCAGAGTAAGCAGGATTGTTTGAATTTGATCACAAGACAGCAGCACTGAAAGTCTGTTCACTTGAAACCTGGAATACAGAGATACGTCTTGCGTGTAAGTTTTGAGAGACAAGAAATTTACTAGAATATTGGTCCTATTACAATAGTGGCTTTTGCTCTGGAACCATTGTATGTGTGAATATGCATGCATTGTAGCAGCAGCAGCAGCAGCAGCAGCAGCAGCAGCAGCAGCAGCAGCAGCAGCAGCAGCAGCAGCAGCAGCAGCAGCAGCAGCAGCAGCAGCAGCAGCAGCAGCAGCAGCAGCAGCAGCAGCAGCAGCAGCAGCAGCAGCAGCAGCAGCAGCAGCAGCAGCAGCAGCAGCAGCAGCAGCAGCAGCAGCAGCAGCAGCAGCAGCAGCAGCAGCAGCAGCAGCAGCAGCAGCAGCAGCAGCAGCAGCAGCAGCAGCAGCAGCAGCAGCAGCAGCAGCAGCAGCAGCAGCAGCAGCAGCAGCAGCAGCAGCAGCAGCAGCAGCAGCAGCAGCAGCAGCAGCAGCAGCAGCAGCAGCAGCAGCAGCAGCAGCAGCAGCAGCAGCAGCAGCAGCAGCAGCAGCAGCAGCAGCAGCAGCAGCAGCAGCAGCAGCAGCAGCAGCAGCAGCAGCAGCAGCAGCAGCAGCAGCAGCAGCAGCAGCAGCAGCAGCAGCAGCAGCAGCAGCAGCAGCAGCAGCAGCAGCAGCAGCAGCAGCAGCATATCACTTTAGAATAGGTGTTCAAAGGATGGCTCGAGGTTTAACTTGCATTTTGCCCAGGCAATATAGTAGGAATGTGGTTTTCTCATCACTTTGATACCAAACCAATTCAAAAATATGATACACTTTGACTCTTCAACTTGATTTAGTTGTGAATTTGGGTTTACAGGTGAGGCTAAGCTCTGTGTAGTTTTTAAGTTTTGACAAGTTGGTAGTTATCATACAGTACAATAGTGCTGTATAGTAAGGACGATGAAGGTGTGGACGTGGTCCACGAAGAAAAATCTACTCAAAATCATCTTCAGAAATCCTTCACGGCCATTTCACAGTATTGGTTAGGTATAAACAAGCCCAAATGTGTCTTCAGAACGACCCGAAACGTTTCCGAGGTGCTACGAAATTAAAAAAAAATATTTTAGGGAATTTTCTACTGCCTCACTGCCTGCCTCACTGATGCGTTCAGTCAAGCATAGCGGAAAACTGGCTACAGCTACACCCTTGCTTCTTTGGCCGAAGCGCTTCGAATTTTGTGGAAAAAAAACCTTTCACAATATTAAATACCTACGATGTGTGCGCTACTGTCTTACTGTTTTATCTTTGATCCTTCTTTATCGTGGCCATCTCTCATGGGTACGGCTTCCATCAAAGCACGCACACCACAGCGCCCCAACATATTGGAATAAACGTGTAGCATAATTGTAGCAAGCACGTGATTTTAATGTTGGGATACACCTCGGGATATGCTGCTGCCTGTTCAACATCGCCACTACACGCATAAGGATTAGAGTGTTTGCTTTGGCTCGAAAGTCGGTGGTTTCTTTTCCGAGTTTAAAAACCGGTTGTATATGGCGCCTCTCTACAGACTGTATGGGTAGCTTTCCCAGAGCACTTTTCAGGCGTACTACAACTGAAAAACACCATAGTAGGCCTCATAGGCCCACGTATCTCGTCGTCTAGAAAGTGGGCGTGACCCGTACTTACGCAAACTAAAAGTACTGGGAAAGGTTTAACTTTTGAATCTTCTCCCCTCCACGAGGCTCTTGACCAATGGTCTACTGAATATCCTATGCCCCCTGAAGACTGCAGACATTATCAACATAATTGGGATGAACTGCTTTACAAACACCATTTTTCATCTCTTTTGGACTCTGCCTCTGATGCTAGAACAAAGGCTCGTCTACTGTCAGCTTCCTCCTCAGAGTCTGGTGCGTGGTTTGGTGCTCTACCAGTACCTTCCTTGGGCACTAAGCTGGACAATGAATCTTTGAGGATTGCTCTTGGTCTACGTCTCGGTGTTCCCATCGTTGTCGAGCATACGTGTGTTTGTGGCAGTAAAGTAGATGTTTTTGGAACTCAGTGCAGGGGCGGATCCAGGATTTTGCTAAGGGGGGGGGGCACAGAGGTAGAAGTCACTCCACAGTGTGCGAAGCACACTCTGCGAAATGCGAAGCATGAGCTTTCTAGGGGGGTCTGGGGGCATGCCCCCCCCCCCAGGAAAATTTGAAAATTTAACATTCTGAGATTGAATTTGGTGACAATTTTGACTTAAATTTGTTGATAGTTCAAACACTGGAAGATACTGAGTTTCTGGAACAACTTTAACAAGCTGTAGGACCAGGTGTCCTACAGACCTTCAGCACTTGTGCTGTAAAGCCTTAATAAATTTAAAAAAAACAACAGAATTAGTGTCACTGTAAAGACATACTGTAGGCTGCAGCTGCTCCCTAAGGAAAGTTTGAAAATTTAATGTTCTGAGATTGAATTTAGTGGCAATTTTAACTGAAGTTTGTTGACAGTTTAAATACTGGAAGCTACTGAGTTAAAAACCAGATTTAGTGTAAAGGCCCAGACTGCTCTCTAAGAAATTTTGAAAAATAACATTCTGAGATTGAATTTGGTAACAATTTTGATTGAATATACATGTAGTTCAAACACTGGAAGATATACTGAGTTAAAAAAACAGAGAATTAGTTTAAACTGCTCCCTAATGAAATTTTGCCCTAATGAAATTTTGAAAACTTAACATTGTGAGATTGAATTTAGTGGCAATTTTGACTAAAATTTGTAAATGCTTATGAAAATTCAATGGTATGAGCTACTGAATTGTTAGTAGCTATAAAGTCTATAAAGAAATTTTGAAAATTTGACTTTTTGAGAATGATTTTGGTGCTAATTTTGACTGACATTAAGTTGAAAATTTTAGAATTAGCAAAGGTCCCCTGCACAAGCATCACAAAAACTAGATAATCCTGGCATTTTGTGTGCAGCTGCATCTCCAGAGAATTTCTAAATATAGTCACTAGTGTGTGGATAGAGTCATTAACTCAATTTAGAACAAGTCTTTAGTTGTTCAAAATGATAAACAGTGTTTTATAATTGGCAGGTTATATAGAGCCGGTACCGGTTACACTGTTTTGCCGGCTATTTTGCCGGCAGTGGAGGGTATAATACTTAGAATGTTACGTGCATTAAAAAAAAAACTTGTACAAAAAACCTAAGAAAGCGAAAAAAAAAAGTTGTCTAAGCGGGGGTTCGAACCCGGGCATCCGTACTCATAAGCAATGTTTGTAACGATTATACCACCGGTGCTGCAGCTAGTCATATTATTTAGTTTCTACGTTATAAACATCTGACTGAAGTGACTTCTATGTGAAGAAGAAACCAAAGCTGAACCCTAGCCTACCCCTAACGCTAAGGAACTACTTTTCGCATCCCCTAAAGTTGAATGCTCGGGGCAACCTACTAGACGCGTGCCCTAAAGTTGAATGCTTGGGGCAACCTACTAGTGCCGGCACAATAGCCGTTAGTGTTTGCAAACCGGTACCGGCTAAATATACATTTCGTTTATAATTATGTTACTCTTGACTGTTTTATTAGAGTAAATGACTGCTCTATTAGAGTATCTCGATTTCTAAACATAGAGGGTGCTCTATCCCACCTAGTTCTCCTTGTACTATGTCAATATGGGTAATAATTTGCTAGAGACAGATTTATTATATTACCATAGTCATAAACTGCATAAAAATGTTTGAATTATGTCTAAAGTGCCTAGCTATGTTCAATGAGCAACACTATAAAAAAATTCTGAAGGGGGGGCACTGGCCCCCCTGCCCCCCCCCCCCCTGGATCTGCCCCTGCTCACGATTTGTCTTGCAGGCGTAGTGGAGGCCGTATTCCTCGGCACACTGCAGTGAATGAAACTATTCGTCGTGCTCTGGTGTCTGGAGGTGTTCCTGCTGTTTTGGAGCCAGTTGGTGTGTGTCATAATGATGGTAAGAGGCCAGATGGCATGTCATTGATTCCTTGGTCACGGGGCTTACTCTTGCTCTGTGACTTTACCTGTTCAGACACCCTGGCCCCATCTAATTTATCTACTTCTGCAAGTGGTGCCAGCCGGCTGGCAAACTCTGCAGAGTCAGCTAAGTGCAGAAAGTATTCTTCTCTGATTCCATCATTTCACTTCTCCCCTTTATGTGTTGAGACCTTGGGTGCTTGGGGATCATGTGCACGCTCATTAGTGAGGTGGATAGGTTCCCGGGTGATGGAACAGTCTGGTGATAATAGGGCCACCCAATTTTTGATTCAGAAGGTTGCCATTGATGTTCAACGTGGCAATGCTGCTTCTGTAATGGCAACAATACCATCATCCCAGGACTGGGCAGAGTTTGCCTCTCTGCCCACTGTTTAAGTGTTTATTTGTATTATCATTGTCTTAGTATCTTAAAAAATATATATATAATATATAAAAAAAAATAACTAAAAGTAAGAGCAGTCCTGAGGCTTTGTTGAGAGAATTAGTGGAAAATAATACTGTAGACACACTATAAAACAGTTGAAAGATACTTCTGTGGGTAATGTGTTGTTTAAAGTGGTTTGTTAAAAAAGTCCGCATCCTTAGGAACGTTTAGCTGTGTATTTCGAGAATTGCAGAGGGGGTGTGTGAATTACTAAATACGGTTATTCAATAAAATTTACGGAAAAAAGTACACAAACAAGTGCAAGAAAAAATTTGGAATTTTCCATATGAGTAGGGACTGCAGCAATAAAAAGCACTGAAACAAGCCGCTGAGACAAAACACAACTGAATGATTGCATTTTAATCCCTACTTTAACCATACATCATAGCAGGTTAAAGTAGGGATTATAATGCAATCATTCAGTTGTGTTTTGTCTCAGCGCTTTTTATTGCTGCAGTCCCTACTCATATGGAAATTTCCTAATTTTTTCTTGCATTTGTTAAATGATGAATGATCAGTAAAATTGTGCAGTTTCTTATAAATTTTGTTTAGTTCATTGATTCGATATATTATAATGGAATAAGGATGTGGCGTATTCCTTGTGTGTTTAGCTGATAACTAAAACTACTGTAGCTAGATATGTTTTTCCTATTCTATCATCCCCAAAAATTGGTAAGTAGACTTTCATCACTACAACCATAAGACTTCACACACAAGCTAAAATACTCAATCCCATAGGTTTAAAGACCAAAACTGATCTATCTGTACTGCACATTTCTTTGTTGCAATATAACAACAGAAATTGTAACAACCATATAATTCCAAAAAGCTTTTTGCTTGTTATTCATGCACAGTTATGTGGGTAAGTTCCCCATCCATTTAACACCAAACTAGATTAATAATGCTCTACCTGTTCGTATCATCACTGGATCAGAGAATGGCCCATACCCATCAATTTGAGTACCAGCACTAACTGATACATAATATCTGGTGAATATTTCCAAGTCTTCTATCACATAAGAAGTATCACCATCAAGTGATACAGTAGTCCAGTTGAGTGACTGAGACACTTCAGTATAGTTGAGTTGATGTTTAGTGATGATGCCATTCCTTACTAGTGGATCAGGAAGTTGCCACCTTACAGCAATAGAAGTAGATGTGGGAGATGATAGTGTAACACTTAATGGCGGACCATCAGGAACTGTGTATAGGATATTATAAATTATTACAGTGACTTGATACACACTCACCATCCTCCAGTGTCTGCACTACACACTCTATTGGGTTAGAATATAGTCCAATTCCTACTACAGTATGTGCTGCTAGAGCAATAGTATAACTGGTAGCTATTCTCAGATCAGTCACAATAGTGTTAGTGTCATTGTTACCAATATTAATACTGACATTTCCATCAGTAGAATAGTCAGCAGTGGACAGTGACTGACCAGGAACGTAAGACACACTATAGTCGGTAATAATACTATTCACTCCAACGGGAGCTGTCCAAGAAATCATAATGGAAGTTGAACTAATAGCAGTGGCCAGGCAATCCACAGGTGGAGGAACTGTAGGAATTGATTGTAGCATACGTTGGTCTTTGCATTACCTTATGTACATACAGAGTATATGGTATATTTTAAAATAAATTAATTTAAAAATGAAGTAGGGATCCAAGTGATGAAAGTAGTGAAAAGAGATGAATAATGGTATTACAGCATAGCTCGGTGAGAAAATCCCTACATTGGAATGTTACAAAAATTATTTAGTTTAATGCTAATGTAGGGATTTTTCCACTGATCTATGCTGTAATATCATCATTCATATTTTTTACTGTGTTATATCACTTGAATCCATACTTCTTAGTTTGTTTGATTTTTGTTATAGTATACACATGTGACTGTTCTGTTATGGTGACTACTGTATTAGAGTATTTTGAGACAGCCTTTCACCTAAGGCCCCTATTTGGTGATTATTAGTTTCTCATCCACCGCCCGCATCCTTCTGAGGCTACCGCATGGTAAGCCATTATTTACTCTGCGCATGCTCAGAAGAACACGTGATACCAAACTGTTATAATTTTTGTTGATGAACACTACAATGCGCTATATATCACCAGGAGAACTGTTGTTTTCCTTAGCAAATTGCTGCAGTGCCAGTTGCAATCGTGCTCTATCGACTTCATCAAAGCAAGCTTTCAGTTGACTGTCGAAAAACAGTTGGCGATCACGAAAAGTAGAATCAGCTGGTGAAGGAAATGTTTGTAGTAAGAAAAAAGACAATTTGGACAAGGTCTGTACATCAGTGTGTTAATATTATAAAATAATGGTATAATGGTAATACCCTCCCGCCCGCATCATAATAATTAGAAAGGCTGGATGAGAAACTAATAATCACCGAATAGGGGCCTAACTAGGGTGCATGTCACTATTTCACATTTTCACTGTGCTATCATTATAATTGCAACTGGGCCTGTGATAATAGGGCATGTGGGCACATGATTTTTGCCTACCTTTTCACACTTTCATCACTCATAACATTTTGTACCATTACGCTATGGCATTGCAATTTTCAGCTCTTAGTAAGCATTTAATTGGCATCATGATGCAAGTTACAGAATAAAATTATACTTTTCCAGTACTGAGATATGACCGGTAGAGTGATGGAGTGTAGTTTGTTCCCACATTCCCTGTTTTCGCAGGCCCGGTCACAAATACAGCTACACCAATAATAAGAGGTGAAGGGTTGAGTAAATAGATTGTTAAGAGGGATGCAGCAATTGTGCCAGCATAATTTTGGGCATAATAGGTATGTGTGGGAATCAGGAATTATGCTAGCATTTTGAGGTGATTATAAAGCTTTAACAGTAGGAAAATCTGTGGATTGCACAACTGCATTGAGATACTCTAATAGAGCAGTCAGGAACTCTAATAGAACAGTCACTGAATATTATTTACTCTAATAAAGCAGTCACATTGAAATGAAATACTCTAATACAATAACCAGCTAAAGGATCCCAGACTATTTGAAGCTTAAACATCAATGAAAATGGTCTGATACAGCAATAAACTGTCATTATTAGCCAATTATGGTGGGGAATAATGGGCAATTCTCAAAAGAATAATAGGGAATTTTTTAGCACTGCTCAAAAGCATAATGCTCAAAGTTTGGAACATAACAGCTTCATGCTGAGGTGTGGCTGCTCGTTATTCATCAATGAAAATTATTTATGGGCATGATTTTGAACTTATTATGAAGTTACAGGTATATACCAAGTATAAGCGTTTTAAACAATATGTGGCATCTAATTATGCTGCTCAAGGAAAGTGTTGATATAGAAAATTAACACCTCAATATGGTTTCACTGCATGAAAGCAATAACCAAAAGGAAAGGCAAGGCACAGAAGACACACAGTCATCGGAACCCCATAAGGCACATGCCACTGGAGAGTTTGTTATTGTGGCTAAAAACTGGTGCTGTTTTGTTTGGGCTTTAGCCTTGTGACTGGCTGGCAGACAAAAATTCATGCTTCAGTGATATTTTTTTTTATATCTGGTTGCCTGTAAATTGTTTCTTGTTTTAATGCTGTATTCTGATGTTAGATGACTAATATTATTCCGTAAAGGTGATTTTTGTCACTTAAGATGTCTCTAGGATGATTTTTAAAGACAGCATTTTAGCAGCACGAGTCACTTTGGGTGCTATCCCTACTTAAATGGTACTGCTGTAGTGTTTATTACGATTTAGGAAGCTATAGCATAATTTTATATATATATATATATATAACCATCATCATCAGTACTATATGGGATTAAAGCAAAAGGCATGAGGTCAACTGTGCTTCATGCTTTGTATAGAACAAGCAAGACTATACCTTAAAATCATATAAAATTAATATTGCAACCATGATAATATACATGGACCCTCCATGCACGTAGATTTCCAGATTTTAAATTAATTCAACTATTCTAAGGGTGGGGGAGGGTTAATGGACACTCCATTATATTTTGTGATGTAATGTTGTTGAACATCACCAATCTTTATTATGTGATTGCTAGCCACAGTAAACCCACCACTAACTGAAACCCACAACACAATAAATGTGTAATTTTGTACCTAATTCTAGGGTGATAATACCTATAATACAACTACACAAGGATGCACTTTCAACACTTATATAAAGTAAAACATCACCAGTACATTTTTAGAGTTTTGTCAGGAAGTTCACCTTCTTGCTGACCATATATATACAGTAGTTATTGCTTAAAACTACAAAATCAGAATAAAAGCATCTCTTTTTAGCTACTTGTATAGCCAAATGCATGTTGGCCTTAGTTTTCATTGATATGTAAAATAAAGTCCAGTTAAAGGAAACAGCCAACACAGCAATGGAGTTTTTCAATTTTCCACCTTAACACTGGAACACTGTACGGGTGTACTGTAGTTTGGCCTCATGGTTAATAGAGTACCAGCCTTTACCTTATGCTATAATTATACATGTATACAATTATGTACCTTTGTTTTCCATATGGCACACATAACAGTGCTTTAACTTATCAACTCATTTAAAATTCAACAGTTTTATTAATCAAACCGTACGGTAGTACTGTTTAAGTAGGGTATGCATCAAAAGTGACGCGGGCCGCCCAAAAAATACCGCCTTTAAAAACCAGCTTAGAAACTCCTTATGTGACAAAAATCACTTTACGGAATAATATTAGTCCATCTAACATCAAATGTAGTGTTAAAAACAAGAAAACGCTTACTGGCGGCCGGATACAGACTTTTATTTAAATCGTCCAAACTCGAAATTTCGTCTCACTCACTCACTCACTTACTCACTCACTCACTCGCTCACTCACTCACTCACTCACTCACTACCTGACCATAGTCGCAAGTAGTCTCACGTAGCCAGACCACTATTTCAGCACTGGGGCTTATCGATTGGAGATTATTAGTGCCCGCGCTGAAAAGGCTCTGGTACACTTCCAATAGGCCAGTTGTGACAGCACCCGGTAGGAATTTAAGGTGTCGATAGGCTGATTGCAGCACTGGCAACTTAAAACATATTTGAATCAGTCTGCAGTCTCGAAGTGTTAAATGAGGTGCTGTCACAACTGGCCTATTGGAAGTGTACCAGACCCTTTTCAGTGCGGGCATTTATAGAGTAAGCCACTGATGTTCGACCACCATAGGCTCAGACGCGATTTTTCTTTAAACCCGTAAAGAAAATTTCTGCTCTTGTTATGCCTTTGGAGAGGTCTAGGCCATTAGCTCTTGCATGCAAAATTTCAGACTTGCAGCTTTCTTCGTCTGGCTGCAGGAGCTGCAAAAGTGACCTGTCCGAATGTTTTCAATTCTCGGACAAAAATATGTATTATCAGTCGAGTGGCACTGCTTGTAATGCTTGAAGTTGATCAAGTCTTTTTGTGCTTGATATGAAAGAGCAACTCTTATGCTCTCCAAATATATGTAGATATTTGGTATTGGCTGTGAATTACAAAGCTCCAAAGTCACCTCTGTCGTTGAAATCTTAAACTTGGCCA
The DNA here is from genome assembly GCF_963678975.1 of Dysidea avara. NCBI lineage: Eukaryota > Metazoa > Porifera > Demospongiae > Dictyoceratida > Dysideidae > Dysidea > Dysidea avara. Next base: position 41,232,733 of record NC_089276.1, read on the forward strand.
CATGTGAAGCTCGTGCAAATCAAATAGTTACCTATATCTAATCCAAAGCTTTGAGGTATGGCTGGATGCTCTCTCGTACACCTTCCCACTGTGTGTGTGGTACCAACTTTTCTGTTGATCATGCCTATCTTGTCCAAAGGGTGGGTTCCCTTCAATACGCCACAACGAAGTGAGGGATATCACAGCTGAATTATTGTCTGAAGTGTGCCATGATGTGGAGGTTGAGCCTCATCTGCAGCCTCTAAGTGATGAAAAGTTTCAACAGAAGACAGCCAACACTCAGGATGGCGCACGTTTGGACATTTCCATGAATGGATTTTGGGGTGGTCGTTATGAAAAACGTTATACGGACGTCAGAGTTTTTAACCCACTTGCACCATCCAACAGTGGAACCACCCTTCAGTCATGTTACAGGAAACACTAAATAACAAAGACGAGAGCTTATGAGTTGCGAATCCGTGAAGTGGAACACAGTTCTTTTACCCCTCTAGTGTTCTCTGCTTCCGGGGGAATGGGCCATGAAGCCAGTGTTTTTTACAAGCGATTGGCGAGTTTATTGTCTGACAAATGGAATTAGATGTAGATTGTCATTTTGTTTGCTGCGTTCAGCAATCCAGTACATTAGAGGAGCATGATCTTCACAAGGTCGTTACATCAAAAGTGCTCCTGTGGCCTTGGCGCAATCAGAGACTCAGTTTTTGATTTAATTGTTTAACTGTTTATTTGTATGTTCTTATCTTATTTTCTTTATATCTTCAAAAAAAACAAAACAAATAGTGGTCTGGCTGTGCGTGACTAAGTCGCAAGCCTAGAGCCCAAATGAAGCAGCGCACGGTCATCATTTTTACGCCACAACAACAAACTCACCGGTGGGATGTGCCTTTTGGGGTTCCAACGAGTGTGCGCCCTGTGCGCCTTGTCTTTTCTTTTATCTTCAGTCAGGCTGCTTCTCTTCTTCATCCAACGAAACCATATCGAGACATTAATTTTCCATATCAACACTTTTTTAAAGCAGCATAATAGACGCCATAAAACTATTTAAGGTGCTTAGATTGTGCCAGAGGAGGTAGGACATAACGTCACAATAATTGCGTGACGTATGCGTACTGTACATTTTGCCATAGGGTTGAGTTCTAGTAAACCGTGAAGATTAGCATTGTATTTATAGTCAGAAATAGTTGAAGAAATCGTTTTATCTACTAAGCCCCGCTAAGCCCCAGCAATATTACGGTGAATTTTGTAATAGAGCAATATTTAGAATAAATTTTGATCTTAGTTTCAGGTACCTGTGTATTTGTTCGCTGTAGCTTTAGTTGTTAGTAGTAAATGCAATTGACTTCGGCGTCTACAATGATGCAACTAGCTGATACATTAAGTTTTTCATCTCGTAATTATCATTGGAATTCAATTAAATTACGCAAAATTGTACGCGTTATGACATCATGTCCTACCCCCCCTGAGATTACGCTACTGTACGGAGGTACCAGTACTCCACGATAGGTCAGAAGATCACGCCCATTCTTTATTATCAATCGAGACCACGATAACCATGCCCCTTTTACGCTAGTTGTATTTGTGACCACACCAGCTGTATTTTCGACCAATCAATCCGGTATTAATTATATGTAATGTACAGGACTCGACAAGCTAGTGTAAACGTACATACAGGTGTGTGCAAATCAAGACACACGATAGTGTGTCGTGCGGCCCAAGAAGCCGGCGCGCCACACCGTGAGTATATTAACAGGAAGAAAGAAAACACAATTTTCACACCAATGTAGCTCTGTGATCCCTTATCCGATTGGAACCACATTTGCTACAGACGTGCCGGCCAGTTATGGGAGTCTACATACCAAATTTGAAGAAAATTAGTCGAGCCATTTCCGACATACGAGCGAACAAAATTTCATTTTAATTTCTTCGTTTTTCATCTTCTTCATCCTCATCTTCTTCATTTCGCACACTTCGCAAAATCTGCCATAAAACACGAATGCGTACTCGGATAGGGCTGCAATTTGGCACACTTGAAGGGCTCATTAAGGCGGATCTCAGTACCACCTTTGGTAGGAATCCGATGAACATTCACGGAGTTATGACCAATTATGTGCGCAAAATAAGGTCGAAGGTCTGTCACACCTACAGGGTAAACCCCTTGGAGGAATGAGTTGAAAATTGATATGTAGATGGAGTAACCATCGTAGGAGTGCCTTGTTGTGGTTTGAAAGGAATTGAGATAAAGACCATGGAGATATGACACAAAACCCAACCTGTGTCAAAATTACGCGATCGATTTTTCTGAATAAAAAAACTATTAGTTTTCACATCTACCAGGCAAACCGCTTAGAGCAATGAGCTGAAAATCAGTATGTAGCTGGAATAATCATCATAGAAAGTCCTTGCAGTAGTACAGAAGAATCGGATTATAAACTACTGAGTTATGATTCGAAAGGCAACTACGTGTAGCAAATACGAGATACTCTAATAGAACAGTCAACCTAATAGAGCATTCAGCTACGTTTATAACTTACTCCATTATAGAATTGTATTACATTGCAAGATATTCTGTACGGAATTCAGCTACAAACAGTTAATCTGATAGACAATTCAGCTACATGCAAGTCACCCTGTAGAGAGTTCATCTAGAAACAAGTCACCCTGTATCAGCTAGAAGAAGTCACCTTGTAGAGAGTTCAGCTACAAAGAAACCATCATGTAGAGAGTTCAGCTGCAAACAAATCACCCTGTAGAGAGTTCAGCTACGAACAGGTCACCCTGTAGAGAGTTCAACTACAAAAAAATCACCCTGTAGAGAGTTCAGTTACAAAGAAACCACCATGTAGAGAATTCAGCTGCAAACAAATCACCTTGTAGAGAAGATCAGCTAGAAGAAATCACCTTGTAGAGAGTTCAGCTACAAAGAAACCATCATGTAGAGAGTTCAGCTGTAAAAAAAATCAATCACTCAGTAGAGAGTTCAGCTAGAAGAAGTCACCTTGTAGAGAGTTCAGCTGCAAATATATCACCCTGTAGAGAATTCAGCTACAAACAAATCACCCTGTAGAAAGATCAGCTAGAAGAAGTTACCTTGTAGAGAGTTCAGCTACAAAGAAACCACCATGTAGAGAGTTCAGCTAGAAACAAGTCACCCTGTAGAGGGATCAGCTAGAAACAAGTCACCCTGTAGAGAGTTCAGCTAGAAGAAGTCACATTGTAGAGAGTTCAGCTATAAAGAAACTACCATGTAGAGAGTTCAGCTGCAAACAAATCACTGCGTAGAGAACTCAGCTACAAACAAATATGCCCTGTAAAAAGATCAGCTAGAAGAAGTTACCTAGAGTTCAGCTGCAAACAAATCACCCTGTAGAGAGTTCAGCTACGAACAGATCACCCTGTAGAGAGTTCAGTTACAAAGAAACGACCATGTAGAGAATTCAGCTACAAACAAATCACCCTGTAGAAAGATCAGCTAGAAGACGTTACCTTCTAGAGAGTTCAGTTACAAAGAAACCACCATGTAGAAAGTTCAGCTGCAAAAATATCAATCACTCTGTAGAGAGTTCAGCTAGAAGAAGTCACCTTGTGGAGAGTTCAGCTGCAAATAAACCACCCTGTAGAGAATTCGGCTACAAACAAATCACGCTGTAGAAAGATCAGCTAGAAGAAGTTACCTTGTAAAGAGTTCAGCTACAAAGAAACCACCATGTAGAGAGTTCAGCTGCAAATAAACCACCTGTAGAGAGTTCAGCTAGAAACAAGTCACCCTGTAGAGAGTTCAGCTAGAAGAAGTCACATTGTAGAGAGTTCAGCTACAAAGAAACTACCATGTAGAGAGTTCAGCTGCAAACAAACATCCTGTAGAGAACTCAGCTACAAACAAATCGCCCTGTAGAAAGATCAGCTAGAAGAAGTTAATTACCTTGTAGGGAGTTCAGCTACAAACAAATCACCTGTAGAGAGTTCAGCTACAAAGAAATCATCATGTAGAGAGTTCAGCTGCAAACAAATCATCCTGTAGAGAGTTCAGCTATGAAAAGATCACCCTGTAGAGAGTTCAGCTAGAAGAAGTCACCTTTTAGAGAGTTCAGCTACAAAGCAACCACCATGTAGAGAGTTCAACTGCAAACAAATCACCCTGTAGAGAATTCAGCTACAAACAAATCGCCCTGTAAGAGACCAAGTCACCCTGTAGACAGATCAGCTAGAAGAAGTTACCTTGTAGAGAGTTCAGCTGCAAACAAATCACCCTGTAGAGAATTCAACTACAAACAGATAACCCTGCAGAGAGTTCAGCTAGAGTCAAGTCACCCTGTAGAGAGAATCCTGTAAAAAGTTCATCTACGTACAAGCAAATCACCCTGTAGAGAGTTCAGCTACATTTCAAGTCACCCAGTAGAGAGATCAGCTGCAAATTATCCTGTGGGGATTAATTGACATGTAATAAATATATGCATTATATATATAATTTGTACATTTACTGATAAAATCAGAATGAGTTAAAGTATTTATAAAATCTATTTCATCTTTTTCTTTTTCCTGTGGTAAAGAAACAAATATAGGTTAAAAAGCCCCAAAGCTGGCCATAGGCCAACTTTGGGGTATACAAATACAAAAAGAAGTGAAATCTAATCAAAAATAGCTAAGCTGTAAAAAAAGGAGTGCGGCCCTTGAAAAGGCTATGGTGAAAAAAGATGTGAAATCCAAGGTGGCGGCCAAGAAATTGCTGTGATGGTAGGTTAATGGTAAAAATTTTAATAACGACAATTCAGGTGAATTTTGTGCCAATTGACCAAGCGGCATCAAATTCACCTGAATTGTCGTTGTTAAAATTTTTACCATTAACCTACCATCACAGCCATTTCTTGATCGCCACCTTGGATTTCATATCTTTTTTCACCATAGACTTTTCAAGAGCCGCACTCCTTTTTTTACAGCTTGGCTGTTTTTGATTAGATATTATTAACAGTTAATTAGATCTTTAAAGTTTTTTATAGAACTTTGCGTGGGCGAGATCAAAGGAGAAAGTGTACTTTAAATTTCATAAAGTACACTTTCAGCCGGCCAACTGCTTCATCGACCACAAAGAGTGCTTTATTGCACTGCAATGAGTGCTTTATTCGTTGAATAAAGCACTCTTTGCGGTGCAATAAAGCATGCTTTGTGGGCAATAAAGCACAGTTGCCAACGTGCCTTAGTGTAGGCTAATAGCCTACGGGGCTCGCGCCAGTATGACTAATCACCCAAGCTGGTGAAGGCTGATAGCCTCGCTGCGCTGAGTGATCAATCACCCCAGCCAATACGAGTTCTACCACTGGATTGCTTTTATAGACATATCTAAATGCTTCGATGATGGGTGGGAGAAGGTAACGTTGCTGTAATGTTTGTTAATGTAAACGGACAAATCCTGGAGATATCACGGAAATACTTCACCATGTGACTCACAATAGAATTGATTGTGGGTTGCGAGCAAAACCTGCCAAAAGACGCGATGAACGTCTACTATGCCAAACTATGGTGAAATACGCGTGAGTTACTTTGTTAAACTAGTTTGTGTGCGTTCAGGCTGCTAATAGTTCGTGCAATGCTTGTTAATTACGAGTCCTAGTGTATGGTGAAGCTACACGACTAGAAAGTTCCATAAATCATTTAAAGTATAGCCTTGCTCGTGCTATATGAAAAATAAAGTACTCTGCCGCGCGCCTCGTACTTTATTTTTTATATAGCACTCATGGCTATGCTTTAACATATACGTAATGTTGTGCAATTAATTATAGTATCTGGAATTTAATTGCATCGGGGTAGAAGGAATGTTTAAACGAATTAACTCTGGTAAATGGTTGCTTAAATCTATTTGAATGTCCTCGGGTGGGTAAATTATTCTTGATAAGTGAGTTCCCTGTATCAATTTCAACAAGATTATTAACAATTTTGTAGATCATTATCAGTCTCAGGTTTTCCCTTCTAACTTGAAGTGTTGTCCAGTGCATCCTATTTAACATGTTAGTGACACTAGAGTACATTGAGTAATCATTACTCTTTCTAGTTTATCAATATTAGTCATAGTATAGGGTGACCAAACTACACAAGCATACTCTAATATGGGTCGCACTAAAGTAAGATAACATCTTTCCCTTACATTTGCCGGACATTGTCTTAAATTTCACTGCAGAAATGCTCGGACATTATTTGCTTTGTTGCATACAAAATTAATGTGGAAGTTCCAAGAAAGTGTTTCGTCAATATGAACTCCCAAATACTTTGCTTGTGAAACTTGCTGAATCTTATTATTGTTTATGAGATATTGTGTAGCAAAGGGTGAAGATTTGTTAGTTACTCTTAAGTATTCACATTTTACAGGATTAAAATTCATCATCCAGCATTCAGCCCATTGCTGTAGCATGTTGATATCCTCTTGTAGGGTTTACTGTCCTCTGGAGAATGAATCTCTCTGTACAGAAGAGCATCATCTGCGTACAACTTTAAAGTGGACTTAATTTTATCAGGCATGTCATTCACATAACAAATAAAGGACCCAATACTGAACCTTGGAGGACTCCTGAAATAACCTGGGCTGTGCTGCTTAGCTGACAATTTACTGTAACCTGCTGAGATCTGTTCATAAGGAAGGACTCGATCCATCGCAGTAATTGGCCATTAATACCATATGAACGTAGTCTGTGAACCAATCTAGTGTGTGGTACAGTGTCAAATGCCTTAGCAAGATCCAAGAGTATTACATCAACCCGAGTCCCCTTATTTAGGGCTTCTGCCAAGTCATTAACAGTCGCAACTAGTTTGGTCAAGTTGAGTCTCACATGACCTGTGCTGTCTAAACCCATGTTGTTCATTACATAATATCTTGTGCTTGTTAACGTGATCATAAATAGATGATGATATTATATGTTCTAGAGTTTTACATAGTACACAGGTAAGCGATATAGGTCTGTAGTTAGATACTATAGTAGGGCAGCTTAGTGGCAAATTTTGAGTGGATCTGGACATTCTGGACAAAAGCACCAAACTTTCTCCAAATGTTGTCTACCCTATCACCTTTCAATTTTTGATAGGAACCAGATTGTACTTTTATGGCTTCCCAATTATTTATGCATTTTAAGTACTTGATGTAATGAAATCAAGTGAACATGAAGTCATACATGTGTTCCCATGCATTTTCTCATCGTAGTGTCAATATCATATTACATAATGGCAAAAATCAGCTGTAGTAAAGCATTCACACATATGGTTGTCATTGACAACACATATGGTTACCATTAACAAATACCTTTTACTTGTGGGACTTTCTAAGATAAATAGCCTATCTGTATGTTGACATTAAGTTCAGTGCTGTTAAATAAACAAATGTACTTAAACTAAAGTTTTAAATATGGATTGGAGTATGTGTCTGACCTGTCAACAAAAGATAAAGGAATCACTGACATGCCAACTCAATACAAAAAGGAGACAGGACCTGTTAGGCCATACCTATTTGATCTTATGTTACGCGGGCAAAATTATTTTAAATTTGGGTAGGTAGGTCGGTTTGAAAATGAAAATGATAAAAATTTTAAACACAAGCATACAAAATGAATGTAGCTATAATACTGTAGTACATACACAGTTAAAAATCTAGGTTTCATATTCTTCTAGTAGCATCAGATTTAAACATAGATCTCCAAAAGAGCTTTCCCATCATATTCTACAATTTTAGAGCATTGGACGATCTTCAATGTTCCCTTTTGGACTATATCACAAGGGTGTTGTCTTTAATTAAGAAAACGTGATCGCACACGTGATTTTAAAAATTATTTCATTTGAAGAAAAATGCAGTCGGTCGGGCCCGCACAACATAAGATCAAATAGGTATGGCCTTAGTAGTATACAACTCATTTGCTTGAAACTTTGTAGCTGTCCTAATGTTCAGTAATGATATTACAACTGAAGAACTAGTGCAAAACAAGGCAACATGGCATAAGTCTTGTTATATAAAATTAGCAATGAGAAATTAATGAGATCATCAATTCAAGCTACTGTAGGAAGCAGTATTTACGATTTCAGGTGTGAAGTCCCATTGAAGCTGGTCAACAGATAAGATGGCTCATCATGTCTTGTCTTACTTATCTTACCAATTACATGGAAAAAGCTCGAGGTTATATGTGACCGGATTTCATATAACCCGGCTTCCACACACACAAAATCAAACTTACGTTTTTAACAGGAATGGCTAATACACTATCATATTCCACTCTGTATTTCCTTCAGGACTGGCAAGTCTGGTTTCTGCAGAAGCTTTCTTCCGACCCTGTCAAAGCCATGAGTGAAAGATTGGTGTTATTAAATGGCCATGGCTTTGTTGTAATGGTGTGTAGTGAGCTGGGACTTCACAGAGAGCTCGCCAATAGTGTTCTCAATCAATTTGGAGCAATTTGAGGGCCATGGAGGGCCCAAGCTTGGCCTCTGGATTCCATTCATCTTCTTGCTCCATTTTATACTTTTATACTGCTATATTAAGCCCACCCACCACCCCTATTACTACACCTGTGACATTATTACCCACCCAAAAAAAGCTTCCCAAAACAGGGCATATTTTGGGTATCAGAACTTATAGACCCACACAGTGATAGCTAGTACATAGATGAATAATTGGTGCAAATTTTGTTTGCACAGCTGTAGGCACTGGGAAGTTACTACACAATGATTACTTAATATCGCCATATCTCCTAACGAAGCTTTGTACGTCGAAGCTGGGTTTTGTCAAATCCAGTCACATATAACCTAGGTGTTTAGAAGGAGATAAACATAGTTTGATATAGGGAGAAAGTTCTAGCACATTTTCCACAAGAGCAAGAACAAAAATGTTGACAATAATAAAATTATGGCTTTTGAGCAAGGTACAGTATATATACAGGAGATATTAAAACAGGCTACGCCACACAAGATCAAATGGTGTTGTTGGCAAGATTGTGTGAAAAGACATTACAAGTTACAAAGGTTTTTATTTTCATGGTAAGTTTCTACCTGGCTGTCAGCAACAGACCCTAGTATCCATGATACTAAAATAATGGTCTTGACTTAAAATGTCAAGATTCCACCAATTCACAGGTAAGCCTCACAATCTCACAAACACTCTTTTTTGATTTCAGTACGCACACACCAGCTACTGTTTAGTCTTGTCATTTATTGGAGAGACAACGTCCATTGCTTCTCTATGAAAATTCACAGAGAAACTAGGTCTAAAAAGATAGTAAACCATCTATATGACTTAAGTCTAGGTGCACAAGCCAAGACAGGGTTGTTGAAATAGAAAGCCAGTTAACAACTGCTGTTTGTAAGGAATATATGAAGAGAAGGGAGTTGTAAATTGTCTGTTTACTGTTGATGCACTTGACAACCTTGAACACAATCCCTCAAGTACCACAGCCAAAGGCCATTTGGCTCTTTTTCAACAATCAAAATAGAAGCTGACACAAGGCTGGTTATCCGAAGCTTTCATGAATGGCCACAGCAACTGCATTGTTGATACAGATTTTAATTGGAACATTCCACCATCTTGTAACTTTCTGTCAAAGCCTTAATATTTGGGTGGCCTTTGGTGCTGGAAAACACTTTATCACATAATTAAGTGCTATCTATCAAAAACTTGGTACAGAGAGATATATACCAGTTTTTCATATACATAGTTTCACAGGTTGTATCACTACATCTTCGCTTTATGGTAAGGGTAAGAGATCAGAATGGGTGGCCTATGTGGCACTCCACCCTTTATCTATTATAGATATTGATTCTCTACATTTCAAGTTGCTAGAACATTAATATATGACAAAACAAGTGAGCTACAATGTGTGAATAAAGCTAGAAAGGATTTATTTTGCAACAAGGGTAGGGTGATGGAGATGCTACCCCAACACAGGAAGCACTGTTGCAGCATACCAAATAAGTGGCATACCAAGCTGCAATATGGTGCTACAGTAAGCAAAATGAGCAATAGAAGTCACCTCCAGAAGACTGGGGGTGGACATTTGAGGAGTGCAATGTCTGGGTCACAGTGTGGAGCACATTACCTATAGCTGCTAAAGCTTGTAGTGAACTAGTCAAGTGTAAATGTAAGAGTGGCGGATGTTCATGCAGAAAAGCTGGTTGGTAGCGCACAGAGCTCTGTAACTGTCACTGCTTAGATTGAGAAACATACGATAGCTAATATTGAGTGTGACGATACTTGATAGACCACTAATACAGTAAAATTTAGTAAATTATCCTTCTTGATTGTACGTATTTAGTTGGATTTTGATTCATTGTGTTCTGTTTTGCAAACAGTACAGGTATCATCAACTGTTTTCTGATATTTGCTGAGCTATTATGATAATGAATAAAGAGCTTATAACTTGTGCAATTTTACATATGGATTACAAGACTATTGAAAACACTATACTGAGTGTTTTCAAAGTTTCTTGTAGGTTTCTATGGTAACAGATGAGTGTTTAGGTTTCTATGGTAACATTCTACATGGAATATATGCCTACAATAACCCTAACATGTCTTAATAATGAACTGATCAGGAGTTAGGCATCAAAACAAACTTCATTGCATTTGAAATTAAATGCGTGGGTGGGACCGATTTGATGGGTTTCTGGTTTACATAAATGATCACAACTCTGCAATGGAACAAGCTATTGACTTCAAATAAAAAGCAAGCTGTTTCACAAAGTAAGCCCTATACTTTGATGCCAAATAGTAGCAATTTAAACAATGCCTAAGGAAGAAATAAACAAAAAGCCATTTTACTAACCATAGCAGCCAACTTAAAACGCTTTAGCAAACTGCCTCAGGGTGATTAGATGAATTGGTTCCTATCAAAAACTGAATGCTACCGACCTGGGTAGTATGTAAAAAAATATTGGTGCTTTTGTCCAGAGTGTCCACTTCCACCAGCTAAGCTGCCCTACTACTAAGGATCTTCCTCCTTTCTTATATACAGGTGCTACCTTGGCTTTTTTCCATTCATTTGGAACTCTTCCCTGATTGATTGATGCTTGATATAGTAGAGTCAATGATGGAGCTAGTTTGGCAACTGTTTCTTTTATGAATCGAGTAGGTATATTATCTGGTCCACACGCTTTACAAGGATCTAGACTTTGGAGAAGTGTAAATACTCCTTCAGTAGATACTTCAATAGGGTCAATACTTGGATAGTCAGTAACTGGTAAATGGGGAAGAGGACTGTTACCTTCTTGTGTGAACACTGACCAAAAGTAGTCATTAAATGATTCCGCTTTACTGAGGTCATCATCAATAGCTCTTCCATCCACTTGTAATGCAGGAATACTAGTTTGGTCATTACGCTGGCTTTTAATGTAAGACCAGAATTGTTTACTACAGTATTTTCCGTAATGACTGGATTGATTGCAGGAAAAAATTGTGACCACACACCTTCAAGTTGTTAGGCTGATTCAAGATACTCTAGTCTAATAATCAATCAAAACCACGATGACCACACCCCTTTTTGGGTAAGCACACATCTTTGCAGGCTGACTCGAGATACTCTAATACAGCGGTCACCCTAATAAAACAGTCACATGTTTATTATAAACTAGCTGTATGCTTTAAGGTGGCGCTGAACCGATTAAGGGCAGCCGCACAAAGTTAATTGTACAGCATGTTTGTGGTCCATGGACCACAGCAAAGCGTCTCAGTGGACTAACAGAACAAGCTCTGTCAGACTGCCTAGCTACTTTTGTTGATACAATTATTATTATTAGTGATTAGTGATTATTGTACAGAACTCAAAGTTGAGTGTAAAAGTACGAATTAATTATAAAGATTACTTAAACTGTTCTTGAATTGATACAAGGATTCTGACATTACCACGACACTTGGTAACCTGTTCCACATACAAATAGTTGATAGAAAAAATGAATGTTTATATGAATCGACCCTGGTAGCTGGCTGAATGAATCTATGAAGATGTCCTCGGGAGATGTTGTTTAAGTTCGAGTAAGTTAGTGGTAAATTGTGCTGGGTATCATTAGTCCATGGATGATCTTGTACATCATTATCAATTTTATCTGGTCTCTTCTTTCATGTAAAGTGGGCCAGTCTAGCTGTTGTAGGATGCTTGTAACACTCTGATATCTTGAATCATAGAATCTGTGTCGTGCGGCCCAAGAAGCCGGCGCGCAATGCCCATGAGTATATTGACAGGAAGAAAGAAAACGCAATTTTTGCACATCCGTAGCTCTGTGCTGCCTTGATGAAACAAGACGATGTTTGCTGTGGACACTCCCTCCAACTTCAGAACTCCACATTCCAACTTTGAGCGAAATCGCTTCAAGCGTTCCCGAGATATGCGACTTCAAAAATTGGCTTAGTTTCTTCGTTTTTATTTTCTTCTTATTTTTCTTCCTCTTTTCGCACACTTACAAAAACTGCTATAAAACGCGAATGCCTTATCCGATTGCCTTGAAATTTGGCACACAGACGGGGGGGTATAAAGGCGCATCTCGGTACCAACTTTGGCTGGAATACGATAAGCAGGTAAAGAGTTATGAGCGATTATTCACGAAAAATAACACCGATATGTTGTCACGCCTACAGGGTAAACCGCGTATGGGAAGAAGCTGAAAATCCGTGGGTGAATAGGTTAACTATTGAACCTCAAACCTTTTGTGGTTTGAAAGAAGTCGAGCTAAAAATCAGGAAGATACAACGAAAAAACCAACAGTCTGTAACAATTATGCAATCGAGATTAACTAATAAAAAACGACTACTTGCCACGCCTACCAGATAAACCGCTTGGGGTAATGCCTTGAAAATCGCTGTACAGATGGAGTAATCATCTTAGAGATGCTCTTCAATGATGTAGAAGAATCAGACTTAAGCAACGGAGTTATAACATGAAATCCAACTTGGTGTAGCAAGTGCGAGATCGAGATACTCTAATAGAGCAGTCATCCTAATAGAGCAGTCATCCTAATAGAGCAATCACCGTGAAGAGAATTCAAGAGATCAGTTAGAAACAAGTAACCTGTATACAAACAAATCACTCTGTAGAGAGTTCAGCTACAAACAATTCACCCTGTAGAGAGATCAGCTAGAAGAAGTTACCTTGTAGGGAGTTCAACTACGGAAAGAGATAGTCCAGCTAGAAGAAATCACCTTGTAGAGTTCAGCTACAAAGAAACCACAATGTAGAGAGTTCAGCTACAAACAAATCGCCCTGTAGAGAGATCAACTAGAAGAAGTTACCTTGTAGAGAGTTCAGCTACAAAGAAATCATCATGTAGAGAATTCAGCCGCAAACAAATCACCTGTAGAGAGTTCAGCTACAAACAAATCTCCCTGTAGAGAGATCAGCTACAAGAAGTTGCCTTGTAGAGAGTTCAGCTACAAACAAATCACCCTGTAGAAATATCAGCTAGAAAAAATCACCTTGTAGAGAGTTCAGCTACAAAGAAACCATCATGTGAGAGTTCAGCTACAAACAAATCGCCCTGTAGAGAGATCAGCTAGAAGAAGTTACCTTGTAGAGAGTTCAGCTACAAAGAAACCATGATGTAGAGAGTTCAGCTGAGAACAAATCACTTGTAGAGAGTTCAGCTACAAACAAATCACCCTGTAGAAAGATCAGCTAGAATAAATCACTTTGTAGAGAGTTCAGCTACAAAGAAACCATCATGTAAGAGTTCAGCTACAAACAAATCGCCCTGTAGAGAGATCAGCTAGAAGAAGTTACCTTGTAGAGAGTTCAGCTACAAATAAACCATCATGTAGAGAGTTCAGCTGCAAACAAATCACCTGTTGAGAGTTCAGCTACAAACAAATCTCCCTGTAGAGAGATCAGCAAGAAGAAGTCACCTTGTAGGGAGTTCAGTTACAAAGAAACCACCATGTAGAGAGTTCAGCTAAGAACTAGTGACCTTGTAGAGATATCAGTTGGAAGAAGTTATACTGTAGAGAGTTCAGCTACAAACAATTCACCCTGTTCAGAGATCAGTTAGAAGAAGTTTTCTTGTAGAGAGTTCAGCTACGAACAAATCACCCTGTAGAAAGATCAGCTAGAAGAAGTCATCTTGTAGATAGTTCAGTTACAAAGAAACCATCATGTATAGAGAAATATTTAAAGTATTCAACATCTGTTTCATCTTTTCTTCTTCCTGTGGTAAAGAAAAAAAAGATAGGTTAAAAAAACCTCAAAGCCGGCCTATTGGGGTATACAAATACAAAAAGAAGTGAAATCTAATCCAAAACAGCCAAGCTGTAAAAAAAGAGTGTGGCCCCCAAAAAGGCTATGGGGAAAAAAGATGTGAAATCCAAGGTGGTGGTCAAGAAATGGCTGTGATGGTAGGTTAATGGTAAAAATTTTAATAACGACAAATCAGGTGAATTTTGTGCTAAGACCAAGCGGCACAAAAATTCACCTGAATTGCCATTATTAAAATTTTTACCATTAACCTACCATCACAGTCATTTCTTGGCCGCCACCTTGGATTTCACATCTTTTTTCCCCATAGCCTTTTTGGGGGCTGCACTCTTTTTTCACAGCTTGGCTGTTTTGGATTAGATAATACAGTAGGTTGCAAAATAAAGTTTACGTTTCGTAATTGTAATTACGGTGTGATTACTAAGTAATTACCATGTTTGTACTGTAATTACATTTTGACCGTAATCTGTAATTATGCAAAAAAGTAGTTTTTCACCAGCCATATATACAATATACTCATAGTTACCAATAGAGCATAATTCGTAATTACGCTTTGTAATTACGCTACTACAGCGTAATTAAAATTACGAAACGTTAACTTTTTTCTGCAGCCTACTGTAGTTAACAGCAAACCTAGCTGCTCTTCTCTGGACAGCTTCAATTAGTTGAATATCATTGTTGCAATGTGGTGACCAAATACTGCATGCATACTCTAGAATAGGTCTTACAAGACTTAAAAAGAGTGAACTCTTGATGTTGGTTGGGCAAGTATTGAAATCCCATCGTATAAAGCCATATTATGAATTTGCCTTTTTAGTTATGATTTGGATGTGGTCAGACCATGTAAGCTTGTTGTTTAGTGTCACATCTAAGTATTTGGCTTGCTGTACTTCTCTAATCTGTGAGTTTAGAATGGAATATTGGAACTTGACAATGTCTTTATTATTAGTAATTTTTAAGAATTCACATTTGGATGGGCTGAAACACATGTTCCACTTATGTGCCCAGTTTTCAAGGATAAGTAAGTCTCTTTGGAGTATTTTGCAATCATCATCTGAATCAATACATCTATAGATTAACACATCATCTGCATATAATTTTATAGAGGAAGAAATATCTTTGGTGATATCATTAAAAAAGTACAAAAATAGAAGGGGAGCTAGGACTGTTCCTTGTGGAACACCCGAGGACACCGTGGATACAGAGCTTTTTTCTCCATTTACCATGACCTGTTGTGTCCTATCAGTTAAAAAACTCTTGATCCACTCGAGGAGGGGACCATCAATCCCAAGATGGCTCAGCTTATGGCAAAGACGTACATGGGAAACTAATGTTATTCACACTTTAAAACTATTAGCTTGTCATAACTCTGGTTAATTCACTGGCGAACGGTAGTCTCGTCCTCGCAGACCCATTCTCCGGGGTGATGCTTATCGATTCGAGATTATAAGCGCCCCCTCCGAAAGGGTCTGGTGAAATGCCCATACCATTTTTGTCCGAGAAATTGACAACTCTGGCGAGTGATAATTGGTGATTAATAACTACACAAGAGGTGACGATTTAAGGTAAGCTTTGCTTTTGTAAAGTCTGTACTGCGCAGCCATAAAACGATAAATACTGTTTAATCGTCACCTTTTGTAAAATCTTGTGTAAGTATTAAACACCAACCAGAGTTGGTGATTTCTCAGACAAAAATGGTATGGGCATTTCACCAGACCCTTTCGGAGGGGGCGCTTATAATCTCTAATCGATAAGTGCCACTCTGGAGAATGGGTCTGCGAGGACGAGACTAGGCGAACGGCACCAGCTGCCATTGCGTGATTACTGTTATACGGACTGTGCCCTGACTAGCCACATTGTCTCCTTTCTCGCTAAATAACTTCAAAATTATGCACCACAGACCATCAAAATTTGGTATAGGCATTGGGTAAGCGATACTCTACAATGGTATGCTTCGAATTTTTGCGATTTGGGTTTGATGGAGTTGTTAGCCAATGTTGTAGCCCACAGGTGTGTGTTTTCACCACTTTTCATGTTGTTATCAGTGAAAGGAAAGCATAGAATTGTTCTACAAGGTGAGAAATGGTTGGAACCGAAGTGGCTTAGTGCTAGGTTGTTCACTGGTCAATTTATTTTAAAAATTGGATTAAAATTTAAGAGTTTTATAGGCAAAAAATGAAGGCATGTTATTCGCGAAACTTTGTATGCTAAACTAAAGCATCACAAGCTATCACAACAGCTTTTTAGGTGTAGATTAAGTTGTACACTAGCAAAGTTTTGGGCCACCCTAAAATAGCTCATTAAGTGCGTGGGTTGAAACAAATTGTTTAGTGCGACTGGACTTAATCGGTTCAGCGCCACCTTAACAAAAAAACTAAACAAACTATATTAAAAATTATAAATTTAAAAATGAAGTAGGGATCCAAGCGATAAAAAGTAGTGAAACAAGAGATGAACAATGCTAGCTATTACAGCATAGCTCAGTGTTAAATCCATACTTTGGTGTAGTATAACAATTATTTTGTATTCAATGCCAAAGTAGGAATTTAACACTGAGCTATGCTGTAATAGCTACCATTGTTCATCTCTTGATTCACTACTTTTATTGCTTGGATCCCTACTTCATTTTTAAATCTATAATTTTTAATATACTATATTATGTGCTCTTGCTGCTAATTGAAGTTAATTACAAGTAGAAAAGATGAGTAATCTTTAAGTTTGATTAGGATCATAAAAATAAATACAAATTATGTAAAATTGATATATGAATTGTTTGGAATTTTGGTTTCGCCATATGTTGAAGTACCTCATTTAGGTGATTGCCCAGAAGGGGAAACTGTAGCCCTCTCACATAGATATGTATGGTAAAACCACAAATTTCAAAATGTCATATCTTATGACATATATATGCTATCCTTACAAAATTTGGAGAAGTCACTTCAGACGTTATCACCAAAAACTAATGGGAAATTCAGGTTGCTAGGGGAAATGGTTATTATTATGCACTATAAAGCCTTATTATGAAATTTGTCTATTAGGGTAGAGCAACAACAACTGGCTATTCTAATCATATTGCAACAATAATTACAAAATTGATGATTTATAATTACTCACACATGCTAATACACATAAATATGCAAATGACATATTAAGAAGCCTACATTCTAAGCTAAATTCTGCTGGGTGGTACACACAGCAGTGGTAGAGAGACACATTATTGCTGTAAGTAAAAGATATGTAAGTAATGTAGAATAATAATTAGGAATATTATTTTTAGATTGACTTTAAAAAAAATTGGGAAATAGGGGAATAATTAAAAAGTATTGAAGCAAAAGAGGTTGCTTATACCTGCAGGCCAAGCTAGGCCCAGTTTAGAAAGGAAAACTCACCATTAACAGTCAGTACTCCAGAACTACTGTCACTAGATACTACATTAGTAGCATTACATGTGTAGGTACCCACATCAGATGACTGTACATTATTGATTCTTAAGATACTATGACCAGATAATGTAGACGACACATCATACTTCACTGTATTAGTCACATCCACTGGAACATCATTAAAGTACCAACTGATGGTAGGAACTGGTTCACCAGTAGCTTGACAAGAGAAGGATGCAGTATCTCCATCAATTTGTTTTTGGTTCATTACTTGTTGCACAAATGCTGGAGCATCTGTTGTTTGTTCCATGCAATCATAACATGGCGAGAAACATGATAAATTAGTACATTATAATTATACAGTAAATTAATGTATAAAGTCAATATGATAACAAGTACTGTATATATCACACTACATCACATGTTCACTGGTAATGTAACGTTAGGATCAAATTAATATAGGCAAACCAAAACAAAAACTACTTTAATATGCTCCTTTTACAGGCCACCAAATAATGATACCCTTCCTATTACATTCCTCTCTGGTTCAGGTGAATCATCACAAAATTGTTCCAAACTAAGCCTAAGAATCTTACTTGGTGGAGACTTCAACTTCCCTATATAGTATCTTCTGGTCTAATGTGGGCACTATAAACCTTTTCCAACATATGGCTATGATCTCATTGATCTCAACTAGAAACAATAAATGTGACCAGATTTGCAAAAAGGTACCTTTTCCACACATTTTACATACCAGCAAACAAAATGATGTAACACACTTGACTTCTTATACTGATTAATTTGATCAAAATGCAGCTGGATACTGTGGCTACCCTCATGGAACATTTTAAAGCAATTACATGAAATGATTAAAAAGTTATGAAACTTCAAAGTTCAAAAATTAAGTTGAATTTTGTCTGTGAAAAAGGTACTTTTTTGCAAATCTGGTCACAAATGATATTGGTCTAGAATAACTGGTATACAAGAGGTAGCAACATTCTTGATTTAATACTATACTGCCAACCCAGTCTTGTATAGGGACGCATCAATTTTATCAGCACAAATTTTGGCATAATGGGTGAGTAAAAGCAATGAGCAAAATTCTGGCATATTTGGAGCAATTTTTGTGAAGTAGACATTAAAATTGCACAAAAAATGGAGATACTCTAATAGAACAGTCACATGTTATAAAAATCAACAATACATACAGTAGTTAATTGTTTTGGGGGGAAAAGTGGTATTTGAGATACCCTAGCTAATAGAACAGTAGCATATTTATAATTACGATTAGTTTTGCTATATATGTTAAGACCAAGTGCAGATTGAGATACTCTAATAAAACGGTCACTTTAAGGTGAAATTGTAGTTTTGCACTTAGCTGACCCATATTATGACATTGACCACAAACAGGCCAAATTTAAAGAATCAACAAACAATGCTATAATTATATCACCAGAAACTCAGCCAAAGCACTTTTGAAATCCCAAAGACATCTCCCTTAGCTGTTTGAAAGACAATGAAGAAGAGAAAACATCTGTATAACAATTAGGGCAATCAGTACATTTCAAGATACTTGGTCACAGTACTGTAGCTTAAATCATATTACGTACAAAGAAAATGGATGAGGCACAAAAACAATCAAGAAAAGCTAGTTGACACTACCTCTAAGTCCAGTAATTTTGGAGGTACATTAAAACACAAGACTGGTGTACCACTTTTGCGCTGCAAAGAGTTAAACAATCACACAGTATTAAAGATAAAGTAGAAACACTGAACAATCAATTCCATTCAGTTTTACCCAAGAGGATTTGTCTAGCTTTCCTCAACAGCAACATTCTCCTTATCCTGTCATACCAAATACATCTTTCTCAGTTGACAGCATACTACAGCTCTTAAATTTATTATATATTAATAACGCTTCTGGCCCGGGTAACATTCCTGGTAGATTTCCAAAGGTTCATATGCTCTTCAGAAATAGTACCGATACTCGCTGTACTATTAACTCAGAATACCTTATGACTGGCTACTTGCTACTACTGTGTTTGAAAGGGTGACCAAAGTATCCCCACCAACCACCAGCCAATCTCTCTAACATCTAGTTAATGGAACATACTCTCTGCCATTATATAATAGGTCACCTTGAGACTAATCATATCTTGAACAACTGTCAGTGTGGCTTTCAACCATCTTACTCCTGTGAAGCACAGTTACTATCAATAGTAGAAGAATTGCAGATAGCACTTGACCATCGCAAACAAGTTGACTTTCTTATGCTAGATTTTTACAAAAGCATTTGATACTGTACCCTATAAAAGATTTTAAGTAAACTACAGTATTATGGAATACGTGAAAAGTGACTATCCATCTGACTTACTCAAAAATCACAAAGAACTGTCATCAATAGAATAACTTATGTATCTGGTGTCCCACAAGGGACTGTTTTCATTTAGGCCCAATAATATTTTCATTGCATATAAAATAATACTAGTGATAATATCATCACTATATATGTTCATTGATGATTGTATCATACAGTACAGTAGTATTGTCATGAGTTTGGGATTTTCTGGCCACATTCTGGCCAAAACTATCCAGCCTCACAATAGTTTCATGATGTCTTGGCAGTATTGGTTAGGTATAACCAAGCCCAAAGGGCCTTCAGTATACTTCCAAAATGTTGATATGAAATTAAAAAAAAACTTAATTAGTGGAATTTTCTATTGGCTTACTGATTTACTGACTGACTAATATTAATGCCTTCAGTCAAGCATAACTCAGCAACGGCTAAGGATACAGGCCTGATTATTTTTTTCACTGTTTGACATTGCTTCAGCCCAACATGTGCTTTACATACAATGCACGCTTTATGGAGGTACCTGTGTTCTCCTTTATATCCCATTCATCTTTGCTGACAATGTAAGGTGCCAATTTGTGGTTGCTCCACTTGATGGCTTCCCTATGGAACCATCCGAGTTCTTTTGATGTGGCTGGATTGTTTGCAGAGGTCCTTCACATGCTGTTGTTTACTTGTAACACTGTGTAATGGGCTGAACATAGCAAATAAAGTGTAATGGCTACTGTGCTTCGTCAGTAATTGATAGTTGGGTCATGTATTCAGACAAAAACAATAAGTCTACATGGCATTACTCTTTCTGTTTAATGTGGTATGCATGGGTTCATCATTCATTAAAAAGTACAAGGAAAATAATAATTTTAGGGATTATAGAAACAATTGTGAGATTGCCTACACTTGAAGATATACTAGTGAACACTAATTCCCTAATTCATTTGTGGGTATTAGCTACATAAATTTCTTAATTTTTCCTTACACTTTTTGTTATGGAGTCATCAACTCACAGGATGAATACTGGCGCTTGCTAGGATAAAGATATTCAATTTGACACCCAGCTTGAACAAATTAAGTGTTGTATGGATGATACTGTATACGTATAGATAAGGTCACAACTTTTTGAGATAAAAATGAGACTCCAAAGGTCGTGAAAATTTGTGATGGTTCCACCTCTCAGATTTCATGTCATCAAGTATACTTACTGTGTGTGGAAAGCTTCAGAAAGCACACAATTTTTGGTCCAGTAGCTGTGTTTAGTAAAACGTTCTAGGTGTGTGCCCCACAGGACATTTTGAAGCATCAATGTTCTGTAATAATAGTACTAATGTTTTGGTACCAATTTTGACAAATGTTTTTTGAATATTTAATTTGAGTACATGACTGCAGTACCTCAATTGCAAAGGTGGAGGGGTCTAGCTCACACTGTGCCTATGACCATATTAATATTGCTTTAAGCTATGTAACTGGTTCTTGGGTAGTTTTGAGCGGGACACAAAATACAATAGATATAATATCATACTTACATTGTATAGTGATAGTCACTGTGATATATGTATCATTAAAACTGACAATATTACTAGCTGAACATGTGTACATTCCAGTGTCTACTCTCATAGCTCCTGTCACCATCAGTTCTACACTTACACTAGTCACATTACCAACACCAGTAGATGACATCACTTCACTACCAGATACTAGTCTCATATTACTTAGACTACTCCCATCACTGTCCTTCCATACAACTGTTGGTGGAGGATAACCTGTAGCTGTACATGTGATTGATCCATCACTTCCTTCAGTGATAGTAAACTCTTGTCCTTCTACTGGTCTAGTAATGTTTGGTGATACTGTAAGTAATAATAGTACAGCCATTAAATGTGATATCAAATGTACACTTAACTTGAACTTTAACCCATAAATTGGAAAATAATCACACACAACCACAACAAAATTTGTAATAGCCATTTTGCGCTATTTTCAAACATATGTAGTTGCCATTCTTGTAGTACTGGACAAATAATTATTGAAAAGGTTGAACCTCACCCTAACCTTAATGCTGACTTGCCATTTGCCTGTTCAGCATAATGATGTCTGTAACTCACTGTGCGAAGCTAAGTTTTTGGTAAGTTCGAGGCGGGCTACGCTTGGCTTTGCTGGGATGCTCGCTTCAACCCTAGCTTGCCTCAAACTCACCAAAAACATCTCTTTATACACTTAGTGTGCTTGATAATGACTGCTGGAAGAATAAATATTTTCCAGACCTGGAAAAATAGCAACTTTGTTTTTAAAACTAGGCAGGCCAGCTTTGGAATTGCATCAGGGCCTTGATCCACGTGAGAAAAACATTAATAGCAGTACATGGGAAATAAAAAGCCTTAATGAAGCCTGTGTTAAAATTAAACAGCTGAGTATTGTTCATTGGTGGTTTCTATACTTCCTGGATGTAGCATGGTACTTCTATAGATGAGTTCCCAGGTGATTTACAAATGAAAACTATAGCTGGTTTTATAGACTGCCTAGAACAGTGTATACATTCTTATAAGAAGTTCTGTCAGAATTTTTGCAAAAATCACAATAGACAAATTACAACACAGTTGAGCATACAGATCTGTATGTAATTTGTAGTATAAATTGTTTTGTAGTGTTACACGATGTAGTTAATGTATCAATGAAATACATCAATTATAACAACCAAATTGTTCGTACTGCTTTGAAAACAAAAACTGATTAGCTAAACTATAAACAGTGAAGTATTATCTTGGGAAGCAATGATTACAATGGAATAATCATGTACAGTACGTATGGGAATCAGGCATCATGCTGGCATCTTGAACCAATCATAAGCCTGAGAAGCATGCAAGTATGCTCATTATGTTGTGAAGTGTGTACCTGTGTGCCCTTAGCTGTGACATAACAGCACTTTCTTATAGTGTGTATAGTATGGTAATGAATGCATATTACAGGTAATTTTTGAATTTGTCACTTTACAGTAAAATACATCACTTTTGGAATTACATTTGTCACCTTGGTAATGAATTTGACACACTTACAGTAGAATTAGGTGCTATTCTATTAGAATCAGTTGCATTTGCTGGAAATTTTATCTTGACTGATTGTAATGTTCTACAGGCAGTGTTGGGAAAGTTACTTTGTAAAAGTAACTAGTTACATATTACATATTACTTGCAACTGAACTATTTAGTTACAGTTACATATTACCCGTAAAATAAAGTAACTATAATAATATTACATATTATATTACTTTGTGTCCATAGCCTTAAGCTGTCACGAGTGAAACTACCACCTTATCACGTGACATGATTTTGTTGTTGGGCAATGTGCAAATCTTGGTTATAAGTAAGAAGCTGGTGAATAAGCTTCATTCAGTAGGCTTCAATACTTCGTTGTGGCTAGGAGTTACTCAGTGGATAACTAACGAGATTAGTAACTTCGTTACTTGTAGTAATAATATTACTTAATATTAATTACTTGACTAACCTTTGACATGTCCAGGGAGTTGCAGCACTGGTCGCTCTTCGCCACCGACCAACTGTTGTTGGTAGTGGTGGTTTTGGTATGTGTACCTGGTCCCGGTTGCTGGGTTAATTTGATTTAAAGAATTTTCAGTCCTAAGATTTCTTTTTTGGGATCAATTGCCTACCGGGTCTTATATTTTTATTTTCCAGATGTGATGATACTTGGGCAGGGAAGGGCTTTGGTGCCCAGAGGCATTCTACGCACCAAAGACCTTCCTTTAAGCCATGATTGGGTCTAAATACTAAAACAACCATCCTAGAGACCAGGTACTACCACATTCCCTCTATCAGGAATGGAGATGCTGCGAATGCAGCTAGAGCTTTTAAAATGCTCTGTTTTTTCAGAATGGCGAGACCAGCATTGGCACTGGGCGGCCGAATGCTGATCTGGATTCTGAGAAGTGTGGAAGAGGCAGCATTTGCTAAGAAGCAGTGTGCTACACTCTTCGCAACGAGGAGCTGACACTGACCAGCTGTGGCAGAGCTGCGTGCCAAGACTCCTGTTGGGGGGAGGTGGCATTGACTCATGAGGGGGGGGTCACATACCAGGCACTCCCGTTCTTGTATCACATCTGTTGGGGGAGGTGACATTGACTCATGAGAGTCGCATGCCAGGCGCTCCCTTGCTTGAATTACATCTGTTGGAGGAGGTGACATTGACCCATGGAAGTCACATGCCAGGCACTCCCTGCCTGCAGTGAGCAAAGGAGTGTGTCGTGTGTATCAGTAGCTGTAACAACAAACAGAAAATACAGTATGCAATATTGGCTAATAACTGCAACAGCTCTGGCATGGCAGAGCTGTGGAAGTTCTGGAATTGGTCTGTGATACAGTCTCCTGCCAGGCGCTCCCTTGCGTTTGGCATCGCTGCTTGGTAATGGCCCATGATAGTCTCCAGGCTACACTACCACTTAGCATTGGCAGTATAATGGGTTCACCTGCAGGGAGCTAATGAGTACATCAATGCACAAGTATGATAGCATCATGTGATAACAATACAACAGAGGCGTAATACTGGCTAGTTGTATCACCACCAGTGTGCCTGCTCGAAGGAGTGCTACCATTGAAGCGATTAATAGAGGGTGGAGTGCAATGTATATGTATATATGTGTGTGTGCTATACCCTGTATGTGGGTCAACCACGTACATTTTTATTGGAATTTATTGTTGTAGGCATGATGTTGCTGTGAAAACTGGTATTTGTGCATAAGAGGGATGGGATGGGAGGGTAACACTTGTCTAACAACTAACGCCACGTGCTACTGTGCATGTACTAGGATTCTTATTAGTGCGTCGTTATTCTTATTAATGTCTCGTGTCTAAGGATGAATGCTCGAGGCCGCCATCAAGTTCAACATTAACTTTGTTTAAAGGTATTTTAAACTACATTTAATATTAATTACTTGACTAACCTTTGACGTGTCCAGGGAGGTGCAGCACTGGTTGCTCTTCACCACCGACCAACTGTTGTTGGTAGTGATGGTTTTGGTATGTGTACCTGGTCCCGGTTGCTGGGTTAATTTGATTTAAAGAATTTTCAGTCCTAAGATTTCTTTTTTGGGATCAATTGCCTACCGGGTCTTATATTTTTATTTTCCAGATGTGCTGATACTTGGGCAGGGAAGGACTTTGGTGCCCAGAGGCATTCTACGCACCAAAGGCCTTCCTTTAAGCCATAGAAAGATGAGCCCCCCCCCCCCCCACCAGGCACACAGGTGGGTGGAGGGGAGAGACCTTTCACCCAAGTATCTAGATTATGTGTTTTGGAGATACTGGCTGTTTGGGAACAGCACTTATGGTGGGTGTGCATGCATGCCAACAAATTGTGTAGGTCAACCATTATAGCATGAAGCCACTTTGCGGTAGTATCAAGACAAGCACGGTAGCAACATGAAGTGACTGTACAACACTATCAATATGACATATGCAGTACTATTAGACAGTCCTTAGTACATATAAATACACCAATTACATGCTGAGGTTGTCAAAAGGAGTCAGTGATGACCAGCTGCGATGATCTTGGACATATTTGCTACCTCATTGGGAGGAGGTCTGATATACCTTTTAAATGCGTTGCTTTTCCAGCGGCCAAGAATTTGTATGTGAGAGTCTGGCAGTTTGGCTAGAGACGTAGACGTTGCTGCCCCAATCCGAAGGCTATGTGTGTTATAGCGGCGCTTATCGAGTTTGAGGCTGACCATCAGGGACTGGAGGCCTGCACGAAACATGGCTCCCGTCCAGCCATTTCCTTCTTCAGTGATGACGAGTGGGCCTGGTTGTTCACTCCTTCTGCCGAGGTATGAAATCATTGCTTTTATTGGACATACCAAGCTATCGGTGGCACCCATGTGCACCTTGGCACCCTGCCTGAATGGGTCTGTTTTGGATTCTTTGAGGGACAGTTGCAGGAGACGGGGTTTCTTCCTGTTGTCAACTGCAATATCCTTGAGAGATAGGTGTCGTGATGGATCATAGGAGCCTTCTGTAGGAATTGTAAACTCGCTGACTCTTAAGAACTCAAATAAGGCGAGACAGCACATAGCCCAGATTGTGGTATTATAATAGGAAGGAGGTTTCTTTGATAGGAGGGCTTTTATGTTATAGAGCATCTGGATGGTAATCGGCAGTCGGGTTTTTCCTGAGTGCATGCCTGCTTGGTGCTTTTTGATTCCCCTTAAGATGAGATGGAGCCTAGAAGTGATTTGGCGGTTGAAGTGGTTATGAAGCCCCTTGCATACATGCATGTGTCTAACTGCTGATAGATACACCTTGATAGTTCCCTGCGAGATGTTGGAGGTAGCTAGGTGCGATATGAACAGAGTTAGGGTGCACTCGGATGTTGGGATCGGGTGAATCCTTGCCATTTTGCAGAAGTTAACATATCGTCTTCGTCCAGCCGTGTAGGTGTTTCTGCTGGATTTGGCCAGTCCATGATGTAGTAGCTTTTGGGCTTTGTTCAGTAGCTTGTTAAGGTGAGTGCTCCTTGGTAGGTCTACAAATGGAATTTAAGTATGTATGTGTGGCCTTGTTTGCAAGTGTCTATTGGGATTTTTGTAACAAGAATGGCAAATAAATTATCAGCTAAGTTAATCATACAGCTATTACAATGAACAGCACAAATCAATTACATTGAACAACAAGTGTATGGTCAATTATGTTGTAGCGCTGTTTTATGTGAGCTCATTAAGTATGTGATTTTTTATTTCTTGCAGGTGGAGACCCTTGGAGTGTATTGATGGTTCGCTTGAAGTGGCGAAGAAAAGAGGGAGAAGTCCAGTCTTGTCTCCGGGGTGATATGAGCTTCAACAGTGACGTTGGGATTGATGCAGGGGAGTGGCAGGTGTGAGGGTGCAGCTTTAAGAATTCTGTTGATCTGTTTCTGGATAACTGGTCTGCGGCAGTGTTCGACGTGCCTGGAATATGGCAAGCTGAGATCTTTATATCAAAATGAGCTGAGAAGAACCAGAGACAGCGTAAGAGGTGCATAACCATCATTTCCTTTGAGGATCCTTTGGTAATGGAGTCAACAACACTGCTGTTGTCACAGTGGAATTCCACTCTGCTGCCTGATAGTAGTGGTCCCCAAATAGCGCAGCTTAAAAACAATTGGTGCTAGCTCCTTCGCCATTATGTCGATTTGTGCTCAGTCTTTTGACCATGCTAGTTGCAGCCACTGAGATCCAAATACTACTCCACAGCCCCAGGACCCTGATGCGTCTGAGGCAATTATATAGTCTGGAGTGGAGCCGTTGATGAAACTGAGCCCGTTCCAATGTGTGATGAAGAGGTGCCACCACCTAAGATCTGAGCGGAAGCCACTTGTGAGACGCTAAAGTGAGATAATTTTTTGAGGCGAGCTGCTAGTCTGTACATTCTGGACACAAAGGTCCTTCCTGGTGTTACCACCTTAGTGGCATGCAGCAGCAAGCCTACCAGGGATAAAATATCCCTTTTTGTTGCTTTTCTGCGAGATAGCCAAGCTGAGACTTGGTTCCGGATTCTTGAGAGTTTTTCATCAGGTAGGTGGGCCAGCATGAGTTGAGTATCCAAAGAGATTCCCAAAAAGGTTAGAGATTGGGAAGGGCCTTCAACCTTCTCTAGGGCAAGAGGTATTCCTAACAAGGAGCAAGTATCTTTAATCCTCTGAAGATTACTAGCACACGAAGGGGAATCCTGTGGGCCAATAGTAAGGAAATCATCCAGATAGTGCAGGACTGGTGTCACCATCTGTTGCTCCAGGACCCAAGACAGTAGGTCGGCCAGAACGTTGAACAACTTGGGGGCAGACCTAAGCCCGAAGGGTAGGCAAGTATCAACAAAGATCTGCTTCTTCCATCTCGTAGACAAAAGGTGGCGATCGGCTGGGTGAACTGGAAGGAGGCGGAATGCACTTTTGATGTCAATTTTGGCTAGCAGTACTCCATGGCCTGTGCACATAATTTGGTCAATAGCTGAGTCCACTGTGATGTACTTCAGCGAACACAGTTCTTTAGGGATCCCTGCATTGATGCTGCCACTGGTCGGATGGGAGAGGTCAACGATCAGTCTCCACTTGTTTGGTTGATGATGCTTGGGGATGACCCCGAACCTGCTAACATGTGCTTGTGGGACCGAAGACTTTTGGAATGGGCCAGCAACACCAATGGGGTTAAATTGCTCTTTGAAGCCAATGCGAAAGCCCTATGTGATACCGGAAATAAAAAAAGTCGACCAATGGTCTGTTAGGGTGATCTACCAGCAATTTTTTCCAGTTGCTTGCATCTAGTGGTGTGTTGACTTCCCTGGCCGCAGGTGGTACTTTGACATCAGATAGCTGGTGGCTCAGGTGATTGGTCCAAGATGAGATCCAGTCACTGTAGTTACAACGCAAGTCCTTAGTGTGCACACCAATAGTATGTTGTTCCGACACCACTGCAAGGGGATAAGGTGTCGATAATTAGACTGTCAGCATTGTGTATACTTATCACCACACATAATATTGCATAATATTATATTGACTAAATAGTGTTATTGCACACCAAATCATATGGAAAGAAAAGAAACTACTATCAGTATTGGCCTAAAAGTCAGTTAACAAAGAAAGGAAAAAACAACAAATCAATCAAGTCAAGATTGGTTGTGCTGCCTGTCCTTCTGCCTATATGGACACTGGGAGGCCTTGTGATTCTTGTCTTGGGCTCTGGGATTATGAACACATTGGTAGCAAATACGCTTGAAGCGGCAGGGCGACCGAGAGCATCCATTAGGATTTTCGTTCCAGTCCAGGCAAATTGGTTGGTATTGATATTGGCGTTGTGACCGTTGGGAAGGGTTTGAAGCATAGGGGGTGGAGCCTGCCTGCTGACGACTCTGAATAGCCCTTTCTGGGAAAGTCATATTCCAGAGTGTAACATCTATAACAGACCATTGAGCATTCCGAGAGGCCGATGCTTTTAGGTGAAAGCGACGATCATAAATAACCCACTTGCCTTCACGACAGTACATTGATGCCCCAATTATTAGGCTCTGGTATCCTAGGAGGTCAGCAATCCTCTTGGGTTTATGTGCAAATCTTGGTTATAAGTAAGAAGCTGGTGAATAAGCTTCATTCAGTAGGCTTCAATACTTCGTTGTGGCTAGGAGTTACTCAGTGGATAACTAACGAGATTAGTAACTTCGTTACTTGTAGTAATAATATTACGTAATATTAGACTCGTTACAGTAACTATATTACTTAGGTAACGCGTTACATTTGTAAGTAAAGTAACTTGAGTTATATTACCTGTTTTTATAGCGTATTTCGTTATATTACTTAGGTACCACAAAAGTAATAATATTACGTAACGCGTTACGCGTTACATATGTAACGCGTTACTCCCATCACTGTCTATAGGGTATATACGGGCCAAGATAGAAGTGAATTTGTTTTGGCATATGTCCATGTCTGTATGAAGCTGTTTGTAAAGGAATTACTGGGTATCTAGTGTTTTCAGAGGTGAATAATTTGGATGTGCATCTGATGGCATAATGCCAACCAAAAAAACTACAGTTATAGGATTATATCCTTATCGCATATGCTGTGCTGTAGACAATTTAAGCACTGAGTGAGAGAAAAAACAATCATAAGGACGTTTAAAACACACAATACCATGGACACATGTGACTATGCATGCAAAATGCACAGTACAAACATGGCAAGGAAAGTGTAAAAATAAACTAGAACATGACATACAAATGAATAAAATAAAATCAAGTTTTCCATTCAGGGAAATCACATGCTAAAAAGATGCGTTGTGATGAAGTGATAGCTCTTTGAGTACCTTTGTCAAGATGGACTTACAAGTTACTACAGATTGTTCAAGTATAGTTTGCAAAGCTCTGATGGAAGGAGTTATAAAATGGCCCAAGCAGCCGATTTCAATTTCAATTGTTCTGTACCCAAAATGAACCAGCTCTGAAATTAATTGATACTCAGATTTACTAGATTAGCGCTAACACAAGTTATTGTTAGCTAACAATTGTTGCAGCTGCTTCGCATAGTGTTCCTAGTTAGCCCCTGATGAAATTTCCTGCAAATGTGACGAATTCTAATGTAATAATGCCTAATTACTGCAAGTGTGTCGAATTCAATTGCCAAGGTGAAACAATTGTAATGTTCACAATTACTACAAAAGTGAAAAATTCAATTGCAAATGGGATGAAGTCAATTACAAACATAACAATACAATAGTAAAAACCTGTATTGTAAATTGTATGGTACTGGTAGATTGTAAATGTGCTTGACTTAAATATGCTGAAAGATCAAGAATTGCATGTCTTGTACCAGCAGTGGTGGATATAGAAATTTTCAGAGGAGATTTCAGGCTTAGGCAACAGGGGTAACTCACTCAACAGGTTTGCAAAGCACACTCAGCATGCAAAGCTTGCTCTAACTAGGGGAGGGGGTCTGGGTGCATGCCTCCATAGAAAAATTTTGAAAGCTCGGCCTTGTGAGGATGAATTTGGTAACACTTTTGACTGAATGAACACTATATCAAGACTCATGGTAGTGAGGCGTGCGGCCAAGAAACTACAAAGCGCATGCCACAATTAAAACGTGTGCGGCTACTACCGTGAGTTATTTACCTGTAGGGACAGTTTCAAAATTTTATCCCTGAATTATGCAATCATTTCCATTAGAAATGTATTGTACAGTGGGTGCCAGAATTGTAAAAGAATGGTTATCTTGACGCAACCACAAAAATAAGACTTGGTTCACTTTATACTTTACTATGCAGAGGAGGTACGACACGAATTAAGTGCTATTGAAAAGAATTCACAGTAATTGCATTCTTCAAATGGTAAAATTGCGGAAGATCAATCCGTAGACAAGATTTGATGGACCGCAAAGCTACTTAGACACTTGTGCAGTTGATTTTCACTGATTCTCTCTTCCCAAGTGGCTGCTTGGCTTGATTTCGTAAGGTTAGTTATTCATCACGTGACGGTTCCTCCAATAGGCTGTGTATATCGAAACTGAACCACTGGGGTTGAATGGGGTAGACTGCACCGTTGAATTAAGCATAAGAAAAGAGTTAGATTGGCACGTATTTTTCGTTGATACCACCACGAAATAGCTTACCTGTACAAAACATATACGCTCACGTGTGCGTGTTGTACCTCCTCTGTTTACTATGCTGATATTTCGGCTTGTGTAAGCATTATTGCCATATTGTCATTGAATATAACTGCCTTTTTGTGGAGTAATACTGGCACAGCAGTTTTCTAGTACTTGATTGCCTGCACAGTGGATTTGGTTTACCAAACACCTAATCCAGACGATAACTTTTAAAGACGTGGCATGGACACAAACCCAGCACTCATATAAATGTACTGTGAAAATGTAAAGAACATAACTTCCCTAGGGAGAGTGTTTTCAAGATAATTCCATTTAGCACCACCCATGTACTATCAAGTGAATGTCCTCATTTGTGTAGACATTGTCATTCCCAATTTGAACCTAACTTTGTGACGAAATGGTGCTCATGCATAGTAAAGCCAGACAGCTAGTGATATCACATAAGCTAATTGATACATGCAACAATACAGTATTTCACAAGTGCACTTTTAAAAATAAACCACTGTCCCATGTTGGTAGACAAATAAAAAATGATCATTAGCTTTGCTTCTTAATGTTGGATCTCCCATCGTGTGTGTGTTTGAGGGGACACAAATTCTCAGTGCTACCAAGGTGGGGAGGGGGGGGGGGGGGGAGCAGTCTGTGCACATCTTCTGTTTGTCATCCAGTGTTATTCAACTGTATATGCCCAGCACTTTACAGCCAGTGGGGGTGGTGGCAAGGGTGTTCCATCTAGCCCAGGAGAAAATTCACCACTGTCACCCCCTATTCTACTCTGGGTCACATACCTGCATTTAAGAGTAACGATATGAATACGAAGTTAGTACAACCAATATGTTGTATAGTTCAATGAATGTGTATGTTCTGCGTGCGTCCCATGCTCATGTACAATGTATGTGTGTGAGAGCGCAAAAAAGTACATGTGCACATGTATACCAGTTTGTGATTGGTCTCCTTTACAAAAAGTGTGGTCTGTTCACAAACAACCTGTACTGCAAGTAGCAAACCATCAGTAATGGGATGCCTTCCCCAAATAAACCAATGTCTGAATTTCACTGGATTTGCCAAGAAAAACAACACATTAATAGTGTGGTCAATCTAAACCTAGGTTTCAAGTTTGGCATGCACTAATAAAGCACATTAACCATGCACAGACAGTCGAAGGTTCTAGAAAATCTCATTGCACATCAATGTATTTGGAAAACCAGGACACCTTCATAGTCATGGTAGTCTCATAATTTAGACACTGGTGGTTAGAGCCATTACTAGAAATTGATCTGTAAAATAACTAGTGGTGAGACAAATGTCTGAAAATTCAAACATTTGTTCATTAAGGAGATATGTGACAAGTGCATTTTACCAACAAACATTTGTTACCATGCTTACTATGGTACATAAGCATAGTAACATTTTTAGAAAATAGTTTAGATTACATTGTATACACTATCTCAACAACTACAGTACATTTCTACAAAAATATATGAATGCATATACAACAGTGTGAGGTAGACCTTCAGGTGACTTGCAGAAACCACCATTGGAACATCTGATAAAAATATCAAACGTTTTGCTCTTTGCACAGTTTAGTATGTAACAGGAACACAATACTGCCTAGCTGCATAACTATATCAAGTAGTAACCATCATTCGAGGTTCCTGTATTATGTATCCAGCTGCTAACTCTAATTCATTCATTCAAGTTCAACCAAGACTGAAGAGAAATGCTGAAACATCTTATTTACACACATTAACAATTAAAGCGATGTTAACTTACAGTTACACCCTTTTGCAAAGTAGGTCACGACTGTTACGATCAAGGTGATGCACCATTTCCGTATTTGGTCACACCACTTCATACACATGCCATACTACTAGATGTTAGAGGCATGTCAATCCGTACAGCAGGCCATAGGGTACATGGCGCTCAATTCATGATAAGTGGCGTAGCCAAGGATGGGCATATGGGCATTTACTGTTCCTTACTTGACCATCAATTTGTGCTAGTAGGGGAAGTCCATTGGAAAGTCCCTTTTACACCTCCAGTAGCGTACATGAACAGCTGTAAATGTATGTCGGTACTGTTGTGGTTGATGACTGTTTGTCCTTTGACCAACTTTGGCCGAAGATGCCGGTGGGAGTATCACAATTAATGTATTGGGAGTGCCATACTCTTGAGGAATCCACTGCACTGCGCTGGTCTGTCTAATGATATTGTCTCCTCCTCCAGTTTTCCATCTTAGGTATATAATTTAATAATAATGTGAATTGTTCCTAGTAGCTTTTGTATGGAAGAACGGTTATACCAAAATATGAGTTTTAAAAAATTGTCCATGCAGTTAACCAAATCCTGGCTTTAAAGGTGCCCATTTAAAAGTCTTATTTAATTTCAAAATTAATTTTAAAACTATCCTGTGAGGCATATGCATACTCCAGCAGATCCCCATAGTGCGTCCAAGAAACTACAAGTACCTAAAAAACAGCTCAGCTGTAGGAAAAGACTCTAACTGGCAACTAAAAGAGCTGAAATCTGGAGCGGCCAAGAATCAATGTTACTATAACTATCTATATGATTATCAAAGTTTTACCAAATCCATGCAAGAGTATCTTGGCTGTAAAACAGGTAAATAAAAGTAACTGGCAACCAAAACAGCTGATATCTGAAGCAACCAAGAAAAAAATTTATGCTGATACAACTAACTACAGTTATTTGAACTTGTAACATTGAATCTTAATCATTCAACTGTGTTCTATGCATTCACCTTCGCTATATCCTAAATTAATTCTTTGTAACTCTAATTGGCTGGTAGTTTGGCCGCCTTTTTCTCTACACTGACTATTGAAAAGGAGGCTAAATCACTGGCCAATTAGAGTTACAAAGAATTAATAATTAGGATGTAGCAAGAGTGAATTAAAAGAGCACAGTTGAATGATTAAGATTCAATGTTACAAATTCAAATAGTTTTATCAACATAATTATTTTCTTGGCTGCTTCAGATATCAGCTGTTATGGTTGCCAGTTACTTTTATTTACCTGTTTTACAGCCAAGGTACTCTTGTATAGATTTGGTAAAACTAGTAACATTGATTCTTGGCCGCTCCAGATATCAGCTCTTTCAGTTGCCAG
The DNA here is from genome assembly GCF_963678975.1 of Dysidea avara. Classification (NCBI taxonomy): domain Eukaryota; kingdom Metazoa; phylum Porifera; class Demospongiae; order Dictyoceratida; family Dysideidae; genus Dysidea; species Dysidea avara. The sequence continues at coordinate 41,266,913 of NC_089276.1, forward strand.
TTAGAGTCTTTTCTACAGCTGAGCTATTTTTTCAGGTACTTGTAGTTTCTTGGACGCACATTTTTATTACAGCAAAGACTTTTTGGGGGGAATCAATTACTACATGGTGAAAGAGATACATTATTTATTATCCATGACTAGCAGTGGCAATTATAAAAGCTGACATGCAGAGAGCAAAGTAAATCTAAACCAAAACAGCTAAGCTGTAAAAAAATAGTGCGGCCCTCCAAAAAGGCCAAGATGAAAAAAGATGTGAAATCCAAGGTGGCAGCCAAGAATGGCTGTGATGGTAGGTTAATGGCAAAAATTTTAATTACGACAATTCAGGTGAATTTGCGTTGCCTCCTCCTCTAGGATTTGGCACCAAATTCACCTTAATTGTCGTAATTAAATTTTTTGCCATTAACCTACCATCACAGCCATTCTTGGCCGCCACCTTGGATTTCACATCTTTTTTCATCTTGGCCTTTTTGGAGGGCCGCACTGTTTTTTTACAGCTTGGCTGTTTTGGTTTAGATATCACTTCTTTTTGTATTGCAAGCCACAAAGCTTGCCATATGGCTTTGATGCTTCCTTTTCACTTGTTGTTTTTCTTTACTGCAGGAATTGTGGAACAAAGGGTGTAATTGTGTGTATAGCTTTTGTCTGATAAAATATTTGTATATTTAACAGAATGATGATTATTACATACTGTAGTTAATAAGGTGACTTCTTACATAACTGAACTGTAGCTGAAACTCTCATTGTTTGTAGCTGGACTCTTTTCAGGGTGATTTGTTTCTAGCTGAACTCTCTACATGGTGATTTGTTTGCAGCTGAACTGTCTACATGGTAGTTTCTTTGTAGCTGAACTCTCTACAAGGTGACTTGTTCTAGCTGAACTCTCTACAGGGTGATTTGTTTGCAACTGAACTCTCTACAAGATGATTTGTTACTAGCTGATCTCTCTACATGGTGACTTGCTTCTAGCAGAACTCTCTATAGGGTAATTGAACTCTCTACAGGATGGTTTCTTTGTAGCTGATCTCTCTACAGGGTGACTTGTTCTAGCTAATCTCTGGATGACTTGTTTCTAGCTGATCTCTCTACATGGTGACTTGCTTCTAGCTGAACTCTCTATAGGGTTATCTGTTTGTAATTGAACTCTTTACAGGATGGTTTCTTTGTAGCTGATCTCTCTACAGGGTGACTTGTTTCTAGCTGATCTCTGGATGACTTGTTTCTCTCTACACGGTGACTTGTTTCTAGCTGAACTCTTTATAGGGTTATCTGTTTGTGTAATTTAACTCTCTACAGGATGGTTTCTTTGTAGCTGATCTCTGTACAGGGTGACTTGTTTCTAGCTGATCTCTGGATGACTTGTTTCTAGCTGATCTCTTTACACGGTGACTTGTTTATAGCTGAACTCTGTATAGGATTATCTGTTTGTAACTGAACTCTCTACAGGATGGTTCCTTTGCAGCTGCTCTCTCTACGGGGTGAACTTGTTTCTGGCTGAACTCTCTACAGATGATTTGTTTGCAGCTGAACTCTCTACATGGTGGTTTCTTTGTAGCTGAACTCTCTACAAGGTGATTTCTTCTAGTTGATCTCTCTACAGGGTGATCCGTAACTGAACTTTCTACAGGGTGATTTGTTTGCAGCTGAACTCTTTATGATGGTTTCTTTGTATGTACAAGGTAACTTCTTCTAGCTGATCTCTCTATAGGGTGACTTGTTTGTAGCTGAACTATCTGCAGGGTGATTTGTTTGTAGTTGAACTCTCTACAAGGTGATCCTTCTAGCTGATCTCTCTACAGGATGACTTTTTCTAGCTGAACTCTCTATAGGGTGATCTGTTCATAGCTGCACTCTCTACAGGGTGATATGTTTGCAGCTGAACTCTCTACATGGTGGTTTCTTTGTAACTAAACTCTCTATAAGGTGATCTCTTGTAGCTGATCTCTCTACTGGATGACTAATTGTTTCTAGCTGATCTCAATATAGAGTTATAACTTTCTCTATAGAGTTATAACATGTTTGTATAGCTGAACTCTTTGCAGAGTGGTTTTTTTATTGGTTGCTGAACTCTCCAGCTACACGGTGACTTGTTTGTACTACAGAGTGACTTGTTTGTAGCTGAACTCTCTACAGAGTGGCTTACTTGTAGCTTAACATTGCATAAAGTAACTTGTTTGTAGCTGATCTAAATGAACTCTCTACTGGGTAGTTTTTTTTGTAGCTGAACCCTTTACGCAGTGACTTGTTTGTAGCTGAATTCTCTACAGAGTGACTTGTTGTAGCTGAATTCTCTACAAGGTGACTTGTTTATATCTGAATTCTCTTCAGTGTGACTTATAATGTTCTGAATCTCTACAGCAACATATTTGTAGCTGAACTCTCTACAGGGTGACTTGCTTGTAGCTGAATCGCCTATAAAATTAACTGTTTGTAGCTGAACTCCCTACAGAATAACTTGCAATGTCATATAATTCTATAATGGAGTAAGTTATAAACGTAGCTGAATGCTCTATTAGGGTGACTGTTCTATTAGAGTATCTCGATCTCGCATATGCTACACGTAGTTGGCTTTGGAATCATACCTCAGTGGTTTGTAATCCGATTCTTCTGTACTACTGCAAGGACTTTCTGTGATAATTATTCCAGCTACACACCTATTTTCAGCTCACTGCTCTAAGCGGTTTGCCTGGTAGGCGTGAAAACTAATAGTTTTTTATTCATAAAAATCGATCGCATAATTGTGACATAGGTTGGGTTTTGTGTCATATCTCGATGGACTTTAACTGGATTCCTTTCAAACCACAAAAATGCACTCCTACGCTAATTACTCCATCTACATAGCAATTTTCAGCTCATTCCGTGAAGCGGTTTACCCTGTGGGCGTGACAGACCTTCGATCTTATTTTACGCAAATAATCGGTCATAACTCCGTGAATGTTCATCGGATTCCTACCAAATCTTGTACTGAGATTCGCCTTAATGAGCCCTGTCAGTGTGCCAAATTTCAGCCCGATTGGAGCACGAATTTGTGTTTTATGGCGGATTTTGCAAAGTGTGCGAAAAGAAGCAGAAGAAAAAAACGAAGAAAAAAACCCCAAACTTTGGCCGCTCGTATCTTGGAAATGGCTGGAGCGATTTTCATTACATTTGGAATGTGGACTCCCCTACCTAGCCGGCACTTCTGTAACAACTTTGGTTTCAATCGGATAAGGCATCACGGAGCTACAAAGGTGTGAAAATCGCGTTTACTTTCTTCCTGTAAATATACTCACAGTGTGGTGCGCCGGCTTCTTGGGCCGCACGACACACCACCGTGTGTCTTGATCAACTTAATGTGCCCTACAGGAAATTTTAGACATTAATTTATACTAGCATTGGCATGGTTGATGAATGGGTAAAATGTCAGCTTGTTATACATTTACAAAACATCAGTTGTGTATATAACAACTACATACTGTACATGAAGAAATCTCCAAATGCTATATTGTAAAGGTAATTTCCAAGTTGTTCAAACACAACTGATATGAGTAAATTACATGTGAAGTTATAAAAATGGAAACTCACCATTAACAGTCAGTACTCCAGAACTAGTGTCACTAGATACTACATTAGTAGCATTACATGTGTAGGTACCCACATCAGATGACTGTACATTATTGATTCTTATGGTACTCTGACTAAGTAATGGAGACACCACCACATACTTCACTGTATTAGTCACATCTACAGGAACATCATTAAAGTACCAACTAATGGTAGGAACTGGTTCACCGGTAGCTTGACAGACAAAGTTAGCTATGTCTCCTTCATTTTCTGTATCATTCACTACTTGTACAATGAATGTTGGAGCATCTAACACATGTAAAATTAACAATTTAGTGACAGCTTCAATGGGATGTACATTGAAGACTGAAATATATGTAATACAATATCACTTATGCACATTACGTATTCAATAATATATGTTGCAAACACAAAATAGTAGCATACAAATAATTAAACTGATAATCTAAAGTAGTTTTAAAGTACTCTGTCTACAACTTATGGTGGTAGGACATTCCATAGCCTGATGGTTGAAAGAGTGTAAATAAGCTTATGTGGGTAGATATAGGACATAAATTTCAGACCACTTTTTTGTAACTTGGTAAACATGCATGATTACAAAGCTACACTGAGACAATTAAATAAGTAGACTAGCTTGTATGCAGGCAGGTGAACAATTGAGTTCAATATTTATGTAAATGTGAGTAAATTGATGGGTAAACATGGGGTACAATGGGGTAAACTGAGCATATCTCAAACTGAGTGAACATGGGTATATATGTGTGAGGTAAATACGGTAAACATGAATAAAGATGGGGTAAAAATGACCATACTGCACTGAGAGCTACTATTAATATTATTTCGATTAATTCCAATCGTAATTTGGTAAATATTTTCTAATAAGAGTCCGGAATAGCAATGATGAGCACCAGACTTGATGGACACTGTGACTGATAGACTGTTAACTATAACAACTATAACACAAGTAAGCCTGGCTTGTTACATCCAATGATATGAATTCTAAAGTGTCAAGTGTGTGAGTCTGTCAGTTGCTTTCATATTAACCTTATTGTGGTTATCATCCATGTTTGGACAATGGTGAAATGTAAGGTTTAGCTTATAGCTGAAATGAATGACCCTGAGCAGTCTTAGAAATTCTAGAGTGTACATGCACTACAACCATATTTTAATCTCTTGTTTGTATTAGCATGCGATGGGCCAATATTGAGTGGAATTTGTGTCAACACAATGATGTGTGAGAAGTTTATTTAATCAGTGCATGCAATTCTGCATTTAAGCAATTTGAGGCTATTCTCAGGACATTGAATATTAACCCTTTCTCAGCGTCTGGGGGCTGTGCCCCCAGATCCCCGCGTCTGGAATCGCCTACCGCTTCAATTTACAGTAGCTGAACTCTTTACAGAGTGATTTGTTTGCAGCTGAACTCTCAGAGTCTACATGATGGTTTTTTTGTAGCTGAACTCTCTACAAGGTAACTTCTTCTAGATGATCCCTCTACAGGGCAATTTGTTTGTAGCTGAATTCTGATTTGTTTGCAGCTGAACTCTCTACATGGTGGTTTCTTTGTAGCTGAACTCTCTACAAGGTGAGCTGAACTCTCTACAGGGTGATCTTTTCGTAGCTGCACTCTCTACAGGGTGATATGTTTGCAGCTTAACTCTCTACATGATGGTTTCTTTGTAGCCTAACTCTCTGCAGGGTGATTTGTTTGTAGCTGAACTTTCCACAGGATGGTTTCTTTGTAGCTGAACTCTCTGCAAGGTGACTTGATTGTAGCTGAACTTTCTAAAATATTAACTGGTTGCTGCTGAACTCCCTACAGCATAACTTGCAATGTAATAGAAATCTATAATGGAGTAAGTCATGAACTAGGTGAATGGTCTATTAGGGTGACTGTTCTATTAGAGTATCTCGATCTCGCAATTGCTACATGGAGTTTGCTTTGGAATCATAAGTCAGTGGTTTGTACATCGATTGTTCTGTACTACTGCAAGGACTTTCTACGATGACTATTCCAGCTACATAACAATTTTCAGCTTACTGCTCTAAGCGGTTTTCCTGGTAGGCCTGACAATTATTGGTATTTTTATTCACGAATCTTGATCGCGTATTTGTTACACACCTTCGGTTTCATGTCATATCTCCATGATCTTAATTTTGATTGTTTTCAAACCACCAAAAGGCACTCCTACAATGCTTGATCTATCCACAAACCGATTTTCAACTCATTCCATGGACAACAAATTGATCTTGTTTTACGTGAATAATCGATCATAACTCCTGAACCATTCTCCGAATTTGCACCAAATTTGATACTAGGATTTGACGTTGGACTCCCTTTATGTGTGCCAAATTTCAAGGCGATCAGAATACACGTTTATGTTTTATAGCAATTTTTCAAAGTATGCAAAAAGACGAAGAAGAAGAAAAAAAAACCAAGAAATAAAAGCGAACTTTTGGGCACTCATATCTCGGAAATGGCTACGGCGATTTTCTTCACATTTGGTATGTGGGGTGGCCTACCTGGCAGGCACCTCTGCAGCAAAACTGGTTCCAATCGGATGAAGGATCACGGAGCTACAATGGTGTGAAAATCGCATTTCCTTTCTTCCTGTCAATATATTCACGGTGTGGCGTGCCGGCTTCTTGGGCCGCACGACACACTATCGTGTGTCTTGATACTGTAACTACTTTGTGCATAAAACACTAATTCTACTTATTAGGTAGGGGGCTGATGTTAGATGTGGAATGCTATTTTTATGCCAAAACTAAAGTAGTTTAAAGAGTAGTGAGCTACATAGAGTACAAATGAATGTCTAGGTTAAAAGCAGAAAATAAACTTTAATGGAATACTAGGTTAAATATGAGAACTAAATAAGAATAATAGATAACATTTTGGAAACTGCTGCAGAAATCATTAAATTTTTGAGCATATTAGGCTCAGACCTAAACTAAAGGGCTGGGGCAGGAAAATTTTGAAACATAATTATAGTTGTGACAAATTTGAATATGGAAGCAATTTAAAATGATTGAGATCTGGAAGTAATTTAAGAAAATAGCAAGCTGAAGTAAATAAATATTTATGCAAGGCAATTTTTGAAGATTAAAGCATAGATTTAAGGGCACTTTTATTTCAATAGTGAACTGTAAACAACCAAAACCATCAGTATAAGTTGGACTGTAAGAAAATTTTAGCCAAATAGTCAACCACACAAATGAAACATTCTGTTTTGAAAATGAATTTTGATAGCCAGATAGTGAAGATGCACAGCACATAGCTATATTACGTTTCTGTGCTGTAGCTTGCTATTTTCTGACTTTTACAGGTACAAACATCCCAATCACTACTTTTAGCTAACCACAAGTCATTTACAACTAGCCTTTTGGCCACAGCTATCCCCTGGTGCAGTCAATATGATACATGTGTAGGAAGAATAGTTGTGACTGGGTCTGGGAAAACTAGTCTTACCGCCAATATCAGCAGATTTGATTTTTCACCAATAACACAAAGCTACATGAATAAACTATCAAATTTAATTACCAAAATCAGATGGACTTGAGTGGTCTGCTTGTGTTGGCTTTTTCCAAGCACAGCGGCGATCTGTACAAGCAGTATGGAGGCCCTAATAGACAGCCTAAGGTGGCTGTACAGCACCGTGGTGTTGAGTAAACACCTGTGCTGTAAAAGTGCTTTCATTTCAGCAAATTTTGAGACCTAAATGGCCCATAACTTGGCCTAATACATCCCTACGTCTTCCTTTTCAATTTTATAAACAGCCTCTTGCCTTCCTTCCTGGCCCCCACCTCTCTCCCCTTTTGGAGCTCTCCTGATACAGTCAACCTAGGTTTAAAAATGGTGGGAAACTTAGCTGTTGGCTACTTGCACAGTGGATGCTCTGGAAGGTAAGGAATTGGTGTAAAATTGTGAAAATTTGGTAACCAACTTCATCATTTCTGAAATGACCAGGGATTCTCCATGGCAGTACTGATAACCCTCTATATCTGGCAGTATTTATTAAGTAAAAAGGTGAGTTGTCACAAAACTTACAATACAATATAACAGATTTTGTTTACTGACTTAATAAGTAACTAATTAACAAACTAATTAAATGATGCTTTCAAACAATCATAACTTGTTACTGCCTAATGATATGAGCAAAATTTTTTCACTGTTTGACATTAGTTCAGGACTTTTGGCAAGCTACGTATGTGTAAAAATTGCATTTCTTTTTTTACACACAATTTGGCATGCCAGCTTGTTGGGCCACATGACACACTATTCGCGTGTCTTTATGATGTACATACATAAATAATATTATGCCAAAACAGCAAGTTGTGAAAAAAGCATGCAGCCCCTCCCCCTTAAAAGTTGGGGTAAAAATATTGTGAAATCATAGGTGGCAACCAAGAAAATTGTTAATGGCTAATTTTCAAAAGTGACTATAAACATTACTATTATTGCTGCCATTTCTTGTTCATGCCATTTCTTGTTCATTGATTTCACAACTTTATTCATTTTGGCTTCTTTTGAGGGCCTCATTTTTCACAGCCTGGTTGTTTCAGTATATATACGTATGTACTCACATTGTATAGTGATGGTCACTGTGATATCTGTATCATTGTAACTGAGAACATTACTAGCTGAACATGTGTACATTCCAGTGTCTACTCTCATAGCTCCTATCACCATCAGTTCTACACTTACACTAGTCACATTACCAACACCAGTACATGACATCACTTCACTACCAGATATTAGTCTCATATTACTTAGACTACTCCCATCACTGTTCTGCCATACAACTGTTGGTGGAGGATAACCTGTAGCTGTACATGTGATTAATCTATCACTTCCTTCAGTGAAAATAAACTCTTGTCCTTCTACTGGTCTAGTAATGTTTGGAGATACTATAAGAATACAATAAGTAACAGTCATTAGTACATGCACACTGCATACAGTACATGATAGAGAATAAAGCCCATGATTTAGACCATCTCAGCAAAATCCTACATAGATCACACAAACATTTTAACTAGTGTAAAAATAATCTTTAAAAAATATATAGGTAATAAGATTGTTATAAAAGATAAATATATTATGTAACTTATTAAAAATAATTTCATCTACTTTCATACAGTAGTTATTGTCTCTGAATGTCTTTTGGTAGCACTATATCACCTAGCTAACATAATTGATTGTGCACCCCCCTCCCCTGAAAATTTCTGCTTTTTTCCTCATAGGGTATTGTTCTACTCTTTAGATGAATGGCAAAGTGAAGCAAATTTGAGAATGGATGCTATATGTATAGCAAAATGTATTTTAAAATAGATCATGAACATAGGAAGGAATACTAAATTATACTTTATTGTACTGTATGTTGTACGCTCTCACATGGAAGAATGGCCCTACCAAAGGAGCTCAGTTTAAAATCAATCAATCAAATCTTGTTGATTCCTAGAAGAGATTAGCTCTTCTCTTCTCACTCATTCCATGTTTTCGTTGCTCATGTATGCTTTAGATGCAACTGTGCCTGTATATTTTCAGTTGTTTAGAGAGTATCTATATCGGTTCCATTTGACTCCATATTTACTAGTGGACCAAACTTCTTCCAAATTAATTCTAAGGCTTCATTTGAGGTAGGAGAGATTTTTAAGGCAGCATTATTATATGTGACCAGATTTGCGCAAAGGGATCTTCCACACACATCCAATATACCAACTTTGACGATTCATAACTTCAGCTTACAATAAGTTGTTGGCTTGCAATTTAGACTGTAGTGCGAGCCAACATCGGTTAATTGATGGAGAAAATTTGCGGTTTGTATGTGCTTTGACAACTAAGTAATGGTCCTCCAAATTCATAGAATTGGATCTGTGTGGAAGACCCCTTTTCGCACATCTGGTCACATATTAGGATTTTGGCAAACCATAGGTGATCTCTATTATGTACTAGATGAATAAAAAATTGAAAATCTCAAAAGGGGAATAGGGATCACTAAAAAAAGCCATGAAACAAGAAGGGATCGCTGGGGTGGTAATGTAAACCACAAATCCCTATTTTGATTCTCTGTCATAGATTAATTTACATGCTCCACTCATATTGAGATAAGTCAAAATAGGGATTTGTGGTTTACATTACCACCCCAGTGATCTCTTCTTGTTTTGTGGCTTTTTTTCAGCAAAACCTTATCCCCCATTAAAATTCTCAATTTTTATTCATCTAGTTTGTGTACTTTTTTAAAATCCAGTAATGAATTTGCTGTTCAGTGCAAGCTTTGTTGTTATCAGACACACTTGACTGCATTATTAGAGTACTTATGTGATCCTGAGCAGCTGTACATGTTGTCACAGTACACATACGTTGCAGTCTCAGGACTTGTAGTCATTGTCACATTAGTATCGTCATGCAGTACTCATCAATACACACCAGATGGTATGAGACTGAGCGAACTACCTGTCACAAGATATGGAAATCTGACAAACATAACATAAGTTAAACAGTTTGTGGTTGTGCATTTATTATTTCAGTCAAGATCATACACAATAAGAATCACATACAGTTTTACCAGGGGTGCAATATCAAGACACACGGTAGTGTGTCGTGCGGCCCAAAAAGCCGGTGCGCAACACCCGTGAGTATATTGACAGGAAGAAAGAAAACGCAATTTTTGCACCTCCGTAGTTCTGTGCTGCCTTGATGAAACAAGATGAGTTTTGCTGTGGACACTCCCTCCACCTTCAGCACTCAACATTCCAAATTTGCGCAAAATCGCTTCAGGCGTTCCCGAGATATGCGACTTCAAAAATTGCCTTAATTTCTTCATTTTTCTTCTTCTTATTTTTCTTCCTCTTTTCGCACACTTACAAAAACTGCTATAAAACGCGAATGCCATATACGATTGCCTTGCAATTTGGCACACTGAAGCAGGGTATAAAGGCGCATCTCTGTACCACCTTTGGCTAGGATACGATAAACAGGAAAAGAGTTATGATCGATTATTCACGAACAATAACACCAATATGTTGTTACGCCCACAGGGTAAACCACGTATGGGAAGAAGCTGAAAATCGGTGGGTGAATAGGTTAACTATTGAACCTCAAACCTTTTTTGGTTTGAAAGAAATCGAGCTAAAAAAGATACAACGAAAAAACCAACAGTGTGTAACAATTATGCAATCGAGATTGGCTAATAAAAAACTATTACTTGCCACACCTACCAGATAAACCGCTTGGGGTAATGCTTTGAAAATCGCTGTATAGATGGAGTAATCATCTTAGAAAGGCTCTTCAATGGTGTAGAAGAATCAGACTTAAAGCCATGGAGTTATAACACGAAATCCAACTTGGTGCAGCAAGTGCGAGATCGAGATACTCTAATAGAGCAGTAATCCTAATAGAGCAGTTACCCTGAAAAGAATTCAAGAGATCAGCTAGAAACAAGTAACCTGTATAGAGATCAGCTACAAACAAGTCAACCTGTAGAGAAATCAGCTACAAACAATTCACCCTGTAGAGAGATCAGCTAGAAGAAGTTACCTGTAGGGAGTTCATGCAACTATTGAAAGAGATAGTTCAGCTAGAAGAAATCACCTTGTACAGTTCAGCTACAAAGAAACTACCATGTAGAGAGTTCAACTACAAACAAATCACCCTGTAGAGAGATCAATAGAAGAAGCTACCTTGTAGAGAGTTCAGCTACAAAGAAACCATCATGTAGAGAGATCAGCTGCAAACAAATCACCTGTAGAGAGTTCAGCTACAAACAAATCTCCCTGTAGAGAGATCAGCTAGAAGAAGTTTCCTTGTAGAGAGTTCAGCTACAAACAAATCATCCTGTAGAGAGATCAGCTAGAAGAAGTCACCTTGTAGAGAGTTCAGTTACAAAGAAACCATCATGTAGAGAGTTCAGCTACAAACTAGTGACCTTGTAGAGACATCAGCTAAAAGCAGTTACCTTATAGAGAGTTCAGCTACAGAGAAACCATCATGTAGAGAGTTCAGCTGCAAACAAATCACCTGTAGAGAGTTCAGCTACAAACAAATCTCCCTTTAGAGAGATCAGCTAGAAGAAGTTTCCTTGTAGAGAGTTCAGCTACAAACAAATCTCCCAGTAGAAAGATCAGCTAGAAGAAGTCACCTTGTAGAGAGTTCAGCTACAAAGAAACCATCATGTAGACAGTTCAGCTGTAAACAAATCACCTGTAGAGAGTTCAGCTACAAACAAATCTCCCTATAGAGAGATCATCTAGAAGAAGTCACCTTGTAAAGAGTTCAGCTATAAAGAAACCATCATGTAGAGAGTTCAGTTGCAAACAAATCACCTGTAGAGAGTTCAGCTACAAACAAATCTCCCTATAGAGAGATCATCTAGAAGAAGTCACCTTGTAAAGAGTTCAGCTATAAAGAAACCATCATGTAGAGAGTTCAGCTGCAAACAAATCACCTGTAGAGAGTTCAGCTACAAACAAATCGACCTGTAGAGAGATCAGCTAGAAGAAGTTACCTTGTAGAGAGTTCAGTTACAAAGAAACCACCATGTAGAGAGTTCAGCTGCAAACAAATCACCTGTAGAGAGTTCAGCTGCATACAAAACACCCTTAGAGAGTTCAGCTACAAACAAATCTCCCTATAGAGAGATCATCTAGAAGAAGTCACCTTGTAAAGAGTTCAGCTATAAAGAAACCATCATGTAGAGAGTTCAGTTGCAAACAAATCACCTGTAGAGAGTTCAGCTACAAACAAATCTCCCTATAGAGAGATCATCTAGAAGAAGTCACCTTGTAAAGAGTTCAGCTATAAAGAAACCATCATGTAGAGAGTTCAGCTGCAAACAAATCACCAGTAGAGAGTTCAGCTACAAACAAATCGCCCTGTAGAGAGATCAGCTAGAAGAAGTTTCCTTGTAGAGAGTTCAGCTACAAACAAATCTCCCAGTAGAAAGATCAGCTAGAAGAAGTCACCTTGTAGAGAGTTCAGCTACAAAGAAACCATCATGTAGACAGTTCAGCTGTAAACAAATCACCTGTAGAGAGTTCAGCTACAAACAAATCTCCCTATAGAGAGATCATCTAGAAGAAGTCACCTTGTAAAGAGTTCAGCTATAAAGAAACCATCATGTAGAGAGTTCAGTTGCAAACAAATCACCTGTAGAGAGTTCAGCTACAAACAAATCTCCCTATAGAGAGATCATCTAGAAGAAGTCACCTTGTAAAGAGTTCAGCTATAAAGAAACCATCATGTAGAGAGTTCAGTTGCAAACAAATCACCTGTAGAGAGTTCAGCTACAAACAAATCTCCCTATAGAGAGATCATCTAGAAGAAGTCACCTTGTAAAGAGTTCAGCTATAAAGAAACCATCATGTAGAGAGTTCAGCTGCAAACAAATCACCAGTAGAGAGTTCAGCTAGAAGAAGTTACCTTGTAGAGAGTTCAGTTCCCTGTAGAAAGATCAGCTAGAAGAAGTTACCTTGTGGAGAGTTCAGCTACAAAGAAACCATCATGTAGAGAGTTCAGCTGCAAACAAATCATCTGTAGAGAGTTCAGCTACAAACAAATCTCCCTGTAGAGAGATCAGCTAGAAGAAATTACCTTGTAGAGAGTTCAGTTACAAAGAAACCACCATGTAGAGAGTTCAGTTGCAAAGAAATCACCCTGTAGAAAATTCAGCCACAAACAAATTGCTCTGTAGAAAGAACAGTTAGAAGAAGTTACCTTGTAGAGACTTCAGCTACAAAGAAACCATTCTGTAAAGAGCTCAGCTGCAAACAAATCACCTGCACAGAATTCAGCTACAAACAAATCACCCTGTAGAGAGATCAGCTAAAAGAAGTTACCTTGTAGATAGTTCAGCTACAAACAAATCACCCTGTAGAGAGATCAGCTAGAAGAAGTTACCTTGTAGATTGTTCAGCTACAAACAATTCACCCTGTAGAGAGAGCAGCAAGAAGAAGTCACCTTGTAGAGTGTTCAGTTACAAAGAAACCACCATGCAGAGAGTTCTGTAATAAATATATGTATTATATATATAAAATTTGTACATTCACTGATAAAATCAGAACTATTTAAAGTGCATCTGCTTCATCTTTTCGTCTTCCTGTGGTAAAGAAAAAAAAGACAGGTTAAAAAAGTCCCAAAGCCAGCCATAGGCCGGCTTTGGGGTATACAAATACAAAAAGAAATGAAATCTAATCCAAAACAGCCAAGCTGTAAAATAAAACAGTGCGGCCCTAAAAAAGGCTATGGTGAAAAAAGATGTGAAATCCAAGGTGGCAGCCAAGAAATGGCTCTGATGGTAGGTTAATGGTAAAAATTTTAATAACGGCAATTTAGGTGAATTTTTTGCCAAGACCAAGTGGCAACAAAATTCACCTGAATTGTCGTTATTAAATTTTTTACCATTAACCTACCATCACAGCCATTTCTTGGCCGCCACCTTGGATTTCACATCTTTTTTCACCATAGCCTTTTTGAGGGTCGCACTGTTTTTTTACAGCTTGGCTGTTTTGGATTATATTATATTATACTGAGCATATTATTATGATTGGCTCACTGGTGTACAGTAGTATAAATGAGATGTCAGAAAAGAGGCATAGATAATATCACATTATGTGGTTTGTGCAGAGTTTGTTGTTCGTTTTAGTATTGTATCCATTGCATGAGTATACCATGATGAAATTTATGCTGTGGACATGTATGAACGTATATGGCTTCCCACAACTAAAGAATACTACATCCACAAAAAATTACACACCACACCCAGTGGCGGATCTAGAAATTTTCAGAGGGGTTCCAGGTTGAGGAAGTTTTCAATAACTGTCAGGGGTGGATCCAGACTTTACTTTTGAAAGGGGAGGTAATTGCAACTTCAACCTAACCTTGAGTTGAAGACCAAAAAAATGTAATTACAGTACTTGTTGTTGAATGATGTAATGTTGAATTCAAAGGCAAAAGTATGAAGTTTGACCAGTACAAAAAGTCCTAATATAATACACTATGTATAACTCTTGGTGATATTATCAACCCACACGATCACGAATTGTCACTTACACCTAGGCCTGAGCCTATTATGCTCAAAATTTTACCTATTATTCTTTCCAGAATTTCCCAAAAAATTCTCCTATTATTCTTTTTGTTATTCTTGTATCCAGCCTATTATTCCATAATTATTCTCATTCAGTATATATCTGTGGCTAGTCACTTAGTTTTCAAGATGCTGCTATAAGCAGTTTTGTCCGAATTATTAATAGCCATATATGAAGCATTCCACCTTATACATCATTTTTCTATCCATAATAGTTACAGCAGGGTTAGAATAGCTATCTACAGTAATAATTCAAGTGTATTTAATTATTAGTGTATTATAATAATATGCTGTAACTACTCTATAGCTACTAAGTTAGGTAGATAATAATGCTCAAAGACTTGAAGAAGATACGCTGGTATAAGATGTACAATTTCAGAATTGCAGATAATCATGCAGTTAAATCCCTGATTCTGGCTGTAGATCATGTTGTTAACATGAAACGATCTGACTGCTCTATTAGAGTATTTGAGTGTTCTATTAGAGTATATCGATCTTTTAGAGGCTTTTCAGCTCCTTTCAGCCAGCACTCCGTCAGCTTTGTATCGTTTGTAGTACCTTACCTCTTTCTTCTAGGTAATCAAGAAGAGACACGCCCCCTAATTCCACTGATCATTCCCGTGGTCGTCCGATTATTCTAAAATTATGCGTGTAACCATCCTATTATTCCGGAATTATTCTCACGAAATTGGTGACCTATTATTCTCAAGATTATGCCGGCATAATAGGCGCAGGCCTACTTACACCATAGATATTACGCCCACATGAATCGTAAATAAATTTGGGGTGCTTGCTATTTTCAGAGGGGGTTCCAGCTGAAACCATTGTAACCCCCTGTATTAACCACTGACACCACATATATTACAACTAGTTTGTAGACTGTAGAGTAGCTAACCTTGAATACACACACATTATTCACAACACATAAGTCAAATACTGTGTAGCAGCAATGTCTATTGGAAAAGTACTATTCTAGAGTTGAAATTCTTATGAAATGTTGTGATCATGTAACAGAGCTGGCAAGCCAGTCAGACATAAAACGTGAACAAACTAAAGCTACTACAAATTTTAAAATTTAAAAGGAGTAGGGATTGATATAATGCAGATTCTATAAAGAGTAAGGAAACAAGCTCAATGTTACAGCTGAAATGAGAATGATCCACGCAACAAGAAGTAAGGAAACAAGTCCAACAAGATTAGATGGCTACTTGCTAAAATGAGACACATTTTAATGCCTACTTTTGGCTAACATCTTGAAATGGGACTAGCTATCAGCCAAAAGTATAATAAGCATTATAATGTGTCTTATTTTCTATAGCAAGTAGCCATCTATTCTTGTTGGATTTGTGTTTCCTTACTTTTTGTTGTGTTGGTCACTCATTTCAGCTGTAACATTTTTTAGCTTGTTTCCTTACTTTTGATAGCATGTGCATCATATCAATCTCTACTTCCTTTTAAACTTTAAATTTCTTTAATAGCTAGTAATATTTCTGTTCATGGAGTGTCTAAATAACTTTGCTTTGTTCCTATAGCCCCAACTGTAAATGAATGTGTGTTATGCTGCATTTGTTTCAAGGTGTCAACTGCAGACCATAATTCACATTTAAATGGATTCAGATTCAAACTTTCTTGTATAGCAAAAAATTTAAATCAAATCTATAAATTGTGGTGATCTGTTCCTCAATTTCCTGTTTATTCTTGTACATGTGTACAACATTGAAATACCTTAATAGAACAGTCAACTGTAGGAGGTAAAACTACTTTAATGAACATTCTTAGTGATAACTAATATGGTTATTGAAGAAGACAGTAAGTGTAGCCAGATCCCTTCTACTTGAGTAAGTAGATTTTGGGCTTTCATTGTAAAGCAACACTTTGAATACTTCTAGTCAAAATTGTGTAGTATTTCTAAATACATTAAATCCAGTCAAAATCACAAATCGCAAGTAAGTTTAGTAAAGATTTAAGCTAAAGTTATATCTTTTGATTTTGGTCGACATACATGCAAAAGTGAAGACAGGAGGGCTAAAACTACAGTTTAAGGGATTTTAAGTTTGATTAGGGAACATAGAAATAAAAAGTAGGGAAACAAGGGAGAAACGTCCACTAGTATATCTGCAGATATAGCTGACCTCCCTTGTTTCCTTACCTTTTATTTATATTATCCCTAATCAAACTTAAAATTCCTAATTTTTCCTTATACTTGTTTGTTTACTTTTTTTGTAACATTATTATGACTAGTGAACCCCTGCATACCACATCAAAAAAAGGAAGGCACCAGAGTTAATGTTTCATCTGGACACATGCCCCAGTTATCTATTACTGACTTGATAGCCATTATGTTTTACTTTCAGTTACGTATGTTCATCCTGTTATACAGCAGTACAAATGAAGAACAGTAGGAAAAACACATCTGCAATCAATCCAGTAACCAGGAAAATCACAGACGATTCGCTAGTCCAAATTACTCAAAGTTGAACGGCGGCCATTACGCTTCGCTTTCACCTATTTCAGCCTGTTACACAGCATCACAAACAAAGAACAGTACAAGAAGCATCTCTGCAATCAATCCTGTTGCTATGTAAAATAGCCACAGGGAAGTCGCATAGCACTATTGCGAGTAGTCGCCTTGCATTGTCAGCGAAAAGAACTGGAACACAAAGGAGGAGAAAAGGCACATCATGCTGCTAAGCTGTCATGTAAGGAAAGTGAGGCTGGTTTTAGGGTGATATGTTTTGGCTGGAAAAGCCTAGTTCTTCATGATCCCTAATATTAGGCAATCCTGTATCCGAGATTTTTTAATAAAAAATTCTCCGTATATTCCCCAATTGAACTCTGGCACAAAATAACAACTCGTGTTTAACTTAGAATTGCTCCATCATCCGAGCTCCAATGAGGATGAAAATCGCTATGGGGTTTGTCCGCATGCTGATCATCATGGAAATCTTAGTTTTATTGTGCGCATTGCATATAAGTAAGTTTTGTGCTGTTTTGTAATCTTTTCAATCCTTGTAGTGTATGTAGAATACTTTAAAAAACGTAGTATCGGGTGGAAGGTAGTCACTGATGCTTACTTTAAGGGCGTAGTTATTTTGCTGGAGTTAATGATTTTCAGCTCCATAGCAATTTTCTGATGGCTGTGACACCAGTTCAAAAGTATAAACCACTTCAAATTTGAAGTAACAATGCTGTATTTGAAACCACAACTCCACTTTAGGTATTGTTGCACCATTGTGACACCTATACTATAGCTGTTTACCTTTATAAGTACACAGAAATATTTGAAATTTTCAACTAGAGTAGGGATCATAGCACATTGATAAAAAGTACTGAAACAAGCTGGAATTGTCCATGATATTAAATCACAGTAAAACAACAAGAAGTGTTATATCCCTGCTGTGCATTTCCACTATGGTATCTTGAGCACAGTAGGGATATAACACTTCTTATTATTTTGCTGTGATTTAATATCATGGACAATTCCAACTTGTTTCAGTACTTTTTATCGATGTGCTATGGTCCCTACTCTAGTTGAAAATTCCAAACTTTTCTGTGTACTTGTTTGAAAATAATTTTATTATGACTGGTGAATCCACGCATACTGCATCTGAAATGGTGCTGCATGCCCTGTCTATATCAGTTATTGTCTGAAAAGTTAAGTATCCATTAAGCAACCAGTTACACAGCATTTCAAATCAAGAACTGTTCAAAAAGCACCTCTATAATCCACTCATACCAAAAGAAAGAAATAGTGCCGTGTGCCCCAATTATACTAATCATCATATGAAAAGTGAGGTGTCCATGTCGGCTATTTTCAACCTGTTACACAGCAGTACGAATCAAGAACTATTTGAAAAGCAACTCTGCAATCATAATAGCCACTATGAAAATACAGACGATTTCTGTTTCAAAGGGAAGCTACCACGTGCTACCGCCAAATTGACACCTTTTGCTCTCAGCAAAGATGAATGGCACACAAAGGAGGAGACTGGTAAGTCCATGAAGAATGCATTGTACGTACTGCGGTATGCCAAAAGGCACCTCTCGGGCCGAAGCGACATCGAACAGTGAAATATCAAGCCCGTAACCTTAGCCGTTATCGAGTTAGAGAAGGCATCAGTCAGTCAGTCATTAGAAAATTCCGTTGAGTAAATTTTTTTTAAATACCGTAGCAATTTGTTGAAAGCATTTCGGGTTGATCTGAATGCTTGTTTGGGCTTAGTTTTACCTAACCAATAGTGCCTTATTGTTGTCTGGGAAAATTGAGGCTGGTTTTTGGGTGATGTTATTTTGTGGGCCACGCCTACTCTTTGTGGTCCCTACTATACAGTTACTATCATACTGTATGATAAGATGTTAATTTGATGTTTTCACTTACTTGACATAGCCTCTTGCTTATGGGTATACACCATTGCATTGAGAAGTGCGCAGGAGGTCAGTGAAATATAATTATTTGCTCACCACAAAGTATACAAAGATCACTGAGATCCGATAAGACCTCAAGTTACTCTCAATACATGTACAAAATTACAGCTAGAAGCAACTGCAGTTTCAAGACAGTCCAGATTGTTAGATGGCTTCCTAATCCAATTGTGCCATTTTTCTCTTTAAAATGTATGGGGAGATTGGCATTTTCCCAAAATTTAAAAATCATGCTGGAATGCCTACTAATATACAGTACTACCGTACTGTATAATACCTTGGTCAATTTTCCAATTCATGATGAACATTTTAAAGTGAAATCTAAACTCTGTATATCAATGCAAACAAAATTTATGGCTGCAAATACATTAGTATAGTCACTCTACAAATCAGCACTTTCTTTTCCATAGCACTACTGCTCTCCAAAATAGGCTGAAAGTTTGTTAATGCTTCCTTGGACATTGTTGGTGATGCTAACACACGATAAATCTACAACACACTGGATACAGTGGTACCTTGATTATCTAAACTAATTGGGGGGAAGGGTGTTCATATAATCGAACAGTACATAAAATCGAACTTCCATACATTTATATACAGAGCTTTGCTCAACTACTCTAATAAAGCATACACTTGTTGACAAAACACCTTCATTGAGCAGTCGATTTAGTGTTCAGATAATCGAGAGTTCAGTTAATCGGTGTTCAGATAATCGAGGTTCCACTGTACTTAAAACCAATAATTTTAAATTGGCGATAAGAAAGGTTTTCCCATACTAGGTCACAGATTACTAATTTGACATTGCTATGCATGAATAATTCACAAAACAAAAACTAATTAACTAAATAGTAATGAATAATAGTATGATATGTATTGTCCAAAATTTCATACGTGGTTGATTAATTCTCATGAACAGCAATGGCTAGTTCTTGCCTAATACACCTAATATTATGCCTATTATGCTAGCATTGAGCATACTGTAGTTGATTAAGCTGAATGGCAAGGGTACAGTATATACATTTCAAACCATCTACTACATGCATGGATAAATCTCAAGAGATATATTGTAGGCCATTTCCAAGTTGTTCAAACACAACCAATATGAGTAAATTGCATGTGAAGTTATAAGAATGGAAACTCACCATTAACAGTTAGTACTCCAGAACTAGTGTCACTAGATACTACATTAGTAGCATTACATGTGTAGGTACCCACATCAGATGACTGTACATTATTGATTCTTAAGGAACTTTGACCAGGTGATGTTGATATGACAGTATACTTCACTGTATTAGTCACATCCACTGGAACATCATTAAAGTACCAACTGATTGTAGGAACTGGTTCACCAGTAGCTTGACAACTGAAGGAAGCTATGTTTCCTTCATTCTCTGTGCGATCCATTACTTGTTGATAAAATGTTGGAACATCTGTTTCATACATACCACAACAACAACAATTCAGTAATGTTATATACAAAGTACTGTATATGGTCACACATCTCAGAACTGTAAGTGAAATAACTGACTAATAATTGCTTCATGGAAGTGTGGTGCACATAACATACTTAGAAAGAATGATTATCATTTGATTGCATTTGACAAAAAATAACCAGTACTAAATCTTTGTAATGGTTATGCTTGTTTGAAAGCATCATTTAGTTATTTAGTTTGTTAATTACTTAACAAGTCAGTAAATAAATTCTATTGTATATAAATTTTGTAACAACTTATTAGAAACATTGCAGGCTACACTGATTTGGGTTTTAATACACTTTACCAATACTGCCAAGGTGTTGCGAATGCTTTATAAAATGGTTGTTGGTCAATGCTGTTTTGTGGAAGTGTAAACTTTAATTATCACTATCATACAGAGTATTATACCAGAAAAATGGTTTACCTATCACCTATGTTAATTTACATTGAGCCATATAGTACATTATTTAAGTTTTGATGTGTTCCTAATTAATTCCTATCGATTCTAATTTACTAGTAATAGTGGGTGTAGAGAATCAAGTTGGTACTTTAATACCTAAAAAGGCAAGGCAACACAAAAAAATAAATTCACATCAGTTCAAAGTGGTTGCTACCATGTTAAATTTATATCAAACATTTTGGACTGAAGACAGCTTCCTTCCATTCAACTATTATGGAGTATGGTTAAAATTGGATTGCAAAGTGAATCAAGCAGTATTATGAAATATTATCGTTATAATTATCAGAGAGGTGTTAACACTTGCACAAGAAGCAGAATAAAATCCGTAAGATGAAGAGTTCATATAGAAAATTTTTTTCCACATTTCTTTATGCAAAATGTCACAATAATATTCACTAGTATTATAAAAATTGTTAGTTAAAAATGAAGTAGGGATTTATCTAATAAAAAGTAGTGAAACAAGAGACAAATGATGGTATTACAGCATAAATCAGCAGCAAAGTGCCTACTTTTGCATTTAGCAAAATAATTGTTATAACTAATGTGCCAAAGTAGGGATTTTCCCACAGAGCTATGCTGTAATACCATCATTCATCTCTTGTTTCACTACTTATATTGCATAGATCCCTAATTCATAGGGTAAATTTTAAAGGTGGAATTTTGGGTGGTACGTGAAATTTTCTGGGCGATTCCTACTTTAATCACATAGTGGTTTAATTTGCCATACATTAATCCCAATAGTAGGAGTGCAATTAATCCCAAATCGCACGGCCTTGTTTCTGTAATTGCACTGTAAAATAGCCAATAAAATAGCAGAATAACAGAAGCCTTTTAAGTGCAACAAGAAAATGATATAATGAATAGCCAATCAAATAAGCTGACAATAGAAGCCTTTTAAGTGCAACATATGCAGACATTTTGGGTAGCCAATCAGAATTGCTGACACGCGAAGCCTTTTAAGTGCAACAACAAATGATGTAAAATGATGCAATCACCTGGTAGAAGTTAATGGCCACATAGAACTGGATAGATGTGTACTACAAACCACGAAGGGTGGTCACTATGTGATTAGTTGGCAATCACACGCATTTTCGTGCAATTATGGAATAATTGTACTCGTAACAGCCAAAATTGCACTCAAATGTGTGTGATTACCTATACAAACAGTACTACCATACTGTTTGATAGGTGGTACTTGTACTGCTGAAAAACTTGAGTATACTTACCAACAAGAGGCTCTTGGGAATTAGGGTTCATAGGAATTGTTTATTGTGACCAAATGTTTATTGTGACCAAATTTTGGAAACCACCCATATAAAACAGTTAGAATTTTTATATCTAACATGACGCAGTTAGAGTAAGCCACCTATGTTTGGCCACCAGGAATTAGAAAGTACTTAGAAAGTATAAAACACATGCATCCCTTGAATTCTGCATCGTTGTTAGCTTAGACACTCACTAGCTAGCACATCAAGTTTTGTAGGATTTCCTCACTCTGTGTGTTTTGAAAGGCATTAAGTGCAAATCTGAATCACACAACATTATGGCCAAAATTACCTATTTTCGTACTTTACCTTGCAAAGCTCAGAGAATCCAAAGGTTAAATACAATTACGCATGTAGCTATAGGGTAGTCACTTAAGGTCTAGCCCACCAAGTATCAGCCTATAAATCAACACTACTCTCAGATGTTATTAAATGTATAAGTACATGTAGCTCAATTAAATTTTGGTCATTCATCGACGCTTATAACTACAACTGTTGATTAAATTTATGAGCAAATTTAGATGATTTCAACTGTTTGACACCATAAACATCAAAGAAAATCAGTTTGAATCTTTAGTATGTATAATGATCTGTGCTGGGCTGCTCCCAAACTAGCTGCACACGAAGAGTCAGTGACACCAGCTACAAAGCCACAAACCTTTTCCATAAAACCTTCACTTGAAATAATCTCACATGAAGAATGATACAGAATGGATGCATTTTGAAATAAGATTTCAGTGACTGTTCTATTAAACTAGTTATAATATCTCGATTGCTTTATTAGAGTATCTCAATTAATTCAGCCAAATTATGATAGTAACAGTATTTTTAAAAATAATGTCAATTTAACAATGAAGTAGGGATCTATGCAATAAAAATTTGAAACAAGAGATGAATTATGTTGTTACAGCCATAGCTCAGTGGGAAAGTCCCTACTTTGGCATTGAACAAAAACAATAATAGCTAATGTGCCAAAGTAGGGACTTTCCCACTGAGCTATGCTGTAATACCATCATTCATCTCTTGTTTCAACTTTTCATTTCATAGATCCCCAATTCATTTTTATATTACATATTCTTTAAAATACTTTGTTTAGTTTTTTGTTGTGATATAGCTAGCTACAATGTAACTTGGATTAGTCCACTTGTATTTTCCATATCTGTAGGTACGAGGAAGGCAGACACCATCATGCATCACTTATAATCATCTTGCCCATTTGCTCAGTGAGAAGTGGAGTTCCTTATACACTGTGGTAATGGACTGGCTTCGCTGTAATTTGGGATTCTCCTTGCTGTACTTTTCAATAATGTGTATCAGGGGATAGCGTCCTAGATCCAAATGTCCCTGTGTGCCTCCAGCTGTCAACCTTGCTGTTATCTGTAGCAGAACTCACTATATAGTGACTCAATTCTAGCTATGTAGTGACTTGTAACATGATAATTATTATGTAGTTGAACTCTATAGGGTGACTTTTTTTGTAACTCAGCTTTCTACTGGATGACTTCCAATGCTGGTTCACTCTTCTCATTACTGATTTGGTGGAAGCACCTTTCATGCTATGGCCCACCTTTATTTATTTATTAAGGCTATACAGCACAAGTGCTGAAGGTCTGTATGACACCTGGTCCTACAGCCTGTTTAATATTGTTACAGAAAGTATGTTTGAAAAGGTGGAGAAAGGAGAAAAAATCCATGACTGGACCTGGGTAGCCTCAACCCTGTAGCCATCCGATTAATGCTCGAATATTACATATCTAACATGAAATACAGCATTACAAAACATTTACCGGTGACCAGATATAGAATTTAAAAGATACAGTAACTTGAAATTTTGTTTGCCTGTTTCACTTACTCACTCACTCACTGCCTGACCATAGTCGCAAGCCTAGAGGCCAAACAAAGCAGTGCACGGCCACCATTTTATGCCATTTGGGAATATAACAAATTCAGCAGTGGGATGTGCCTTTTGGAGTTCTGATGGGTGTAGGGCCTGTGCGCCTTGTTGTTTCTTTTATCTTCAATCTGGCTGCTTGTCTTCTTCTTTATCCAACAAAACCATATAAAGGTGTTAATTTCCATATCAACACTTTCTTTTAACAGCATATTAATTTTAGAGCTGGATTTCAGAAGCACTTTAGTCCCAGCATTATACTACAGTATAAGAAGTATGCTAGCTAGATATCTGCAACTTCACAATCAGGATACTGTTTGTGATGGGTTTACAACCACACCCAGCAAAATTAATAAAGATCAAGGTGGACTAATAGCAATAGAGTGTGGAGACCACACCTCTTGACGATCTAGCTATTTACTAAACAGTAAACAAAATGGTCTAACTAGCTTTACACCCCTTGGCTGACTTGAGATACTCTAATACAACAGTCACTCTAATACAACAGTCATGTGTGATATTCTAATAGAACAGTCACAAGTTACACCGTTGCTAGCTGTGCTACAGCAAAAAAACTAAACAAATTAGTATTTTAAAAATTCTTGATTTAAAAATGAAGTAAGGATCTATGCAATGAAACACGATGATGTAATAATGATGTAATAATGATATAATTATGTTCAATGTGGACTTTCCCACTGAGTTGTGATGTAAAACAATCATTCATCTCTTGTTTCACTACTTGTATTGTATAGATTCCTACATCATTTTTAAATCAACAATTTTTTAAATACTTGTCATGTAGAGAGGTCATGCCACCCCATAGAGAGTTCAGCTACAAACACATTGTGTAGAGAGTCCATCTACGCTCTGTATACCTATGTATACAATTTCAGCCACAAACAAGTCACCAATTGTTGCATAGTTTTTTTAGCCTCATGAATTGCTACTGTTAGTCTTGATAACAATTATACAGTTTTACATACTTACATACATAACTATATCTGACCGGCTAGGATATCTGACCGGCTAGGCGAAAACTGGACATTTTTGCATAATTGCTATAAAAACATATTGAATAAACCAGGTAAAAAAATATAGCATGCTTTGTAATAAAGTTTACAGTCATTATTTCTTCGTTGGATCAGCGTTCTTCTTTGTCCACACAAAGAGGAATACAGGAAAGAATTATACTTCGATAAATTTGCCACTTTATAAAAAGATAAGACCTAAGTACTGTCCTTGAGCTTGAAAAAGTCCTTGTAATTATTGCTGCTGTATATATAAATCGATTGATATAGGGGTGGGAAATATACCGATTTTTAATTGTTGTGCAATTATATAATACCCAAATCACTAAATATTTAACATCTAGTAATACCGCATACTGACATACTGATAATACTGGAAATTCCAGTTTTCAAATTATTTAAACAGCATTATAGCAGAACTTGTTAGCAATAATGGAGCAAAGAGTATAGCATGGGACTACTAGAAAGGTATTAATGGGAGATCAGTAAAATATGGGCGTACTATTTGTCACCCTATGTAAAAAGTTTACCTCCAATTTTTTGGATATAAGCATTGTGTAGTCTGCAATGAGGTTATTGGTGCAATGGAAACTTATACATATTTAGTGGGTATTTAGTAATACCGCAATATTTACAATTAAAATACCATGGTATGATATTGATCAGTACCGCCCACCCCTATATAATAATTCTGAGACTATAATAATCAAGACACACAATAGTGTGTCGTGCGGCCATGTAGACTACGGGCGTGCGACAGACAAGTGTGTATTGTACAGGAACCAGGAAAATGTCGTTTTCACGCATCTGTAGTTCGATAGTGCTTGACCAGAAATTAACCATTTTTGCTGTGGTAATTCCCTTGGGTTGGAGTACTTCCAGTTTCAAATTTGAGCTGAATCTGCGAAGCCATCACTGAGATAATTTATGCGTCTTCAAAGTTCATCTTAATTTCTTCGGATTTTTCTTCTTAATTTTCTTCTTTTGCAACACTTAGTGGCACATGCTTTAGTCAATGTTCCTCATATTTGGAGAGCAGTAAGAATGTAATGAAGCATGTTTATAGTCCAAATTTCATGCACATCGAATAAAGAACGAGGGCATTATAAGCAATTTTCGAAAAATTCGATAGTGATTTGTTGTCCCGGCCACAGGGTAAACCGTTTGAAGGAATGACTTGAAAATTGGTCTGTAGATGAAGTAATCATCGTAGTGCAAACCTTTTGTGGTTTGAAAGAAATCCCACTAACAGTCAAGGAGTTATAACAAAACCGCCAACCATATGTAAAATGCGCACGATCGAGTTTTGTTAATAAAAAAGTAATACTTTCCACACCTACCAGGTAAACTAGTTAACGGAATAAGCTGAAATCAGGTAGAGAGGTAGACAAATCATTTTAGAACGATCTTTCAGTGCTATACAAGGAATCAAGATTAAAATCCACTGAGCTACACTATGAAAGTGAACTAGGTGTAACAAGTACAAGATCGAGATACTCTAATAGTGCAGTTACCCTAATAGAACATTCAGCTGCACAATAAGTCACTCTATTAGAACGTTCATCTACAATAAAGTCACCATGTAGAGAGTTTAGCTAACAACAACTCACCCAATAGGGAGTTCAATAACAATCAAGTCACCCTTCAACTAGTATCAAAAGCAAATAACTCTGTAGAGAGTTCAGTTACAAACAAGTCACCCTGTAGAGAGAGTTCAGTTCAACTACAAACAAGTGACCCTGAAGACAGTTCATCAGCAAACAGATCCCACTGTAGAGAGTTCAGCTATGTTTCAAGTCATCCTGTAAAGAGCTCAATAGAGATCAGCTAGAAACAATTCACCCTGTAGAGATCAGTTAGAAACATATCACCTATACAGAGTTCAGCTGGAAACAAGCCACCTGTAGAGAGATCAGCTAGACACCCTATAGAGAATTCAGCTACATTTCATAGAGTGTTTCAGCTAGAAATAAGCAACCCAGTGAAGAGTTCAGCTATAACAAACTCTATCAGTAGAAAGATCAGCTGGAAGCAAGTTATCCTGCAAAGAGTTCAAATTCATTTGAAGTCGCCCTGTAGAGAGATCAAGTAACCTTGTATAGAGATAAGCTACATTTCAAACCACCATGTAGAGAGATCAACTCGAAACAAATCACCCTGTAGAGAGATCTGGTAGAAACAAGTCACCCTGTAGAGAAATCAGTTAGAAACAATTCACCCTGTAGAGATTAACTAGAAACAGATCACCCTGTAGGGAGATCAGCTCAATGCAAATCACCCTGTAGAGAGATCTGGTAGAAACGATTCACCCTGTAGAGGTCAGCTAGAAACAAATCATCCTGCAGAGATATCAGCTAGAAATAAGTCACCTTGTAGACAGTTCAGTTGGAAACAAGTCACCCGTAGAGAGATCAGCTAGAAACAAACCACCTAGAGAGAATTCAGCTACATTTTGTAGAGTGATTCAGCTAGAAATAAGCAACCCTGCGGAGAGTTCAGCTACAAACTCTCTCAGTAGAGAGATTAGCTAGAAGCAAGTTATCCTGCAAAGGGTTCAACTACATTTGAACTCACTCTGTAGAGAGAAAAGCTAGAAATAATTAACCTTGTAAAGAGATAAGCTACATTTCAAATCACCCTGTAGAAAGGTCAGTTTGAAAGAAATCACTCTGTAGAGAGATCTGGCAGAATCAAGTCACCCTGTGGAGAGTTCAGCTAAAAACAATTCACCCTGTAGAGATCAGCTAGAAACATATCATCCTGTAGAGAGATTGGGTAGACTCAAGTCACCCTGTAGAGTTCAGCTGGAAACAAGCCACCCGTAGGGAGATCAGCTAGAAACAAGTCACCCTATAGAGAATTCAGCTACATTTCATAGAGTGTTTCAGTTAGAAATTAGCAACCCTGTGGAGAGTTCAGCTACAACAAACTCTATCAGTAGAAAGATCAGCTGTAAGCAAGTTATCCTGCAAAGAGTTCAAATGCAATTGAAGTTACCCTGTAGAGAGATCAAGTAACCTTGTAAAGAAATAAGCTACATTTCAAATCACCCTGTAGAGAGATCAGTTCGAAATAAATCACCCTTTAGAAAGATCTGGTAGAAACCAGTCACTCTGTGGAGAGTTCAGCCAGCAATAAGTCACACTGTAGAGAAATCAGCTAGAAAAAAATCACTTGTAGAAATATCAGCTAGAAACAAGTCACCCTGTAGCGAAAGTAGCTACATTTCAATCACCCTGTAGAAAGATCAGCTTGAAACAAATCACCCTGTAGAAGGATCAGTTAGAAACAAGCCACCTTGTAGAGAGATCAGCTAGAAACAAATCACCCTGTAGAAAGATCAGCTTGAAACAAATCACTCTGTAGAGAGATCAGTTAGGCAAGCTACCAGTAATTGTCACCTGTAAGAGTTCAAGTATTTTTCAAGTCACCCTGTAGAGAGCTCAGTAGAAACAAAACAAGTAGCCCTGTAGAGAGATCAGCTAAAAAGAAATCATTCTGTAGAGAGATCAGCCAGAAACAAATCACCTTGTAGAGAGATCAGCTTGATCAAGTCACCCAGTAGGGAGTTCAACTACATTTCAAGTCACCCTGTAGAGAGTGTAGCTAGAAACAAATCACCCTGTAGAGAGATCAGCTAGAAACAAGTCACCCTGTAGAGAGTTCAGTTGGAAACAAGTCACCCTGTAGAAAGATCAGCTAGAAACAATTCACCCTGTAGAGATCGGCTAGAAACAAATCACCCTGTAGAGAGATCAACTAGAAACAAGTCACCATGTAGAGAGATCAGCTGGAAATTCAGCTACATTCCGTAGAGTGTTTTAGCTACAAATAAGCCACCATGTGGTGAGTTCAACTACAAATCATTCACCAAGTTGTCAAAGAGCAGTTACATTGTGAGGCTCCCTGTAGAACTACATACACATTTCCCTGTAGAGTGATCAGCTGCGAACAGTTCAACCTGTGTGACTTATTTTTATGATCAATCAACACAATAATGTTTGTAAATTATTGCGTAAATGCCCATGTAGCTAAACAAAGTATTGATATCTTCTTCATATGTAATACTCTTCTCTCTGTAGTAAAGTTAGTTATCCTCTGAGTAATGCCTAGCCACAATGAAGTAACGAAGCCTACTGAATGAAGCTTATTCACCAGCTTCTTACTTACAACCAAGATTTGCACATTGTCCAACAATGCAATCATGTCACGTGATAAAGTGGTAGTTTCACACGTGACAGATTAAGGCTGTGGACACAAAGTAATATAATATGTAATATTATTATAGTTATAAGAAATACCTATAGGCTGGCTTTGGGCATGAAATTACAAAAAGAAGTGATATCTAATCAAAAACAGCCAAGCTGTAAAAAAGGGTGCAGCCTCCAAAAAAGCCAGGGTGAAAAAAGATGTGAAATCCAAGGTGGCGGCCAAGAAATGGCTGTGACGGTAGGATAATGGCAAAAGTTTTAATAACAATTCAGGCGAATTTGGTGCCAAATCCTAGTGAATCTTGCAAGAGGCAACACAAATTTGCCTGAATTGTCGTTATTAAAATTTTTGCCATTAACCTACCATCACAGCCATTTCTTGGCCGCCACCTTGGATTTCACATCTTCTTTCACCCTGGCTTTTTTGGGGGCTGCACCCTTTTTTACAGCTTGGCTGTTTTTGATTAGATAATAATAAAAGGCTGAAACTATCACTGTACACTCAGTAATAAAATGGAATTTGAGAAATGTGCAAAATGACCAATTTTTTGGTCAGCCAGTTACATAATTACACCAAATAGCAAGCTGTGAAAAAGCGTCCTAAAAACTAGGGTGAAATGTTGTGATATCATAGGTGGCAGCCAAGAAATTGCTGGTAATACAAATTCTTTTGCATTATTAAAAGTACCTATAAGCATTATTATTATTGCTGTCATTTCTTGGCCATCTCCTATCATTTTACAACTTTATTCATCTTAGCTTCTTTTAAGGGCCTCAGTTTTCACAGCTTAGTTATTTTGATGCATATACTTACATTGTATAGTGATAGTCACTGTGATATCTGTATTATTAAAACTGAGAATATTACTAGCCAAACACAAAAAAATTCCAGTGTCTTCTCTCATAGCTCTTGTTATCATAAATTCTGCACTTACACTAGTCACATTACCAACACCAGTAGATGACATCACTTCACTACCAGATACTAGTCTCATATTACTTACAATGCTCCCATTACTATATCGCCATGTAACCACAGGTGGAGGATAACCTGTAGCTGTACATGTGATTGATCCATCACTACCTTCAGAGAAAATAAACTCTTGTCCTTCCACTGGTATAGTAATATTTGGATAGACTATAAGTAATAATAATAATACAAGTAATAATGTTTTCTTGTTGTAATGATGTTGTATGTGTTTTATAATAATAACAATGATCATAATAAAAAAAAATACAAGTAACAATAATAATACTAAATAACAAGTACACAAAAAAGTGGAATTTTCAACTAGAGTAGGGACCATAGCAATGGCGGATCCAGGATGGGGCATTTGGGACAAATGCCCCCCCCTTCAAGAAATTGCATACAAGATCGAGATACTCTAATAGAGAAGTCAATTACTCTAATAAAGCAGTCACAATGTTCATGAGGCAGTGTAGCTTACCTATGAAGCTATAAATAAGGATTTTATTATACATAACATACGTGATATAATATATTTGGTAAAGGATAACTAGCTATTATTGTTGTGACCTTTTTTCTTTGTTCTTTTTTTTTTTTTTGCTCTTCAACTTTTTTCAGCAAGGTGCCCCCCTCTTTCAAAACTCTGGATCGCCCCTGCATAGCACATCGGCAAAAAGTACTAGAGTAGTCTATGATATTTAATCACAGTAAAGCAATAAGAAGTGTTAGCTATATCCCTACCGTGCTCAAGATACCAAAACAGAAATGCACATTAGGGATATAACATTTCTTATTGTTTTACTGTGATTTAATATCAAGGACTACTCCAACTTGTTTCAGTACTTTTTATCGATGTGCTATGGTAGTTGAAAATCCCAATTTTTTTGCGTGCTTATTTTTGGACTTTTTTTGTAAATAATTATCCCATCCAAAAACAGCTTATAGCTGTGCGTGTCCAAGTAAAGCAGAGTTAACTGCGACAAAAAGTAATGATATCATAATGCGGCCATATGCGAGGTATGCAAGTTGTAAAATTAATATTAGCTAATCAGATAATACAATGTTATTGTTAAAGTGTTAATGAGAACTATGTGATGCTGCAAGTTTTTAAGTGTGTGAGCATCTTCATAAATGCCACACAAATTTGTGACCGGGCCTGCAAAAACAGGGTATGTGGGCACAAACTACATCCCATTGCTCTACAGTAAAGGTATTTTTCCATTCTGTAACTTGCAGCATGGTGCCAATTAAATGCTTACTACGAGCTGAAAATCAAGACACACGGTAGTGTGTCGTGCGGCCCAAGAAGCCGGCGTGCCACTCGTGAGTATATTAACAGAAAGAAAGAAAACGCAATTTTCACACCTATGTAGCTCTGTGATCCCTTATCCGATTGGAACAAATTTGTTACAGACGTGCCGGCCAGCTAGGGGAGTCTACACACCAAATTTGAAGAAAATCGCTCCAGCAATTTCCGAGATACGAGCGAATTAAATTTCGTTTTAATTTCTTCGTTTTTTTCTTCTTCTTCATTTCGCACACTTCGCAAAATCCGCCATAAAACACGAATGCGTGCTCGGATCGGGCTGAAATTTGGCACACTTAAAGGGCTCATTAAGGCGGATCTCTGTACCAACTTTGGTAGGAATCCGATGAACATTCACGGAGTTATGACCGATTATTTGCATAAAATAAGGTCGAAGGTCTGTCACGCCTACAGGATAAACTCCTTTGAGGAATCAGTTGAAAATTGATATGTAGATGGAGCAACCATCGTACGAGTGCCTTTTTGTGGTTTGAAAGGAATCGGGATAAAGACCATGGAGATATGACACAAAGCCCGACCTGTGTCAAAATTACGCGATCGATTTTTATGAATAAAAAAACTATTAGTTTTCGTGTCTACCAGGCAAACCGCTTAGAGCAACGAGCTGAAAATTAGTATGTAGCTGGAATAATCATCATAGAAAGTCCTTGCAGTAATACAGAAGAATCGGATTACAAACCACTGAGTTATGATTCGAAAGAAAACTACGTGTAACAAATGCAAGATCGAGATACTCTAATAGAACAGTCACCCTAATAAAGTATTCAGCTGCATTTATAATTTACTCAATTATATTATATTACATTGCAAGTTATTCTGTAGGGAATTCAGCTACAAACAAGTCACCCTGTAGTCAGATCAGCCAGAAGAAGGTACCTAATAGAGAGTTCAGCTACAAAGAAACCATCATGTAGAGAGTTCAGCTCAAACAAATTGCCCTGTAGAGAGATGAGCTGGAAGAAGTTACCTTGTAGAGAGTTCAGTTACAAAGAAACGATCATGCAAAGACTTCAGCTGCAAACAAATCACCCAGTAGAAAGTTCCGCAATGAACCGACCACACTGTAGAGAATTCAGTTAGAAACAAGTCATCTTGTAGAGAGATCAGCTAGAAGAAGTCACCTTGTAGAGAGTTCAGCTGCAAATAAATCACCTTGTAGAGAATTCAGCTACAAACAAATCACCCTGTAGAAAGATCAGCTAGAAGAAGTTACCTTGTAGAGAGTTCAGCTACAAAGAAACCACCATGTAGAGAGTTCAGCTGCAAACAAATCACCTGTAGAGAGTTCAGCTAGAAACAAGTCACCTGTAGAGAGATCAGCTAGAAACAAGTCACCCTGTAGAGAGTTCAGTTAGAAGAAGTCACATTGTAGAGAGTTCAGCTAAAATGAAACTACCATGTAGAGAGTTCAGCTGCAAACAAACACCCTGTAGAGAACTCAGCTACAAACAAATCGCCTGTAGAAACATTAGCTAGAAGAAGTTACCTTGTAGGGAGTTCAGCTACAAACAAATCACCCTGTAGAGAGTTCAGCTACAAAGAAATCATCATGTAGAGAGTTCAGCTGCAAGCAAATCATCCTGAAGAGAGTTCAGCTAGAAACAAGTCACCCTGTAGAGAGTTCAGCTATAAGAAGTCACATTGTAGAGAGTTCAGCTACAATGAAACTCCCATGTAGAGAGTTCAGCTGCAAACAAATCACCCTGTAGAAAGTCAGCTATGAACAGATCACCCTGTAGAGAGATCAGCTAGAAGAAGTCACATTGTAGAGAGTTCAGCTACAAAGAAACTACCATGTAGAGAGTTCAGCTGCAAACAAACACCCTGTAGAGAACTCAGCTACAAACAAATCGCCTGTAGAAAAATTAGCTAGAAGAAGTTACCTTGTGGTGAGTTCAGCTACAAACAAATCACCCTGTAGAGAGTTCAGCTACAAAGAAATCATCCTGTAGAGAGTTCATCTGCAAACAAACCATCCAGTAGAGAGTTCAGCTATGAAAAGATCACCCTGTAGAGAGTTCAGCTATAAGAAGTCACCTTTTAGAGAGTTCAGCTACAAAGCAACCACCATGTAGACAGTTCAGCTGCAAAAAAATCAATCACTCTGTAGAGAGTTCAGCTAGAAGAAGTCACCTTGTAGGGAGTTCAGCTGCAAATAAATCACCCTGTAGAGAATCCAGCTACAAACAAATCACCCTGTAGAAAGATCAGCTAGAAGAAGTTACCTTGTAGAGAGTTCAGCTACAAAAAACCACCATGTAGAGAGTTCAGCCGCAAACAAATCACCTGTAGAGAGTTCAGCTAGAAACAAGTCACCCTGTAGAGAGATCAGCTAGAAACAAGTCACCCTGTAGAGAGTTCAGCTAGAAGAAGTCACATTGTAGAGAGTTCAGCTACAATGAAACTCCCATGTAGAGAGTTCAGCCGCAAACAAATCACCCTGTAGAGAACTCAGCTACAAACAAATATGCCCTGTAGAAAGATCAGCTAGAAGAAGTTACCTTGTAGGGAGTTCAGCTACGAACAGATCGCCCTGTAGAGAGTTCAGCTACAAACAAATCACCCTGTAGAGAGTTCAGTTACAAAGAAACCACCATGTAGAGAGTTCAGCTGCAAAAAAATCAATCACTCTGTAGAGAGTTCAGCTAGAAGAAGTCACCTTGTAGAGAGTTCAGCTGCAAATAAATCACCTTGTAGAGAGTTCAGCTACAAACAAATCACCCTGTAGAGAGTTCAGTTACAAAGAAACCACCATGTAGAGAGTTCAGCTGCAAAAAAATCAATCACTCTGTAGAGTGTTGAGCTAGAAGAAGTTACCTTGTAGAGAGTTCAGCTACAAATAAATCACCTTGTAGAGAATTCAGTTACAAACAAATCCCCCTGTAGAAAGATCAGCTAAAAGAAGTCACCATGTAGAGAGTTTAGCTACAAAGAAACCACCATGTAGAGAGTTCAGCTGCAAACAAATCACCTGTAGAGAGATCAGCTAGAAACAAGTTACCCCGTAGAGAGATCAGCTAGAAACAAGTCACCCTGTAGAGAGTTCAGCTAGAAGAAGTCACATTGTAGAGAGTTCAGCTACAAAGAAACTACCATGTAGAGAGTTCAGCTGCAAACAAACACCCTGTAGAGAACTCAGCTACAAACAAATCGCCTGTAGAAACATTAGCTAGAAGAAGTTACCTTGTAGTGAGTTCAGCAACAAACAAATCACCCTGTAGAGAGTTCATCTACAAAGAAATCATCATGTAGAGAGTTCAGCTGCAAACAAATCATCCTGTAGAGAGTTCAGCTATGAAAAGATCACACTGTAGAGAATTCAGCTATAAGAAGTCACCTTTTAGAGAGTTCAGCTACAAAGCAACCACCATGTAGACAGTTCAGCTGCAAAAAAAATCAATCACTCTGTAGAGAGTTCAGCTAGAAGAAGTCACCTTGTAGAGAGTTCAGCTGCAAATAAATCACCCTGTAGAGAATCCAGCTACAAACAAATCACCCTGTAGAAAGATCAGCTAGAAGAAGTTACCTTGTAGAGAGTTCAGCTACAAAGAAACTACCATGTAGAGAGTTCAGCTGCAAACAAATCACCTGTAGAGAGTTCAGCTAGAAACAAGTCACCCTGTAGAGAGATCAGCTAGAAACAAGTCACCCTGTAGAGAGTTCAGCTAGAAGAAGTCACATTGTAGAGAGTTCAGCTGCAATGAAACTCCCATGTAGAGAGTTCAGCTGCAAACAAATCACCCTGTAGAGAACTCAGCTACAAACAAATATGCCCTGCAAAAATATCAGCTTGAAGAAGTTACCTTGTAGAGAGTTCAGCTACAAAGCAACTACCATGTAGAGAGTTCAGCTGCAAACAAATCACCTGTAGAGAGTTCAGCTAGAAACAAGTCACCCTGTAGAGAGATCAGCTAGAAACAAGTCACCCTGTAGAGAGTTCAGCTAGAAGAAGTCACATTGTAGAGAGTTCAGCTACAAAGAAACTACAATGCAGAGAGTTCAGCTGCAAACAAATCACCCTGTAGAAAGTTCAGCTATGAACAGATCACCCTGTTGAGAGTTCAGTTAGAAACAAGTCATCCTGTAGAGAGATCACCTAGAGGTATCACCTTGTAGAGAGTTCAGCTACAAACAAATCACCTGTAGGGATTTCAGCTGCAAACAAATCACCCTGTAGAGAGTTCAGCTACAAAGAAATCATCATGTAGAGAGTTCAGCTGCAAACAAATCATCCTGTAGAGAGTTCAGCTATGAAAATATCACCCTGTAGAGAGTTCAGCTATAAGAAGTCACCTTTTAGAGAGTTCAGCTATAAAGCAACCACCATGTAGAGAGTTCAGCTGCAAACAAATCACCCTGTAGAGAATTCAGCTAAAACAAATCTCCCTGTAGAGAGACCAGCTAGAAACAAGTCACCCTGTACACAGATCAGCTAGAAGAGGTTACCTTGTAGAGAGTTCAGCTGCAAACAAATCACCCTGTAGAGAATTCAACTACAAACAGATAACCCTGCAGGGAGTTCAGCTAGAGTCAAGTCACCCTGTAGAGAGAATCCTGTAAAGAGTTCATCTACGTACAAGCAGATCACCCTGTAGAGAGTTCAGCTACATTTCAAGTCACCCAGTAGAGAGGCCAGCTGCAAATTATCCTGTGGGAATTAATTGACATGTGATAAATATATGCAAGAGTTCATAATATAATGAACTCTTGATATATGCATTACATATATAATTTGTACATTTACTGATAAAATCAGAATGAGTTAAAGTATTTATAAAATCTACTTCATCTTTTTCTTTTTCCTGTGGTAAAGAAAAATATATAGGTTAAAAAGCCCCAAAGCTGGCCATAGGCCGGCTTTGGAGTATACAAATACAAAAAGAAGTGAAATCTAATCAAAAACAGCCAAACTGTAAAAAAAAGGAGTGCGGCCCTTGAAAAGGCTATGGTGAAAAAAGATGTGAAATCCAAGGTGGCGGCCAAGAAATGGCTGTGATGGTAGGTTAATGGTAAAAATTTTAATAACGACAATTCAGGTGAATTTTTGTGCCGCTTGGTCAATTGGCACAAAATTCACCAGAATTGTCGTTATTAAAATTTTTACCATTAACCTACCATCACAGCCATTTCTTGGCCGCCACCTTGGATTTCACATCTTTTTACACCATAGCCTTTTCAAGGGCCGCACTCCCTTTTTTACAGCTTGGCTGTTTTTGATTAGATTGCAATGCCATAGCATAATGGTACAAAATGTTATGAGTGTTGAAAGTTTAAAAAGAAGGCAAAAATCATGTGCCCACATACCCTATTTTCTCAGGCCCGGTCACATTTAATTTTCAATAAAGCAACGTGTATAGATTCTCTGATGGCAATAAATAGTTTGAGTTTGGCCACCTTTCCTTTGTTCATAGCATTGCTGTATACAGGAAAGGCAGCCAAATTCAAACTATTTATTGCTATCAGAGAATCTATACACATTGCTTTATTGAGAATTAAATTTGTGTGGCATTTATGAAGATGCTCACACACTTAAAAAACTAGCAGCATCACATAGTTCTCATTAACACTTTAACAATAACATTGTATTATCTGATTAGCTAATATTAATTTTACAACTTGCACACCTTGCACATGGCCGCATTATATGATATTATTACTTTTTGTCGCAGTTAACTCTGCTTTACTTGGACGCGCACTTTTTTACAGCTATAAGCTGTTTTTGGATGGGATTTCAATACTTTTTGTTAGAATAAGCAATGCACTGTTGATAATAGTAGGTGAGTTTCCATGGTTTTGACAGAAACCCCAGATTACAGTGACAGAATATTAAAATATAACTAATTTTAGTGGCCTAGGCAACCCACATGGGAGGGGGGGAGTATTTCCCCTGGCCCCAACCTGAAAGGGGCCCCTTGAATACCTGTTTAAAGAAAGATCAATATACTCTAATAGAGCAGTCAAGATCTAGACCCTTCCTTGCCCCTGGGCCCTTCTTTAACTTTTTGCCCTAGGCCCACTAATTTCTCTGGGCAGCCCTGTGAGTGGCATGCAACTGCAGTCAACTAACACCCATTTTAACTAGTAAACCCTTAGTAACACTTTGCCTTTCATCTTGTACTGCATTAAAACGATCAAGATACTCTATTACAGCAGTCACAAAACAGCTGTAACACAGCAATCAATATTTAGCATAGTTACAACTTCTGCCTAGCATCGGACTGTACAGTTTAAATTACTAGCTACTTACAGACTTTACAATATAAAAACATAGCACTTGTAGAAATGTGACTGTTCTATTAGAGTATCTCGATCTACTTCAAGCATTGACTAATTCAAGCAAAGAAGCCACGCCCCTGCCCATATCAATAAGAGATCTTGTGAAAGGAAATGAGAATAGCAAAGAAAAGGCAAGTATGTACAGAGACAATAGAGGGGCGCGTACTTATGTCCTGTTGTAAAGAAACGCCTTTAAAATTTATATTACTACTAAATAAGTGTACCAGAATAGGCTTGCAAGGCTGTTGTCTCATTGCTTGTCTTTCGTGTTGAAGGGATTTAGTCACAATTGATGAGTTTAACTATACATGTATTTGTGTTGTAAAACTTAATTGTAAAAAGGCGATTAGCACATATCATGATAAAACATGTATTTGTCACAGTAGAGTCTCTCACGATTATTAGGCATTGGACCAGGGTAAAAATTTACTGCTATATTAATAGGAGGTTGTAGCGTTTGTATATCTTAGTATCTTAATAAATAATCCTCCATGATCACTAATCACTAATAGTACAGTGAAAACTGGTCATTATTCAGGTTGTAGGAACAAAATTTTCTGATCTAGCTTTTTTTAAAGAGGTGGCTGCATTTTGCGGCCTTAAAAAAAAGGTAAGAAGCATGCTTTTCTAACTGGCTATAGAGATGGATTTAGTGTGTGACAGCGTATGAGACAGTGAGTGCTGGTGGCAAGGGGGCACTGCAGCCAATCTGTTAGAGCACCAAAGGCACTACTTCAGACATAGGCAGTTGGCTGTCAGCCCAAAGTGTAAAAAGTTTCACTATTGGTCCTTATAAGCTCCTGATGAAGAAAGTGATGAAGTCATTATCCATAGGATATATTTTTCAGAGTATCCATTTCAGTTCTACAATATAGTAGCCAAGCATAAGATGAACATAACACAGCATTCTAGTGGTTTAATGGTGACCACAACACTTCCTGAGTTAAACTGTGGTGAGATTTGAGACTACCAGAAGCCCTGGAATGCCTTCAACACATGAAATACCAAATATCTAATGCCTGGCTTTCATCCACAGTGGACCTGTCTTGGTGCCCACTTGTACAGAAGGGAAACAGCTGCCACACAGTCTTGCAAGCGAAACAGCTAGTTGCCACACCCCTTAATCATCAATTTGTAAAATCTTGAGCAAAATTGTGTGTGCGAGCAAGTGCGATGTTGTACATCGGCAGTGCCGTGTATATGTTTGCTGCCTAGCAGTGACACATCACGATTATTGAAGTCACAATGCGTTACTGTATCATCCATCTAAATACAATCTCTGAATGTGTTATTTTGTGTAGAGAGCAATCTTCTACATATATTGTTAACTATTAATATTGTTCACCATTGTGAACTGTATGTACAGTGAAACCTCACATAGCGGCCACCTCTTTAATAAGACCACCTCATTATATTGACCACCTCTAGTAGGTCCCAAATATAGCTAAGCAGTACTTTATGACCTCATTATAAGGTCACCTTGTTATTCAGGCCAATTTTTTTGGTCCCACAGCTGGCCATATTAATGAGGTTTCATTGTACTTATATGAATTTTTATTTTTCGTAACTTTTCTTCAGGTTTATTGATGGGCACTATGAAGCATTGTTGACGGGTCCGTACATAATGTGGTGACTTGAAATGCTAAAACAGTACGTAGCATGTCTTGTATGTACATGTAATGTGTTGTAATGTGTCCACACATCCACACATCTTAGAAATAGATATAATTGTATTCTCTATAAATAGTCAGTTCCATTGTGCCACTGGGTCATAAGTGGGTTGAGTATGGATCATCCAGGACATTTGAGTCACATTTCGTCCTGGCCAAGTGGATCTCATCCACTGACAGAATATACAGGATCAGATCACGTGTATAGATTACGGTGGACCTTGTTTATTGCCACCTTCACTCAATCAGCAGGTAACAGTGTATAAATTCTCAATTGGAATTGACTTTTCAAGAGAGGTTGTCTTTCTATACTAGTGGCCATTAAGATAGGTTGTACTGATAGAGTGTACATACTAGAGATGCAACAATATCCTCCACTTAGTGTTGTTTGATAGTGATACAATGGAGACTATGTTTTGTTGCATTTAAATACTATACTATTATATTGCAACTCTAGCACGTATTTATAACAGGAATGTTTGTTAACTGTTTAGACATAGTGGAGCCACACCCACTCATCTGGATTCTACAAATGGAGTCATACCAACTTGTCATCATACTTACTCGTTACTCCCATTGTGTTTGGATGAATATACATGCCGTCATGTGAGACTTGCTACCATGGCGGGCCACTGGAAAACATTTTCATGGCAGTTATATTACAGTCATTATTGTACAATTCTTACATTATTGTTGTGAAAAGTGTTTGGTATTCATGTGTCCTCTGGATGTTGTAATTACATGTGTAATTTTGTGTGGGGGTGCTATAAAATGCAATAATGCATGGTGACAATTGTAAATTAATAGGTGATTTTGCACACTTCCTTTTAGGCTAGCTACATGTGGTAATTACTCACAGCTTGTGTCAACAACTGGTAACCGCAGTTGTACTCTGTGTCATTCTTTAAGCCGTGCCCTTAGAGGACAAATTACGTGGGAGCAACTAAATTCAAATTTCAAAATGAACGATGGTATGCAGCACCATAGATTATATCTATGGACTATAATCTATGGCAGCACACTTCTTTGTGGCTATATGCACTGATTAACTACATAGAGTGCTAGTTCATCAATACCCAGTGACCGCAGTTGTGCTCTGCGTCATTCTTTAAATTCTGAGTAAAATTCTTAGAGAGAGCAATTTACGTGGGGGCGACTAAATTCAAATTTCAAATTACCCATTCTCGAAAACATATGTTTCAATCTGAAAGAAACTTTTAGAACAGTTTAAAGACACATTTCCCTACATGCCAAGCGAGTATTGCAGAAAACAACAAACTGGGTTTTGTATTAGGCCTCTAGGTCGACTGAGGATGACTGAAACTTCGTTTGGTGCTGAAATTACATCTGTAGGGTAATCATGTATGGTGAAATCGATGATGTGAATCTTGAGGCGATTGAGTGAATACTGAAGCAATAGCAGGGCAATCAATGTTCGAATGCACAAAGGAACGCAAGGCATACACCTGCGGTTGCGTCTAACCGCATGCCATAAAAAAATGAAACTTCCCCTTTGATGTCGGCAATCTCGATCACGAAACAATCGGGGTGGATTTGCTTCACTGCTTACGTGGTAGTTACTAGTGACACGATGAGTTCAACTCTAGAGTTTCAGAGGGATAGCTTAAGTGACGGGTGAGTTACAGGAAGGCTGAATTTGATAACGTTCGTTCCTGTAAAATCCTCATGTGTAGTGGTCGCATTATTTATTCTCTGCGATGCGCGTTTCTGCTTTACTGGCCGTGCGACTCACTACCGTGAGTCTTGATTATGACTGGTGAACCCACATATACCACATCTGTAATGGCACCGCATGCCCCAGCTATATTAGTTATCGTCTGAAAAGTGAAGTATCTATTATGCTTCGTTGTCAGCTATGTTCAACCCATAACACAGCATTTTGAATCAATAACTCATTGAAAAGCACTTCTGTAATCCCCGTATACATAAAGAAATGGTGCTGTGTTCCCCAGTTATATCGATTATCATCCAGCTGAAAAGTGAAGTATCCATTACGCTTCGTTGTTGGCTGTGTTTAACCCATTACACAGCAGTATGAATCAAGAATTGTTTGAAAAGCATCTCTGCTAACAAAACAGCCACTATGAAAAATACTGACGATTTTCGTTACAAAGGGAAGCCATCACATGCTACCACCAAATCGATACTTTTCACTCTCAGCAAAGATGAATGGGACACAAAGGAGGACAATGGTAAATCCATGAAGAATGAACTATACATACTGTGGTATGCCAAAAGGCACCTGTCGGGCTGAAGCAACGTCAAACAGTGAAAATATCAAGCCCATAGCCTTAGCTGTTATTGAGTTATAATTGTAATTGTAATTGTAATATAAAATAGGAAGTCCATTTAGCTTAAGCTGATTTTCAGTGGAGCCCTGTAAACAGTATACAAAAATACACAACAACACAAATATATATACACACCAGCCAAAAAGATACTTAATTAAAATACAAATACTTAAATGATGACAGAGTGGTAGCCTGTACAACTGTTAATGTCAAACTATTCCATAAAATCGTTCCACAAAGAGTTATACCTGTCTGAAGGCATCAGTCAGTCAGTTACTTGGTCAGTAGAAAATTCCATTATTAAAAATTCTGTAGCAACTTGTTGAAAGCGTTTCGGGTTGATCTGAAAGCTTGTTTGGGCTTAGTTTTACCAAACCAATACTGCCTCATTGTCGTCAGGGGAAATTGATGGTGTTTTTAAGTGATGTCATTTTGTGGGCCACACCTACTCATTTGTGGTCCCTACTATACAGTACGATACTCTATGATAAAGGATACGGCAGTTATTAGTACATGTACACTGCATACATGATACAGAATAAAGCCCATAAGTTTGACTATCTCAGCAAAACTTACATAGTTCACACATTTTAACTAGTGTAATAAATAAAGTGGGTGCTGTGTGCCAGCTTCTTAGGCTGCACAACACACTACTATGTGTCTTGATTTTATAAAATAAAGCATGGGTAACAATGTCACTGAAATAAAAGAAAAAGAAAAACAAACGAAACATGAGTCAAACAAGTCAACATTTTAAACTGCTACAACTAAACATGTCAAACACTTTAAAACCTAACACTTGAAATTGATCTCTAATCTAACTCAACAGATTGACAGGAGAAACCCAAACAATTAAGTTATGTAACTAGTTTTAGTGGTATTCATAGTTTAGCTGCATTATGGCTACAGTTAGTCATAAGATCACTGCAGCTTAAATCTACTATAATAAACACTTTAGTTCATTATCATAAACAACAATGTCTTGTCTATATGGGCTTACTACATACGCAGGATACACGATTGCCATCCACATCAGCAAATACCTTAACAACATTGTATGTGAGCTTTGTGAGGAATG
This sequence comes from Dysidea avara, assembly GCF_963678975.1. Taxonomy (NCBI): domain Eukaryota; kingdom Metazoa; phylum Porifera; class Demospongiae; order Dictyoceratida; family Dysideidae; genus Dysidea; species Dysidea avara. The sequence goes on from NC_089276.1 coordinate 41,309,944, forward strand.
ATAATACAGTATCATGGTGATAGGTATGATACTGTAGGTGACTGGCAAAGAAAACAAGTTGTTCTAGTTTGCATGCATCAACTCAAATTCAGTGGAGTTGGAAGTGTATCAGATAAAGCTTGCGACATGAATGATAGTTTGTCCATAAATGTGACCTAGCCAGGGAAATGGTGTTATCACCGTCTATTTAGAAATACCAATATTAAGTATTCAGTGTGTTTTAGCTTGCAAATGGTTGAAGCTATGTATACTAAATTGTCACACATTTTGCACCTAATTCCTTACCTTCCAGAATTTACACTGTATAAGTATCCAACAGCTAAATTTTCTGCCATTTTAGATAGTTTTTAATTTAATCATAACTGTTTCAGGTGAGCTTAAAAATGGGGGTAGATGGAAGGAAGGCCAGGGGTTATTTACAAAAATGCGTAAGGATGAATTAGGCCAAATTTTGGGCCATTCAGGTATCAAAACTATCTGAAATGAAATTTACAACACAGGTTGTGTTTCTCACAATGGTGCTGTATAGCCACATACGGCCATGGCCAGGCCTCTTGTACAGATCGCCACTGTACTTGAGAAAAGCAGTCAACAAAAGCAGAACACTCAACTCTACAGCTGATTTTGGTTGTGAAATTTGATAGTTCATTCATGTAACCTTGTGAGAAAAATCAAATATGCTGTCATGGGTGATAAAACTAGTTTCCCAGGCCTGGTCACAAATGTGATTAGGCTTCCAAAGCAGTAAATTTTCCACTGTACAGAGCATGTATGTAACTTCCGTTGACAGAGGGGTGTTTCCTTGGAGATTGCTTAATATGCAGAGCTTGCAAGCTTTAGAATATCAGCAGGTTGTGATCTCAGTATTTCCTGATGAGTGATGTTAATCTGAAGTAGTTTAGAGGAGAGATTCAACAGCAATGATAGTTTCTGTATCAGTGAATCTGAGTACAGCCATCCTACACATTAGAGCATTCTGCTACAAGTGTTTGTTTAAAGTCATACTTTAGATAGCTCAGTCATACTTTAGATAGCTCTGCCATACAAGCAAGTCACTCTGTAGAGTGATCAGTAATAAGCAAGTAGAAAGTTCCACTACAAACATGAGCATACAGCTGCATAACAAGATGAGTTGTAGAGAGTTGGCTACATTTCAAGTAAACTGTTCAGTTATGTAACAAACTACCCTGTGGAGAGTTCATCTACGTAACAAGTAGAGAGTTAAGCAATACAACAAGTCTTCTTGTAGAGAATTCAGCTAATATAACAAGTTTCAATATAATATTACATTGTGCTATAATATCAATTAGCATAATTAACAACTAAATAATTCATCCAGAAATGAAAAAACAAAACAAGAACAAGAAATAGGCTCTAGCCAGCTTTGATACCTATTGTGAAGAAGCAGACTGTAAACAGCAATGTCAAATTAACTATTTGTATACACACATTATTACTTTTTGTAGCTTATTAGTGTAATTAGCCAGTTGTTTTACTTACCAATATCCCTGTCTCTGTTGTTACTTCTTCATCACAAGCTGTACATTGTTTTGATATATCTCTGTCTCATCATTTTCCAGTTTTGTACTAGAAATTAACTTTCTTTATAAGCTTTTATAGTTTACCTTTTGATGACCTAAGCACTGCAACTTTAATAAATACCTTGTATCTGCATGCAAAATTTAGTATTCAATTGAGTATGATAAACTGTGTCCTGATAACTGAAATGATTTGATAGCTAGAACCATTCAGCTTGTGACAACTACAACTACAGAAAGTGATATCTACTGTATACTAAAATAGCCCAGTAAAGAAAAAAATGTGCCACCTCTCCAAAAAAGCATGGGTGAAAAAGAGTTATGAAATCAAAGGCATAAGTTATGTAGGTTTATCTAAGTGTTGCAAAAAGAAGTACAAGATTGTAGAATATAGATGAAATTGAATGCACATATCTCAGCATTAGCTAAGTGGATTCAACTCAAATCTGGTATACAAGTACCCTACCCACAGGGAGTTTACATTGCAAAATTGGTAATTTCCTACTGTGATAGGGCCTGAAAAATAGTATTTTTGGTTCCTATATAATACATAGTGTTGACTATAACATACGTATACAGCTGTAACTTATACCAAAACAATAAAGCTGTGTGAGAATAGGGTGTGGCTCCGTAAAAGAAAGGGTGAAAAGAGATGTAAAATCAAAGGTGGTGGCCAAGAAATGGCTGTGGTGGTAGGTTAATAGTACAAATTAATTTTTGCAATGATGATAATTCAAGTGAATTTGTGTTGCCTTCTCCAGGTTACACTTGGATACTGTGCACAAAATTCACCTGAAAGTCACAGTGAAAAAAATGTGCAATCCAAGGTGGTATGGCTATGATGGTTTTAATGGAAAAATGACAATTCAGGTGCTGCATTATTTTCGTAGCTTGGCTGTTTTGATATAGATAATATGTGACCGAATTTTGGAAAACCGTCGATATACGCACAACAGTACTTTTGTAATAAAATGCATTTAAAAACTATGGGTAAAAAACGCAAGCTCCAGAAAAAAAATTATGCAAGTTTTTATCACCTTGCTGGTGGGCGAAATAAGGTGCCAATGGATAAATCCTGGGCATCATCGAGTCCGCCTGTCCATACGGAGTACAAAAATCTTTGTTTCATCTCCATACACGAAAAGATTCCGAAGTTACACACGTTTGTTTACGTTGCGGTGACGAAAGAATTTACCGACAATCGTTTTTCAGTGAATTTGCCTTCCTTCTCGAACAAAGAAGCATGCTTGGGGAAAAAACTACACCTTGGTGGATGCACCAATTCATGGCGAACACAATGAGCCAAGATTCAATTCCGTACGTCGTTGTATCAGTAAGTTATAATGTTTTTTGTAAGCGCCTGTAGATTTTTTTCTCGATAGCTTCTGTACATATCAAATTACTTGCTCGTCCGGCTGTCTAGTGTTGTATTTCCAACGCTGCTTAACTTAGGAAGCTGAAACTTGGCTAGGCCATTCCTCTGTGCCTGTAGAAAACAAAGAACAAATAAAATGCATTTTGAAAATTGTGCGGATATCGACGGTTTTCTAAAATTAGGTCACATAATTATATCACTTGTGTTTGTATTTGTATTCTCCAAGGTCAGTCTGTGGCCTGTTTTAGAACTTCCTTCATTTGCCTTTTTACTGCAGAAAGGAGGAAGAGACCAGAATTCCTTTGTAGATACTTCCATTTTTGCTTATAATGAAAATTATCACATGAACTTTCTCCTAAAGGTTGACTGGCTTGTAGTAGAAATCTCTACAAGATAACTTGTTTGTATGTAGCAGAACTCTCTACAGAGTAATTTCCAATGTGTCTCTATAAGGGTGGTTTGTTGGAACTGAACTTTCTTCAAGGTGACGTGTTTGTAGCTGAACTATCTATAGGGTGAAATGTTATAGCTGAATTCCCTACAGGGTGAGTTGTTTGTAATTAAACTCCCTACAGGCTGACTTGTCTGTAACTGAACTCTCTACAAAGTGAGGTGAACTTTCTACAGGGTGAATTATTTGCATAGCTGAATACTCTCTATACGGTGACTTGTAGCTCACTACAGTGAGATTTCTAATGTCTCTACAGGGTGACCTACTGTATTTGTAGCTTAACTTTCTACAGGGTCATTTGTTTGTAGCTGAATTCTCTACAGAATGATAGTTTTGTATCTGAACACTCTACACTATCACCTCTACTGTAGCTTGCAGAGATTTTCCAACCGAGCTATGCTGTAATACCATCATTCATCTCTTGTTTCACTACTTTTATTGCTTGGATCACTACTTCATTTTTAATTTTAATATACTAGTAGTAACATTGATTCTTGAACATTCCAGATATTAGCTTGTAATGTTGTCAGTTATTTGTTAACCTTCATGATGTATTTTTTTACAGCTGAGTTATTGGGTTACAGGTACTTGTACATGCCTTTTGTACTACAATATGAGTAATGACTTCAGCATTTTTAGTGGCAGTCCATGCAAAAGTGCTTGAACTACCATACTTATTTGATACACGAAATTATATTATTAATACCATACCGTATAGTAAAAAACTTTGGCGGTAAAAAACTTTGACGAATTTGGCGAATAGCGTTCAATTCGCCAAAGTTTTTTTTGCCAATTATTTTACGAGCACATTGAGTAACTAGAACTTGAGATGAAGGCTAGTTTGTACCACCACGCAATAAAGATCGAGACTTATGAGATCATTCCTAGGAATTTGTCCTACTGTTCAGTGTAAGCACTCCTTGGGATAGAATTTCCAGCCGGCTTCCCGGCCGTTCGCACGCCAGCTAGTTCATCGTCTCGCGATGGATTTGGCCAAATGCTTTGATATACGTGATATCCTCTGCTACTGGAGTTCACTGGAAAAGTAAATACGGTCGCTCTCTGAATCGAAGGAGATAGCCGCGAAGCACGCGCCTTTGCTACCACGTTGCTAGATCGGTAGCTACAAAAGTACTGCTACAACAACAATGCTAGCTACCTATACACTTACTACACTACTTAACTGATGAGTTGACACCTTGCTGTTTAATATCCTTATGTACCGTACAGTAAAATTTTTGGCGGTAATAACTTTGGCGAGTATTATTTCAATCGCCAAAGTTTTTTTCCGCCAATTTTTTCAACAGAAGGGTTTCGTCACACTTTTTTACCGCCAAAGTTTTTTACTATAGGGTACCTGCTTCACTGCCCATACAAAAGTCTCAATAGTAGCAGTGAAATTTATCCCGTATTCACTGGTAGCAGTGAAAAAGTTGTAATTGCAATTTCATTAGCTAGAATTTATGTTAACAATGTAACGCCAATTAGCGTTGATGCATGTTTAGTACATAGTGACAAATTGCATACATGGCAACGCTAATGACAGCATGTGTATATGCAGCGAGTATGGTATTAACTGGGAATAGTATGGGTATAGCAGTGAAATTTGGGATAAATACCACTCCTGTTGCATTGGAAATGGTAAATTTCACTCTGCTTTGCCTCGTGAAATTTATCCCCATTTCCAATACAACTCAGCTTTGCCTCGTGAAATTTATCCCCATTTCCAATACAACACTCGTGGTATTGATCCCAAATTTCACTGCTACCCATGCTATTACTAGTACAAATCAATAATGCAGCCAGTCACTCACTGTTACATACAACACAACGTTGTAGATAAAGAATGTGCATGTAACATGTTTGCTCACCATTAACAGTTAGTACTCCACAAGTAGTGTCACTAGATACTACATTAGTAGCATTACATGTGTAGGTACCCACATCAGATGACTGTACATTATTGATTCTTAAGATACTTAGTATACTGGTAGAGAACATTGTCAATACCACATCATACTTCACTGTATTAGTCACATCCACTGGAACATCATTAAAGTACCAACTGACGGTAGGAACTGGTTCACCAGTAGCATGACAATAAAAGTTAGCTGTGTCTCCTTCATTTTCTGTATCATCCATTCCTTGTGCAATAAATGATGGAGCATCTATTAGTAAAAATGTTGAATAATTCCACTGAAATGACTGGAAAATGTACATTAATTAGAAATGACAATTACGTATGCAATTTTACTCCACTGGTGAGCTAAAGATACTGAACACATGGATTGTGTTGATGTGGCAAGATTAACACACCAGCAATAATTCATAGTATGTCAATACTGCTAGTATTTTTTCTGTCTTCAGACCCTATTTAAGCTGTTTTGGGTGGGTAATAAATCTCATATACTCCACTTTGTTTTCTAATATACTCTATGCCTTCAGGCACAATAATTATAGCATATGCTCAAAACTAAGCTTATCCAATTAGTATGCATTTTTCACATGTAGTGATATGACGAGGGTGCTTATTTTGTCATGTGAGCATGCATAGTTGTCATGGCACTAGTATTATCACAAAGAAACCAGCAGCTTTTGCCGAGCCTACAGCAAAAACAGCCATGGATGAGGTAAGTAATCTGAGTGTAATGTGAAATAGAGTCTAAAGCAGTTATACGGGCACAATGTGGAGTCTATGAAATTTATAAACCCTCAGACCCTAAGTAGCGCCCTCGCTTTGCTTGTGCACTACAGCCCAGGCCTTTGGATTTATAAATTTCATAGAATCCACATTGTGCCCGTATAACTATTATATATTTCAGTGCTTGTGCCAAATAATTCCTAGACTGAGTCAAAAACAAGCTACGGATACCAACACTGAACAGTTGTGGTCTATTATTCCTCAGCATTTTGTATAAATAGCTTCAATAGACAGAGTTAGTATAGATAGTGTTGGAACATAATTTACTGAGCAAAACTTATGAAGCGAAACCTAAACTGATCACCTATACTGCATTAGTCTTATTTGGATTGCTACATGGTGCAGTGTCTAATTTCTAGAATCAAGTATTTCAGTGATATGAAATAAGTGCATATGAAACATGTTTTGTTGATACTTTGCAAGACAAAATCACTTCAACACTTCACATAAATAATCACTTACACATCACAGTGAGGGTAGTATTACTCTGTACACTATTCACCACATTAGTTACCACACAAGAGTACACTCCAGTGTCTCCTCGTACAACACTCATAATAGTAAGATCACTAGTAACCTGGAACACTTCATTACTACCATCAGTTATCATCACAGGTGAGCTGGTATCACTAATAGTATATTTGCTATCATTCATAATACTACCATCTGGTCCAGTCCAACTAACTGTTGGTATTGGTACACCAGTTGCTGTACACGTGATAGTTGTACTGGTGTCTCCTTCTGTAGCACTGGTCATGTCTGGGGTGTTAGCAGTAGGATAAACTGTACCAATGAAATGTGTACACACAGTAAAGTTAAGCAATAATACAACCATGAAAACATAGCCATCCTAAATGTACTTAGACTCTATTTAGGCTGTTTTAGGTGGGTAATAAATCTCATATACTCCCGTATAACTGCTTTAGACTCTATTTCACGTTACACTCAGATTACTTACCTCATCCACGGCTGTTTCTGCAGTAGGCTCGGCAAAAGCGACTGGTTTTCTTGTGATAATACTAGCGCCATGGCAACTATGCGTCTTCACGTGACAAAATAATGGCGCTTGTTAAATCACTGCACGTGAACAATGCATAGCGATTGGATAAACCCAGATTTTGAGCACGCGTTATATTGTGCCTGAAGGCGTGGAGTATATTAGAAAACAAGGTGGCACAATGTGGAGTCTATGAAATTTATAAACCCTCAGGCCCTTAGTAGCGCCTTCGCTTCACTCGTGCGCTACAGCCCGGCCTTCGGGTTCATAAATTTCATAGACTCCACATTGTGCCCATATAACTGTTATATAAATGTGACTGGCAGCACAAAACTCTGCTAAGTTATTAGATAATATAAATAGATTTTTGTTGCTTCTACCGTTTTTCTAGATGGAATAATCTAACAAATTTCAACATTAATAATTGTGTTGTCTTTGAATGTCAGTGGTGAATAAAAGCACAAACTTTATAAGGCCTGAGTCAAATATGCTCACAATTTTTTTTCCAAATTGTATTCCAAAAGTTTCACATAATTATGCATTTTATGCTCCTAGTTCACAACTGTTCTTACATCATTTTAAACAGTGAATTGTCTATTAGATTATTTCACTAACAATAACCATTCTATTAGTGTATCAATCTAAGGAGCTATATGTAATGCATTCAAGTGCTCTATTGCAATTATAATTTGTATTTTCTAAATGATTTATTAGGGAGGATCGAAATATTGTCAAGAAATTAAGGTCCATAGTTTGAAATGTTCACCTAATATACTAACATTAATTATGTAGGCATAGCACTCTAGCATGTTATGCTTTTTATTATCCTGACAAATTTGACGCAGGCTTAAATAGATATCACATATGTGTACTTGTTTAACCAATAAAATACAGAAAATAATTAAACATAACTGTTTTATTTGCATGGGGTTGGATTTGTCATGTGGTGGGAAATGGTCAAATGGATAAAATGTGACTGGATTTCATATAACAAGGCTTCCACACACACAAAATCAAACTTACCATTTTACCAGAAATGGATTGCTGGTCTAATACACTATCATATTTCACACTGTACTTCCTTCAGCACTGGCAAGTCTGGTTTCTGTAGCAGCTTTCTTCCGACCCTGTCAAAGCCACGAGTGTGAGATTAGCACCATTAAATGGCCATGGCTTTGTGATAATGGTGTGTAGTGAGCTGGGACTTCACAGAGAGCTCGCCAATAGTGTTCTCAGTCAATTTGGAGTAATTTGAGGGCCATGGAGGGCCATGTAGAGCCCAAACTTGGCCTCTGGATTCCAATCGTCTTCTTACTCCATTTTATACCCGTATATTAAGACCAACGTCCACCCCCACCCTCCCACCCTATTACTACCACCTGTGATATTATTACCCGCTCGAATAAAGCTGCTCAAAACAGGGCAAATTTTACGATATCAGAAATGTATACACCCACTCAGTGATAGCTAGTGAACAGATGAACAATTGGTGCAAATTTTGTTTGCACAGCTGTAGGCACTGGGAAGTTATTACACAATGATTCCTTAAAACCACCATATCTCCTAACAAAGCTTTGTGCGTCGAAGCCTTGTTTTGTCAAATTCAGTCACAAATGAGCTTCTAAATATCAACATTGCTTTGATTTGCAGCTTATTTTAGTATACAATAAAGCAATTCTTAATTTTGGCAGCATATGGTACTTGTTGACAAATGTTTACTACTGTATAGTAAAAAACTTCTTGGCGGTAAAAAAATGTGACAAAACCCATCTGTTGAAAAAATTGGCAGAAAAAACTTTAGTAACTGAAATAATATTCGCCAAAGTTTTTTACTGCCAAAGTTTTTACTGTATGGTACGTAATGATCTCAGTAAGGATAAAAAGACAAAATGTTAACTCATCAGTTAAGTAGTGTAGTAAGTGTATACAGATAGCTAGCGTTGTCATTGTAGCAGTACTTTTGTAGCTACTGATCTGGTGATGTGCTAGCAAAGGCGGCGTGCTTCTCTATCTCCTGCGATGCCAAGAGCGATCATATTTGCTTCTCAGTGAACTCCAGTAGCAGAGATTCAAAGTATTTGGCCAAATCCATCATGAGACGACAAACTAACTGATGTGCGAACGGGGAGCCGGTTGGAAATGCTATCCCAAGGAGTGCTTACAACTGTGGGACACATTCCTAGGCCGAAAGATCAAGATTTCCAAAGTCAGCTCGATCTTTATTGCGCGGTGGTACGAACTCACCTTCATCTCAAGTTCTAGTTACTCAATGCGAGACTCAATGTGCTCATGTGATCATTTGAAATAATTGGCAAAAAAACTTTGGCGAATTGAATGCTATTCGCCAAATTTGTCAAAGCTTTTTACTGCCAAAGTTTTTTACTATACGGTACATATCAAGCAAGTTGAAGTTGCATTACTTCTGAAAACCAGATGTCATGAAGCTAGCTATCTCATTTGGAAGTCATCAAATGTGACCCAATTTTGGAAAACTATCCTTTTGAACAAATGCAAAATTTTCAGGAAAACTCAATTGAAAATTTCAGCAATATTTTTTAAATTGATTTTTTTACACATTAGGATAAAGCAACTATTACCGTACGGAGGGAAACTTTGGAGGGGGGAAAATTTGGCGAATCAAGTAAAATATCGCTGTTAGCAAAATTTGGCGAATTGTTAGCATAGCACATGCCGTATTGAATTAATTAGATCACTAATCGCTGTGCCTGAAGCGAGAACTGGAGTGCCACGCCTCTCAGCGATTCGGCGCCTGGAGTCAGCTACCAACAAAAAGATAATACTATATAGACAGTAGATCTACACCCTCTGGAATAGTGAATATCGTACTTAACATGGTAGGACTTGCTATACTTGTCATGTCCGTTTCGAGGTGAAGTTTGAGAATACCACGTGTACGGTAACTAGCTACCTAGTGAGGTAGTTGAGGCAGGTTTGGCTCTAATGTAATGCCTGGCCCACTATCCCTTGGTCGAGTAGAAAATCGATTAGTTAGGACCAGGTGTCCTACAGACCTTCAGCACTTGTGCTGTAAAGCTTTAATAAATTAATAAATTAGAGGCTTGGTTTGCTATTTTCTTCGCCACCAAAATATTTGGATGGGGAAAATTTGGTAAATTCATGGTCAATCGCCAAATTTTAATGGCGCCAAAGTTTCCCTCCATACGGTAAGCCTTCTTCCTGTGAAATTTCACACCCACAGCTTCTTTCTGCTAGGAGATATGGATGATTTTATCAGACCATGTAGTGATTTCACCATGCGTGGGACAACAATTAACTTACAAATAGGGTGATTTGTTCAGGTATAGAATGGTTAAAACCTAGTCTTAGGCAATGATACATGGCATTTATTTGAAGAAAAGGACCAGGAACACTTTATTTAACTATCAGAAGTATCTTTAGAATATTTTTAGAGAGTAGGAATGGAATTACTTGTAAACAAAGTGATTTGTCACAATTTGTCATGCTTAATCACTCACAGAATTCAATGCATTAAGATGAAAAGTTACTTTGTAATGTATTAGACAGTAAATTGACCATATCTCTGGAACCCTTCAAAATATATATCAAGCTGAAATTTCGACAAAAGATGGATAAACACCCAGTGCTTCATTTTAGCCACAAAAGAGAAAATTGACCAATGTGCCAAAAGGGATGGTTTTCCAAAATTGGGTCACAAATATGCAATGCATGTTACATACATACTATGTTATTATTTATTGGTTTATTTAAATGTAGTTTAAATACCTTTAGACAAAGTTAATGTTGAAGTCGTCAGCTGCCACCAAGGACGTGAGACAATATTTGGAGTAATAGGGCATCAGTAAGAACACTAGCGCATGCGCAGTAACACGTGACAACAGTCAGTTGTATTTTGAGCGGCGATCAAGTGCAACGCGTCAAGCCATGCCCCTCAAGCCAAAGGAGAATAATGGTCCGAAGAAGAAGGGAAGTGCAAACAAGAGCACCGCAGGAAGAAGGAAGACAGCGACTCCTCCAAATAATTCGCCAACGCAAGAGGATTCACCTGCCACCACAACCGGCAGAAAGAGACAACAAGCCAACAGTATGGGAGGTTCTCGGGCGAAGCAACTGAAGACATGCCCCTTGACGGTCGCTGATATCCCAGATATTGTCTCAGCGGTAGCACAAGCTTCCCGCCGTGAACACAAATGGACCCAGTGAGATCTAGCCGACGGAAAAGAAGCAACCCAGCCGAGACGATCCAACCCACCCAGACTTAGCAGACGTCACGCCGCCGTAGAACTGGAACCCCCGCAAGCCCGGAACCTCAAGACAGCACTGACGAGGAGGATATGGAAAACGAAGACTTCGGTAAGCAACAGTATAAGCTGTACTTTGCGTAATAGTCACTGCATGTGCTACTTTCAAATAAAGCGCACTATGCCCTAGCTTTTGCAGCACGCAATCAAAAAAATAAAATAAAATTTTTGAAATAATGCCCCCCCCCTCCCCCGCGCTGGTATTCTTATTGATGTTCACACACCCCCTTTACTTGTAAGGCTGCATCATGCTGAATCACTGCTATGTAGCTAATGTGCACATTCGTTCTGTGTCTTGCTTGCAGCACCTGATGACCTCCCCGACAGCAGCCGGCTGTCACATATCCCGGAACTTGATGACGAGATTGCCAGCATCGATAGCGATGACACAGGAGATTTGCCCCAAACCGAGAAACTGATATTGATCAGCAACGGGCTACCTCCAATACCAGCAAGACTAGTGAAACGTGTGGAGGATGGTTCATTTGTTGAGATGGCCGAGTTCCTGCCAAGCTACTTGGACACGGCAGATCTTAACACAGACGACCAACATACCAGACCACGGAAGCGACCCCCAGTGCTATCGGATATTATGGATTGGATGCAGTGTTTTGGGATGTACATTGCCATAGTTTCTCGCCACAAGCCCAAGCGTGTGGCAGATCTCCTGGGATATCGAAGAATCATAATGGGGGCATCCCTGGATTGTCGTGAAGGGAAATGGTTAATTTGTGACTGTCGTTTCCGTTAAAAGGCATCTGCTTCTAATCTCAAGCAGTGGTCTACCATAGATATCACCATCTGGAACACAACCTTCCCAGAAAGGGCTATACGGGGTGATCGACCACAAGGTCCTCCCCCTTACTACCAGCCAAACTCAAACCCTCATCAAAGGTCAACATGCCAAAACCAACCTCTATCAACAAGACAGCCTATATGCCTGGATTGGAATGACAGCCCTAACGGTTGCTCCCGGCCTTCCTGCCGCTATGCTCATTTATGCTACAGGTGTGTCCATAACCCTAGAGTCACAGACAGGAATCACAAAGCCTCCCAGTGCACTTACAGGCAGCAGGATAGACAGAACAACAACTAGTCTTGAATTGTCTCCATAGGTTTTGGCAAGTGTTTATCTTTTTTTTTTTCTTAGCATCTTAATCTTGTACACCATTTACATAGTGTAAATTTAAAAAAGGCATTGGTAGCGATATGGGTATATCTGCATGTTTCACAAGGGCAGCTAGTATGTGTTGCAGTCAGGGCATATTGCGTGGATATTTAGATGTTAACTCAATAAGCGTATGAATGCACCCATAATTGCTTTGACACAAGTGTTACCCAAATCTATTTCTCCTCTGCAGTGATGTCAGAGCAGCACAGTGTTGGTATGCACACCAAGGATTTATACTGCAATTACGTGGATTGGATCTCTGCTTGGACTACCCACCTGAAGAGCCAGCCAGCTGATGTCAAAGTACCACCCATAGCCACTGTAGTTACATCCCCACTTGATGTGAGTAGATGGAAGGAGGCACTTTCTGACCACCCAAATAAGCCACTAGCTGACTTCTTCCTCTCTGGAATCACACAGGGCTTCCGCATAGGCTTCAAGCAACAACTGCACCCATTGAAATCTACAAAGCAGAAGTTATGCTGTGCTCTCCAACACCCCGAAACAGTGGAGAAGTGCCTGGCTGAGGATATCGCTTTAGGGAGGGTTGCTGGCCCATTTCAACAGTCACTGGTCCCACACGCACATCTTAGCCGTTTTGGAGTCATCCCCAAAAACCACCAACCAAACTAATGGAGATTAATCGTTGACCTGTCTCACCCAGTTGACGGCAGCATCAATGGAGGGATCCCAAAAGGATTATGCTCACTGAAGTACATCACCGTAGACTCGGCAATCGACCAGATTAAACAGATAGGGTATGGCACACTGATGGCAAAGATTGATGTTAAAAGTGCCTTTCGCCTACTTCCTGTGCACCCAGCCGATCGTCACCTATTGTCAATGAAATGGAATAATCAGATCTTTATCGACACTTGTTTACCTTATGGGCTACGATCTGCCCCCAAGCTGTTTAATGTCTTGGCTGACCTGCTGTCGTGGATTCTTGAACAACAGCAGGTGACACCGGTCATGCATTATTTGGATGGATTTCTCACCTTGGGCCCATGTGACTCCCCTTTGTGTGCCAACAACCTTCAAAAAATTAAGGACACCTGCTCCAGCTTAGGAATTCCGCTTGCGCTAGAAAAGATCGAGGGGCCGTCCCAGCGCTTGACATTTCTAGGGATTACCTTAGATACTGAACTGATGCAGGCTCGCATACCTGAAGACAAGCTTAGTCGACTGCGTAGCCAAGTCAAAGCCTGGCTATCCCGCAAAAAAGCTACTAAAAGAGAGATTTTGTCCTTGGTAGGTCTTCTACAGCATGCCACTAAGGTGGTAATACCAGGGAGGACCTTTGTCTCTAGAATGTATAAAGCAGCAGCTCGCCCCAAAAAGCTATCTCACAGTACAAGGCTCATAGCCGGCTTCCGGTCGGACCTCAGATGGTGGCACCTGTTTGCATCCTGTTGGAATGGGACCAGCTTTCTTGACAACTCCTCCCCGGACCACTTCATTGCTACAGATGCGTCAGGGTCCTGGGGTTGTGGTGGGGTCTTCGGACCTCAATGGATACAATGGGCTTGGTTGAAGGAATGGGCACGGAGGGATATCATGGCAAAGGAACTGGTACCAATCGTCTTAAGCTGTGCCATGTGGGGCCCACTACTGTCAGGCAGCAAGGTTCAATTCAAATGTGATAACAGTGGGGTGGTAGACTCAATCAACAAGGGCTCTTCTAAGGAGCCATTGGTCATGCATCTTTTATGGTGTCTTTGGTTCTTCTCAGCCTACTTCGGTTTCACAATTGTAGCTTGCCATATTCCAGGGGTGCTGAACACGGCTACAGATCAGCTCTCCAGAAACAGATCGGCAGAATTCTTAAAGCTGAATGCACATGTGTCCATCATCCCGGAGGTTATTCCAATGTAACTCTTGAAACTCATATCACCACAAAAGCTGGACTGGACATCCCCCTCCTTTCAGTGCCACTTCAAACGCTTCATTAAGAAACTTCATGCACCCCTCAATTAATGGGAACTGATAAACACATACGACTATACTGTATAGGCTATATTAATACATTGTATATATGCACACCTTTTGATTCTGTTCACTACGCAATGATATGTACGCATATATATATATAATGTAATATAACAAGCTTGTCTACTGCACCTGTCTATCAAGGGTATTATTTACAGATTGCTTCAAACCACCATCCTCGCTAAGAACTGACCACCTCAATAAACTCCTTGGAAAAGCTCACAAACTACTACACACTGGCCTGGCTAAGTCAAGCAGGAAGACCTATGCAGCAGGTAAAAAAAGATACTTCAACTTTTGCAAGTTGGTGGGAAAAAAGCCAATTCCTACAATGGAGTGCACCCTGACACTATTTGTTACACACTTGGCAACATCTAACATATCACTGAGGACTATAAAGATCTACTTAGCAGCTGTCGGATACATGTATGTTTGCAAGGGGTTGCATAAGCAGTTCAATTACCAAGTCACTCCCCGGCTTCAGCTCATCCTAAGGGGAATTAAGAAGCGTCAAGCTGGCAGGCACTTCACCAAACCACTCCTGCCAATCACCATTCCCATTCTACGCAGCATCAAAACTGCATTGTCAAAAGAAGCTCCCTCTTACGACTGCACTACATTCTGGGCTATGTGCTGCCTTGCTTTCTTCGGCTTCCTAAGGGTCAGTGAGTTCACTATCCCTGCAGAGGATTCATATGACTCATCCTGCCACTTATCACTTGGTGATATTACAGTTGACAACAGAACAGAGCCCCGTTTACTGCAACTCTTTCTTAAGCAATCATAAACTGATCCATACAAGCAGGGTACCAAAGTGTACATGGGTGCCACTGATAGTATGGTGTGCCCAGTAAAGGCAGTTCTTTCTTATTTGCAAAAAAAGAAGTACCCAGCCAGGACCACTCTTCGTCACCGAGAAGGGAAAAGGCTGGATCAGGAGCACGTTCTGTGCAAGACTCAAATCTTTGCTACATAACCTTAAGTTAGACAATAACTGCTATAATACTCACAGCTTCCGCATTGGCGCAGCAACCTCTGCTTCACTAGCTCAACTACCAGATGCTCACGTTCAAATACTGGACCGCTGGAGGAGCAATGCCTTTCAACGATACATCAGATCTCCTCCCAAAGAACTAGCAAGGCTGTCTAAGACAATTGTAACAGGTCGTCACCCACGTACAAGGACTGTATAATATCCTCCATGACCTTTGTTGTAATAAAGTGCTGACATATTTCAATGATCAAGTAGTCCTCATATAACTGTTGCATTACTATAATTACTCTTGCATGCCAAGAAACGTACATTAGATATCTACGAAGAACCAGATACTTGGGTGAAAGGCTGACTGCGCTCTGCAGTCCTCCTTTCTGTGGCTTGAAGGAAGGCATTTGGAGCATAGAATACCTCTTTAGCACCAAATTCCTTCTCTACTCAAGTATCGGCTCACTGGAAATAGAGAAATAATATAAGATCCCTGTAGGCCAATAAGCAAACAAAAATAATTTTATTAGGACAGAACAAAAATATTTTAACCCAGTGTGGCAACCGGGACTGGGTACAGTTACCAAACCACCACCACTAACATTAGTCAGTGGGAGGCAAGTGCCGGAGGAGCTAATGTTTCTGCCCAAGATATGTTCAAGGTTAGTTGAGTACAAAGCATTAAATGTAGTTTAAATACCTTTATACAAAGTTAATGTTGAAGTCGTCAGCTGCCACCAAGGACGTGAGACAATATTTGGAGTAATAGGGCATCAGTAAGAACACTAGCGCATGCGCAGTAACACGTGGCAACAGTCAGTTGTATTTTAAGCGGCGATCAAGTGCAACCCCTCCTCTGCTATTCCCCAATATACAAATGCTGAGCTAGTGGTCATTGATGCTCGCCACTATCTGTAGTCTCACTGATAATATTACCACATACTAACAAATAAATAAATGTGCACCAGATATTGGGGTGACATTAATTTGCTGCAGTACTTTGGGTCAAAATATTTTTGTTGTTTCCTAATAAAATTATTTTTGTTTGCTTATTGGCCTACAGGGGTCTTATATTATTTCTCTATTTCCAGTGAGCCGATACTTGGGTAGAGAAGAAATTTGGTGCTAAAGAGGTATTCTATGCTCCAAATGCCTTCCTTCAAGCCAACAATAAACAGGTCCTGACTTAACACTGGTGGCAATCATCCTAGAGACCAGGTACGATCACATTCCTTCTATCAGGAATGGAGATGCTGCATAAGCAGCCAGAGCTATTTTTTATTGCTTTGCTTCAAAGATGAGGGACAACAGTTGCTGGAGAGCAGCATGGTACATTCCTCACAACAAGGAGCTGACACTAACTAGTCTATGACTGAGCAGTGTGTCTCCACTCCTCTTGAGGGAGTTGGCATGGAAACCAGGCACTCCCGTATGCTGGAGGAGTTTACATTGACCCATGACCGAGTCAAATGCCAGGCACTCCCATGTTCTGGAGGAGTTGACATTGACCCATGACAGAGTCGAAAGCCAGGCACTCCCATGTCTATTGAGGAGTTGACATTGACCCATGACAGGGTCGAATGCCAGGCATTCCCACGTTTTTTGAGGAGTTGGCATTGACCCATGACCAAGTCAAATGCCAGGCACTCCCATGTTCTGGAGGAGTTGACATTGACCCGTGACAGAGTCGAATGCCAGGTACTCCCATGTTCTTGAGGAGTCAACATTGACCCCTGACAGAGCCGAATGCCAGGCACTTCCATGCCTCTGGAGAGCTGACAAAGGCCCATAGTAGCATCGCCTGTCAACGTCCCCATGTAGAATAACAGCATAATTTGATTCGCCTGCCTTGGACTAATGATACGATACAACAACAGCAACTGGTAATAAAAATGCAGCATACATGATTAAAAATTCTATGCCTTAACAGTGCACTGTGACAAGCAATAAAGCCAGTGTGGCAACCGGGACTGGGTACATTTACCAAACCACCACCACTAACATTAGTCAGTGGGAGGCAAGTGCCGGAGGAGCTAATGTTTCTGCCAAGATATGTTCAAGGTTAGTTGAGTACAAAACATTAATAAGAGTTTACAGCACAAGTGCTGAAGGTCATATTTTAGCTAATACGTTTCTGTTAGCTAAGTTGTTCAGTTTTCATAATTAATGAAATACTTCATCAATCGCTAATCATGTTGCTACTGTATGTGCTGCTAAGGAAGTGCTTAAGACTTTTTCCAAAAATACATCATCACTATGCTTGAGCCAATAATCATGCTTCAGAAATAGCTTAATTACTTTGCTTTTGAACAACGATAAAAAATCCAGCCTATTATACTCAAAATTATGCTTTCAAAATCAAGATTATGCTCTAGAGTTGGCTGTTTTATTAGACTATAATAAACAGTTTCGCCTTTCCTGACTGCTCTATTAGAGCAATTGACTGCTCTATTAGAGTATCTTGATCTTATTACAGCAAAGTGTGAATAATCACCAAGGAAACAATAAAACTATAGTATGTACGCGTTGAGCTGAATCCTCAAAAACATTTAATAACTCATGGATGATGCAATTACACATGATCTTGAAATTTGGCACACTTGTAGTACTGCTTGACCCGCTAAAAATATTTCAAAACCTTTTTGTTCAAAAGTCTGACATAACAATTACGGCCAATCAAACTTTTCACCATGCATTTCCTATGGAGAAGCCACAAAATTGCACCATCCATTGTTTTTGTCTTTTCCTGAACTTGTAATGAAGCCAAACTGTACATCTCTGTTGTTGGCACCTTTGTTGTCACCATTAATCATCTGGTTGGCCAAAATGTTTACTCACTTGAGACCACTTTTAATTTTTAGCTGTTTTCTAGATTCAGCTCAACTTGTACATACTATAATAACACCGCACATTTTATTGATGTGAAATGCAGTATCAAGGTATAGTGTGTTCAAGTTTTGCTGTATTTTTTTGTGCAACTAATTTAATTAAAAATCTTCCTACATAATGATTGATGCCTAATCATACAGAACTTAGCAAAACTTTCCTCCATTTTAATTGGGTGCACTATCAATAACCATGATAGTGCTACATTGAAATACGGTGTTGAGGTAACCTTGACTGGAACAGACCACAGGAAGTCTTCAAGACTACATTATTAGTGCTTCTGGTCAGAGGCAGGTGATTATCAGGGTTAAACAAGGTGCAAAACAGCAAAAACACTAATTGCCTTGTTTGCTGTACATCGGCCCTAACAAAAAGCTATAATGTGATTGAGTCTAGGTGATTATAATATATATAATTATTCTGTTATTAATGATAGTGATCATAGCAGCTGACCGCACAGATGCTCTTTAACATACAGACAGACAGAGACATCAGGTTGTTTTCAAAGATCTACATTTTGTCCAATCAACCCTGATAACAACCTGTCTCTAACTAGAAGCATTAATTTGCAAACTCAAAGACTTCTATGTAATGGCCTCGCCTGTTGTTCATCTATTCCAGCTGTTTTCACTATTATTATTCAATAAATATACGTAATGATTATTGATTTTGGCTCTGATCAAAATGGTGGAATAGTGTTGTTAAGTGATGACATAGTTTTTGAGAGAATCTATACAAATACACCTCTGTAAACAACATAATACACACAAAAGTATCTTCTCGCATGTTTCATATACAGTGTATCTATCATACTTTTTCCTGTATATTCTCTAGACAAAACATATAGGACACTATTCATTTTTGTTTGTAGGGGACACTCCTACACAGGTTGAAGAAATATACATAGCCTATGAGGCATGCTGTGATGTTTTGTAGTTGTTAAATGTCTGAAAATCCCAAAAGGAAGACTGCTCACAAAGTCACTACGCCTGTTTTTAAATAAATTGAAATTCCTTGACTAATAGTTGCCACAGTTTTGAGTGCAGCATGCAGCACTATATTATATTCCACTCACCATAGATCACAACACTAACAGTTGCCATATCATTTCCAGCAATATTTGACACATTCACAATATAGTTTCCATCATCACCAGTATTGGTACTATGTACAGTCAGTGATGAATTACCAGTGGTATTATCACTGGATAATATAGTGGTAATGGTATAGTCACTATTAGTAGTTAATGGTTGATTGTTATAGGACCACTGGACAGTTACTGGAAGGTTGGATGATCCAATGGTGACTGAGATGGTAACATTTTCAGGTGATGTCACTGTTCTTGCAGTATCTCCAATAAGAGTGATCACTGGAAGAGCTGTATGATGATCAATGGTGTAAATTTGACAAAAAACATAATACATTGTTACTGAATGTGCAAAAAGGGGTCTTCCCCACACATCTAATTAATCAACTTTGACAACTCATAACTTCAAATTGAAAAATGCTACTGGCTTGAAATTTGTCAGTATAGTAAGAACCAACATAGCTTTGTAGATGGAGAAAACTTCCAATATGCATTTTGAACACTAATATAAGTTGTGGTCTACCAAGTGGTGGAGCAAATCCAGTCACAATTATGTATGAAAACGTGTATCAGAGATATACAGTAAATGTTCAATAAATACACATCTGCTTGTATGCTTAACACTGTAGTGTAGAAATCAATGAGTTTACATTTACACTGTAACGCGGTATCAATTAAATTTAGCTACTGTACCAATTTCATTATCTTTTAATGTTGTACCATAAGAAAAAGTTTACATAAAACATGTTCAAATAATCAATTTTATCCTCCACTAAACAATAATGATTTACAAGATGAATACAATATTTTGAACTTATTGTATTCTTTACAAATGAGTTAACTTTGATTTAAATTAAAGATCTCTGTTCGTTGTAAAGAAGGTCAACCCCATTCAGTTGTAGTGCTATCACAGACTTTAGATGATTTCTTAATTTAGCTATCTTCAACAAGGCCACATAAATGACAGATTGTTTAAATAAACACCTCTCCATGCAAATAAGGAAGTGTGCCCACTTTACTGAGGAACAGACCCAGGATTTGGAAAGAAGGGTACACTATAAGTAGTGCAGCAAGGTGCAAATGTTGGCATTTTGTGTACTTTGTGATACAGTTACGTATGAAACTTTCCACAATAATTACACTACTTATGACATTTATTTTTTGATATAGTGCCACTGCAGATTTTACCATTGGTGACCTTTACAGCCATTTCACTTTTAATATTCACTATTTCTGTATTTATTTTCATGCGGAATTATCAAGAGACATGGTAGTGTGTCGTGCGGCCCAAGAAGCCGGCGCACCACACTGTGAGTATATTTACAGGAAGAAAGTAAATGCGATTTTCACACCTTTGTAGCTCCGTGATTCCTAATCCGATTGAAACCAAACTTGCTACAGACGTGCCGGCTAGGTAGGGGAGTCCACATTCCAAATTTGAAGAAAATCGCTCCATCCATTTTCGAGATACGAGCGGCCACAGTTAGGGTTTTTTTCTTCATTTTTTTCTTGTTCTTTTCGCACACTTTGCAAAATCCGCAATAAAACACGAATTCGTGCTCTAATTGGGCTGAAATTTGGCACACTTAAAGGGCTCATTAAGGCGAATCTCAGTACCACGTTTGGTAGGAATCCGATGAACATTCACGGAGTTATGACCGATTATTTGCGTAAAATAAGGTCGAAGGTCTGTCACGCCCACAGAGTAAACCGCTTGAAGGAATAAGCTAAAAATTGCTATGTAGATGGAGTAACTATCGTAGGAGTGCCTGTTTGTGGTTTGAAAGGAATCCAGTTAAAGGCCATCGAGATATAACACAAAACCCAACCTGTGACACAATTACGCGATCGATTTTTATGAATAAAAAAACTAATAGTTTTCACGCCTACCAGGCAAACCGCTTACAGCAGTGAGCTGAAAATCGGTGTGTGGCTGGAATAATTATCATAGAAACTCCTTGCAGTAGTACAGAAGAATCGGATTACAAACCACTGAGTTACGATTCCAAAGCCAACTACGTGTAGCATATGCGAGATCGAGATATTCTAATAGAACAGTCACCCTAATAGAGCATTCAGCTATGTTTATAACTTACTCCATTATAGAATTATATTACATTGCAAGTTATTCTGTAGGGAGTTCAGCTATATACAGTTAATCTTATAGACAATTCAGCTACAAGCAAGTCACCCTGTAGAGAATTCAGCTACAAATATGTTGCTGTAGAGATTCAGAACATTATAAGTCACACTGAAGAGAATTCAGCTAAAAACAAGTCACCTTGTAGAGAGTTCAGCTACAACAAGTCACTCTGTAGAGAATTCAGCTACAAAAAAATTACTGCATAAAGGGTTCAGCTACAAAAAAAGCTACCCAGTAGAGAGTTCATCTAGATCAGCTACAAACAAGTTACTTTAAGCAATGTTCAGCTATAAGTAACTCACTCTGTAGAGAGTTCAGCTACAAACAACTCACTCTGTAGTACAAACAAGTCACCGTGTAGCTGGAGAGTTCAGCAACCAATCAAAAAACCACTCTGTAAAGAGTTCAGCTATACAAACATGTTATAACTCTATAGAGAAAGTTATAACTCTATATTGAGATCAGCTAGAAACACTTAGTCATCCAGTAGAGAGATCAGCTACAAGACATCACCTTATAGAGAGTTTAGTTACAAAGAAACCACCATGTAGAGAGTTCAGCTCCAAACATATCACCCCGTAGAGAGTGCAGCTATGAACAGATTACCCTGTAGAGAGTTCAGCTAGAAAAAGTCATGCTGTAGAGAGATCAGCTAGAAGGATCACCTTGTAGAGAGTTCAACTACAAACAAATCACCCTGCAGATAGTTCAGCTACAAACAAGTCACCCTATAGAGAGATCAGCTAGAAGAAGTTACCTTGTACATACAAAGAAACCATCATATAAAGAGTTCAGCTGCAAACAAATCATCCTGTAGAAAGTTCAGCTACAGATCACCCTGTAGAGAGATCAGCTAGAAGAAATCATCTTGTAGAGAGTTCAGCTACAAAGAAACCACCATGTAGAGAGTCCAGTTGCAAACAAATTATCTGTAGAGAGTTCAGCCAGAAACAAGTTCACCCTGTAGAGAGATCAGCTAGAAACAAGTCACACTGTAGAGAGAGCAGCTACAAAGAAACCATCCTGTAGAGAGTTCAATTACAAACAGATAACTCTATAGAGACTTCAGCTAGAAACAAGTCACCGTGTAGAGAGATCAGCTAGAAACAAGTCATCCAGAGATCAGCTAGAAACAAGTCATCCAGAGATCAGCTAGAAACAAGTCACCCTGTAGAGAGATCAGCTACAAAGAAACTATCTTGTAGAGAGTTCAATCGCAAACAGAAATCCCTATAGAGGAGAGTTCAGCTAGAAACAAGTCACCATGTACAGAGATCAGCTAGAAACAAGCCATCCAGTGATCAGCTAGAAACAAGTCACCCTGTAGAGAGATCAGCTGGAAACAAGTCACCCTGTGGAGAGATCAGCTACAAAGAGACCATTCTGTAGAGGGTTCAATTACAAACAGATAACCCTATAGAGAGTTCAACTAGAAACAAGTCACCATGTAGAGAGATCAGCTAAAAACAAGTCATCCAGGAATCAGCTAGAAACAAGTCACCCTGTAGAGAGATCAGCTGGAAACAAGTCACCCTGTAGAGAGATCAGCTAGAAATAAGTCACCCTGTAGAGAGATCAGCTACAAAGAAACCATCCTGTAGAGAGTTCAGCTACAAACAAGTTATCCATCAGTTTGAAACAAGAGATTTCAGCTACAAACAAATAAACCTGTAAAGAGTTCAGCTATGAACAGATCACCCTGTAGAGAGTTAAGCTAGAAACAAGTTACCCTATAGAGAGATCAGCTAGAAACAAGTCACCCTGTAGAGACTTCAGCAACAAACAGATTATCCTGTAGATAGTTCAGCTAGATACAAGTCACCCTATAGAGAGATCAGCTAGAGGAAGTCACCTTGTAGAGAGATCAGCTAGAAAAAAGTTGCCTTGTAGAGAGTTCATTAACAAAGAAACCATCCTGTAGAGAGTTCAGCTACAAACAAATCACCCTGTAGAGAGTTCAGCTACAAACAAATCAACCTGTTGAGAGATCAGCTCGAGGAAGTCACCTTGTAGAGAGATCAGCTAGAAACAAGTCACTTTGTAGAGAGTTCAGTGACAAAGAAATCATCCTGTAGAGAGATCAGCTAGATACAAATCACCCTGTAGAGAGTTCAGCTACAAACAAATCACCTTGTAGATAGATCAGCTAGAAACTAGACACAATATAGGGAATTCAGTTACAAACAAATCAACTTGTAGAGAGATCAGCTAGAGGAGGTCACCTTGTAGAGAGATCAGCTAGAAGCAAGGTACCTTGTAGAGAGTTCAGTGACAAAGAAACCATCCTGTAGAGAGATCAGCTACAAACAAAACACCTTGTAGAGACTTCAGCTACAAACAAATCAACCTGTAGAGAAGTCAGTTACAAACAAATCACCCATTGTAGAGAGATCAGCTACAATCAAATCACCCTGTAGAGAGATCAGCTACAAACAAATCACCTGTAGAGAGATCAGCTACAACCAAATCACCCTGTAGAGAGATCAGCTTAAAACACATCACCCTGTAGAGAGTTCAGCTACAAACAAATCACCTTGTAGAGAGTTAAGCTATACAAACAAATTACCTTGTAGAGAAATCAGCTACAAACAAATCACCTTGCAAAGAGTTCACTTACAAACAAATCTACCTGTAGAGATATCAGTTACAAACAAATCACCCACTGTAGGGAGATCAGATTACCCTGTAGAGAGTTCATCTACAAACAAATCACCCTATGGAAAGTTCAGGTATAAAAAAGTCACCAAGTAGATAGTTTTGATACAAACAAATCACCCTGTAGAGAGTTCAGCAAGATAAACGTCACCCTGCAGAGAGATCAGGTCACCCTGTAGAGAGGTCAGCTAGAAGAAGTCATCTTGTAGAGAGTTCAGCTAGAAACAAGTGACCCAAAGACAGATCAGCTACAAACAAATCACCCTGTAGAGATTTCAGCTACAAACAGATCATCCTGTAGATAGTTCAGCTATAGATACACAGGGGCTGATCCAGGGGGGGTGGATAGGGTGGCTAGCCACCCCTCTGAGGGTGGCTAATGATTAGTATCCATTACCCTGTTATTTTGTTTTAATCCTTTTTTATATCTTTTCTTTTCTGTACTGTTTGCTTGTACATACATAACTATATACAATATGTAATTTTTCATTCTTGCATGCACATGTATTATAGTCTTTTACTAAACCAAGGTAATCAAATCTAATCATACAGAATAGAAGGACCACACATTTTCATTGGGTGTTTTCTTTTGAAGGCTTCACAAATATTATCAGTATTTAGTGGAATGTCAAAGCTATGAATTGCCAAGGCTCCTAGCCACTCCCACCTAAATAATCCTGGATCAGCGCCTGATACAAGTCACCCTGTAGTAGCAGAAGTCACCTTGTAGAGACCAGCTACAAAGAAACCATCCTGTAGAGAGTTCAGCTACAAACAAAATCACCCTGTAGAGAGTTCATCTATGAACAGATCACCTGTAGATAGTTCAGCTATACAAGTCACCCTATAGAGAGATCAGCTAGAAGAAGTCACCGTCTAGAGAGATCAGCTAGAAGAAGTCACCTTGTAGAGAGTTCAGCTACAAAGAAACCATCCTGTAGAGAGTTCAGCTACAAACAAATCACCCTGTAGAGTGTTCAGCTAGATAAAAGTCACTGTACAGAGAGATCAGGTCACCCTATAGAGAGATCAGCTAGAAGAAGTCACCTTGTAGAGAGTTCAGCTACAAAGAACACACTCTGTAGAGAGTTCAGCTAAAAACATGTTACTCTATAGCGAGATCAGCTAGAAACAAGTCACCCTGTAGAGATTTCAGTTACAAACAGATCATCCTGTAGATAGTTCAGCTAGATACCAGTCACATTGTAGAGAGATCAGCTAGAGGAAGTCATCTTGTAGAGAGATAAGCTAAAACAAGTCACCTTGTAAAGAGTTCAGCTCCAAAGAACCCACTCTGTAGAAAGTTCAGCTATAAACAAGTTACCCTATATAGAGATTAGCTAGAAAGAAGCCTGTAGAAAGCTTGGCTACAATCAAATTACCTTGCAGAGAGTTCAGCTACAAACAAACCACTTTATAGAGAGATGAACTAGAAACAAGTCACCTTGTAGAGAGGTCAGCTACAAAGAAACCATCCTGTAGTTCAGCTACATTTCAAGTCACCCAGTAGAGAGATCAGGTGCAAAGAAATTATCCTGTGGGGAATAATTGACATTTAATAAATATATGTATATAATTTGTATAATTATAGAATCAAAAATAGTTGAAGTATTAAAAATCGTCTTTAAGTTCTTTTCTTCTTGTGGTAAATAAAAAAAAAACAGATGGGTTAAAAAAGCCACAAAGCCAGCTATAGGCCGGCTTTGCAATATACAAATACAAAAAGAAGTGATATCTAATTAAAAACAGCCAAGCTGTAAAAAAGGTGCGGCCCCAAAAAAGGCTATGGTGAAAAAAGATGTGAAATCCAAGGTGGCGGCCAAGAAATTGCTGTGATGGTAGGTTAATGGCAAAGATTTTAATTACGACAATTCAGGTGAATTTGGTGCCAAATCCTAGTGGAGGAGACAATGCAAATTCACCTGAATTGTCGTAATTAAAATTTTTACCATTAACCTACCATCACAGCCATTTCTTGTACGCCACCTTGGATTTCACATCTTTTTTCACCATAGCCTTTTTGGGGGCCGCACCTTTTTTTACAGCTTGGCTGTTTTTGATTAGATTATATTATGCTGTCATGGTTTCAAATTAAAGGTCCAGTGTTGACTTAAGAAACAACTTGACTTTTGGTTAAATTGAATTGCTCATTCCACTCTAAAGTTATAACCATCTCTACTAGTGACAAGATTCTCGGAATTTATTTACCCTTGGGATATAAACTACCAATGAGCAAGTAGGTTTATGTGTTAATATAAATAGTAGGAACTGAATAGGGTTTACATACAGTAGCTATTTACCATGAATTAGCTACCCAGTTGCTTATTCACTTAAGCTATATATTCTTCACTGTAGATCACAACTAGTGTAACCTGTTGACGCCATCCCTAGCCACCACTGAATTGATTGTACCATAGGTGGAGTATGTATCACAGTCATAACAATGTACAGTATAGCTGTAACAGTAGAAAGTGATGCCATGAATCTGTGTAATTCACCACATGATTTCCTCAGTTTCAATACATTGTGTTGAATTAAAAGTCCAGAGATTGTACAGAACTGTGTCCATGAATTTCTTCTCAAAACCTGGATCATTAGCTATGTTGCTCCAGTTAGGTGATAATGCCAGTAGATTACACTGCAGTAATAGTAGGGTAGCATACTCACAAATATGGGGAGAATTGTGCACTTTGTGATAAAATTATGAAACTTAGTAAACTTGATGACATGGAATTTTAGAGGTGGAACCATCGCTAATTTGACGTTTGACATCTATTACGGCATATTTTATGTATGCATAAAAATAGTAACCTTTGTCTAAATATCACCCATGCAATACTCAATATGGATGTCAAGAGTGAAAATCTTCATCTAAGAAACAAGTTGATACTTGTTGCATGTTCATCAGTAGATAGCTACACTAGTTTTGACTCTTAGTACTACTCAAATTGTTCAAGGATGCTTTTAACTGATGTCTTTTCTGGGTGGTGTGGAAAGCTCAAATGGCTGTCTCTGGCCTTTTGTAGGGCCTGGCTTGGTAAGGTGGTTTACTGGCGGATGGCCTGATAGTGTATGCCAAATGTTTTTTTCTGTTGATATTACTGCATATCAGCCACTAAGGAGCCAGCACAGTCCTGTACTCTCACATCTGGACTTCAGTTGTGGTCTGCTTCCATTATCTGTTGCACATCCCACCACCCCGCCACCCTCCTCCCCTTTTGTGAGCACTTGTGATACTACATATTTACTTTTCTTGTCTAACTTTTCTAACTTATTTGACAGGGAAGCGAAAGAGAAGCAGCCCTATATGGGAATACTTCGAGTTGACAGATGTCTTAAAGGATGGTGAAACAATTAAAAAAGCCAGCTGTACTCTTTGTGACGATGTCCAGTTAGCGTACACTGGTGGAACCACAAACCTCTTCAACCATTTGCAATTTAAACATGCCTTAGAATACAAGAGCAGTAGTCACAAGCGACAAACCAATATTGTTTCCTTTAATCAGTGTTGCTCACCAGACTACGCGGCAAAGCTAACAAACAGGATTGCCGAGTTTATCGTATGTGACATGCGGCCAGTTTCAACAGTGGATGGAAGTGGGTTTCAAAACCTTTTAGGATTGGTTGAACCTAATTATTCTATACCGTCACGTACACACATCAGTTCTGTGATTCGCCGAATGTATCTCAATGTTAAAGAGCAATTGTGCAAGGAGTTGGAGTCACAGTACCTAGCACTGACGACTGATTTGTGGACTAGTATTGCCAGCGAAGCTTACCTTACAGTTACAGCACATTATATCGATGATAACTGGAGGATGGTCAGTCGAGTGCTCCAGACTCGTGAAATGCCCGAACGACATACTGGCATTAATATTGCAAGCAGGCTTCAAACTGTTGCAAAAGAATGGAACATACCTGATGATCACATTGTAGCAATCGTTCATGACAATGCGGCAAACATGACAGTGGCTGTTGAAGAGGTGGGGTTGGATGATGTCAGTTGTTTTGGTCACACACTGCAGCTGGCAATCAACAGTGGTTTGTCAGACAGTGTACTTACTCGGCTGGCAGCTGCTGCAAGAAAGTTGGTAGGGCACTTTAAACACAGCAGCAATGCCATGGCAGCTTTAAAGCACAAGCAGAAACAAACTAATGTACCTGAACACCACCTTATCCAAGATGTTACCACAAGGTGGAACTCTACTTACCAGATGTTTGAGCGCCTTGAAGAGCAGAGGTGGGCTGTATACGCTGTGTTATATGATGATACTGTGAGTAGCACTGATTATAAGCACTTGTACCTAAAAGATGATCAGTGGGTGATGATGGGACAAATGGTGAAAATTTTGAAGGCTTTGCAGGTGGCCACAACAGAATCTTGTGAAGTTAAGGTAGTGGCAATGTCGCTGGTTTACCCTGTTGTTAATGGTAATCTTAAAAAGCATTTGATTACTACCAGTGGTGATGTACCAACTGTAAAGAGATTTAAACAAACGGTTACAACAGAGATCAAAAGACGATTTAATCCAGATGGATCAGACATTGTGACCAAAGTAACGATATTATCCTCTGCGCTTGACGCAAGATACCTTCAGCTGAAGTTTTTGAATGAAGACCAACGATCTGCTGTTGTTGACAGGCTTAAACAGAAAGTTAAAGAACTAGAAGCAGATTCAGAAGACAATGAAGATGATGCTGAACAGAGCCATGGTGAAGATGAGGGAGTTGGTGAACATGATACCCCTGTGAATACAGAAAAACCTCCAAGTGCGTTAGCATTTTTGCTGGAGAGTGATAACAACGATACAAATAATCTAAATGATGCTGAAGTGCAGGTGAATAGATACCTAAAAGAGCCTCCTTTGAAGTGTGATGAGCCTGGAAACTGTTGCCTAGATAGGTGGAAAATTAATGATGGACGTTTTCCTCAAGTAGCAGTTTTGGCTAGACGATACTTATGTGTACCACCAACATCTGTGCCTACTGAAAGGATATTTTCTACAGCAGGTCTTGTTATAAACAAGCAACGAAGCAGTCTGACTCCAGAAAATGCTGACATGATTATTTTCGTAAATAAAAACCTCAGTGGAAGTCGATTTTAACCTGCTTGACTTTGAAAGATGTTTCTTAAATTCTTAAATCTTAATTCCCAGTGATCCAGATCATACATGCACCAACAAATTATGTATCTGAGTGAACTGATATTGTTGGTATACAGAAGTACTGCTTTTACTTGTCATTTACAAATGCTTTTAACTTTATAATTATAAATAATTCTTTTAAACATTTATACAATACAACAAATTGAAAATATGTGTAATTATTTGGGTAATAATTGTGGATCTTCATTGCTTGTGGTCAGTTGCTAAAGTGAATAAAGTAATGTAAAGTGTTAACATGCATGCACACGTGACTAGCTATATTAAATTGCGAGTATTCATGAGGACTTGATCGTTAACAGTAAAGAGTACTCGAATACTAAAAACCCATGATCGTTTAAGCCCTAATTTGTTTGCAGCTGAGCTCTTTACAGAATGGTTTCTTTGTAGCTGAACTCTATACAAGGTAACTTCTTCTAACTGATTTTTCTACAGGGCAATTTGTTTGTGGCTCAATTTTCTACAGAGTGATTTCTTTGCAGCTGAACTCTCTACATGGTAGTTTCTTTGTAGCTGAACTCTCTACAAGGTAAATTCTTCTAGCTGATCTCTCTACAGGGAGATTTGTTTGTAGCTGAACTCTCTACAGGTGATTTGTTTGCAGCTGAACTCTCTACATGATTATTATTATTATTATTATTACTAGGACCGCGTCACATACAACCAAGTACATACACCAACGTGACAGCCCCCTGGTGAGGCTATTAGGTGGTGAAGGCACGATCCCCAAATCAACTCAATATGTCAAAGTAGTGACAGATACAACACAATAGTGGCATCATAACTAAAGGCCACCAGTAGCTAAAGTGCTAGTACATCATTGGTGTGGTAATGGCACAGTGATGTGTACACAGTATATGCATACAAAACCTACAGGAGATGTACAATATTGTAGGAGTATACAAGCCAGGTGAACCAGATAAAGGAAGACAGCCAAGCCAGCCAGAGCCTAGTAAGCTAGGTAAAGGCAAAATGTACAATAATACAAGAAAACATTTAAAACATACCACGCTCTTACAAAACATTAGTACAAACAGACAATACAAACAGACAACCAAACCAACCAGAGCCTAGCAAGCGAGAAAAATTATAGTAAAATACAAGACATATGTACATTACAATACAAACAAACATACCTGTCCTCATGCAGCTGGCTATTCATCAGGTGTCCTGCAGCCATAGATACACGGAGCGCATCCACTGGCAGCTGGCATGGCGACTTGAGACTTAGTGTGCCAGCTGGCAACACTTTCAAGCACAATTGAACAGTAGTTTGCTCATCTAAATAGCTATTTGAATCTGCTCGATTAGTAGTGGGTATATCACGTGCTGTTTTGATTGGCATTAAATAGAATTGTCGTACGTTTCTATCACCTCCACGGAAACATTCACCCATTATACGATTATCTCTTCATACAACATGGATTCTATTCCCGGTGAGTGGGCCTTGTAGTTTTCTCAAACATTATTTATTAATTATTTATTTATTTATTTCATTCATTATTAATGACGTAATTTTAACCGCATTTCGCATTATTCTTACTACTTGGTTGTATAATTATACAGGAATTAAAAAAGGCAAAGCCTGTAAATCCTGATCCTATGTTACAATAAATCTATGCTAAACATAATGTCATTGTTCAAGTTGTCAAACAACTTCTTGAATTCATCAGTTGATTGAGCCTCCACAATACCACTGGGAAGGGAGTTCCAGTTGTTCACTACACGGTGAGAAAAGTAATTCTGTCGAACCTCTCTAAAAGCAAATTGCTTGAACAGTTTGCAAGAGTGCCCTCTAATTGCTGTCCATGCTCTTGTAAAAAAAGTAGTTTCATTCACATTTAGATGTCCATTTAATATGTTGTAGGTCATGATCATGTCCCCACGATGTCTCCGATACTTTAAAGTTGGTAATTTGAGGCATTTTAGACGTTCTTCATAAGGTAGATGTTTGATAGATGGTACCAGCCTTGTTGCATATATCTGAACCTTTTTGATTGCATCTCCGTCTACTTTGTAATTAGGACCCCATATGATGTTGCCATACTCAAGACATGGTCTTACGATAGACTTGTATAAGTAAGAAAAGGTTTGAGAACTTAAGTTAATAAAGCACTTACTAATTAGACCCAGAAGTCTTCTTGCTTTACTAACAGTTACTGCTATGTGCTTATGAAATTTTAGTTGACTGTCAATCATGATCCCTATAGGTCTTTTTCCTCACTAGTTTGCTCAATGTCACAACCGGCCATGGTATAAACATGACTACAGTTGTCTTCCCTAGATGTAAAGTTTTACATTTGGAAACGTTAAATGGTAACTGCCACATCTCCGACCGCATAACTAGATTGTCAATGTCCTGTTGCATTCTACAAATGTCAGCATCATCTATCACACAACTGTATAACTTAGTATCATCAGCAAATAACAGGCAGTGATTAGTCAGAACTTGAGGTGAATCATTGATGTACACCACACAGAGAATAGGGCCAAGGACAGAACCTTGTGGCACACCTGAAAGGACATCAGCCCATGAAGATTTAACTCCATTAAGTGTTACCCTTCCTGCCTTGAAGGAATAATCTTATCCAATCTAAAAGCTTCCCAGTAATTCCATGTGCTTTCAGTTTAATGAGAAGTCTTTCATGGGGCACTTTATCAAATGCCTTCTTAAAATCAAAGTATAGCACATCAATTGGGTGGCCTAGCTGAATTTCCTTAGTCCAGTGTTCCATAGTAGTGAGAAGTTGAGTTGTACATGACCTCTTTGGTAGGAAACCATGTTGGGAATTTGATAGCAAATTATTTGAAGTGAGATGTTTTATAATATCTTCTCTAACAATGGACGCAAACACTTTACAAACAATAGAAGTCAAGCTTATTGGCCGATAGTTGCCTGGATCTGAACTTACACCTTTCTTAAACACAGGAACTATGTTGGCTCTCTTTCAATCATCTGGCAAATGGCCCTCATCAAATGATCTCCTAAACAGCACACTAAAAGGAATACATAGCTGAGCTGCAGCCTCCTTTAGAACCAATAGATGTAAACCATCAGGTCCTGGTGACTTGTTAGATTTCAAAGTACTCAGTTTGTTAAAAACAATATCACTAGTTATATGAATTGAACTTAATGGGTGTTCATAGTGTAGGTCTTCTAGTTCAGGTAACACATTCAGATTTTCGGATGTAAAAACACTACTAAAAAATGTGTTCAACAATTCTGCTTCCTGAAAAGGGGTAGTTGCTTTATCACCATTAGATGACATCAGGGTAGCAACTCCGGTCTTGACCTTAATCTTACTATTGACATAATTCCAAAAAGACTTAGGGTTGCTTTTTAGATTTTTGGCAAGTTGATGTTCAAAATTGAGTCGAAGAGATCTGGTTAATCTTCTCAATGAGTTATGTTATTGGGTGAATCTGAAATAATCTAGTTAGTTACCACTAGCCCTATATATTTTCCAAGCAGCTTCTTTTTCGTATATAAGTTTTAGAGCCCTTTGATTCAAGTATTTGTGTCTGTTTTTTGGAGGCTGGTTAAAATTAAGTATGCAAGTATCAATTGCTTTGTTTATCAACTCTGATATCATTTCCCAAGTTTCAGAGGCATTTAATTCCTTTAACTTGTTATCCCTGTCTACCTCTTGCAATATGTCTCTCAGCTGGTTAAAATTTGCCTTCCCAAAATTATACCCTGTGGTGTTGCTCTTCTGTTCTAGTGGCAGTGCAATTTAAATGAAATTGAATACAAGTATGATCACTACTTCCAAGACCTGCAGTATATGTAATATCTCGGACCATAGCTTCCTCATTAGTTACTATTAAATCCAAAATATGAGGATCAGTACCTGGTCTAATTCTCGTAGGCTGGGTAACAAGTTGATAATTATAGTACACAGTCTTGAAGAGTGTCACAGAAGAGCTATTTATTATGGTCGGTTTTAGTTAAGCAGCCATTTAACCAGTCAATATTAGGATAGTTAAAGTCTCCAATGACTAAAATGTAAGATGGCATAGTACTACATACTTGGTTTAGGAGGTCACACAGATCATTAGGACTAGCAGACTTATCTGATGATGGACTACGATAGATGCTACCGACAAGTAGGTTTTCATTATTGTCCAAAGAAATGTTGATCCACAGATGTTCATCGAGATCACTTTGATAGGAAACTTGTAGAGGATGCAAACATTCAACTACATATATGGCAATTTCTCTACAACCACTTTTCCCCAGGTCTGGAAGATCGGCATCAAAATTAGTAAACAAATGATACCCTGGGATAAAAATTCTTGAAACACCAATTGGCAAGGTCTGTGCCTTAGGAATAACTTCTGTTAAGTCAGGTTTGTCGTCTCCAGCAATAGTTAGTAATTCATCAAATTTATTGAGCAACTGGTCACAATTAGTATAGAGGACTCGTAATGGTCTTGAAATGTCTGTGTGTCTAGAGGGTACTATATTGGAATTTGTATACAAAGCTTTCTGTGGACTTGAAGCATGGGTATTGTCGCAAAATAGTCAATTGGATAGATCTGCTGGTGTGCCAGCACCAGCAGGTCTACAGACAATCTTTCCGCGCTTGATGTAAATATCTTTGTCTCCAGCTGACCTTCGTGTTTTAAGCTCATCTCTTAACAATTTATTTTGAGAACGTTCTTTGGGAGTCAGATCTGGTGATATGTAGATGTTAGACCAAGTTGAACTCTTTCTAAGTTTAGTTGCTTGCTACAAAATAATTCTCTTTGTGGAAACATCTCCAAGCTCAACTAACAGCAGTTGAGGTTTAGAAGAACCTGATCTAAGGGTTCCCAGACGAGCAATTCTCTGAATCTTGATATTTGGTAGTCCAAATTCGGCCTCCACTAGTTCTGTAATTGCTTTAGTATCCTGTTTTGTACATTGTTCAGTTGAATCTCCTGAGGGTTCAGGGAGGTTGTGGAAACTAAGATTGTTTTTACGTTTTTCTCATTCAATGTATTCGTCAACCACTTCAACTGCACCAGGTGAACAGACCGGGACTGATACACTTCCTCGTACACTATCAGAAGACATGTCCATTCCAGTAGCTGTTGGGGCATCAATAATCTCTTCAAGTGCTTTTTTCACATAATCTCTTGTGTCTTTAATAGCTGCATTAAACTGCTCCACAACTTTACTAAGTGATTCAGAAACTATTTCAGTCACAGACTTACCGTTAGGCAAAGCACACTCAGCCCGGTCTTTACTCTTATTTGAAAAGTGACCAACTTTGTCATTACAGTTCTGGCAAAACCAATGAATCTGTTTATAATCGGCAATAATATCTATTACATGCATAGGAATACCTCCACAAGCAGAACAAATCCATCCTTCACAGGCCTCACATAAGATAGTCTGGTCTACAGATCGTTTACATTTATCACACACAACATCACTATCCTGTTCAGGGCTCTCTTGGTGATTAGAAGTCTTCTTCACATTGTATGGCACAGCCCCTTTACTATCTTTCTTCTTTTTGTTCTTAGGCATCCTTCTTTCAATTACTGCTCACCAAGATGACAAAAACTGCCTACTAGCACAGTCAGCAGTAAGAAACAGTCAACTGAGTAAAAGTCAGCAAACCTATACAATATCCAACACTTTAGCAAAGTTATTCAACAACAATGAGAGATTAGAATCACTATGAAATTTTGAGAAAAATCAAAACCCACAATGTTTTTTACATCCATGATGGTTTCTTTGTAGCTGAACTCTCTACAAGGTAACTTCTTCTAGCTGGACTCTCTACATGGTGGTTTCTTTGTAGCTGAACTCTCTACAAGGTGACCTCTTCTAGCTGATCTTACTACAGGGTAATTTGTTTGTAGCTGAACTATCTACAAGGGAATTTCTTCTAGCTGATCTCTCTACAGGATGATTTGTTTGTAGCTGAATTCTGTACAGGTAATTTGTTTGCAGCTGAGCTCTTTACAGAATGGTTTCTTTGTAGCTGAACTCTCTACAAGGTAACTTCTTCTAACTGATCTTTCTACAGGATGATTTGTTTGTAGCTGAACTATTTACAAGGAATTTCTTTTAGCTGATCTCTCTACAGGATGATTTGTTTGTAGCTGAATTCTGTACAGGTAATTTGTTTGCAGCTGAGCTCTCTACAGAATGGTTTCTTTGTAGCTGAACTCTCTACACGGGAACTTCTTCTAACTGATCTCTCTACAGGGACATTTGTTTGTAGCTGAACTATCTACAGGTGATTTGTTTGCAGCTGAACTCTCTACATGATTTCTTTGTAGCTGAACTCTCTAAAAGGTAACTTCATCTAGCTGAACTCTCTACATGGTCGTTTCTTTGTAGCTGAACTCTCTACAAGATGACTTCTTCTAGCTGATCTTACTACAGGGCGATTTGCTTGTAGCTGAACTATCTAAAAGGTAACTTCTTCTAGCTGATGGGTGATTTGTTTGTAGCTGAACTCTCTACAAGCTGACTTCTTCTAGCTGATCTTTCTACAGGGTGATTTGTTTGTAGCTGAACTATCTACAAGGCAACTTTGTCTAACTGATCTCTCTACAGGGACATTTGTTTGTAGCTGAACTCTCTACAGGTGATTTGTTTGCAGTTGAACTGTCTACATGATGGTTTCTTTGTAGCTGAACTCTCTACAAGGTAACTTCTTTTAGCTGATCTCTCTACAGGGTGATTTGTTTGTAGCTGACCTATCTACAAGATAACTTCTTCTAGCTGATCTCTCTACAGGGTGATTTGTTTGTAGCTGAACTATCTACAAGATAACTTCTTCTAGCAGATCTCTCTACAGGGTGATTTGTTTGTAGCTGAACTATCTACAAGATAACTTCTTCTAGCCGATCTCTCTACAGGGTGATTTGTTTGTAGCTGAATTCTGTATAGGTGATTTGTTAGCAGCTGAGCTCTTTACAGAATGGTTTCTTTGTAGCTGAAATCTATACAAGGTAACTTCTTCTAGCTGATGTCTCTACAAGGTCA
The DNA here is from genome assembly GCF_963678975.1 of Dysidea avara. NCBI lineage: Eukaryota > Metazoa > Porifera > Demospongiae > Dictyoceratida > Dysideidae > Dysidea > Dysidea avara. The sequence goes on from NC_089276.1 coordinate 41,346,370, forward strand.
CCGGTTTGTAGCTGAACTCTCTACATGGTAGTTTCTTTGTAACTGAACTCTCTGCAAGGTAACTTCTTCTATTGATCTCTCTACAGGGAACTTTGTTTGTAGCTGAACTCTGTACATGGTGGATTCTTTGTAGCTGAACGCTCTGCAAGGTAACTTCTTCTATTGATCTCTCTACAGGGCAATTTGTTTGTAGCTGAACTCTCTACATGGTGGTTTCTTTGTAGCTAAACTCTACAAGGTGATTTCTTCTAGCTGAACTATCTCTTTCCATAGTTGCATGAACTCCCTACAAGGTAGCTGATCTCTCTACAAGGTGAATTGTTTGTAGCTGATCTCTATACAGGTTACTTGTTTCTAGCTGATCTCTTGAATTCTCTTCAGGGTGACTACTCTATTAGAGTATCTCGATCTCGCATTTGCTGCACTAAGTTGGATTTCGTGTTATAACTCCGTGGCTTTTAGTCTGATTCTTCTACACCATTGAAGAGCCTTTCTAACATGATTACTCCATCTGTACAACGATTTTCAAAGTATTACCCCAAGCGGTTTATCTGATAGGCGTGGTAAGCAGTCATTTTTTTACTAGCTAATCTCGATTGCATAATTGTTATACACTGTTAGTTTTTTTGGTGTATCTTCCTGGTTTTTACCTTGATTTCTTTCAAACCACAAAAGGTTTGAGGTTCAACAGTTACCCTATACACCCACCGATTTTCAGCTTCTTCCCATACGCGGTTTACCCTGTAGGCATGACAACATATTGGAGTTATGTTTCATGAATAATCGCTCAAAACTCTTTGCCTGTTTATCGTATTCCAGCCAAAGTTGGTACCGAGATGCGCCTTTATACCCCCCTTCTGTGTGCCAAATTTCAAGACTATCGGATATGGCGTTCGCGTTTTATAGCAGTTTTTGTAATTGTGCGAAAAGAGGAAGAAAACTAAGAAATAAAAAACAAAGAAACTAAGCCAACTTTTGAAGTCGCATATCTCGGGAATGCTTGAAGTGATTTCACTCAAATTTGGAATGTGGAGTGCTGAAGTTGGAGGGCGTGCCCACAGCAAAAATCGTCTAGTTTCATCAAGGCAGCACAGAGCTACGGAGGTGCGAAAATTGCATTTTCTTCTTCCTGTCAATATACTCACAGGCGTTGCACTCTGGCTTCTTGGGCCGCACGTCACAATACCGTGTGTCTTGATTACTGATACTGATCTGATACCAATACCACTGGTATCAGCATCAATACCAATACCGATACCAATAATAATAATAAATAATTATAATTGGTATCGGTACACTTCTATACAGAAGCTTAATACAGAGCTTTTACTTCTTACGTAAAAGCTGCTTTTAAAATGATTTTGCTCACGTGATGTGTACGAACAAACATAGGTAGATAGGTACACAGGTACACACACACTTTTACAAAAACAATTTCAGTAATAGGCCCCGGCCTATTATGCCCAAAATTTTACCTATTATACTTTTGAGCATTGCTAAAAAATTAAGCCTATCATGCTCAAAATTATGCTTTCAAAATCAAGATTATGCTTTAGAACTGACTGTTTCATTAGAGTAAATCAGCCTTTCCTGACTACTGTATTAGAGTAAGTGACTGCTCTATTAGAGTATCTCAATCCTATTTCTGCAAAGTGTGAATAACCAACAAAGAAACAGTTCAATAAGTTATATTATATGTTTTTAAATATGAAATGCACTAATAATATTATTGGCAGTGATTATTTGCTTTGTTTTGGGCAAATGTATTGCACATTTTAATTAAATTTTCAAATATCATCCCTATTATGCTGGCATTATGCTCAATGCTTTTGGCCACCTATTATACTTTAAATTATGCCAGAATAATCAGCCTGGGCCTATTCAGTAAGCCAGGCACACACCCACAGCCAGCCAAAGGCCGGCTGTGGGTGTACACCTCGTTTAAAAAAAGCTAGATTCCTGGACATCACCCTATACAAATCTGAAGGTAAATCCACCATACAATCCAACAATAAAACCCACAAAAGACATCTTCACACCACTCCCTTGATACTTTCAAAGGAACAATCACAAAAGAAGCCATAGAATTGATAAGCATTCAACAAAATATTGAGTCTGTTTATTCCATATACATTGGGTAATGTAAACCAAATGTGAGTATGTCAGTTGCAAAAACAAATTTGATTAAAAAAATATTACAGAAATATCGTACTGGCCTGTTGTGGGTAAAGTTGAATTTGCTTGTTATCAACAAATTTAAACAATGAACGCGATGTACATTAATAGCCTGTGATACCTGGTGAATACAATGGCAATTGAGTACGCTGGACACTTACATTTTATTGTGATAGTCACTGTAACATCTGTATCATTACTGACAATATTACTAGCTGAACATGTGTACATTCCAGTGTCTACTCTTAGAGCTCCTGTCACCATCAGTTCTACACTTACACTAGTCACATTACCAACACTTGTAGATGACATCACTTCACTACCAGATACTAGTCTCATATTACTTACACTACTCCCGTCACTGTTCTGCCATACAACTGTTGGTGGAGGAAAACCTGTAGCTGTACATGTGATTAATCTATCACTTCCTTCAGTAATAGTAAATACTTCTCCTTCTTCTGGTCTGGTAATGTTTGGTGATACTGTGTATATATAAAACACTAATGCAATCATTATAACAAGCACACAAAAAATTTGGAATTTTCAACTAGAGTAGGGATTATAGCATATCAATAAAAAGTACTCAGAAATGCACAGTAGGGATGTAACACTTGTTTCAGTACTTTTTATCGATGTGCTATGGTCCCTACTCTAGTTGAAAATTCTAAATTTTATGTGTACTTGTTTGTTAACAATAATATTATTATGACTGGTGAACCCACCCATAGCACGTAAGAAATAGCACTGCACGCCCCAGCAATATCAATTATCATCTGAAAAATGAAGTATCCATTACACTTCATTGTCAGTTATGTTAGACCCATCACAATAAAAAAAAACCATTCGAAAAGCACCCCTCTATCAACACATACCACACCAATATAAAAAATGTACATGCCCCAGTTATATCAATTATCATCTGAAAAGAGAAGCATCCATTACACTTTGTTGTCAGCTATGTTCAACCCGTTACACAGCAGTACAAATCTAGAACCGTTCAAAAACACCTCTGCAATCAAAGCAGCCACTATGAAAAACACGGACAATTTCTGTTACAAAGGGAAGCCATCACATGCTACCACCAATCGACACTTTTCTTCTCGTTGTCAACAAAGATCAATGGGACACAAAGGAGGACACTGGTAGGTCCATGAAGAATTTATATTGTATGTACTGTGGTATGCCAAAAGGCACCTCTAGAACATCAAACAGTGAAAAATTCAAGCCTGTAGCCTTAGCCATTATATATATCAAGTTTCGCCTGTCTGAAGGAATCAGTCAGTCAGTCAGTAACTCAGTAACTCACTCAGTCAGTTACTTAGTCAGCCAGTAGAAAATTCCGTTTAATAATTATTATTTTAAATTTTGCAGCAACTTGTTGAAAGAATTTTGGGTCGATCTGGAGACTTGTTTGAGCTTAGTTTTACCTAACCAATACTGTCTCATCATCATCAGGGAAAATTGAGGCTGGTTTTTGAGTGATGTTTCTTCATGGACCGCACTCACTCCTTATGGTCCCTATTATACAGTACTACTGTATTGTATGATTATTGCAATAGCTATTCTAACCCAAGCGGCATAAGAACAGTACAACTATATGCTAAGCAACAGGATAGATTGTAAAATATCAAAGAGTAACAAATAAATTGACATTAATATCACTATACTTATTTCTTGGCCACACTTAGATATCACAACTAGGCTGTTGTTGAATGGATGGCTAAACTATTTCTACGCAACATCATCTATTTGAAAAAAAAGCAAGCTATTGATGCTAGCAGATATAAGATCTAATCCAAAACAGCCAAGCTGTAAAAAAAGAATACGGCCCTCAAAAATGCTATGGTGAAAAAAGATGTGAAACCTAAGGTGGTGGCCAAGAAATGGCTGTGATAATAGGTTAATGGTAAAACTTTTAATAACGACAATTCAGGTGAATTTTGGTGCTGCTTGGTCTTGGCACAAAATCCTCTGAATTGCCGCTATAAAATTTTTACCATTAACTTACCATCACAGCCATTTCTTGACTGCCACTTTGGATTTCACATCGTTTTTCACCATAGCCTTTTTAATGGCCACACTCTTTTTTTACAGCTTGGCTGTTTTGGATTAGATTTCATTTCTTTTCGTATTTGTATACCCCAAAGCCGGCCTATGGCTGGCTTTGAGGCTTTTTTAATCTATCCTTTTTCTTTACCACAGGAGGAAGAAAAGATGAAGTAAATGTTACATACTTTAAATATTTCTAATTTTATCAGTAAAGGTACAAATTATATATATATATATAAATATATAATAGTACATATATTTATTACAGAACTCTCCCTGGTGGTTTCTTTGTAACTGAACACTCTACAAGGTGACTTCTTCTAGCTGATCTCTCTACAGGGTGAATTGTTTGTAGCTGAACGATCTACAAGGTAACTTCTTCTACCTGATCTCTCTCAGGGTGATTTGTTTGTAGCTGAACTATCTACAAGGTAACTTCTTCTAGCTGATCTCTCTACAAGGTGACTTCTTCTAGCTGATTTCTCTACAGGGTGATTTGTTTGTAGCTGAACTATCTACAAGGTAACTTCTTCTAGCTGATCTCTCTACAAGGTGACTTCTTCTAGCTGATCTTTCTACAGAGTGATTTGCTTGTAGGTGAACTATATAGGTAACTTCTTCTAGCTGATCTCTCTACAGGGTGATTTGTTTGTAGCTGAATTCTGTATAGGTGATTTGTTTGCAGCTGAGCTCTTTACAGAATGGTTTCTTTGTAGCTGAACTCTTTACAAGGTAACTTCTTCTAGCTGATGTTTCTACAGGGTCATTAGTTTATAGCTGAATTCTCTACATGGTGGTTTCTTTGTAACTGAACTCTCTACAAGGTGACTTCTTCTAGCTGATCTTTCTACAGGGTGATTTGTTTATAGCTGAACTTTCTACAAGGAAATTTCTTCTTGCTGATCTCTCTACAGGGAGATTTGTTTGTAGCTGAACTCTATACATGATGGTTTCTTTGTAGCTTAACTCTCTACAGGGTTACTTCTTCTAGCTGATCTTTCTACAGGGTGATTTGTTTGTAGCTGAACTCTCTACAAGGAAACTTCATCTAGCCGATCTCTCTACAGGGAGATTTGTCTGTAGCTGAACTCTCTACAGTTGATTTGTTTGCAGCTGAACTCTCTACATGATGGTTTCTTTGTAGCTGAACTCTCTACAAGGTAACTTCTTCTAGCTGATCTCTCTACAGGGCAATTTGTTTGCAGCTGAACTCTCTACATGGTAGTTTCTTTGTAGCTGAACTCTTCAAATTGATTTCTTCTAGCTGAACTGTCTCTTTCCATAGTTGAACTCCCTACAAGGTAACTTCTTCTAGCTGATCTCTCTACAGGGTGAATTGTTTGTAGCTGAACTCTCTACAGGGTGATTTTTTTGTAGCTGATCTCTATACATGTTACTTGTTTCTAGCTGATCTCTTAAATTCTCTTAAGCGTGACTGCTCTATTAGGATGACTGTTCTATTAGAGTATCTCGATTTCGCACTTGCTACATCAAGTTGGATTTCGTGTTATATAACTCCATAGCTTTCTTCTACACCATTGAAGAGCCTTTCTAAGATGATCACTCCATCTGTACAGCGATTTTCAAAGCATTACCCCAAGCGGTTTATCTGGTAGGCGTGGCAAGTAGTCGTTTTCAATTAGCTAATCTCAATTGCATAATAGAGGATGTACCACTCTGCGTGGGCAGTTCAAAGGCACCGCCAGTGCCATAATTTGTATATTGCATTGCTGCAGACTGCAGCGAGTGCATTATAACTTATAACGCACTCGTTGAGGTTTTGTAGACCACAACGAGTGCATTATAAGTTATAATGCACCGACCGCAGTGCAATATACAGATATTGCACTGGCTGCGGTTTTGTGCAGCATAGCACAAGTGCCGGTGGCGAAGACCACTACGACACCTCACCTAATAGGTGGAAAGACACTTCACAGATCACTCGAATTCTTTTATAGCCTGACATGTAAAGGTCGATTGTGGGCCATAACGTCACCAATACGTATAATGTTTACAAGCAGCCAATGGCGATCGAAAAAGCCAACACGTGTGGCCACAACTCTAGTCTACATATATATAAACGTACTTATACACCTTACTAGTCTGGTGCCATCTTAGCCCAGATTAAACTGTAGTCCACTTCGACAATGACTCAATAAAACAAATATATTCTAAATAATACTAGCCTTTACGTTCGATTGTGGTAACCAGTTTTGTCATGCCACCAGATTCGAGTTTAGCCAGTGTGAATAGTAAGAATTAGACTAGTATCGTTTTGTAGTTAGGTTTTGTTTACTTAAACCGTCTATTTAGCTGCTTTTTTTCGCTCGAGAGAATCACTATGGCGATTAGTCTGGCGCTTAGTCTATATGGCGATTGAGTGATCACGCTGGCATGCTGAGCACTACATGATGAGAGTCGAACAGCGAATGCAGGTTAGTGATATAACCCATAGCGTACTAGCTTTCAATATCTCAGGTGGCTGCAGGGGGAACGTCATCGCAACGTCCAGCTTGGTTACCCACAATCGATGTTAGAAACCTGGCCTTTATAAGTGTTACAGCTGTCTTGTGAGACTCTCCCCACCTATTAGGTGAGTGGTACATAACAGTTATACAACGTGCACTCGTGCTCTGCCTGTATAAACGCACTTGCCTTCGGGCCTAACGGCCCTCAGGCTCGTGCGTTTATATCAGGCAGAGCACTCGTGGCCGTTGTATAACTATATAATATGCACTATTACGTAACATTAATAATTTGAACGAAAAATGATCAATATAACAAGATTTGCGGCGTACCCAAGAATTTTTGACGGTGAATGACTATCGTGAATCCCATATGAAAGTACAGGTAGCAAATGCGGCTCGGACTATAACTCGCCACATGAACTACGGATGGGGCTCCTCCTTCCAGTTACTCTGTTATACACACAAAGGAATCTATCGCTCTGGAGAAACTCTCGTAACTGGTCTAGTTTTGGTGATTCGCACTTTATATGCATACCTACAATACATTCATTCACCGTCGTGACATAAGAAAACATCCCGTTTTCATTAGAATGTTTTCGGTAATAAAGTTAGTGCATATCCTCTATGTTACACACTGTTGGTTTTTTTGTTGTATCTTCCTGGTTTTTAGCTTGATTTCTTTCAAACCACAAAAGGTTTGAGGTTCAATAGTTAACCTACTGTATTCACCCATTGATTTTCAGCTTCTTAACATACGCGGTTTACCCTGTAGGGGTGACAACATATGTGACCGGATCTGCGAAAAAGGGACATAATCGCACAAGCCTAAATTTACAGTATAAATCACTGAATATATTGGGTGAAACACTTGCGTATTATTGAAAAAATTCCATAAATTTGTTTTACCTCTGTTTCGTAGTGAAGGAAGGGACTAACAATACAAACCTGGATATCATCTTATTCGCCTGCTCAAGAGGAGTTGGAAAAGCGTTTTTTCGTTGCAGTAGACCCAAGGATACGTAAGGTATGAGCGTTTGCTTACGTCATGTCGAAGCGATCAATTTTTCTTCACAAATTTAGCCTTTTTAAGCAGTGAAGAAGGGCGAGTAAAGGACAAACTTACCCAGTAATTGATTCCCCTGTTCATGGCGAACACGATGGTGAAACGTTTAACTCCATACCTTAATCCGTTGGTAAGTTACAAGCGTTTTTGTAAGCGCATGTAATTTATTTTCCCTATATTTGCTGTACAAATCGATTTTCTGTTTTTGCTACTTAGTATGGCTGTAACTCCCAAATCTATTGGCATATGAAGCTGAAACGTTGCCAATAGGTACACTTGGCTAAGTAGATTATAAATATTTAATAACCAGGAATTCGAAAAATATGCGATTATGTCCTGTTTTTGCAGATCCGGTCACATATTGGTGTTATTTTTCGTGAATAATCTCTCATAACTCTTTGTCTGTTTATCATATTCCAGCCAATATTGGTACCAAGATGCACCTTTATACCCCCTTCCCTGTGCCAAATTTCAAGGCAATCGGATATGGCATTCACGCTTTATAGCAGTTTTTGTAAGTGTGCGAAAATAGGAAGAAAAAATGAAGAAACAAAGCCAATTTTTGAAGTCACATATCTCGGCAACGCTTGAAGCGATTTCGCTCAAATTTGGTATGTGGAGTCCTGAGGTTGTCGGACATGTCCACAGCAAAACTCATCTTGGTTCATCAATGCAGCACAGAGCTACAGAGGTGTGAAATTGTGTTTTCGTTCTTCCTGTCAAGGTGTTGTGCACCGGCTTCTTGGGCCGCACGACACACTACCATGTGTCTTGATTTATAATTGGATACTGGATAGTTGGCTCAGCTGGTGTGCTAAGGTGGTGAAAGCCCTAAATGGTACAACCATTATACAAACAACTTGGCAACTAATTACAATACTTACTGTTGTAAGTTGGTAAATTCATTCTAGTCTCTTGATCAAGACACATGATAGTGTGTCGTGCGGCCAAGTAGACCATGGGCGCGCGACAGACAAGTGTGTATTTTACAGGAACCAGGACAATGCCATTTTCACGCATCTGTAGCTCGATAGTGCCTGATCAGAAATTAACCATTTTTGTTGTGGTAATTCCCGTGGGGTGGGGCACCTCCAGTTTCAAATGTGAGCTGAATCCGCCAAGCCAACTAAGATATGCATCTTCAAAGTTCATCTTAGTTTCTTCATGTGTTTCTTATTATTCTTCTTTTCGCAACACTTAGAAAAATCGCTATAACTGGCACATGCTTTAGTCGATTTTCCTCAAATTTGGAGGGCAGTAAGAATGTAATAAAGCACGTTTACTGTCCAATTTTTGTACACATCAGATAAAGAATGAGGGAATTATACGCAATTTTCAAAACTTTGATAGCGACTCTTTGTCACGGCCATAGGGTAAACCGTTTGAAGGAATGACTTGAAAATCGGTCTGTACATGGAGTAACCTTCATAGTGAAAACCTTTTGTGAAATCGTACTAACAGTCATGGAGTTATAACAAAATGCTAACTATATGTAAAATGCGCAAGATCAAGTTTTGTGAATAAAAAGTAATATTTGCCACACCTACCAGATAAACTAGTTAACGGAATCAGACGAATTCAAGTAGAGAGGTAGACAAATCATTTTAGAACCATCTTTCAGTGGTTTGCAAGGAATCAGATTAAAATCCACTGAGCTACACTATGAAAGTGAACTAGGTGTAACAAGTGCACGATCGAGATACTCTAATAGTGCAGTCACCCTATTAGAACATTCAGCTGCGCAATAAGTCACTCTATTAGAATGTTCATCTACAATAAAGTCACCATGTAGAGAGTTCAGCTAACAACAAGTCACCCACAAGGCAGTTCAACTACAATCATGTCACCCTTCAACTAGTATCAAAAACAAATAACTCTGTAGAGAGTTCAGTTACAAACAAGTCACCCTGTAGAAAGTTCAACTACACCATGAAGACAGTTCATCAGCAAACAAATCAATCTGTAGAGAGTTCAGTTACGTTCCAAGTCACCCTGTGAAGAGCTCAGTAGAGATCAGCTAGAAACATATCACCCTGTGGAGTGATCTGGTAGACTCAAGTCACCCTGTAGGGAAATCAGCTGGAAACAATTCACCCTGTAGAGATCAGCTAGAAACAAATCATCCAGTAGAGATATCAGCTAGAAATAAGTCACCTTGTAGACAGTTTAGTTGGAAACAAGTCACCTGTAGAGAAATCAGCTAGAAACATACCACCTAGAGAGAATTCAGCTACATTTCGTAGAGTGATTCAGCTACAAACAGGCAACCCTGCAGAGAGTTCAGCTACAAACTCTCTCAGTAGAGAGATCAGTTAGAAGCAAGTTATCCTGCAAAGGGTTCAACCACATTTGAAGTCACTCTGTAGAGAGAACAGCTAGAAATAATTAACCTTGTAAAGAGATAAACTACATTTCAAATCACCCTGTAGAGAGATCTGGTAAAAACAAGTCACCCTGTGGAGAGTTCAGCCAGCAAGAAGTCACACTGTAGAAAAGTCAGCTAGAAAAATTTCACCTGTAGAAAGATCAGCTAGAAACAAGTTACCCTGTAGCGAGATTAGCTACATTTCAATCACCCTGTAGAAAGATCAACTTGAAACAAATTACCCTTTAGAAGGATCAGTTAGAAACAAGTCACCTTGTAGAGAGATCAGCTAGAAACAAATAACCCAGTAGAAATATCAGCCTGAAACAAATCACTCTGATGAAAGATTAGTTAGAAACAAGTCACCCTGTAGAGAGATCAGATAGAATTAAGTCACCATGTAGCACTACCAGAGAACAGTGCCATCAAACACCTATGGATTATCCATGAATAATAAAATAATCCCCATAAAGTGCAATGAAAGTAATTTCGTTGATATTTCATGGTAATAACCATGCCATGATATACTCATGAAAAGTGGAGATTTCAAGGTAATTTCATATTACCAACAAATTATTTCATGGCACAAGAAAATTTCATGATTGCAGTGGCCATGAATTGTCAAATTTTCATAGGCAGTGTCCATGAATTGTTAAATTTTCATAGGTAGTGTCCATGAAAACTACATAAATTTCATGGTTTACTATTGCATTTTCATAGACTCTTCCCTGTACGTTCAGCTAGAAATAAGTCAGATCAGCTATAAACAAATCACGCTGTAGAAAGATCAGCTAGAAAATCACTCTATAAAGAGATCAACTGGAAACAAGGCACCCATAGAGAGATCAGTATGTTCAAGTCACCCTGTAAAAACCCACCTACTTTTCAAGTCGCCCCATGGAGAGCCCAGCAATAAACAAATCACTCAGTAGAAAGCACAGCTAGAAATAAATCACACTGTACAGGATTCAGTTAGAAACAAATCTCCCTGTAGAAAGATCAGTTAGGCAAGTTACCCTGTTACTGCAAGAGTTCAAGTATTTTTCAAGTCACCCTTCAGAGAGCTCAGTAGAAACAAGCAGCCCTGTAGAGAGATCAGCTAGAAAGAAATCATCCTGTATAGAGATCAGCCAGAAACAAATCACCCTGTAGAGAAATCAGCTGGCTCAAGTCACCCTGTAGAGACTGTAGCTAGAAACAAGTCACCCTGTAGAGAGATCAGCTAGAAACAAGTACCCCTGTAGAGAGTTCAGTTGGAAACAAGTCACCCTGTAGAAAGATCAGCTAGAAACAATTCACCCTGTAGAAAGATCAGGAGAGAATTCAGCTACATTTTGTAGAGTGTTTCAGCTAGAAATAAGTCATCATGTGGTGAGTTCAACTACAAATCATTCACCATGTAGTCAAAGAGTATGGTTACATTGTGAGGCTCCCTGTAGAACTACATACACATTTCCATGTAGAGTGTTCAGCTGTGAACAGTTCAACCTGTGTGACTTCTTTTATGATCAACCAACACAATAATGTTTGTAAAATATTGCCTAAATGTACATGTAGCTAAACAAATCATTAAAATCTTCTTCTTCATACGTAATAATCTTCTCTCTGTAGTAAAGAAAAAGACAAGATAAAAGAAATACCTAAAGCTGGCCATAGGCTGGCTTTAGACATGAAAACAGCCAAGCTGTAAAAAAAGGGTGCGACCTCCAAAAAACCCAGGGTGAAAAAAGATGTGAAATCTAAGGTGGTGGCCAAGAAATGGCTGTGATGGTAGGTTAATGGCAAAAATTTTAATAATAACAATTCTGGCAAATTTGGTGCCGAATCCCAGTAAAAACTTTGAAGAGGCAACACAAATTCACCTGAACTGTCGTTATTAAATTTTTTCCATTAACCTACCATCACAGCCATTTCTTGGCCACCACTTTTGATTTCACATATATTATTATTTATTATTTATCTAATTTGTCAAAATGACAGGGTGGCACCAAAAGGCATAGCTTGTACAAGGGCACTTCCCTAAACACATACATTACAAAAATAACACTACAAGGACAAAGAATAACAACACAAAAGTACACTACAAAGAAAAGAAACAATAGTTACAATAAGCAAAACACACACAGAGACTTAAAAAGCTATGTACAAAAAAGATGATAAATGGAGCAACGAAAATAATCTACAGATTTAATAATGAGTGTATCAAATGATACAGTGTTCCACAAAAATACAGTATTCACAAAAAAAGAATAACGGTGACTGTTGATAGAAGATAGTAAAGGTACAATAGACAGTTCATGGGCTCTGGTGCAGGAAGTATTACAGCAATAGTAATCATAAAAGTTAAGAGATGTTCTGTTGTTGAGGATATCATACAGTGTTGACACAGACAGATAGTTACGACAATCAGTGAGACTAGGCCAGCGCAGTGAATTAAGACAATCATCAGATGATTTACTCCATTTCCTGGAAATAGGATCCCACTGGCTCCCACATGCCCACATAGCAGCACGTCGTTGTACAGACTCTGGGCCAGATATATCACGAGCAGTATGTGGACTCCACACTTGACAAGTGTACTCAAGCAGTGGCCTAACTAAACATTTGTAAGCTACAGATTTTGCAGCTGTGGTAGCTCCCCATAAACTGTGATGCAGATAGTTTAGTGATCTCCTGGCCTTGGCAGAAACAACTTTACAACAACTTTACATCTTTTTTCACCCTAGCTTTTTGGAGGCCGCACCCTTTTTTACAGCTTGGCTGTTTTTGATTAGATTCTATTACACT